>NC_080094.1:54242500-54867500 GCF_950005125.1 Chionomys nivalis
AAGGAAGTTAGTTGTTGAATTACCAAAAAGAGTCCCACAAAGTAACTGGGTGGAATAAATCTTCTACCTTAAAGTCATGCATCATCTTCATAAGGACTCACTTCTACAAGTCAAAGTGAAAGTACAAACCTCCCTAACGTTGTCACCTATTCATCTTCTCCACATTCCCCAACTTCAGAGGACAGTCTCGACTGTGGAAAACCTACCATCATCTGAGACAAATTCACAACTGCACGCTGGAGCAATCTCTTTCCCAAGGGAAATGCAGGCATGAGAGACAGGAGACACAAGATATGTCTGCTATTGCTCTTACCTCATTTGACCCTGGCAGGAATACAGAAGTCATGGTGGTCTGCGGTTCTGTGACTGGATGAACCAATAAAGCACTTCCTAAAAAAAATGGAGAGGAGATAAAACTGAGTATCATTATGGGAATCTGAAAGTTCCCTTGGCTCCGTGGAGCACTACTGTGATCTTAGGATCACTGGACTGTGATCTTCTATATGGCAGAGACTATGTGAATTGAACAAATAATTCACCAGAGAGAAGCTCTGGTAGGAAAAGCTCAGGGCTCAAAAAGGTCATGGATTAAACCCACCTGTGGCTGTTATGATATGGGACAGGGACCCTGAAGTATTGTGCTGCATCTTGTGTGTTTATTTGCTTTGGTTTTTGGTTTTGTGAGACAAGGTCTTGCTATGTAGCCAAGACTGACCTGGAACTTGCTTTGCATCCCAGGCTAGCCTTAGGATGATCCTCCTGCAGCCTCTTGGGTACTAGGGTTACAGGCTTGAGCAGCCATTTTCTGCATAGCTACTGGTATGCCATTAATCAGAAGGCGCCATTGCACCTTCTAGGTGCTTTATCATCTGCTATGAATGGCACTGGTTAGAGCGGCCACGGTATTATCTAGAAGTCTGGTCAGTGCAGTTCTTCAGGCCCTTTTGCTTGGACAGTTACTATAGTCGGACTTCCTTTAGATGGCCAACTCCCAGATAATAACACAGAGACTTTTGATCAGTTATGAAAGCTTGGCCTTAGCTTAGGCTTTTCCCCAACTAATTTATTGTCAAAATTTATGTCAAAAGCCATGGTCTCACTATCTGGTGAAGGAGGACTGAGGGTGTAGCTGACTTGGTAGAGTACTTGTCTAGTATGCATGAGGCTCCAGGTTCAGTCCCCAGCACCATGTGTAATGAGGCAAGCCTGTACTTGGGACAAGTTCATCCTTAGATACAGAGTAAGTTCCAGGTCAGCCTGGGCTAAATAAGACCCTGTTTTTATTGTCGTCTTTCTTGGGCTTAGGGTATTCTCACTAGAAAATATAATAATGAAAGCATAGTTATAGAATCTAATCACAACTCTAATTAACTGATAAATACTTACCCAGCATGTATTCATCATCCACACCAAAAGTCTCTACGTCATCAGGGAACTCAACCCACAGAGGCCTGGGGAAAGAAAACAGAATTCATATTTTAAAATATCATTATGTTTTTTATTATTCTTGGCGCTAAGTGTTTTATTAGATTTTTATATTTTTAGTGTTGTAACTCTCCAAAAGGAGCTGGGAAGTACCAAAGAGCCAGGATTCTTTTTCATATGACCAAAGAGCTTATGAGCAGTTGCTATGGTTACTTTATTTTTATTATGTGAAAGAGCTTTCTACCAACCTGAATATCCTAATGGGATATTGAAAATTTCATTATGTGTTGCTTTCCTATCTGACTATTGAGTAACTATCACTCTAACAGGCAAAAACTAAGGCAAGTCTAAATGCCTAATTTCTTTGTTGTAAAATAAATGCAAAAATAAATATTTTATTATAATGATAATTCTGTGCCATTTCTTGCAGTCACTGACTTTTAGGTATCATTTAATCATTATTTATTTAGATGAAAGGAACTATTTTTCATTGTTTTCAGGTTGGTAACACTTTGGGTGAGGGTGAGAACCTGCCAAAATTTTAAAATAGTTATTGTTTAATAGAACTCATCTAGGAATCACTTAGGCTCATAAAACAACAAAACTTTCAATATCTGTGTCTAGATAGCAACTTAGTGTTCTAACAATCTTTAATTTGTGAGAATGATTTAATTTAGTTGTGTGTGTGTGTGTGTGTGTGTGTGTGTGTGTGTACCATTTGGGTAAAGTGCTCTCAGAGGCCAAAAGCAGGCCCTGGAGCCCTTGGAGCTGGACATTGATGCTGGGAACCAAACTTAGGTCCTTTACAAGAACAGCAAGCACTTTTAACTGTCCAGCCCCAAGGAAAAGTTTTTTTTTTTAAGATTTATTTACTTATTATGTATACAACATTCTGCCTCGATGTATGCCTGCACGCCAGATGAGGGTGCCAGATCTCAGTACAGATGGTTGTGAGCCACCATGTTGTTGCTGGGAATTGAACTCAGGACCTCTGGAAGAGCAGCCAGTGCTCTTAACCTCTGAGCCATCTCTCCAGCTCCTGAAAAGATATTTTTTTAATTGACAAAAAATTTTTAGAGTTTTAAATTTATTTTATGCCTATGAGTGTTTTGCTTGCAAGTACATAAGTACATACATACATATGTATGTGTGGTACCTGCAGGTGTCTGAAGAGGGCATTGGATCCCTCAGAACTGGAGTTACAGGCAGCTGTGAGGCACCATGTAGGTGCTGGGAATTGAACCCAGGTCCTCAGTAAGAACAATAACTGCTTAACAGGAGTCAACTCTCCAGCCCAGTATTTTTTTAAATAAATGGAACTTGCTATTTCTTTATCCAGGCTTTGCACAATACATTCTTTTTCTACAGAATGGTAGCAAAGCAAGTGTCTCTAACTCTGGCTAATGGGTAGAATCACCAGGAAACGTCTGGTCTGAAGCAAATATAGGAACTGCTGACTCTGAACTCTGCGCAAGTTTTTCTCTAACCTAAAAAGTTAATAGAATTTATATGCTAGAAAAAAAATTCCCACCTCAAGTTCAACCCTGTGGGTAAGATCAAGCCTCAGATGGCAGGGAAATTATTTTTCATGAGAGGAGGTTTATATGTAAATGTTAGAGTTATTTACTGTAAACTCATTTCCTTATTCTTTACATTGCCATCTCTCAGCAAATACCAATACTCCAATCATAAATAGAGGATCTAGTCAGCAGCTTTTGTGGTTCAACAGGCAGCACTCTGTGCACAACAGGCAGCACTCTGTGCACAACAGGCAGCACCCTGTGCACAACAGGCAGCACCTCCCACACAAAAGGCAGCACCCTGTGCACAACAGGCAGCACCCTGTGCGCAACAGGCAGCACCTCCCACACAACAGGCAGCACCTCCCACACAACAGGCAGCACCTCCCACACAAAAGGCAGCACCCTGTGCACAACAGCCAGCACCCCGCACAACAGCCAGGCAGTGGAGCTGGTTGAAACTTGAGTAAACACATGGCTTTTGTTCTCCCCTTCCAGTTCCTTATCACTGGGGATCTGTTGGTAGGTTGTTGGAGTCCCTAAATAGAGGATGCCCTTTTTACCTCATGACAGGGTCAGAAGACATGTGGACATGGTAGAACAGAGAATACAGATAGGGTAGGAGGGTGTAGCGCTCTCTGATGGCTTCCCGGATCAGTCGGGTGTATTCCTCCCCAAACAACCAGGGTTCTCGCCGCTTGGTGTTCATGGTGGCATGGCCACGGAAGAAGGGCTGATAAGCTCCAGCCTGGTACCAACGCACCAGCAGCTCTGCCTCAGGATTGCCAATGAAGCCACCCACATCAGCTGGTTAGACAGAAAGACCGGATAAGAAACTAGACTTGGAATAAATGATATGCTAAGGTAAAATAAGGCCTTGGAAACTGAGAGGAGATGCTCTAGGTGCACACTCAACACAACAGGCAAACTATGGCCTCAAATAGGGAAGTTTGAGCCACAAAAAAAGTCTGCGCACAAATCTGGAAGAATGCTCTACAATTTTTTTTCCTTTTTTCTTTTTGTAGAAAAGTCACAGGCTTTTCTATTAAGAGCAGCTGTCCTGTGTGTTCTGGATCCTCCATTACCCACAAATTGTGTAATGTCTCCCAGACTAGGTGTGTGTCTGAAAGCAAAGACTAAAACCGCATCAACCTCTGAAAGGC
Organism: Chionomys nivalis; assembly: GCF_950005125.1. Taxonomy (NCBI): domain Eukaryota; kingdom Metazoa; phylum Chordata; class Mammalia; order Rodentia; family Cricetidae; genus Chionomys; species Chionomys nivalis. Next base: position 54,246,609 of record NC_080094.1, read on the forward strand.
AAATCATCAGCCGTGAAGGTTTAGGTAGAATTTCATGCTCACTCCTTGAGCAGGACACGTATTTCTTGCATGTGGACCAATGTCACAAAGACACATGTATCAAAAAAGTGATAGTAATTTGTATTTATTTATTTATTTATTTATTTATTTATTTATTTATTATGAATACAATATTCTGTCTGTGTGTATGCCTGCAGGCCAGAAGAGGGCACCAAACCTCATTACAGATGGTTGTGAGCCACCATGTGGTTGCTGGGAATTGAACTCAGGACCTTTGGAAGAGCAGGCAATGCTCTTAACCTCTGAGCCATCTCTCCAGCCCCCCTTGTTTTTATTCTTGTAGAGAATAAAAAGTTTTCAGAATTCAGACTTGCAGCTAGGACTGCAGCCAATGTGTATCAAAACCTTCACAGTCAGGACTGCAGCCAGTGTATACCGAGACCTTCACAGTTAGGACTGCAGCCAGTGTATACTCAGCACCTTCATACTGGTTCACTTATCTGCACTGAATTCTCAGGACGAGCAGACATGTATTTGAATTAGATCCATCTTTTCCAAGAGCACATCTTTTGTGTGTGTGCGTGCATGTGTATGTGTGTATTCACGTGTGAGAAGGTATATGTGCATGTGCATGTAGAGGCCACAATCTGACTTCAGTGTCTTCCTCAATCACTCTCCACTTTATTTTTGGCTAGATTGGCTGGCTGGCAATCAACAGGGACCCTCCTACCACAGCCTCCCCAGCTCTGGGGTACAGGCATGTGCCACTGTGCCTAGCTCTTGTACATGGGTGCTGGGGTTCTCATGTTTGTGTAGCAACCACTTCACTGACTGAGCCATTTCCACAGTCATGTATTTTTTTCGGACAGGGTCTTACATAGCTGGGTCTGACCTCAGTCTTACTACTAGCTAAGGACAACCCTGAACTTTTGATCCTTCTATTTCCATGTCCTAGTTATAGAATCTTAGGTCTGTGTGACCATACTTGTTTTTTGTGGGACTGGGGATCAAACAGAGGTCTTCTTGCAAGCTAGGCAAGCACTGTAGCAACTGAGCACATTTTATGAAGAAAATAATTATGCCACAGAATCTTATATCTGCTGAGCAGAAGCGTTTCTGTAAGTCTGGCTCTCTTCATCCCTCGGCTATGCTGCTGCCCATCACACCCACGGCCTTGAGTGCACCAGGCTAGCACTCTCCTGGGCTGGCTTTTGGTTTGCTGAGTTGTTTGTGGTTCTTTCCACTTTCAAGAAGAAAAGTGTGCTTCTGGAAAATTCAGTTACTGGGTCTCTGGAGGTAGTGCTGAGGGAACGAGGGATAAAAAGATGCCTCATCTACTACCTGACTTCCTGTCCTCAATTCAGATAAGATACATGTAAGATTTTTATTTACTTATTTATGAGATAGGGTCTCTGTGTGTAATGCTAACTGTCCTGAAGTTTGCTTTGTAGACCAGATTGGCCTTGAACTCACAGAGACCCTCTTACCCCTGCCTCTAGAGGGCTGGGATTAAAGGTGTGAGCCACCTTTAATCTATGCAATAATTTTTGAAGCAATCCTTTTGCCCCCCCCCCGCCCCATTTTCTTTCCTGCATTCATCCTTGTCCCAAACAGCTAATGAGCATTGAGGACTCACTTCTCATTTCTTTCCACTCAAAACCTCAAGCCAGGAACCAACTTACCTCCACAGAAGGAGATCCCCGAGACACTAAGGGTGAGTAACATCGGGATGGAGATTTTCAGATAGTTCCATTCTGCTGTGTTGTCTCCTGTCCAGACTGCACCTTATATCGCCCATAACAAGGCATGAAAACACACACAAATCATACAATGCACTCCATTTCATTTACATTCCATATTATTGTTGTTGCTATTATTATTTTGAGACACGGTTTCTGTGTAGCTTTGGAGCCTGTCCTGGAACTAGCTCTGTAGACCAGGCTGACCTCGAACTCACAGAGATCCGCCTGCCTCTGCCTCCCGAGTGCTGAGATTAAAGGCGTGCACCACCACCACCCGGTTTACACCCCATATTTGTAAAAGACAAAAATAATAAAATCGGAAACAGATTTTTTACCTTAAACAAATTCTGATAATTCTATGAAAAGTATCACTTTTCTAATGTGAAAAAGTTATTAAGGTTCATAAAACAAAAGGCAGTGGTGGCAAATGTCTTAATCCCAGCACTCGGGAGGCAGAGGCAGGTAGATCTCTGAGTTCAAGCCCAGCCTGGTCTACAGAGTGAGTTCCAGGACAGTGAGCACTACACAGAAATCCTGTCTCAAAAATGAAAACAAGAACAAAATAAATAAACAAACAAAAGTAAATACTCTGGGTTTCTTGTCTCACTTGATTATTATGACAATCCTTCCAGGCCAACAGTATTATTAGCTTTGTTTTATCGATCAGGAGATATGGTAAACCATATTCTACCCTAGTGATATAGTTGTTAAGTAGATTTAGGCAAGAAGTCAGACTGTTAAAGCAAATTTCCAGTTCACGCTATAGTTGATAAGAGTTTATGATAACAGATTATATATCACTGAGGAGACACATAAGAGGAAAAATCATCTTATTTTACAACATATTTACTTTTACCAAAATGGTTTCAGTAGATATTTTTGTTTTAATCTTCTGTAGAAATGTTGAGCTGGCCTATAGGCAGAGAAAAATATTTTTTTAAATTCTTATGTACATTGGTGTTTTGCCTGCATGTATGTCTGTCTGAAGGCATTGGGTCCCTTGGAACAGTTGTGAGCTGCCATGTGGGTGTTGGGAATTGAATACAGGTCCTCTGGAAGAGCAGTAGTGCTCTTAACCATTGAGTAACCGCTCCAGCCTGAGAAAAAATATTTTCAAGGGATTTTGCTTTTTAAACAGCTCTCTAGTAATTTTTCCTTGGCATCAATTAAGCTCTGGCTGTATCTACACAGTGATTTTGAAACTGTGGCAACATTTTCATCAAAAAAGTTCACGTAGACACAGTGCATCACGGCTAACACAGTTGTTTAGCCACACATTCTTTACAGCAAGTGGCTAGAAAAGGCCACGTTCTCCTCAATACACCCGGGGGCAAATAATCACACTGAGTACTGCAGACTAGGAAGTGACCCAGAACCTAAGCGCTCAGAGATAACACAGATTGCAAGGGCATGGCAGCACACACTTGCAGCTCCAGCACTGGGGACAGAGGCGTGAGGACTGCTACAGGTGCAAGGCCAGCCTGAGCTACATAGTGAGACCCTGTATCAAAAGCCCCAAAAGAAAAAAAAAAAATAACAACCGTATCTCTTGTTATCTTTTTAAACTGCTGCCCATCAACTTTTTCATTAATTCTCTCCCTCTCTAATTTCCCCTGCAGTTTCTTTTTCATCGAGATAGGAACTCACTATGTAGCCTGCATTGTGGAAATTTGGTTCTCTCCTTCCACCATGTGAGTCCCTGGGATTGAACTCAGGTCATTAGGGTTGGTAGCAAGTGCTTTAACCCTGTGAGCCATCTTGCTGGCCCGTATGTATGTATTTTTGAGACAGAATCTTATGTATCTTAGGCTGGTTTCAAACTTTCTATTTTGGTTATGATGACCTTGAACTCCTGATCCTCCTGCTTCCTCTCCCAAGTGCTGGGATTACAGACTTAAATTTTCCTATATTTTACTGAAGTCTTTTTACTGATTGAAAATACTATATTTACATTTTTAACAACTGGGATAAAGAATATCACTCAGGCATGCTTTCTTTTTTAACTTACATAATGTTACAAACCTATTCTCATGCAATTAAAACTACCTCTTTAAGGAAGGAGAGAACTAACCACTCCAAGTTGTCCTCTGACCTCTAGACAGGTAGCATGCGTCATACCCCTAAAATAAATGAAAAACCATTTATACTGTAATTTTAAACTGCCTCAAGATAGTTTTTCCCGTGGATAGCACGCACTTTTGTGACCCTTCTTTTACTGTTACAGAGGTAGACTTTTCTTTTGCCCTCAAGGTCTAATGCTATGATGAGCATTTCTGTTGATACTATTCTGTCCTCTGGATGAAGAACACAGGAGCTGGTCTTGGGAGGTGGAGTGAGAGACCTAAAAATGTCTACGATTCAACAAAGGCAAGGTTCTTTACGATAGGACCTATGCTCTCAGTTACTCATGTAAGGACAGGGGCCTTAAAATAGCCTTTCTGCCACAGAGTGGCTAAGTTGATCTGTATCAGCTGTAAACCAGATTCAGTCATAGATGACCCTGGCAACAAGCGCGCAGCCAGGCCTATTTTAAGACACACTGCTAAGTGGAACAGCAGCTGAGCCGTATGTTAGAGATATGTTTCCCTGGTTTTTCACAAGTCAAACAGATAGGATCAGATGACTATGCCAGAAAACTGAATACTCTGAAGTCACTCTCTCAACAAGTAAGTGACCATTTCTTCAGGAGGAAAAAAATACTAAACTTGATGAAAATTGGCTTTTGGGGTAGGGGAGGGAGACAGGGTCTCAGGAAGCCCAAGCTGACCTTGGGAAATGACCGCAAGCTTCTGTTCCCCCACCTCCATCTCTTGAGTGCTAAGATTACAAACATACACCACTTTGCCTGGGTTTATATGGCGCTGAGCATTAAACCCAGGGCCCCTCACCTACTAGGCTGTCTACTCTACCAACTGAGGGACCTACAGACCATTTATTCATAGTATAAAATACACATGTCAGAGCACATCAGGTTCTACACTGTAAGCTATAAGGCTATTGAAGAGGAACACAGTGACAGCAGGTAGCTTATACCATGCTCAAAAGAAAAGGATGGGTAGCTACCTTGTATTTTATAATGTGAGTCATTTCTTACCATACTTTTGTGATCCAGCGAAGAAAGAACGTGAAAGGACAAAGGGTCTCTCCTTCCCTTTAGATCGCTGTATCAATCCTTCTGCAGTAGCCATTTGCTGTAAGTCAAGGAGAAAATTGGAAAGAGGAGTCAGGTGAGGGCATCCTGCCACCATCCACAACAGACTACTAACATGAGAAAAGTTACCTTTGGAGGGACTAGGAAAAGGGAAATAACAAACTCATAAGTCTGTTCGATGATACAATGAATGATACCAGTTTGCCTAGAAAAGATGGAAGCACTTATTTGGTTAGCAATGCCAGTGAAATAAACAGGAATGGGGATGTGGGCGAGTAGAAGAGTGGCTACCCAGCATGCCTGAGGCCCAAGGTTCAGTCCCCAGCACTGCAGAAAACAAATACACAACACAACGAAAAACCAAGGCATCATTTATTCAGTGGTACTATTGGTAGGTATTTTATAATACATCTCCTTACAATATACATAATAATCTGTGAGTCAAATGATTTTCATTGATCAGAAAAATAAGTTCAGAGAGGTTAAGTGTCCACTTTAGCATGCATAAGAAATTCCCTAAGGCAGTTAGCAACTAAAGCAAAAAGCTGGCCGAGAAATAAACATGTACTACTTGAAAAAGGCTATATCCAGCCAGCAGCTCCCATAGAAAATAGCAACTGGGGGAACCTGTGACACGCAGTCTTATTCTAAAAATGACAAAGACTCACAAATGTAAGTTAGGGTAAGTGATTCTCAATTTGAATATGATTAGCAGAGAGAAGACAATTCCACCACCTTTATTCAGAAGGCTAAGCAAAGTAGGAAAGTTTACAAATCTTAAAAGTATACTGTGGTGGTTTTAATGAGAACGGCTCGTATATTTGAATATTTGGTCCCCAGCTGGAGGAACTATTTGGGAAGGATTAGGAGGTGTGACCTTGTTGGAGGAGGTGTGTCACCAGGGGGAGGCTTTGAGGTTTCCAAACTTGTGCTATTCCCAGAGTGCCTCCCTCTTAAAGCTTTGTGGTTATGGATCAGGATATGAGTTCTCAGCTGATCCTCTGCTATGTCACTACGGTCTCTAGCTTTCTGAAATCCATAAGGTAAATTATATGCTTTCATTTATAAGTTACATTGGCCATGGTGTCTTATCACTGCAATAGAAACTAAGACATATACTTATTAAAATATAAATCTATTATGTTAAGTCTTGCTCTCCTGGTGTGAATGTTAGGGGATAAATATGTGTATATATGTGTAGTATATACACACACATATATGTATGTATATATATATTTGTTGTTTGATTTTTTTAAACTTTTTTTAGATTTTTTTCTTTTATATGTAGGTGTTTTCCCATATGTATGTGTATTATATGCATATACTGCTCAAGGAGGTCAGAAGAGAACTTTGGAGCCCCTGGAACAGGAATTATAGATGGTTCTTAGCTATCAGGTGGATGCTGGGGACTTAACCATCTCTCTAGCCCCTTTAAAAATATTTTTAAAATTTAAGTATATGTGAGTCCCTGTGTAGGTGCCTCTGAAGGCCAGAATAAAGTGTTGAATCCTCTGGAGCTGTAGTTACAGGCTGTTGTGAGCTTCCCAATATAGGTGCTGGGAACTAAACTCAGGTCCTCTGGAAGAGCAGCAAGAACTCTTACGTACTGAGCCATCACTAGCCCTTGTTTGCTTTTTGCCTTTATGACAGTCTTGTTGTATAGTCTAGGTTGGCCTAGAACTCATTATGTAGGCCAGGCTGGCCTTGAATTCCCAGTCCCTCTGTACCATGAATACTAGGATTGCACATGTGTGCCACCAACCTCAGATAAGCTAGCAATAGATGGATATATATGAAATCTTAAAACCTTGCCTTAATTACCTTTGTTAACATATTTATAGATTGCCTGTGCCAATACAAGTCTTCTAGTAGTATTAAATGCCATATATAATAGTTTAAAATTCATCAAGTTTATTGTAAAAAGAAAAGGAAGTAGAGGGAGAAATAATAAATTGGCTATAATCTAAGACTCACTACAGTTGACAACAAAGACACACAAAGAATGTGCACAGTGCGCCTGACTACAGAACTGATTCCCTGTCTAGAGGCAGGGACACGAATCTAGTTGACTTCTAATTTGGATGTCTTACCTGATAAAATCCGTAGATGTTGTGAAGTTCCCTGTGTTCCCAGTTGCCATAATGAACAGCATTCTTTTGCATGGTTAGCTCTGGCCCTCTGAAGACCGAGGGCTCATTCATGTCATTCCATATGAAGAGGATGTCCGTTGATCCCTAGGAAGTGAACCCTGTTCATGAGGATCCTCCCTCAGGGATGCTCTTCCTCTCGCTTCTGTCTTATTTATTTATTTATTTATTTATTTATTTATTTATTTATTTATTTATTTTGGTTTTTCGAGACAGGGTTTCTCTGTAGCTTTGGTGCCCATCCCGGAACTAGCTCTTGTAGACCAGGCTGGCCTCGAACTCCCAGAGATCCTGCCTCTGCCTCCCAAGTGCTGGGATTAAAGGCGTGCACCACCACCGCCCGACCTGTCTTATTTATGTCTATTGGGTTGTGAATTCTGTACGATTTGTTCAATGAAAATTCCATGCATCTATAGCAGTATCTGATTCAAAGCAAGCTATCAATATTGTTTTTGATAATTATGCTGCACTATATTGTTTGTGAAATACAACTGCCCTGTAAGTTCACACAAAGACATCCTTAAGGAATATGTAACAGAAAAGTTGTGGATACTCACCATTGGGCTCTGTATCATCCACTATCTACTACAAGTCTTCACTTGATCTTATCCGAAACTGAGAAGAAATCTGCTACAACTCTGAACTAAAGTCAATTCTTACTATACATGAACTTATTTTTTCTCTAATACTCTGAAAAACTTGACAGCTGAGTCATCTGTTTGTTAACATCTTCTATAATTTGTGTTCTTTCCATCTACTGATAATGTTATTACAATTCCTTTTATAAAATTCATTGCCTCTTAGCATTTGAATATCAGTACAGGGAACCTCAGGCTCATTCCCCTATTTCTTAATGCTATGTTCTTTACACCATGTCCTAATAAGGCCTAGCTCCCTTCCAGGACAGTACAGAACACACCTGAGACCTTATCTACATGATAGATGATCTTTCCCATGTTTGAAGGTGGCCTATGTTTCCTTAACTACTTTTAAGCTAATTCAGTTTTTTTCTGAGATAGGGTCTATTATGTAGCTGTGGCCGTCCTGGAACTCACTATGTACACAGGCTGTACAACAGGCACAGAGATAACCTGCTGCTGCCTCTCAGTGCTGAGACTAAAGGTGTGCACCACCACGCCTGGCTTCTAAGCAAATGCACTTCTAAGAACAAGGCTGCACAGTTTCAAAATATTTGCCTTCAGTCTTCTTTTAGTATTTCTAACTCAAAGATCAGCACGTTTTCTTCTCCTCCCCTTCTTTTTATAAAGATCTAGATAATTTACATTTCCATCTTTGTGGATCATAAAAGCGCTTTAATTTATTCTGCTCTGGCACAGTACTATGAAAGCAGCCATGAAGTGAATGACTGTAGCCATATTTTGTCTAAGGATTGATGTTTATACCATTCTAATTGTTTTTCTAGTCTCCTTCCTAATCAATTATGTTCAGAAGCAAACATTTTGTGCTGAAGAGCTGAGCTTGGGAGAAAATAGATCTGAATTCAAACCTTGAGTCTATCACTTAGTAAATGGTGAACTTTGTGGGTTTTAAAACTCTCCACACTTCAATTTTCTTACATTTGTAGTTAAGATTTAATTATAGTTCCAATTTAGAGCATTTTTTTTTTTTTTTTTTTGGTTTTTCGAGACAGGGTTTCTCTGTGGTTTTGGAGCCTGTCCTGGAACTAGCTCTTGTAGACCAGGCTGGTCTCGAACTCACAGAGATCCGCCTGCCTCTGCCTCCCGAGTGCTGGGATTAAAGGCGTGCGCCACCACCGCCCGGCTAGAGCATTTTTATAAGGAAGAAATGGGGCAATGCATATCAAATGCTTAAAACAGCACTTGGGATGTGGCTTGCATTCAGTTTGTGTTAGGTATTGTCATGATTGTCATCATTACCATGATTGGTTGAAGACAGGTCTCTAATGTGACCTCCACTTCTTTCCATGGTTCTTTTAAGATTTTAATTATTAAATTTTGGGGGCTGGAGAGATGGCTCAGTGGTTAAGAGCATTGTCTGCTCTTCCAAAGGTCCTAAGTTCAATTCCCAGCAACCACATGGTGGCTCACAACCATCTGTAATGGGGTCTGGTGCCCTCTTCTGGCCTGCAGGCATACACACAGACAGAATATTGTAGACATAATAAATAAATAAATATTTTTAAAAAATTATTAAATTTTGCTTTTATCAATACATTATAATTGATAACAGTAATTCTCAACCTTCCTAATGTGGCAACTCTTAAATACAGTGCCTCATGTTGTGGTGACCCCCCAACAACAAAATTATATTCATTGCTACTTCAAAACTGCAATTTTGCTACTGTTATGAATCATAATGTAAATATATTACATGCAGGATATCTTTTTTTTTTAAAGGTTTATTTATTATGTACACAGTATTCAGCCTCCGTGCCTGCAGGCCAGAAGGGGGCACCAGATCTCATTACAGATGGTTGTGAGCCACCATGTGGTTGCTGGGAATTTAACTCAGGACCTTCCCAAGAGCAGTCAGTGCTCTTAACCTCTGAGCCATCTCTCCAGCCCCATGCAGGATATCTTATATGCAACCTGTGATAGGGTCAGTCGATCCCCTAAGCAGTTTTGACACAGGTTTTGAGAACCACTGGTTTGTAAGATAATTTCACACTTGTCATAGCCACTTTATTGCTGATGGGGCTTTTTGTTTGTTTCCCTCCCTCCCTCCCTCCCTCCCTCCCTCCCTCCCTCCCTCCCTCCCTCCCTCCCTCCCTCCCTCCCTTCCCTTTTTGTTTTAGACAGGCTCTCATGTTGCTTAGGTCTTGAATTTGATAAGTAGCTGAAGATTGACATTAACTTCCGATCCTTCTGCCTCCACCTCCTAAATGCTGGAATTACAGGCATGTACTACCATGGGTCTTTGCTGTGTTGGGGATCAGGCCTGCTAGCCAAGCACTCTGTCAATTGAACTATTTTCCTAGTTTTAAGTCTTTTCTGTTTGAGACAGGGTCTTTCTATGTAGCCCTGGTTGTCATGGAACTTGCTACGTAGACCTGGTTGGTTTCCAGCTCACAAAGATCCCTCTGCCTCTGCCTGTGAAGTGAGGTTAAAGGTGTGCATCACCATAGCCAGTGTTTTCCGTGAGGCAGAGTCTCACTCTGTAGTCCAAGCTGGTTTTGAATTGACGGCAATTCTGCTCATCTTGCCAAGTGCTGTGATTACTTGGCCCCCATGTCTGGCTTCATATCACTTTTCAATAATAGTTGTAGAATAGGTTTTATATTAAAATATACATAGTAATTAGAAAATAGAATAAACATCAATTGTACTATATTTTGATATAGGTAAAACCACAGTTTTTATACATCTAGTAATAGTACCCTTCCTAAAACCATCAAAGCCTATAATGTGGTATCTATTCTTGCCTTTTATATATGCACTATCTCAAAAACTATTTAATAAAAGCAGTTCTAAGCAACTACCTTTTCCTTTCATCTTTCAGGTTAACTAGGAAGCAGAAAAAGAATAGAAACCAACCTGATAAACAGGAAAAGCAAAAAGGCTGGAATACCACTCTCTGACCTTGGGATTGGTGAAATCCAGGTAAGACGAGACACCTGCAGAGCACAACAGTCAGCAGTCTGTCAAGAATAGTGGTCTTTACGCAAGATGTGTGGAAAGAAGATATGAGAGTTATCAATGGATGCCTTATGTCAAACACAAAAGACAACTGAGACAGGCATGGTCTGTAACAAGTGAACAAAAGCAATCTTTAAAGACACAAAATGTAACCCTTTCAACACCAGAGCCCACCGGCAAGTGTCAGGATGGAGTTCGTCCTTCACTAATGGCTGAGAAAGCCAGGTAGGACATCCACTACTCTGCAGTGAACCCTGTTTTTAAAGAGAACATGGACTTGTTCCAATGGCTCAAGGGAGAAAAGGGAGGTAAGAGCTTCTCCACAGCACTTGGATTTATGACACCGTGGTGATTTCTTTTGGTCTTTGGAGAATTTCTAACAAGGCTTTAGACTAACGACTTTTGCATCTAGAGTTCCACAGGCAGCTGAGGTTACTCAGGAAAGACTGAAAGTCAAAACTGTGAGCTAAAAGGACAAAGAGCAATTACAAGGGAGAGCCTGACCACACTTTATCCCCACCTCCCACCCCAGGCTGTCCTCACTCCTTACTCCCTATGTCTGTTTGTTTAGAGATGTAGCAGCCGTGGAGATTAGCCTGTTTGCCCATTTTCACTCATTCATCTGATCACTGACTTGACAAATGTACTCAGTTCTCTGCACCAGGTGTTATAAAAGGCAATGACTTATCTCCCTTAAAGGTGCTGAGAATGTGGCTGGAAGGGAAAGACATGCCCATGAGGAACGAGAATGCTGGCCATAGACATTTTATTAACTGGGACAGCACAAGTGGAAACAAGTGATACCTTACCAGGCCAACATATGCCTTCGAAGTCGCCACCTTCTGGGTTCTTCACAAAGAAGCCCTGTTCCTTGGCTTTAGCATATACTGAGTAGTCAGGATCCACCTTGATGTGGGGGTCACTGATAACCACAAGCTGTCAGGACAGAGATTTAGAGAGCATGTCAGCTTTATGAGGCTTGTGTTCATTCAGGTGTTCCCACCATAGTTTGGAGGGGTCGAGTTTTACTCATGGAAAAGTTTGGACATTACTAAATCCCTATGACCTTTCACTCGTTATCAGCCGGGTGGTGGTGGCGCACGCCTTTAATGCCAGCACTTGGGAGGCAGAGGCAGGCGGACCTCTGAGTTCAAGTTCAGCCTGGTCTACAAAGTCAGTTCCAGGACAGCCAGGGCTACACAGAGAAACCTTGTCTCGAAAAACAAACAAAAAAAAATTGTTACCAAACCCAGGTAAATCCTCTTTTCTAACTATCATGGTTTATCATTTTTACTATTATTCTGCATTTATTTATGTATTTTGTGTGTGTCTGTTCATTGGTCTATAAGAAGTAGGTTCTCTCCTGCTACCACATGTGTTCTGGGGCTTGAACTCAGTTTCTCAGACTTGGTGGCAAAGTACCTTGACCCACTGAGCCACCTCAGCCCCCATCCACATCTTTAAGATAACATTTATTAAGCTTCTATCTGTCTGTGACGTCAGGTGCTATAAGAAAGGATTAAATAGGCAGGGTCTTAACTCCTTAGGTATTTAGAGGCAAAGGTAACACTGATGAAATAGATCATTAAAGAAAGCAAGAACAGTCCTGGGAAGGTAACTTGCCCAGAAAAGTACTTGCCTTGCAAGCATGAGGTCCTGAGTTTGAGCCCCAGAACCCATGTGAAAAAGTCAGGCATGGTGGCACATGTTTGTAATGCCAGCACCAGGGAGGTGGGGACAGGTATACAGTCCGTGGGGTACCCTGGCCAGCCAGGTCAGTTAGAGAAAACAGAAAACAGAAAGCAAGACAGTACCTAGGAAATGACACAAGGCTGTCCTCTGGCTTCTATAGGTGTATGTGTGTACCCATCCTCACGAGCCCCTACCAAACTATAACAGTAAAACCAAACCAGAACATCAAAATAGTAACAACTAAACAAAGCTGATGAGATAGCTCAGTAGCTAAGGGTGCTTGCTGCTAACCATGAAGACCCAAGTTTGATCCCTGGAGCTCAAGTTCCACATGGAGCATGTCTTCTGTAGCGAGCTGCGTGAAGCCACACCTGATGGCAATGTAGAGAGCTGTGTGGAGTCACACCTGATGGTTTTGGCTCCCGCCCTCCGCGATCCCGAAAGCGAGTGCTCTCTGTGATAATCAACTCCTATGGCTAAAGCCTGACTTATGCTATCATCACGCAATGATTGTCAGCTGCTTGCATATGCGTGGACCTATGGGCAATGCCCACCTGGCAATCTGGGGTTGGCGGCCCAGTGCCTACTTAAGGGCTGGGAGAGAGGGAGAGAAAGAGAAGGGAAAAGATTGCTGTGAATAAAGTCCTGAAATAAACTGCTTAGCAAGAAGAGCTCCGGTGTTGCACGTCTTCCTTGCTGGACGAGGGGGCCATGACAGTCTTCACATGCTTCTTGGCTATCTTTGATTTCAGTATCTTCTTTGGGGGACTATCTATCTATTCAAGTCCTTGTCAATTGTTTTTAAGTGTCTGGACTTTTTGGAGTTGTTGAGTTGCAAGAATTTGTTAAATATTCTGTCATTCATTGCCTTTCCCCACTCACTCAAAGACCTCTAGCATAGCAACTTAAACATTCAAAGTTTAACAACAACAAAAACCACCACAACAACTGGGGGCTGCAGAAATGGCTCTCTGCTGTTCAGATCACTGGCTGCTCTTGCAGAAGACCCGGGTTCAATCCTCAGTGCAAACTACCAACCACTGCAAGCTATCCCTTCTTCATCTGAAAAATGATAATAAGGCCAACTTGAGAGTTTTGTAGCTGGAGGGAATAATATACTTTATCATACTGTCTAGCCCACAATTAAGTGCTTGACAAATTATAGTTATTAAGTAATTAAGAAATTAGGGGGTTAGGGCTGGACATGGTGGTCCATGCCTTCAATCCCTGCACTTGGGATGTAGAGGGAGGTGGATTTCTGTGAGTTCATTACTGCTACCCCTCCTTTACCCCAACTCTCTAGAACAGGAAAGAGGTACATTAGAAATTATGTACTTTTCTGTGGCTTCTTTCCTTCCCCCTTTAAATTTCAGTTCTTTCCTTGACCAAATTTACAGAGAGAGTCCGTCAATGAAACATGTATATAAAAAAATAAGAATCTGGTTATATTTTTTAAAAATTACACTTATCAACTTGTGTGTGGAGCAAGGGGAGATGCATGTTTGTCGTGGTGTGCATGTGGAGGTTGGAGGACAAGCTGCAAGAGTTGGTTTCATCCTTCTACCACATGGGATCCTACAACCAGACTCAGGTTGTCAGATGTGGAGCAAGCACCTTTACCTGCTGAGCCACCTTGGTCCCCATGACTCCGTATCTGACCCTCTGTTGTTAAGCCTTTCAAGCCCCACCACGTCCTCTTTCCCTCCTGCCCACCAGCAGTCATCCTGACAAAACAAGCTCTGATGGCCAGGGGCAGGAAGTTTCGACAACCCAGCCCACGTGGAAGAACTTATCCCAGCCCCACCTGTCAGCCACCAGGGACTCCAAGCTGGGCCCCTTTCCCAGCTTTCTCAAGTCATTTTCAAAGTAGTCAGGAGACAGCCCTGCTCTCTCCAGAAGACCTCATGATACGAGATGCTTTTCTGCTTTTGGTGCCTGTGTAGTACCACCAATTCTGACAATGGGACCAAATTTTTAGGGGAGCAGGGTGCCATCACAGCAGGGAAGCTGCCACCAACAGACTGAAAGGCTCAGGCCCCTTCATTGTTTGGGGGCTTACACAACTGTGGCAGGGATGGATGGCATCACCCCATTTTCGCACCTGTCTTCTGTCCTCACAGTTACTATTATACTGGAAAGCACTACATTCACAATAATTTTCTTCCACCAGAGGGTCTTCCTCTGCTGATGTGCCAAGACAAATCTAACGTTGGGATTAGAAAGCTTTGATCTTGGCTCCTTCTGTTTCTTCAGTGTGGCCGCGCTCTCTCTGGTTCTTTCCCTCTCTCTCTCTCTTCTCTCCCTCCCTCCTTCCCCCCTTTTCTCCCCTTTTAATAAATGCTTTTATGGCAAAAAAAAAAAAAAAAAAAAAAAAAAAAAAAAGGGATTAGAAAGCTTTCAATGCCAGGCTGGCTTCACCTTGCGTCTTTTGCTCCTGAGTAGCTCTTGCATCCTTTTGGGGTTTGCAAATCTCTTTTTGTCCCAGGTGAAGTATTTCTTGTCCTCAGTGTGCTCTATGTCCAGCCACATGACATCATATGGAATGTCATGCTCATCAAAACCGGCATCCACTTCCTTCACATCCTGCTCATCTTCATAGTTCCAGCGGCACTGGTGGTACCCCAGGGAAAAAAGAGGGGGCATGGCTTGTGTGCCTAAAAAAGATGACAATGGAGGCCACTGATGTTATTCAATCAGTGCACATCTCCCCATTCTCTACAGGGGATTAAACACTGAGCTTGACATGCATAGACTAACCAGGAAAAGAAAAACTAGACCCACCTTGAAGAAAGTGGCAGTTAGGGTGATGGGGCCGGCTTCAAATAAACCCTATGCTGAAACAGCTGCTATGCTAACGGTATCATATTCATTCTGTTTATAGAGTAAGGTGGGGTCTTTAGAGCTTTCCCAAGGCAGGTGAGAAGGGGGGAAGCCTTGAATAAGTAGGAGGATGCCAGGCAGGGAGACTAGGTAGAGCTCATAGGAACAGAGAATAGAGACACAGGCAAAGAAGTACATGTAGTCTTAGAGAAAAAAAATACTGCAGGGTCACAGTGTGAGACTGAGAGGAGATGGAACTGGAAAGATCAGTTTATAAAGAGACCTGTACCTCAAGATCAGAATTCTATTCATAATTTCTTTTACAATAAGACATAAAAAATGGCAATGTGGGGGCTGTGGATACAGCTCAGGTGGTAGAGTACTTGTCTAGTGTCCACAAAACTCTGGGTTCAAAATTCCCAGCACTCTACAATATATGCCTGTAATCCTAGTACTTGGGAGAGGTCAAGACAGAAGAATCAGAAGTTCAAAGTCATCCTTGGCTACATGGAAACTTCAAGACCATCTTGAGATACATGAGACCCTGTCTTAAAAGAAATGAGGGCAGTGAGATGGCTCAGTGGGTAAAGGTTCTTGCCACCAGGCCCGATGACCTGAGCTCAGTCCCTGGGTCCCGCAATGTGGAAGGAGAGAACTGATTCATGAAAATTACCACAAAAAAGCAGCTTTGAAACAGAAGAGCAAACCAAAGGGCAGTTTGTCCAACACAGATCTGGGGAGCGTGAGCAGTAAGGGGGAGGTGGTGTCTGTTGAGCTATGTAGAATGTGTGAGGAAGGCTCAAAGGCAGATAGTAGTACCTCCCTGCTCTAGAAACCTCAGACAGGGACCCCCACATGCTCCTCAAGTGCCAGGGTACCAGACTCATCTAGCCACCAAGGGCTTCCATGTAGAGCCATATAATCACGTGTAACACCAGCTCCAGGGCTTAGACACCTTCTTCTAGGCCTTGTAGGCACTTTATCTCAACACATACATACATAGTTTTAAAATAAAAATAAAATCTTTTAAAAATCCATCTTCATCAGTATCTCCAAGGATGAAAAAAGACAAAAGACTCACAAAGTAGACTAGGGCATCATGGAACAATGAACACACAGGCAGGATCAGAGATAGGAATACCCTCAACATAGAAACATGTCAACATAAATGGATGGCCAGGGAGATAAGATGCAGAAAATTTCTCAGAAAAAAAGGCAAAAAGAAAAAAAGAGAAAGAACACGGATGTGAAAACTATGAAAGGAACAGCGGACTTCCCCAGGACTGATGGACACTAAGACTAAAGGTGCCCACGTCTCACCCTCAGTACAGAGACCATTTGAAAGGAAGGCATCAAAGGAATTCACTGTAAACGTTCACAGTATTAGTGATAAGGAAGGTGGCTCAGTGAGAAAAGTCAGATCATGTGGGAAGGAACACGATGAATGGTTTTGGAGAAGACAGGGGACAGAGAGAAATGCCTTTGAGTTCTGAGGAAAGGAACTTTCAGTCTAGCTCACTCAATTAACAGAGAAGAACACATTTAAAAGTTCAGGGTGGAATACTCCTTAGCGACAGGAAGATTGTTCCCAGAGACTAAAGGCTCCAAGCAGGCGTATGAAGTGTTAGGGATTAGAGAGTGGGCAGTCCAGTGTCATGTTCAGCTTGTCTGGATGTAATGATGGCAGGAAGAAAAGCGCTTACTACTTAAAATGCGTAAGGACGTTGTCTGTGATTTCCATGTAGTGTAGAACAAAGATTAATTTGCAGTGACGATACATAGGATAGACAAAACATAATGGAGTGAGGACCCAGCAATCTCCATGCAAGTACCTGTGAGGGATGAGTACTGCTTGAAGATGTCAGAAGGTGTAGGCCCTGTCAGCAGAAAAACATCAATGATTCCACTCTCCGACATCCAGCGCACATCCGTTCGACACCTGACCTTTTGTTTGGCAGCTGCTGGGCCCATCTGGGTCAGGACGTACTGGAAAAGGATGCAATGGAAATCTGAGAAATTTCACTGTAAACTATAGGCCCCTGTTCTAAGTGAATCTGTCTACATTTGGTAGCTCCTACTGACATTTGTCAATTATACTGTAAAGCTCTTGGTCACAGAAAAATGCTGCTGTTAAAGAAAAGGGCTCTGACTGACTGCGGTATGGTAACTATGGCATGCAGCCACAGTCCACGGCTCACCTCAACTGCTGGCTCCGTGTTGATCTCCACTAGTGTTTCTGAGGCATTCAGCCAGAAAACGGCTACAGTCCTGCCCTGTTTGTGGGCCAGGAGATAAGGCACTGAACCGTAAATGCCCATTTTGTCATGTATTTGATATCCATAGACATCTAGGTTATAAAGACGGTATGCATCTCCATCCCTGAAACACAAAGGAGGTTTATCACCAAATACACAAGTGGATTGCTAATGACTAGAACAGCTTCATTGTCTCCTGTGAACAGACTGTTCACCTCCTGCCAGGCATGAAGGCACACATTTACAGTCCTAGCACAGGAGAACTGTGAGTTAGGGGCCAGCCTGGGCTATATAACAGCTTCCAGACAGCCTGGGCAGGTAACAAGACCCTATATAAAGCCACTCCCCTACAAAGACTCATCTCTTATCACTTGCCTAATGGTTTCCTGGCCTAATCTGTCTGATGAGCTCCCCATTTGTCTCTGTTGGCTCCCTGAGAATCTCAGGCTTAGATCCTGAGATACCTTTACTAAGGTCCCCCATGAATCCTCCGGAAGAGCGGCCACACTGAATCCCTCTGCTAATGGGCTGTGTGAAGACTTCTTTGCAGCTAAGAAAAAGAAGCGCATCCTAACATACCTCCAGATCTGGAACAGGACTGAGATGGGGAGCTCGGAGCTGGGGAGGCAAGATTAATCACTCTGCCTACCTACTAAATAAACAGCCTCTGCTTCTTTTGGTTTTGGCTCCTTTTAGGCAGATGCCCCTGGGACCCATTTGTCAGTAGTGTCAGCCTGAAATAGTCTCTCCAAGGGAATTACAGGTACTGGAGATGCCACGTTCTCTGGCTCATTGTCCTCTTTAGAGTGAAGGTCCTTTTCCAGATCAGTATTTTCTTTTTTATATTCTCCCAGGGTTCCACAAAAACAGATCCTTCACTGTAAAGGCAAACCTCCTCCCCTTTAATTCCAATTACTCCTTATTTTTATTTCTGTATTTTTGGGCTCACTATTGCAGCCTTTTAATTAGTGTGTGTGTGTGTGTGTGTGTGTGTGTGTGTGTGTGTGCGCACATGTGGAAGTCAGAAGCCAGCTTTCTGGCACTGGTTCTTTCCACTTTTATGTCCTGCCCTAGTTTCATTTCTGTCGCTGTGACAGATACTCTCACAAAAAGCAACCTAGGGAGCAAGGGCTTCTTTGGCTTACAGTTCCAGACTGCAGTCCATGACTGCAGCGTTCACAGTCAAGAGCAGAGAGAATAAACGTACAGAACCTCGCTTGTGTGTTCTTACCTAGCTTTCAAATCTCTGATACTGTTCAGCACCTGAAAAGGTTTCCTAACTCCATAAGTGATATTAAGGCAGAGACCACTTAAGAAATCTTGCTGCTACTTACCCAGTATTTTTAAGTTGGTGTGACTCTGCATGTTGAGGGATACCGTAGAGATGTTCAAATCCATGGAAGGAGAAATCCAAACCGACAGAGGAAGGACCTGTAGAGATCAGGCTCATGGCTGAGTTGTTTCTCAGATGGACCAATCTAAAAGATTCAGCTAATAGCTAACAACTTGGCCAGGAGTAGAGAGGTCTGAACTTGCCCCTACCAATCAATGCTGTGCATTGACTGTAAGACGCTGTGACGTCTGGGCACTGGTGGATGCAATGGATGTGTATGTGAAACTGGGTGTTACACATAATGTGTATGAATGCAGAGCTCTGTCACTTACTAGTTATGTTGTCTGAGCTGTGTGCTGCAGCTCCCCCCACCCCATACTGAGCATGTTCAATCTCTGCTGAGAGAGTTTGTGCTTCTCTTCTGACTGATAATCTTCCTGTCAGCCTTGCCTGTGGCTCCCTAAGAACTACCTAAGAACAGCAAGAAGGCTTTCCTGGATCCTCAGGATATGACCTCCCATGACTGTGATATGTGAGCCCATCCCCTGAACCATATTGATAAGCCTGGTGAGAACGCCATAGATAGGCATGTAGCATCTGTGACAATGACGAAGAGAATGGAGAATTACCAGTTAAAAATGTTAGAGAAGATGAGCTGTGTAACTTGGTCTCATCACTTGGGTCTCATGAAAATATGTGGCATTTCCAGCTGTTTACTCAGAACACAAACAGTATGCTGGCCCAGATCCTTTCCTAAGACATAAGCTGCACGTGGTCCATTATCACTCTCATTTCTCCATAAGGTGTACACAATTACTTCTCTTTGCCATTGCATTATTGAAGAATAGGAAATCCAACCCAGAGATTTCAGTGCACTTTACAGAAGTTATTTGTTTTAAATCCAAAGCTTAAGGAATTTATTTATTGTTGCTGTGGGACAATGGTCTTGTACCCTGTAAAGATTTGTCACTAGTACTGGTTTAATAAAATGCTGGCTGGCCAGCAGCCAGGCAGGAAGTATAGGTGGGGCAACCAGAACAGGAGAATTGTGGGAAGAGGAAAAGGCTCAGTCTGCAGTCATCACCCAGATGCAAAGGACAGAAGATGAAAATGCCTTACTGATAAAAGGTACCAAGCCGCGCAGCTAACATAAATAGAAATTGTGGGGGCTGGAGAGATGGCTCAGAGGTTAAGAGCACTGATTGTTCTTTCAGAGGTCCTGAGTTCAATTCCCAGCAACCACATGGTGGCTCACAACCATCTGTAATGATATCTGGTGCCCTCTTCTGGCCTGCAGGCACACATGCAGACAGAACACTGTAAACAAAATAAAATATTAAAATAAATAAATAAATAAATAAATAAATAAATAAATAGAAATTGTGGGTTAATGTAAGATGTAAGAGTTAATTAATAAGAAGCCTGAGCTAATAGGCCAACCAGTTTATAATTAATGTAGGCCTCTGTGTGTTTCTTTGGGACTGAACAACTGCAGGACGGGGTGGGACAGAAACCTCTGTCAACAATTTGTTTATTTATTTATGGCACTAGGGATTGAACCCAGTGTACCCCCTACATTAGCCTGGCATTCTATCATTGATCTGTAACTCCCACCATCAAATGATATAAATATTTAGGTATTTTGGAATGATCTATTTTAATATTATATCCTTAACTTTGACAATTTACCATTAGCTTTGACATCCACAAATTTTCCAAATTTCTCTTCCCACAGGCCTAGGTCTTCTTGATTTTCCTAATTGCATAAAAAGAAGATCAAAATGAGCTTATAAATTGCAACAAATGTGGTTACCATTACAGTATATCTTATTTGGATTATTAGGAAGACTGAGGAACTAGCAAGATGGTTCAGCAGGTATAGACCCTTGCCTTCTAATAATGCAAGTTTGACAATCCAAGTTCAATCCCTGGGACCCACGTAAGGGTGGAAGGCCTGCACACCTGCCCCACACATACCACCATACACATTCTTACTATGACTACTAACAAACAATTTAAAGACTAGGGGGGCTGGAGAGATGGCTCAGAGGTTAAGAGCATTGCCTGCTCTTCCAAAGGTCCTGAGTTCAATTCCCAGCAACCACATAGTGGCTCACAATTTAAAGACTAGAAAATGCAGAGTGTTCCAGGACAGGCTCCAAAACCACAGAGAAACCCTGTCTCAAAAAACCAAAAAAAAAAAAAAAAAAAGGAAAATGCAGAGTGTGCTAGCACACGCCTGTAATTCCAGCACATGGGAGGCGGAGGCGTTAGATTTCTGTAAATTCAAAGCCAGCCTGGTCTGCATGGTAAAATCAGGACTTCATACTGAGACTCTGCTGGAAAAAAAAAGACTAAGAAACGAGTCCATATTTTTGAAGATCAGTTTATAATATATAATAAATTAAATTTGTGTTTTCTATAAAAGTCAATAATCATTCTTATGAATCTTTTTTACTGTGTTAAAATACACAACATACACTGTATCTTTTAACCATTTACAAGCACGCAGCCCAGTGTCACCAAGGACATTTGCTCTGTGGTGTGATGAAGGCCATCCTCAAGCATCCAGCCCCACAAGTCTTTCATCTGCCCATGCTGGATTTCCCTGCAAAATAACAACTCTATTTCCCCATCTCTGCACCCCTGGCAAAACCGCTCTATTTTCTACTCTATGAATTTGACTACAGTCACCTCCTAAAGTAGAATCTCACAGTGTTTGTTCTTTCGTGTCTGGCTTACTTCACAGGTTGTCTTCAGGTTTTATTCATTCTGTAGCACACGTCAGAACTTTAATTTTTAGGTTCAAATATGACTTCATTGTTTGTATAGATCACATTTTGGTTTGGTCTTTGTTCCTCCTCCTTTTGGTTACTGTGACCAGTGCTGCAGTGCTTTCACTTTTGGGTCCATACAAGAAGCAGGGCTACTGGGTCTTACTGCAATTCTCTATTTAATTTTTTTTTTGTTTTGTTTTTTGGGGTTTTTTTTTTTTTTTGTTTTTTGTTTTTTCGAGACAGGGTTTCTCTGTAGCTTTGATGCCTGTCCCCGGAACTAGCTCTTGTAGACCCGGCTGGCCTCGAACTCACAGAGATCCACCTGCCTCTGCCTCCCGAGTGCTGGGATTAAAGGCGTGCGCCACCACCACCCGGCTCTATTTAATTTTTTGAGGAACTGCCTCATCATTTGTCACAAACATCTTTATATGAATTAAAATACAATGGTATTTTGAAAATGTAGCTTTTGCATATAAAAGAAATAAAAGGAAAAAATTGTTTGATTTTTCAAGACAGGGTTTCTCTGTGTAGTCCCGGCTGTCCTGGAACTCACTCTGTATACCAGGCTGACCTCAGACTACAGAGATACCCCTGCTTCTGCCTCCCGAGTGTTGGAATTAAAGGCGTGCACCACCACTAGCTGGCTAGAAAGAAGTGTTCATGTGAACACATGAGGTAAAACATTGAGAATCTAATAACTTCAGTCAGTTCTAATTTCTTCTCACACTTATGTATTTATTGTTCATGTGTCAGAGGGTGAATGAGCCACTGTGTACATGTAGAGGTCAAAGGAAAACCCAAGGAATTAGCTCTCATTTTCCCATGTGGGTTCTGAGGGTCGAACTCAGGCCCTAATGTTGGCAGTACCCTCTGGGCCATCCTCCTGGCCCAACATAGGTGCGTTTTGAGAGGCCGGAAGCAGACACTCATTTTTACTGAGTTTCCCCTCTGCAATCAGGTGTACGTCC
This sequence comes from Chionomys nivalis, assembly GCF_950005125.1. Classification (NCBI taxonomy): domain Eukaryota; kingdom Metazoa; phylum Chordata; class Mammalia; order Rodentia; family Cricetidae; genus Chionomys; species Chionomys nivalis. Next base: position 54,269,111 of record NC_080094.1, read on the forward strand.
ATGCTGGTTTGAGACGTCAGATAAATGGGACGACAGTGGTTTCTCAGGGCTTGCCTCTTTCTATAGCTACAACTTTCTCCATTTTACATAAGAAAGAGAAAATATGAACTGTGTGAAATAAATTTTGTTTAAAAGTGAATTGTTCATTTCTAGCTTCCTTCTTCATCATCAAAGCTTCTGTAAAGTGAGCCTGTGCTTCTTCGAAGCCACATCTGCAGGCCTGAAGTGACGACTGTGCTACCCTGGGGCCAGGTATAGGATTTACAGTCTGAGAACTCCCTCAAACAGTGAAAACTTTCCTATAGCGATGGTTAGTAACATTCATCATATAATGTGACTGTATCTGTGACTTAGAACTGCGACTCAAGCTATCTGATCAGCTATCTTCCAGTGGATGTGACACGTCATCACAACGCAGTCCATAGTCATGCACTCACCCTCTCTGCTCTGAAACAGAGTTTTCTCATCTTCATCAATACAGATGAGTCTTAAGAAAACTGCTGGGCAGTGGTATATACCTTTAATCCTAGCACTTGGGAGGCAGAGGCAGGCAGATCTCTGTGAGTTCAAAGCCACCCTGGTCTACAAGAGCTAGTTCCAGGACAAGTTCCAAAGCTACAGAGAAACCCTATCTCGAAAAACCAAAGGGGGAAAAAAAACTTTGTCCTTAGGGCACCAGAAATGCTTTCATCATTGCAAACGGTCAGGTATGCTGGTACACACACAGAACCTCCACACTCAGGAGGTTGAGGCAGGAGGATAGCTGTGAGTTGGAGGCCAGTCTGGGTTACATAATGTATTTCAGACCAGCATGGGCTACAGAATCCTTGGGAGACAGTTCAGTGGTAAAGCACTTGCTGTTAAATGTGTGGAGACTTGTGTTCAGTCCTCAGCATCCCTGTAAATGTTGGGTAGACGCAGTGCACTGAACTTGGGAGGCAGACACATGATCCCCAGACAAGCTGACTAGAAGACGAGCTTGCTGTGGAATATTTCAATTAGGCATAGATATGCTACATTTGTTTATGCTGTGGAGTATGACTTTAACTATGTGAAGGTGTGTTAATTTGTTTCTGCTGCCTTTGCTAACGATGTAAAGATGTGCTACATCTGTTTATGCTGCATCTGTTTAATTATGTAAAGGCGTGCTGCATTTGTTTCACCTTGCCTGCCTAAGACACATGATTGGTCTAATAAAAGGCTGAACAGCCAACAGCTAGGCAGGAGAAGGATAGGCGGGCTGGTGGGTAGAAAGAGAATAAGTAGGAGAAATCTAGGCTCAAGAGAAGGAGAAGGAGAACAAGGGAGAAAGAGAGGGACATGTCTGCAGCCAGAAGGCAGGAACTCGCCAGACAGACATGAGAAGCAGTGAAAGTAAGATATAGAGAAGGAAAGATAAAAAGCCCCAAGGCAAAACGTAGATGAAAAGAAACAGGATAATTTAAGTTAAAAGAGCTAGCAAGAAATAAGAGCCAAGATAAGGCGAGCATTCAAAACTAATAACTCTCTGGCCTTGATTTGAGAGCTGGTTGGTGGTCCAAAAGAAAGCCTGACACACTAGCTAAATTAAATTTTGAGTTCAGGTGCGTGTGGGGGCCCACAGATGTGAATCTTGTTCCACCTTGACTAAAGGTCAGAGAGTTTGAGCTTATCTTACTCTTTTAAAGTTGCTGACAACAAGTGTGGCTACAAACAAGATATCCTGACCTAGGGTGTGGTTACTTGGTGTTCTGGACATTAAGATGGCCCATAGAGGTAGATCCGCTTCACCCCGACCAAAGGTCAGAGAATTCAAGCCTATTCCTGCCCCATTCATTTTAAAACAGGAGGTTTGACCAAGGGAGTGACTGCCTACAGGATACTTTGTCTAAGGTATATTTGCTGCATATCCTGCCCAAAACATCAGAATGCTTAACTCACGAAATAGTGCCTTGATGTCTCAAGAATTGAAACAAGTAACTGTTCTGATTGTCCTTTGTGTCATGTTAAAGCAGTCTTTTGCCTTCTTTCTCCTTTTTGGATTGGGATATATAAACATACAGAAAATAAATGCAGGCAGATTCAGTATTCACTGAGTTGCCCTCACATTACTATCCTATGTCGCAGTGTTTCTTTCATATCTCTGTTCCTCCAACCTAATCTTTCTAATCGACACGCCCCTACACTGGAACGTACAAACCCCAGCAGGTGAGAGACTGCCACATGAGGTGGAGAGTAATTGAAAATGACAACTTCTGGCCTTCACATATGCATGCATGTACACATGTGCACAGACATGTACATACCACACCCACATGCACAAATACAAAAGACATCTAGTTGTCTATTCTTCACAACTCAGCCAAAATAATCTTTTAAAAATAGAAGTGAGCACGCCTTTAATCCCAGCACTTGGGAGGCAGAGGCAGGCGGATCTCTGTGAGTTCGAGACCAGCCTGGTCTACAAGAGCTAGTTCCAGGACAGGCTCCAAAACCACAGAGAAACCCTGTCTCGAAAAACCAAAAAAAAAAAAAAAATAGAAGTGAGACCACTTATCCCTATGTTTAAAACCTTCTTTGTTCTTAGGGTTGCTGTGGAATAATCTTTGTACACTGTAAATATGTATTTCATTGTTCATAAAAAAGTTGATTGGCCGATGACTAGGCAGGATTTTTGGGGTAGAGAGAATGCTGGGAAGAAGGAGGACAGAGTTTGAGGTGTCACCAACAAGACATGGAGAGGAAACAGGAGGTGTAAGATGAAAAAGACAACACCATGTGGAAGAATGTAGATTAATAGAAATGGGTTAGTTTAAATTGTAAGGGCTAGTTAGTAATAAGCCTGAGCTATTGGCTAAACATTTATAATTAATAATAAGTCTCCATATTGGTTATGTGGGAACTGGTGGGCAGGAAAGAAATGTCCATCTACACAGGGTGAACTGAAAAAGGTCAGCTTAAAAGAGGTACATTCTGAGGAACAAGGACTTTAGGTCAGTTTAATGATGAACTCCCAATTTCTTCAACAGTGCCTGCCCTGCAGGAGGCAGTCTTCAACAGATTTTGTTAAGTAAAAGTACTGCTAGTCTCTCCATTGAATGGCTTTGCCTAGCTCTTTAGCATTTTAACTGTCTCTTTTCCCTTTGTGTTCCTTCCTGCCAACAAAAGAAATATATGGATACAGTACACATCATATACACTGCACACGCACACACACACACACACACACACGGAAATGAAATGTAATAAAAGGTAAATAAAGAATACTTGAGGAAGACACGTACTGATTTCTGGCTTCCACTTTTGTCATGCACACACGCACTAAGAAGACTGGTGCTAAAGTGAGCAAACAGACAAGACAAGAAATCCCCTTTTATATACAGCAGAACACTTACCAAGGGGAGCAGAATCCACTATATGCTTACAGGAGTGTTAAAGAAAATCAAGGGTAAATTGCTAGATCTCAATTACCTGAGAGGAGTCAGCTGGCACACTCTCCTGGTTCCCTTTGGTAGCTCTGTTATAAACACAGATTAAGTTGTTTCAGGCAACGGGAAGACTGGCAGGATTTAATGCAGTAACAAAGATTCTCATTTCCAAGTCTTCATAAATTCTATCCTTTCATTTATTAAATATGACATCATTATAGGCCAGGCATGGCATCACATAACTATTCTAAGGATTTAGAGGGCTAAGGCAGGGTATTAGGAGTTCAGTCATTGTTGCCTGCATAGCAACTTCAAGGTCAGTGGGGGTAGGAGGGATAGGAAGTTGGCTCGGTGGGCAAAGGTGCTTGCTGCCAAGGCTGGGATGGTCTGGAAGAGAGGACTCTCCCATTTTCACAGAGTGTTGTTTTAAGGTCTCCAAGTCTACACTTGCTGCTTTTATCATCAGAATAAGTGATGTGGTCTACAGAAACATTTCGCATTATCTATTTCTACACGATGATTTTTTTAAGTTGTAACATTTTTATTTTGAAATGTTAGCACTGGAAAATCTTACTATTTATCATAAAATTAATATATCCCCATTGTGGAAAAATTAAAAAGTAATGAAAAGAAGGGAAAATAAAAATACCTAAAATTCTGACTACTCTGTCATTATCATATAAATATTCTATCAGTTATTCTCTGTTGCTGTGATGAAACACGGTGACCCAGGCAACAGAAAGAGACGTTTATTTGGGTGCAGGATTCCTGAGGGGTCCATGCTGTTGGCGTGGAGGTCGTAGGCAACAGACCTGACAACTGGAGCAGGAGCTGCGGCTGCATCTTGAATCACAAGCAGTAAGCAGAAAGTGAACTGGGGGTGGTGTGTGTCTTTTCACTCTTAAAGCCTGGTTCCAGTGACATACTTCAACAAGACTATACCTAACACTCCTCAAACAGCACCACCAACTGGGGACCAAGTATTCAAGCCAGAGGCTATGGAGACATCTTATTCAAAGTACCAACTGTCTTTTTTCTTTTTTTTTCTTTCTTTTTTTTTTTTTTGGTTTTTTCGAGACAGGGTTTCTCTGTGGTTTTTTTCTTTCTTTCTTTCTTTTTTTTTTTTTTTCGAGACAGGGTTTCTCCATAGCTTTTTGGTTCCTTTCCTGGAACTAGCTCATGTTGACCAGGCTGGCCTTGAACTCACAGAGATCCACCTGCCTCTGCCTCCCGAGTGCTGGGATTAAAGGCGTGCGCCACCACCATCCGACTCAACTGTCTTTTTTCTTCAACTGTTTTTTTTTAAAACTGAGAAACACTAACAATAACATAACAAACAATTTATTACACAAGCTCTTCAGCTACCTTTAAAATCTTAATTTTTTTTTTTCTTTTTTTTTTTTTTTTTTGTGGGGGAGAGGGGAGAAAGCTCAGCCAGTAAGGCAGGAGTTCGAGGTAGCTGGTATTTACAGACAGTTTTATTAAGGTAGGTCCTTAAGGGTCAAGTAATGTACCTTTGCTTGTGAGGAATCTGTAGGTGCTCAAAGTATAACTGGCCCAGGGAGTTGATGCTGAGTACAGTCTCGTCCTCAGACACCAAGTCTATCTTGAATGGGTTTTCTGAGATATGACATTTCACATCTCCTTTTCCGTCTGTCAGTATCAGGCTGCCAGCATCCCCTGAGCACGAGACCAACCTGGACAATGGAGCAGGAAGAGAAAAATAAATTGCTGCAGGTTTACATGAGTCTATGTGATTTGCAATTTGGAGTGTTGGTCACCGAATGAGTCTTCCTATGACAGGGAATAGGCAGGTCTACAGTAGGAGCCATTGTGGAGAGGAAAGGAAAGAGCATGGACAGAACATAACTCTACCATATACTTCATAACTACAAGTAGCAACGTTACTCAACCTTCCTATGACTAATTCTTTGTCTATGAAATATACATAAAATTAAAAACTAGTAGAATTTTTGGAAAAAATTAAGTGAAATCATACAAAGTAATTGGTACAGGTTGGAAATGCAACCAAGTGTTCATCAACATCATCACCATTTCTGTCTATAAAGTCTAGTGACACTTGGGCACACAGAATCTAAATATTCTTATTTATTTATTTGTAACTTACATATTGAAATTTTATTTTGTGTGCCGTGTGTATGTGTAGGGGTGTGCGCATGTGGAGTGGGAGGACAGCTTACAGGGGTTACGGCCCAAACTCAGGTCATCAGACTTAGAGGCAGCACCTGTTTCTGCTGAGCCATTGCACTGGCACTATGACAATCTTATACTTCTCCCGGCAGGTGATTCTTCTCCTCACGAGGCTGGCTGTAGTAGGCTCTCTGGTTTGGAGGCAGTGAAGGCTGGTAAAGGTGAGGCATAAGAAATACAGAAATCCCTTTGCAAAGTCATTCTCAGCCGAGGTCTATTCATTGTGCTCAGGCATGACAGGGACAATTTATCAGAAGGAATAGGAAGGTGACAGAGAGGTGGCTCAGCAGCCAAGAGTGATAGCTGCTATTGGGGAGGACTCACATCTGGCAGATCACAACTGCCTGTAATTCCAGCTCCAGGGGATCCGATGCCGTTTCCTGCCCTCCTCAGGCAACCACACATGTGCAGTGTGAGTGTACATAAGAAACATTCACAGAAGGAGCAGGAAGAGGGGTTTCTGCTGGAATGGAAGGCTCCTTGGAAGTTTGGGAATTTATATTTATCCAAATCTCAAATGCTGGCATTCATAATTTCTGCAGCTGATGCCCTAAGTCACAGATCTGAGTAGACTGTGGACTCAGCTTAAGATTTAATTCAGCAACCTGCGATATAAAACTCTGAGTCTGTATCTGCAGCTGTAGAGACTCTGTAGCCAGATAGGACATGAGATTGTCATAGAAACGAAGTGGTTTTCTAACAGTTCTGTGAGTTCAGAATTTAAACCCCTGAGACAGTTGTTTTATGTCATCAAATGCTTCAGAGAGGCTGATGTTAGCCAGGTCTTCTCAGAGGTTTGAATTCTGAGTGGCAGTTGCAATATGCTATATTCCCACTATGTGGTTTGCTTTCAGTAAGCCCCTCAGTACAGCTGACTATCACCAGAAACTCAGCAAGAGCACAGAATGCTGTGGTTTAGTCCTCAGGCTGCTGGGTTATCATGACAAATTACCACAGGCTGGGTTGTTTAGCTAGCAGCCCGTTTTCTCACAGCTCTGAAACTCTAAGACCGAGGTGCTAGCAGGTTGGCTTGTTGTAAGGCCTCGCTCCATGGCTTGCAGATGGCTGCCTTGTCACTGAATATCCTTGTGTATGTGTCACCCGAGTTTTCTGAGTTTACAGGAAGAGCAGTAGGGATGTATTAGGGCACCACTACCATGTTCCTGTTTTAACTATCACTTTTTTAAAAAAAATATTTATTTATTTATTTATTATGTATACTATATTCTGTCTGTATGTATGTCTGCAGGCCAGAAGAGGGCACCAGACCTCATTACAGATGGTTGTGAGCCACCATGTGGTTGCCGGGAATTGAACTCAGGACCTTTGGAAGAGCAGGCAGTACTCTTTACCACTGAGCCATCTCTCCAGCCCTAACTATCACTTTAATACATCTCTAAAGGCAGTTGTGTTCTGAGGTTCTGGGGGATAGGGAGACACAATTCTGCTCCCAGCACTGGTATTCTATCCTTCAATGGTACCCTTCGCTGCCAACTATGTCAGCTGGTTAATCTCATATCAACTACTGTGTCAACCAGGACTTGATTGCCAATAACAGAAACAGTCCTGGTTATTTTAAGTAGAAACAATGTAATTTACCAAAGAGATCTGGTTGCCTATTACATCATTAGGAGGGTTTAGACAATGGGTTAGCTCTCCGGTAAAGGCTCTAAGCATAAAACTGGATAACTAGACAGTCAGTGATCTTATATCTCCACTACAATCAGGAAGCAGAGAGATCAGAAGTCACGTGGCTACTGCTTAGCTCCAGGATCATGCCATCTTAGCTGGAATATGAAGCTTAGGGACCCGTGGCCCTAATTAGTGGCCTTATAGCCAGCCTACAGTTGCCAGATCTAGATAAGCACAATAGTATTGTGAATATTTTTGTTAAGTATACATGATTAGCAGAAAGTGAATCACATCAGAAACTCTAGCTAGAAAGGGGTCTGGGAAAGGGCAAGGCTGCTTTCAGTGTTTTCGTCATTTTGGTAGCTAAAGGTCCCCCAGAAAGTAGTTGGAACCGAAGCAGAACTAACAGCGATACTTATCACACAGTGTTTATGTAATCTTTGCTATCTATGGACCATGTGTTTCAATGGAAAATAACCTACATAAAACAGTGGTAGGATATAGAGGAAATTAAAGCATCTGTCTTAACTTTATATTCTTTCAGTGACAAAGCAACAGGAATCACCAGGCAATGCAACTGATGTTTTACCCAAAATGTCTGCGGAGAACTGATAGAAATTTTATGAGTACTTGAAAAATCCTTTAATCCCTAGAGATTTTTCTCACCTAGATACTAATCATTAATTTATCTCTGGCTTTAAGTAAAATTATACGTTAGGCTTCTGAGAACACCCTTAATTAAAAGTGAGTCTGTCTAACTGTATAAATCACTGTGAGAGTTAGTTAGTGTATTAGATCTCTTGAGCCATGGTGCTAATCCGAGTGAGCAAATTAAATAGCTTTTCTTCTGCTTGGTTCCAAACTCTGCCTAATAAACTATTTTTGTTGTGAGAAACAGAGCTGGCCCAAATTTCTGTCTCTTCTCATTTGGAGGTACAAAACAGTTTCGGAATGGGAGATAAAGAAAAACATAATAGGTAATGTAGAAAATTTATAAATGTATCCCCAAATGATTAAATACTAACCCTGTAGCCAACTGATTATAACTTTGAACAAACAAAATAGGGGGTACATTCAAGCTATGATTAAAAAAACATGCCAAGGTTGTGCATAATAGACCCTGCCTGTGGCTTACCTTACAGTTCCTAGCTTGCTGGTGATGACATCAGGGACTTCATACCTTGGTTTCAGTGGAGTTTCTTCATTGATTTTAAGTCTGAAAATATTTTTCTCTATACCATAAACTTCAACCCGGAGAGGAACCTGGGAGTAGAGGTGTGAGAGTAGCTTCAACAGGTTACCTCAGTGATAATCTATTCTAATAGTCAAATTTCAATAATTAGGAAAGCATTTCTTTAAATTTTCATAGGCCAAGCAAATTGAAGAATGCTAGCCAAAAACAACAACAACAAAAAAACAAAAAAACCCAAACAAAAACAACAACAACAACAAAAAAAACAAAAAACAAAACCACATCCCAAATCTATGCCTGTACTTGCTTGGTTAAGGCTATAACACAAGAAACATCTTCTGAGCCGGGCGGTGGTGGCGCACGCCTTTAATCCCAGCACTCGGGAGGCAGAGGCAGGCGGATCTCAGGCTAGGTAAACATGATTATCCAAACTAGGATCTTCAGAGTAAAAGGGGTCTCTGCTAATAATTAAACTAGATAATTGCATAAGCTGCAACCAGACTTGACAAAATCGGGACATATGACCAGGCACAGAAGTGCTAAGAGTTTGGGTGTTACATTCAGGGTAGCCAGGCTTCAGCTGAATGAAAGACGAAAGAATCATGCCCAGGAAAAGAACTGAGAAAAAGCATTTTTACAATTCTTAAGCATGGATAAAATGAGGCTCACTGAACTAAAATCAACAGATATTTTACAGCCAGCAAAAATAATAGGCTTCTAGGGAACTTTCTCAAAGGGCTGGGGAACCTAGGTAAAAATATTCAAGAGGGATGGAAACAACACAAAACTACAGAGAGAAAACCTGAAAAATAATACTCAGAACAACAGCAGAGACCTAACAGGAACAGAAATGGCTGGATTTGTGTCAGAAAACGAAGCACCTAGATCAGAGGATGACTTAGAGACAAGTTTTTAACCAAGTGTATCATACTAGTCTGTAGGCGGAGACTGCTCTTTTGCTTCCCAAATAATCACACAGAAAGTATACTAATTACCACACAGTTTGGCCCATTAGCTCAGTTTTCTTACTAACTAACTAACTCTTACATCTTAAATTAACCCACTTCTATTAATCTGTGTATTAGCACAAGGGTGTGGCTTACTGGTGAGGATCTGGCGTCTGTCTCCTTCAGTAGCTACATGGTGTCTTTCTGACTGCCTACTTTCTCTCTATATCTCTGTTCGAATTTCCTGCCTAGCTTTATTCTACAAAGCTACTGGCTGAAACAACTTCTTTTTTTTTTTTTTTTTTTTTTTTGGTTTTTCAAGACATGGTTTCTCTGTGGTTTTGGAGCCTGTCCTGGAACTAGCTCTGTAGACCAGGCTGGTCTCGAACTCACAGAGATCTGCCTGCCTCTGCCTCCCAAGTGCTGGGATTAAAGGCATGCGCCACCACCGCCCGGCGTGAAACAGCTTCTTTAATAACCAATGGTGACAAAAAAAAAATATTCACAGTATACAGAGGGGAATTGCACATCACTAGTGTACTGTAAATTCTTCATGAAGCATGCTGCTGAGCTTTGGTTACACATGGGTACCTACATTGTTATTATGTCTGCTATGATGTAGGCTCAGCCGTAAAGGCCACATAATGTAGTGTAAACGACATGAGGTTGTGAAAGCAGAAGATAGGCAGCACTGAAAACAACAACAGCATTTGAAAAGCCATGCGACTGGAACCACCTTGCCTCTGGGACTATAGGAGAGCAGTCAGGGCCCACTATCAGTAATACTATCCTGAAGCACTACCAGCTGGTGCTGTGGCTGTAGATGCATTCATAGCCACTCTAATACAGGACTGCTATAGAACTGACTATAATGACTGCTTACATGCTCACTTTTTCACATACTTGAGTTGTTTTGAATATGCCATTAGAATCCCAACATTTGAAAATGCCCCAATACAAAAAGAGCTGAAACTCATATGATCAATTTCTCACAAGCCAGACATACAGTCTTGTGGTTCTTTTTATTTATTTTTATTTTTTTAAATTTATTTATTTATTATGTATACAATGTTCTGTGTGTATGTCTGCAGGCCAGAAGAGGGCGCCAGACCTCATTACAAATGGTTGTGAGCCACCATATGGTTGCTGGGAATTGAACTCAGGACCTTTGGAAGAGCAGGCAATGCTCTTAACCGCTGAGCCATCTCTCCAGCCCCTTGTGGTTCTTTTTAATAACTAACATTTATTTTATATGTAATATTGTGACCACTACACTCCTAGAGGGGTTGCAATTTAGAGAAGATGATACCTACATAAAATTTACATAAAGCTGAGATAAAAGTACAAATACAGAATTAGTGGCAAAACAGTAAGGGGAGTACTAATGTGTGCAAGGTGAAAGCCTGGGAAGTCTCTCTTGGAGGAAGGGCCTTCAGGAATTGGTAGGAGGATAAGTTAAGTATCTTTTGCTGTGATAAACACTATTGCTAAGAGCAACTTGATAAGAAAAGAGTTTATTTTATATTGTATCTTCCAGTCTACCACGAAGGTCAGAGCAGGAACTCGAGGCAGGAACTGATGCAGACACCATGGAGGGGTGCTGCTTACTGCCTTGCTCTTCATGGCTTGCTCAGATATCTACTTTACACAATTCAAGACTACTTGCCCAGGAATGCCATCTCCCACAGATAGCTGAGCTCTCCTACATCAATAATTAAGAAAATGCCCCACAACACAGGTTAACCTGATGGAGGCATGCTATCAATGGAAGCTCTTTCTCGCCAGATGACCCTGGATCAGATTCTTCCCAATCTTTTCTGCCTGTGAGTTAAATATCATCAAATAATGTTAAGACTGTAAACAGAACAAAACAAAACAGAAAAATGTAAGCAATGGGCCCTTATTGTAAGCAATCTCTCGTGGTTTTGTCTTTTTGTTTAAATAAGCGATGTGACCTGTTGGGCCGTCTGTTTTGAGCCTTTGGCTGATAACGAATCTCTCCCTGTGCCCAGCTGCCCCCAAGTGTAAGCTGAACATTTCTTCCTTTGCAGCTGTTGCCATGGCGCACCAGCTGCCTTGAACAATTCAGGAAAGGCTTTGTGGAAACTACACCTCAGCTGCAGAGAACACCGCAGCCAAGATGCCGCTGAACCCACACATGTCTGCTCAACATGCCTTACTCTACTGCGGAAACCTTCATTTGAGTTATGAAAAGCCTTGATGGTCACCAGATGAGCTTGCCTACAGCTTCTCCAGAGGGCTGCGTTAGATCTTGTCATAGCAGTCCTCAATTAGGTCAGGAGGAATAGTAGTTCCCTAGGAACTCAGCAAAGACTCTGAGCAGTGCTTATGCAATACCCTTCACTGGTGGGAACGGTAACTACGCTATGATTAAGCGGCATTACAACCTGAGCCCAAGCATACCACACTCCTTTTCTAGATATACAATTAAGCCATTTTCAGCTTATTTGTTTACATATTATAGTGTGTTATTTATTTTGCTATTTTTAATGGTCTCAGCTATTTGTGATAACTGCAAGCATGGATTCTCTATGGAGAACAACGGTGACCTCCTGCTAATTTTTAGCCCATTTCTGGAGGGCAATTAGCCTATCCAGGTATGGTTCTGTTTGGCCAGTTCCCAATTAACTGCTTGTTGGCCACTCAGGATGAACACCACTTGCTAAGGAGCAGCTGTGCCCCATCTGCTGAGGAGGTGGCTAGTAGACAAAGTCTCATCTTAATCCCACTTAAATGAAGAGGCAAGGAGTAACTTCATACAGAGGCTTAGCGATATACTTGGATCCTCAAAGAAGCTGCTAGAAGCATCTCTGGTGAAACCATGCTAACAGGCTGCAAAAGAAAGTAAAAATGCTTACAAATGTTCAATCAAATCAACAGAAAACACCAAAGTTAGCAATATAAAGTACATTAAAGATAAAGCTTTAGTCCAGCTAACCTCGTTAATGGACAACATCCATTTCCCTGTGTTGGCGCCAAGAGGCCAGTCTCTGCTGTCCAGCCTGTGCCACGCTTTCATGCAAGGCAAAACGCTGATAACAGTAGGGGGGAAAATCAAACCGGAGCAGAATTTTAAAGTGAATGCTTTTCTAATCATTTTCCTTAGCTTTTTCTTCTAACAGCTTCTTTATTGGACATTTACCTGTATGTTTACAAATGTACTATTTTTGACATCTATGTGATATTAGGCCTATGAGAGCTCATGGGGGGAGTCCTTGGAATGGAATTACTGCCTTTATAAGAAAAGAATAGAATTTGCTTTGCCTGTGTCTTCCAATCATGTGGGATACAAGGTCTGTAAGCCAGGAAGAGAGCCATTTCCTGATGTGGGTGTTGGCTTCTTGAAAACTAAGTCTGTTGTTTAAGTCACTTGGTCTTCGGTATTTTGTTATGCAGCCAAAGCAAACTAAGAGAATATTGCTAAAGCTTGATTCTGTTTCCTCATTCCTTATTAGGAGTGGATTTGGGAAAAAAAAAACTAGACTTCAAGATTGACAAGAAGTCAAACTCTGAAGTCAATCGTTTAAGTTTTTAAAAGTGTGGGGTTAGGCAGCTGGGCAGGCAGGGACAAGGAGTTCCTGGTTTGTCAGAATTTGCCTGCTCAGTGCAACTGGAGAAGTGCAGCTGTGAGCTGAATATGATCCTCTTAGATTCTGGACTTCGTCTCTATGAACCTGAAAGAAAAAAGCTTTCCTTCTTATCAGGTGCACATACGTAGCTTGTTTTAAATCTCTGGACCATGTCCTTAATACATTTGTCTCAGCCCTAGGAATGACCTTTGACCCTGTTCCTATGCAATGAGATGGTTAGAAAGTACAGACAACTTCTCAGATTACTGTCTGAAGAGTATTATCTTTACTGTTCATTAAACCAATAGAGGACATGGAATCCTAATCCCTCTAGTTACCTGAACATCTCACTTGAACATTAAAATGTAATTAGGCAGAATTTCAGGCTGACTTTTTAAAATATACATCTGCTTGAGATCAGATTACACAGATTCCAATACAGTCTTGATATTTGAACGTGGAGTATGCTTTAAGTAGCCACAAAGTTCTCAGTCTTGGGGGCTTTGCTGCTGACATTTCGGATAATTTGCTCTTTCTTTTTTTTTTTGGTTTTTCGAGACAGGGTTTCTCTGTGGTTTTGGAGCCTGTCCTGGAACTAGCTCTTGTAGATCAGGCTGGTCTCGAACTCACAGAGATCCGCCTGCCTCTGCCTCCCAAGTGCTGGGATTAAAGGCGTGCGCCACCACCGCCCGGCTAATTTGCTCTTTCTTGATGGACTTCCTGGCTCCTTTCTGAGCCATGTGCTGTCTTGTGTTAAGATCCATCCTATGGGCCCCTCTGCACTCTAAAGTCTTCTTTTTGGAGGTCATCCAGATCTGTTAGGCTCTGGTTGGCACGTGACTTGAATTACCTTGCCTCTCAATGTTTAGGATCCAAAGAGAAAAGAATGATCTCTAACAACATAAGGAAGCATGTGCAGGAGTCTGGCACTCATTGAATCGGTGTCAAGCTGTGTTAAGAAGTGAATTTTGGTTTATTTATGGTATTTGAAGTAATTCTACCTTATTTTCTTTGCCTTCACTTTTTTTTTTTTTTGTTTGTTTTTGTTTTTTGAAACAGGGTCTCTCTGTGTAGCAGTACTAGCTGTCCTGGAACTAGCTCTTGTAGACCAGGCTGGCCTCAAACTCAGAGATTTGCCTGTCTATGCCTCCTGAGTGCTGGGATTAAAGGCATACGCCACCACCACCTGGCTGCTTTGGCATTTTTATTTATTTTTTTAAAAATATTTATTTATTTATTATGTATACAATATTCTGTCTGTGTGTATGCCTGCAGGCCAGAAGAGGGCACCAGACCCCATACAGATGGTTGTGAGCCACCCTGTGGTTGCTGGGAATTGAACTCAGGACCTTTGGAAGAGCAGGCAATGCTCTTAACCTCTGAGCCATCTCTCCAGCCCCTTGGCATTTTTATGATAGCGAATTGTTCAACAGGTTCTATGCACTCAGCCCTCACAAGGATTGATAAGGATTTTATTTCCAGATCATGGCCACTACAACTTGCTGCAGTCAGATACAATGAAGAGAACAAGGAAATTTAAAAAAAAAAATTATCAGGAAAAAACAAGACAAGAAAGTGCCTGACATCTGGTGGTAAGCCCAAAGTTTCCTGGAAACTCTTGTGGGATCACTAATCTGGGAGTCAAGTTTGTGGCATACTAGTAGTTTCTAAATTAAGGTCCTAGAGAACCGCCTCCAACACTGTGGGATAATTTTTATCCTGTTTTCTGTTGCGTTTCCTCAATACAGCATTACACAATGGGAGCTGTGCAGTCACAGGGAGATTTCACACAACGTTCAACTGGCCGAGAACTGGAAACAGTTGGACAGTTAGTGGAGTCCCTGTGAGCGGTTGGTGGACCCAGACCACAGTCTTAAGAAACTGTTTCTGTTTCAAGAAATACCAGCTAATGCATATTGGTCTGAGGGGCTCTAGAAGCTTAAGCTGCGCTTAGGAGGTGGAGGAGTACTGAAAGTCAAGGTTAGGACTTGTGCAGTCTCACCTTCTGGCCCAGCTCAAAATAATTCCGTAACTGACCCATCTCTGTGACACATACGAAGCAATGTGATCAACTGAAAGGTGAGATAAAAGTCCTTAAAATATCCTACTGTGATTCCTTTACTTTGTAGGAGCTATGGTGATCAGCTAGTGAAAAAGGTCAGAGTCAGAATCCTCATGTCTTGGATTTTCTACTACACAACACTCTTATCGGTTCTTTGGCAACCTAAAGTTTGAATTTTGAACATTTGTTGAATCTGCCCCTTGTTCAGGCTTCATGAGAAACTATTCTACAATACAGAGCTGGAAAGTGTATGGATCTTTGACAGAATCTGTCAAAGACAGAAAATTAAAGCTATGTAACACAGGGCAAATGTCTTCTTAGATTTCATTTTCCTTGTTTGATAATTGGGGACAATACAATGCATGTCTTAAGTGCATTATGGAAACGAGTTAAAAGTAAATAACACATGTAAAACATCTAGAGAAACATGTGATACACAGACAATCTCTCCGTTGATATTCACATTACTACGGAGGTAAGATTGGCTGGATACAGCAGCAGAAGCATGTAACTGTGGCACTTGGGAGACAGAGGAAGGAGGTAAAGAGTTAGAGGAGCCTCAGTCAAGTAAAAAGCTGGAGGTCAACTGGGCCACATGCAGCCCTCCCTCAAAGAGAATTAATATAGGATCAGTGTGTGTGTGTGTGTGTGTCTGTGTCTGTGTGTATGTGTGTGTGTCTGTGTGTAATATTTCTTCTCTAACAAAGCTACTAAGGCATAGATAGCTATCATAGAAATAATTTGCCTGGTGGTGGTGGCACGTACCTTTAATCCCAGCACTTGGGAGGCAGAGGCAGGTAGATCTCTGTGAGTTCAAGGCCAGCCTGATCTACAGAGTGAGTTCTAGGACAGCCAGGGATACATTAAAAACCCGGTCTTGAAAAACAAAAACAAAAAGAAATGAATATAATTCAATCCCAATAAACACAAAAGTAAATTGTCCTTCCACCTCACCTTAGTTGCTTCACTGACGATTTGGAACCTGGTCCTGTCTGGTTCTGTTGTGACTGCATCTAACAACGCCTGGTAGGTGGGGTTCTTGGAGAGCTGCTGTTTCTGCCGTCTACAGATATAGAGTATTGTTTTGGTTAGTTTGTCAGCTTGACACAAACTAGAGTCATTTGGAAAGGGGGAACCTTAAATGAGTAGATGCCTCCAACAGACTGGGCTGTAGGAAAGTATGTGGAAGCTTTTTCTTGATTAATTTATGGATGTGGGAGGGTCCAGCCCCCCATGGGTGATGCTGCAGGTGGTTTAAGAAAGGCAGCTGAGAAAGCGGGGGGCGGGGGAATAATCAGTAAGAAGCACTCCTCCATGGTCTCTGCTTCAGGTCTTGCCTTCAGGTTCCTGCACTGAGTTCCTGTCCTGACTTCTCTTGTAGACCAGGCTGGCCTCGAACTCACAGAGGTCTGCCTGCCTCTGCCTCCCAAGTGCTTGGATTAAAGGCGTGCACCACCACCGCCAGGCTTGATCATGGTCTTTAATCACAGCAATAAAAAGCAAGGATACAACTATTTAAGAACTGCTTGCTACTTGTCTGTATCTAATTGACTATATCATCATGTCAATGTCAGTAAAATTGACTATCAGAGTAAGTGACTGGCATAGACAGTACTGATACTCTTATAAAGTACCAAGAATATATTACTAGTGTTCTAGTAAAATTATCACTAAAATAACATTAATTTCAACATAATACTGCTCAAGAATGGCATCTTGTCTTGTTTATTGAGAAAGTAGGGCATATTACATATTTCCTTTCTTTCATATGTGTTATGTGTGTGTACATGTACAGGTGCATGTGCCTATATAGGTATATGAACATGTGAGTGGGGGCCAGGAAACAACCTCAGGTATCATTCCTTAGAGACTGTTCTTCTTTTTATTTTTAAGTCAGTGTCTTTTACTAGCATGGGGTTAGGCGAGCAGGCTAGGCTGGCTGCCCAGGAGGGCCTAGAGACTTGTTTGGCTCTGCCTACCCAGGGCTGGGATTGCAAGTGCTCATGACTGGTAGTTTTATAATATGTTCTAGGGATTAAACTTAGGTCTTGTTGCAAGTACTTCACCTACTAAGCCATTTCCCCATCCAAAACTTGAAAGATAACTTTTATGAGCTCAAATTTTCTCCTCCTTTTCATGAAATGGGACTTTAGTAGTAACTCATAGATTCTTGTGGGAATTCAGTGTGGGCTATTGGTTTAACAGGTGATTGGGCATTCATTGTGTACCTTCCTCTAAAATAACTGTTTTGAGTTAAAACGACATCTTTTCTTCCCCCTAGAACAGAGAATGGCTGAAATAGAGACTTAAAAATACATGAAACAATTTTTGCTAGGCATGGGGCATAGCACTTTTAATCTCAGTTCAGAAGGCAGAAGCAGGCAGTCTGTTGTCAGTCCAATGCCAGTCAGATCTATAGAGTGAGATGATGTCTTAAATAATAAACAAACAAAAACAAATCAAACAAACAAAAAATTAATGTACATGATTTCAGGTTCAAAACCATATAAAAATAGATAAAAATCAGGCTCTTGAACTAACTAATCCATGGATCCCACCAAACTAGACTTTTTTTTTTTTTTTTTTTTTTTTTCGAGACAGGGTTTCTCTGTGGTTTTGGAGCCTGTCCTGGAACTAGCTCTGTAGACCAGGCTGGTCTCGAACTCACAAAGATCCGCCTGCCTCTGCCTCCCGAGTGCTGGGATTAAAGGCGTGCGCCACCACCGCCCAGCCCCAAACTAGACGTTTTAAAAGATGATTTTAAAGGCACTTTTTTCTAGGCTAATATCCTCAAAAATATTAAAGTAAGTATAAAAGATCCCCACAGAGGGAAATATATCAATAGTTAACACATTTCTAGTGTATTTACTCTTTGATCCAGTTACCAAATTCCTAGAAATCCTACTTTTTATAGTTGTTTGTTCATTTGTTTTTGCTGTTTTGTTTTCCTTAGTGCTGAGGGTCAGCTCTAGAGCCTTGCACAGGATATGGAGTCACACCTCCAGCTCCACTCCTACAAATCTACCCCACAAATCACTTCCAGGTATAGAGAATAACATACACAACTCTGCATATGCTAACGCTCTCAGAGCAAAAGATTAAAAAGAAGCCACAACCTGAGGCTCTAGCAAGTAGGTCTAGAACAAAATATATTATAGAGTATCTACCCAGTGGGATATCATGAGCACAAAGTAGTGGGAAACGCCCATGTATTGAAGGGGAGCTCTCCTGACTAAATATATAAGGCGGGGGGGGGGGGGCACACAACAATGCATATAGAAATCTATTTGTAGGTGTAAGGAAAGAGGTGATATAAGAATATATGTATTTGTGAAAAATACTGGAGGAATAGATAAGAAATTAATAAATATGCTGACTTGAAGGGACAAGATGATGGAGAAGTAGAGGCAGGAGTAATACTTTCAATATGTACCGTATATGATTTTCAAGCCAGGTCAGTGTATTATCTTTGAAAGTGCACATTTTAAGAATATTTTAGCTTTCAAAATAAAATACAGGCTGGGTGGTAGTGGTATACACCTTTAATTCCAGCACTTGGGAGGCCAGCCTGGTCTACAGACCAAGTTCCAGGATAACCAGGGCTACATAGAGAAATTAAGACCAAAAAAATACAATTTAAATTATTTAATAGTAAGTATATAAAATGATTCATTAGTTTTCCTAAAGATCATCTTCTTACCCCCCCTCCACCTGCCCCCAGTTCTCAAAAGTTTAGTGGAATTAATTTAGAAATACTGACAGAAATGTTTTCTGGGTGGTCTATTTACTTACCTGTAGAAAGCAATCTTGCTACAGTCTTTGAAAATGGTTTTATCCACAGCTTCATCTTCAACACTAAAGAAGAAGACATTTTAAGAGATACATTTTATATAACATCTGTGAGCTCATTGTTTGTACCTTTCCTAATTATAGTATAAATGTGTGCAAAATAAAACTTTTGGAATTTAGTCTGCATTGCAAAACTCCATCACTGCTGTCACTTAAGACTTCACACGGGGCAACAGGATATATGCTACAGAACAATATCCTTTTGTAAAACTACCAACTGAACCAGAGCATCTTTATGGGCTTCGTCTGAAAGCCATGGGAAAAGGGCACTGCTAATTATGAGCTTTAAAAATAATAACCACAGCCGGGCGGTGGTGGCGCACGCCTTTAATCCCAGCACTCGGGAGGCAGAGGCAGGCGGATCTCTGTGAGTTCGAGACCAGCCTGGTCTACAAGAGCTAGTTCCAGGACAGGCTCCAAAACCACAGAGAAACCCTGTCTCGAAAAACCAAAATAAATAAATAAATAAATAATAACCACAACACTAAAATCTGAAATCTAAATTCAAAACAGCCAAACAGCCTCCTCACCTATTTTCAGGGCAATGTATTTTCAGGGCATTTACTTCCTGAGAGGTTAGACCTGAAGAAGCCATAGACTGCCTAAATGTTCTGCTAAAGTCTAACAGGTAACCACAGATAAGGCTCCAAATCCTCTCAGAAAGGTATTTGCCAGCTGCTAGCATCAGAATAGGAACAAACATAGAAGGCAAAACTTCCCAGAGGATTCCAACACTAGAGAGATTAATACCCTTTCAAACCAAGTTTCCAGAAGTATTGCATCTGGAATAGAATGTAAAAAGAAGTACACTACTACTTGAATATATCTGTATTTCAGTTAGTTAAAACAACTATAAGCTACCAGGCGGAGGGGGAGTGCTGGATTTGGTAAAGAGGTGTGTCTTCCTGCAACTGCAGTTAGCATGTCCATAAATTTGAAGGAAGCTGAACTATGAAAACAGACCTGGATAGGCAGAAACACTTAGCCATGTCAAGAAAGTTTTTTATCGTGGTAAAAATGAAACCCTTCATTAAACTCGGTCTTTTGGCACTGCTTATCTTCATCAAGTGTGCAAGCATTAGGAGGCCTTGCAGACTTTGGTTTCCAGTTTTGAAGGAGCTGTGGAGTGGCACAGGAAGAGATGGAACCACCTAAAGGCGGAATGAAGCGGGCTTAAAAGTCACATCTTAGAGTTTGGAAGGCAACCTATTCACTGTTAAAGTTACCTAACCCTCCTGGAAGTACTGAGAGGTTAGCTATTAACATTACTCAACTCTCCAGCAGAAGCAGGAAAGAAGCACAAAGCGAATATCAAGCATTCAAGGAAGTGCCATTAAAACGTTAAGTGAAGCTTTCAAAGCTAAAAGGTTGTTTTGGAGTAAGTTCCTGCGGGAGCAATTGGCCTTTACCTGATTTTCTCTTTCTCAGTTGCTTCCATAGCTTCCCTGTTAACTCTGCCTGACTCTTAACTCTCAAGCCACAGCCTCTGACGATCTTTTAAAATAAGTTAACAAAGCAGACTTGCTAAATTATGACCCGTACTTCATCACAGTCAAATTTATGGGAAATAAGAGTCCTCTCCAGGAGTTTAAGGGGTGGGGGACAAATCTTGACTTTTTCTCCGGGAATTTTTCTCAGGCGCAAACCAGAGCGTCTACTGGGAGATACTTGGTAAATATTGGTTGAGAGTGGCCGAGGAACTTTGCTTTTATTGGCGGAGGAGGCGTGCACGCAGAGAGCCCTAAAGGTTAAGGTCTATAGCGTGAGAAACAGGAAGTACCGAGACAGCCCCAGGGTCTGTCTCAGTGACTGTCACCCTGTGAAACCGAGAGCTGCCCCGGTCTCTCTCCACTTTTAGCTTTGAGTGGGGAGCGCCGTTTGGATCACTGCTGGACGCTGATGTCGCCGGGCAAACTGCTGCAGCTGACCTACAGTCTTTCGTGGTTAAAGGGGACTTTGAAGCTCATGAACCGCTTCTATTCCAGCCCTGCCAAGTTCCAGGCTCTGCTTCCACAGCTCCACAGCCGAAGAACTCACTGCTGGATGTCAATCATGCATCCAGAGCGCGCGCTTCTACAGACTTCTGACCGGCGCCTGACCTTGATTTGGAAAGGATGAGGTGCGGGAAGAAGCGGGAGGACCAGAGACTTGACCGACGCACTAAGTTCCTTTAATGGCAGAAGAACAGAGGGAAGTATCGGACCTCAAACTCTTCGATAGTTAGCCTTAGGCGTCGCTCGGGTTGAGACAAGAAAACGCCTGCGCAGTAGACATAAAGTTTCTGGCGCGCTCTGACGTTCGGAGGGAAGAGCCGCAGTTTCAAGGACCCGGATAATCCCGCCCACAGAGCAGAGCCGGAAGAGGGTGAGACAAGCCGGAAGAAGGCGGGTCTAGTCAGCCGGAAGGAGGCTCAATGCTTTGGGTAGTCGCTTCATGGCTATGAAGATGGCGGTAGCTGCGTGGCTTCAGGTGTCTCCTGTCGTCTTTCTTCTTTTGGGGGCGCAGCCGTTCCCACTGTCGTTTTTTGGTGCAGGACCAGCACCCGTGTTTGCCGCGGATAGATCAAAATGGCACATTCCGATGCCGTCGGTGAGTGTTGGAGTCGCCACTGAGCCTGGAGGGGGGCGAATGAGAGGTGGGGCTACGGTGGCCCAAGGGGTCCAGGATGGTTTCAGGAAAGTCGGTTTCCAAAGAGGGTGGGATACCCAGCAGAGTGAGCCGGCGGGGTCTCTCCTGCCTGAGCCGAGAGCTGCGCTGTTTGCTCTAGCTGAGAGGAGTGTCGGAGCCAAGCGGCTTCTCACGGGGAAAGTCAGAACTTTGAGCGCCGAACTTCAGAGAAACTTGATGCCCAGGTCCATGGTTTCTCTTTCAGCTAAAATGTCACAAAATCCAGTTACCTAGGCTTAGATGAAAGGAACAAATAAATAGGAGTCCTTATTTTTAACTCTAGTGTCTTAATTTTAATTTTGTTGTAAAAATATTTCTACGGATGAGATGGCTTGATTGGGTTTAAACTTCGAAGTATTTTTGTCATTAGGGGACATAGGGATTTTTTTTTTTAATGCGTTTTAACTTGAGAACTGCCAGAATGGAACAACTCTAAAATGTAATGTGGTAAGGATAGTCTTTCGTTTGGATTGTTAACTGATAGGTTGACCTATTCCCTTTCCAGTTTTAAGACCTCATTTGAGTCAGAGTAGTATTTTGAACCACAAAACCCAGATTATGGGCAAGAACTGCTTTAAAAACCATTAACTGTTTTGTTGACTTTTTTTGTTTTGCTTTTGTCCTGTTCGTTGTACATTTACTTTGCAAATTTTGCAGCTTTTACTCATTTTGGCAAAGGTTTTGGATTTTGAATTATAATTGTGTGTTACTGAAATAATTAGTAGTTGAGTCCTTTTAAATTTAAAAGGAAACTATTCAAAGGTTATTTGGAAGCTGTGGTTGGTGGTCGTTAGGAATGGTTAGTGAGTGAAGAAAAGGAACTGTCCATCTCAGGAGTGCAGGCCTTGGCGCTCACGCTCCTTCTACCCTACGATGATGCTTTCAAGTTAAGTTGAGATTTGTTGCAGCTTCCCATTGATAGTCCCTGCTTTATGACCTGTGGGTAGGAAATCAGGACTACCCTGAGAGGCGAGAGCCAACAGTTTGAATGTGATTGACCTTCACTAAAAGAAAAGGTGGTCTTGTCCTTTTGATTAAGAAAATTAATTTGAATATTTTATAAATTTAGGTATTCATAGTCTGTCTTGAAAATCAAAATGCCTTGATGCTAATTATCTTTTCTTTATCTTTGCAGGGGAAAAATTATTTTAGTTTTGGAAAGATTCTTTTTAGAAATACTACCATCTTATTGAAATGTGAGTTTTTAAATTGCATTGTTTTTTTTTTTGAGCTTATTTTCTACCTTAGTCTGCTTGTGCGTGTGCGCACACGTGCATATGAATGAATGAATGAACATACACACATGTATGAATGAATGAACATAATACATGTATGAATACGTGTGTATATGCATGTGAAGGCCAGAGCTCAGTTACTTGTGTCTTCCTCACTTCCTGTCTACCCTATTTTTTTTAGACAAGGTCTCTCTCTTAACTTGGAGCTTGCTGGTCAGCCAATCTGGTCCTGATACTTGTGTGGAAAGCAAACATTTTCCCAACAATGCCATCTCCCTAGTGCCTTAAAACATTTTAAGTCCATAAATTTAATAGCTTGACACTGTTTAGATCAAACATTTAGTATAACTGAATTCATAATATAAATGACATTCAGAATACTTGTATAAATTTTTGTTTTATTGTTTTTCAGTTTACTATGTTATGTATAAATACACGATTATTTGTAGCTTATATTACGTATTTGTATTATATTACATACTGAATGTATAATCTATTGAATTCGTATGTTGACTATAATGTTATACAGAATGTATATATGTATGTTTATGTATGAAAATTATGTATATATTTAATTACATCACAGCTGTATTATATTTAATTTTGTTGGTTGCATCATTTTTAAATCTGTTCTGAGTCAGACGTATCACTGGTTTTACTCTTGTGTGCTTGTTAGCTGTTCACTGAAAACATGGCCGAGGTTTGTCAGACTGCTGGCTCAGATACTCAGTAGATCTTCTGTTTGCCAAGGGAGTGTTTAAGCTTCCAGGAACAGTGAGTTCAGGGATATTAAGGAAGTTGGGATTGTGTGGAAGAAAACCAGTTTGTCTAGTGAGATGACTGCAGGATCTGGAGCTAAATGTCCCATGTGCACTAAAACTTCCCTTTTAGTTTTGAAATGTTATTTTTGGAATTAAATGTTCATGGGTTGCTCTGTTTTTGAGATAGGGATAAATACTCTATATCATCACTGTAATATCTATTTTGCTTGTTTATTTGAAACGGTCTCACTAGGTAGCCCAAGGCCAGTCTTAGGGCTCAGTTTCTTAAGTATTAGGATTATAGGCATGAGCTACCATGCCTTGTTTCATGTGTGTTTTGGACATACCTTTCTCCCTGGAAATGCAATAAAGTCATAGTTGAGTGATTTTATTCTTTTTGTAGTTGTAAAATAACTACTGTGAGCTGAGTACGCTTGGATACTAGAGAAGTGGCAGAAAAATTCTCTCATTGAGCTTATACTTTAGTGGGAGTGAAAAGAGCAGGTAAAATCTCTGTGACAGACTTGTGATGGATAGTTTTAGTTGCCAGCTTAGCACAACTCAGAATAACTCGGGAAAAGAATCTCAATGAGGGGTTGTCTGGATCAGGTTGGTCAGAGCCATGTCTGTTGGGGGATTGTCTTATTTTCCAACATAAATGTAGGCAGGATCATTCCCTGGGTTTGGGTCCTGAATTGTGTAGGAGTAGAGAAATCTTGAGTTGAACATGCATGCATTGATTCCTCTTTGCTTTCGAATGTGGATGTGCTGTGAGTAGCTGCCTCAAGTTCCCGATGCCTGTAATGGACTGAAACAAACCCTTTCTCCTCTGAGTTGGCTCTTGTCAGGATTTTACATCTACAAAGAAACAACACTAGGACAGTGCTGCAGCCTTGAAAACGTCTCTTAACGACTTAAATTTGATTAGAACCAATTGACTCTTGTTTTGTGAGGTTGGTTTACTTGTTTACTCATCGCTGTGAGAAGTGGAAGGATGTAGTTTGATGGTTTGTTCTGTGCTCCTGTTATGTAGTCTTCTAGTTTGTTCTTGACCTGTTGCATTTTACCAGGTTTAACAATCTGCATATTAAAAATGTCTACATTTTGTTGTTTTGTGGAAGATTCGAGGTTCCTTAAATTTTGTTTTTTATTATTTGTTATTCTATAGTTTCTCATATTTAGCATCTCTGATTTTATGGTGTGGCTTCCGTAGCTCAGGTGGGACAATGTTCTTTGTGTCAGGGCTTGTCATTTAGAGTTCTAAACATTGTACCTGTCCTTTAACACTTAACTTACTTTTATGTTTGCAACAAAATTGCCAGCAAATCTTTCTTTAGGACTTAAAAATGACATTATTTACTTACCTTATTTGTGAATGCAGGCATTCCATAGTGTATGTGTGGAGATAGAGGGCAGCTGGCTAGAGTCACTTGTCTCCTTCCACCACATGTGTCCTGGGGCTAGAGCTCGGCTCTTTAGACAGACTCCCTAACCCATCTTGCTGTACTTGTTTTCTGACTTCAAACTAATATTCCCTATCTTTCTGTGTCTTCCTGTTAGTAGCCAACTGATTATCTTTATCTCTCTTCTTTAAATTATCAGCTGATCAGATTTTTGCATATCCTAATAGAGCTCTGCAAAAACGTGTTAGTCATTAAAAAATTAGTTCAGGGGCTGGAAAGATGGCATTAGCTGCTCTTCCAGAGGACCCAGGTTTGATTCCAGCACCAACGTACCAGTTCACAATCATTTGTAACTCCAGTTCCAGGCGTCTGACACCCTCTTCTGACCTTCCTGGGCATTAGGCTCATAAATGGTACACAAACAAAACAGGCAAAATGAACATACACAAAAAGGAAAAAAATTAAAAGTTGGTTGAGAAAACAATTTAAAACAAAGCTAAGAATCTTTTAATTTTGTTGCTTTTGTTTTTGTCATCTTAAACATTTAATTAATTAATTACTGTTTGCTTTTTGAGACAGGGTCTTTCTAGGTAGCCTTGGCTGTCCTGGAGCTTACTATGTAGACCAGGCTGGCCTGGAACTCATCGATATCTGATTGCCTCTGCCTCCTAAGTGTTAGTATTCAAGATGTAGGTTATAACCTCCTGATTGCATCTTTTGCTCTAAATGAAAGTAAATTCCTGGGGCTGGAGCGATAGGTCAGTGGTTTAGAGCACTTGTTCTTGCAGAAGACCTAGGTTCAGTTCCCAGTACCCCAGGTGGTAGGTAGTTCACAACTGTTCATAATTCTAGTTCCAGGATGCATATGATATGCAGTCATAGATGTGAGTAGAACATACACATAAAGTGAATAAATCTGAGAAGAAAAAGTAGATTTCCTAAGTGTAGTCATACTTATTCATGTTACGCTTACAAAATGTAAGGAATCTTTAGTATTTTTTCTTCCTCAGCAGAAATCAAAGAGGAAGTTTTAATTAGATGTTTCTTTTGTTGTGAACAAAAGTAAATTTCTTTTTGTTTTTTTTTTTTGTTTGTTTGTTTTTCAAGACAGGGTTTCTCTGTGGTTTTGGAGCCTGTCCTGGAACTAGCTCTTGTAGACCAGGCTGGTCTCAAACTCACAGAGATCCACCTGCCTCTGCCTCCCAAGTGCTGGGATTAAAGGCGTGTGCCACCACCGCCTGGCAAAAGTAAATTTCTTAAATACAGTCGTATTTGTTTTTTATTTTTATTCTTTTGTGTGTGTGTTTTGTTTTTTGTTTGCTTTTTTCGAGATAGTCTCATGGAGCTGAAGTGGGCCCTGAATTCCTGATCCTCCTGCTCACACCTGCCAAGTGCTAGAATTACAGGCAGCAAGCAGAAGCCACTGCCATCATGTTTATTTTTGGTTTGTTTGCACAGAGGAGTCTGTAGTATCTTGTCCCGCCTCTCAGGACAGTTGGGTTTACCTTCTTACATCTTCAGACTGACACTTGGGTTCTTTAGAATAATTGTGTTCCACACTGTGTGGGGTTTTGTCATGTGTTTATGTACGATGGTGTGTATATGTTCAGGTACAGGTGAGCCTGTGCAGGTCAGAGAAGGATGCCAAGTGTCGTGCTGTAGCTGTTGGTCTCCACTGTTTTCTTTGAGACAGGGTCTCTTGAACCTGGAGCCAGGCTGGTGGAATCAACAAGTCTAGACAGGGCATCATAACAGATCCCTGGAACTGGAGTGGCAGACGGCCATGAGCTACCTACCATGTGGGTGCTAGAAACTGAACCTCAGTTCTAAATGCTGAGTCATTTCTCCAGCCCCTTTTATGCATTCTTGCTGACTTTCAAGGCCCAAGCCATGAGTATTCTCTCAGTGGGGATCTCTTTAAAACACCATTTAACAATCATGAATACTATGCTATCCCTGATACTGTTATATTGTATTTCTCCAGTAAGATTGTGACCTTTTTTTAAAAAGATCTTTGATCATTTGCTTTTCTCCATTCTTTTCTTAACCTAACTATTCAACCCTTGTATATGTGTGTTCTGCTTGGTAAATACTTGAATAATAGAAGTCTAGTTTTAGATTAGGTTTGCCTTATCATGCCTAGGTTTTTCTCAATATAGATCAGAGGTTTGGGACATACAAATAGACCTAAATTTCCAAAAGAGTTAAAGAAAGAAAATCTGCTTAGCCACCGTTTCTGAAGGAGCAGTGATACTATCTAAAGGCTACTTGGGCATCAGAGCACGTTAGCTCATTCCTGTAATCTCAACACTTGGGAGGCTGAGATGGAGGGATGGAAGTGAATTTGAGGCCAGCTTGGGCTGCACAATGAGATCCTGCCTCAAAACAAACGCCAAGAAAGAAAGGAACAAACACTTTTTTGCTTGTATGACTTGATTTCCTTATGTTTAAAGAAGGGATATTGAGCTTCTCAGTTTAGGGTGAAAAATAAATAGGCCATAGGTTAATAGAGATATGCTGGGGAATGCTTCTTTTGGAGTTCTCTTGTATTTACAATTATTTCTTCTTTCATAGTTGATGGAGAGCCTTGTGATCTGTCTTTGAATATAACCTGGTTTCTGAAAAGTGCTGATTGCTACAATGAGATCTATAGCTTCAAGGTAAAGACTCTGAAAATACAGACTTTCCCTGGTACTTAATGATCATCTGACCCCAACCTCTTAACTTTGCGGAAGAAAGAGTGGTATGTAGTTATGGAACAGCGGAGCTGAAACTATGGCGCAGTCAGCCCAGTCTGCAGACTGTGTCAGCAGTTCTCAGGCTTCCTGTCTCAGAATTCATATCTAAAAACTGGCTGGGTCTGGTGGTGCCCGCCTCTAACCCCCACACTTGGGAGGCAGAGGCTGACAGGTCTCCACGTTTCAACCATAGTGAATTCCAGGACAGCCAGGGCTACACAGAAAAACCCTGTCTCAAAGAACTAAAACCAACCAAACAACAAACAGAAAAATTGTGGACTCAAAAAGCCTTTGTTTTTCAATTTTTTTAAACCCTCATGTTTACTGTTAGTGTATTTGCGCACATGAGCCACGGCATGAGTGTGGATGTCAGAGGATAACTTGACGGGTTCAGTTTTCTACTTCCACTGTGTAGGCTCTAGGGGTTGAACGCAGGTTGCCAGGCTTGGCAGCAGATTCCTTTACTTGCTGAACAAATTTTTGGTCCTCTACAAGGCTTTTGTTTCTGTGGTTTCCTCTTTTAAAAATTAAAACAAGGCCTAGAGAGATGGCTCAGTGATTAAGAGGACCTGAGTTCAGTTCCCAGTACCCACATGCCAATTTACAACTATCTGTAATTTCACTTCCAGGGTATCTGACTCCCTCTTCTGGTGTCCACACTTGGTACACAGATATACATGCGGCAAAAACACCCATACACATAAAATAATAAAATAACTTTTAAAAAGAAGATAAAACAAAATATTAAGATATTTATTATTTTAAAGTAGCAATAACAAACTCTTAAGATCTTGTCTCAAAAAAAAAAAAAAAATTCCAGAAGAGTAGTATTGTTGCCTGGCGATGGTGGCACACGCCTTTAATCCCAGCACTCGGGAGGCAGAGGCAGGCAGATCTCTGAGTTCGAGACCAGCCTGGTCTATAAGAGCTAGTTCCAGGACAGGCTCCAAAACCACAGAGAAACCCTGTCTCGAAAAAACAAAAAAAACAAACAAACAAAAAAAGAGTAGTATTGTTTTGTGATCTTGTTAGATGTCTTTAACTAAAATCTGGAATGACAGAAGACAGATTTTTTTTCTTCCATCTTTATTTATTAAAAAACAAAAAAGAAAAGAAAACAAACTACTTCCCTTCATTACACACACCAATCCAAGTTCCCACTCTCTCCCCTCCTTCCATTCCCTCCACACACCCTCCCACCTCACCTCACCCCCATCCAATCCTCAGAGAGGATAAGGCACATTGCTTTGGGGAAGGTCCAAGGCCCTCCCTACTCCATCTAGACTGAGCAAGGTATCCATCCAAAGAGAATGTGTTCCCAAAATGCCAGAACATACTGTAGAGATAAATCCTGGTGCCACTGCCAGTCCAGTGGTCTTTCAGCCTGCCCCAGCCACGCAACTGTCAACCACAATCAGAGGGTTGAGTTAGGACCTATGCTTGTTCCTTCCCAGTCCAGCTGGAGTTGGTCAGCTCCCATTAGCTCAGGTAGACTGTTTCAGTGGGTGAACTCATCATGGTCTTGACCTCCTTGTTCATATTCTCATTCCTCCCACTCTTCAGACAGCTAGATTTTTGTGCTTTGTTCTTTACTTAGTCCTGAAATAAATTGCTTGAAATATTGAAAAAAATCTGAATTTATAAAGATACATGGTTAGAAAAGTGTGGTATTTTAATGACCTTTTTGTGTAGTTGGAATATCCTTTGTTTTATGCCACAGCGTTTTATTGGTGTTTCCTAAAGGTTAATTGTAATGCAGAAATAAAATCCTATTAATGAATTGAATAAGTGTTTTTAAAAATCTGCAGTGATTATAGGACCAACCGTTGGGGAGGTGCTTCCCTCCCTGTAATTCTTGTCCACAGAGCTACTGAAATTTCCTGCACATGAAGCTGTATCTTTCTGTTCCATTCCCTAGCAGTAAAGTGTCTTTTGTAATAAAAAAAAAGAAATCCTAGTAATGAACTTTTTATAATATAAATGCATGTGTTTGTTGTACTTTTAAAGATTTTATTTTTAGTTTATATGTATGGGTGTTTTGCCATTGTGTACCTCATGTGTGCAGTACTCTTGAAGGCCAGAAGAGGGCACCAGATCCTCTGGAACTAAAGTTTCAGACAGCTGTGAGCTTGCATGTGGGTTTTGGGCATTGAATCTGGGTCCTTCGGAAGATCAGCCAGTACTCTTTTAACTGCTGAGCTCTGCTCTGCCTGATTTTATGTCTGCTGGGGATATAACCCAGGGCTTCATTCATGCTAGGTAAACCCTGCCAACTAAGTTCCATCCCCAGCTTCCATATTGAAGTTTTATAGGAGCATTTGAGTTTGACCATGTTCGTTATATAGCATTGGCATGAATCTCAGTGTTAAGAGCTTATATTGATCTATATTGCTCTTGTAAAGGACTTGAATTTTGTTTTCGGCACCCAGTCATAGTACTCAAAACCACCATAACTCTAACTCCAGGAAATCTAAAACCCTAGCTTCCATGGCGCTTCCAGATCTACACATGGTTACAGATATTTCACCATACACACACACACACACATGCACGCACGCACACACATAAATACGTACATAAATACACATATATACACATACATATACGTATATCTTGTCTTCACAAGACATACAAATAGTTATTTTGGATTGCTACAAGATAAAAGTCTGGAGAAGGGCTGGAGAGATGGCTCCACAGTCAAGAATATAGTATGCACTGCTCTTACAGAGGCCCTGAGTTCGTTTCCAGCATCCACCGAGCTCACAGTCTAGCTGCCTATGACCCCAGCTTCAGAGGATCCAAGGCTTCCCGGGGTATCATGTGTACAAAACCATACACACACATACACATGTACACATAATTGTTTTTAAAGTATGGAGACGGTAACATAGTAATTTTTTATGACTATCAGAAATGGGTTATGATTGGCAACAACAGCTTTACATCCTAAGCTTATGAGCATAAATTATCTTTTTATAGATTTTGTTAATTTGATCAAATAACCGTGAGGTTAAAAAAACGTTTCTATCTGAAAATTTACTAGTCTTCCCAGAATTGTTAGAGAATTACCTTTTTGTGAGTCAGGGACTATAATTCTGTACCTTATTTTAAAGATTTGTTTATTTATTTGTGTGTGTGCTTACGCATGTGTGTATGCCAGGGGAGAGTGTCATACTTCTGGAGCTAGACTTAGAGGCTGCTGTGAGCCACTTGCTATGTGTCCTGGGAACCAGATGTGGGTTTTCTGGAATAACAGCAAATATACTTGCCCCAGAATTCTGTACTGTAGAGTTTAATTTTAGATTCTTCTTTTAAAATATTGTGTGTCAGAGGACAACCTGTGAGCATCAGTTCTCTACCTCTACCACATAGGCTCTGGGGCTTGAACCCAGGCCATATGTGTGGTGGCAAAAGTCTAACTGCTGAGCCATCTAACTAGTCTCCTCTTACCGTTACTGTCAGTCTAACTGCTGAGCCATCTAACTAGTCTCCTCTTACCGTTACTATCAGTCTAACTGCTGAGCCATCTAACTAGTCTCCTCTTACCGTTACTGTCAGTCTAACTGCTGAGCCATCTAACTAGTCTCCTCTTACCGTTACTGTCAGTCTAACTGCTGAGCCATCTAACTAGTCTCCTCTTACCGTTACTATCAGTCTAACTGCTGAGCCATCTAACTAGTCTCCTCTTACCGTTACTGTCAGTCTAACTGCTGAGCCATCTAACTAGTCTCCTCTTACCGTTACTGTCAGTCTAACTGCTGAGCCATCTAACTAGTCTCCTCTTACCGTTACTGTCAGTCTAACTGCTGAGCCATCTAACTAGTCTCCTCTTACCGTTACTGTCGTTTTTGTTGTCAGGTCCTTTAGTCAGCAAGGACATGGCACCAACCTTCTCTAGGCGTGATTTGTAAAAATATTTTTTTTATTTATTTGGTTTACTGTTTTATGTATATGAATGTTTTACCTACATGTATGTACACCACGTGCATGCCTGGTGTCTGAGGGGTCAGAGAGAGTGTCAGATCCCCTGGGACTGGAGTTACAGACCATCGTGTGCTTCATGTGGGTGCTAGGAATTGAACCTGGCTCTTCTGCAAGAACCACAAGTCATTTTTAACCACGAGCCAACTCTCCAGTCCCCCAGGCATGATATTTATTTTGAAAAGGGACATATGCTAATGTTTTTAGAACTGCAGAAAGCAACACTGAAGAGCAGACTGTGCTTATGGTTTCCTGTGATAGGGAGCTGGACACCATCTGTTCTTTTATAAGACGAGGCAAATATGGGGAAATTGCATTTTCTCATTATCTTGACCTGAATTTGTTTCTTGCCCTTCACTGCCAGATGCAGGGACATCCTAATTTTAGATTCTTAAGTACTCTTATATAGTCTTTAAAGTGTGTGCTTGCGCACGTGTGTGTGTATGTGTGTGTGTGTCCCAGCACACTGTGGAGGAGGTTAGAAGGAAGCTTTTAGGAGTTGGCTCTCCTTCCACTGTGGATTCTAGGGATTGAGCTCAGGTTGTCACACATTCCCTTCTGAGCCATCTTGCAAGCCATCATGTAATCTTTCATGAGAAAGAGCGAGAGGGAGAGAATGTATGTGTATGTGCACTTCTGTGCCTGTGCATATCCAGGCTTATGTGTGCAGGCTAAAAGACAGCTTCAGGTGTTGTTCAGATGCCCTCCACCTTGTGTTTTCAAAACAAGGTCTGTCATTGGCCTGGATCTCACCAAGCAGGCTAGACTGGCTAGCCAACCAGTGAGCCCCAGGACCCTGCCTGTCTCCACCTCTCATACACTAGGGTTGCAAGGACTGCCCTCCACACCCAGCTTGTTTTATATAGGTTCTGAAGCTCTGCGTCACGGTTTGGTTTTGTGCTTTTCCTTTTTTTTTTTTTAGTTTTTTTTTTTTAGTTTTTCGAGACAGGGTTTCTCTGTAGCTTTGGTGCCTGTCCCGGAACTAGCTCTTGTAGACCAGGCTGGCCTCGAACTCCCAGAGATCCGCCTGCCTCTGCCTCCCGAGTGCTGGGATTAAAGGCGTGCGCCACCACCGCCCGGCTGGTTTTATGCTTTTAAGACAAGAACTTTATGCACTGAGCCATGTCCCCAGGCCTCTCCAATTGGTTTTTAAAGTGGCAGTTTTATTTGTACTACAGTTTGATTCTTTGTTGTCTTCTAACCTGATTTGCAACAGGTGAGCTAAAACTTTCTATCTTCCTTGTTTTTCTAGGCAACTGAAGTAGACACATATTTGGAAAAAAATCTCAAGGACAAAAAAGGCTTATCTGGGAGATACCAAACGTCGTCAAAATTATTTCAGAATTGTAGTGAACTCTATAAAGCCCAGGTAACCTCTCACAGTGGTTGGAAGAAAATAGACGAGGTGAAAAAGTAATGTCTGAATTTCTCCTATGGCCATTGTTTATATGGTAGATTGTTCCTCTAGAAGAGATCTTAATCCTGTTAAGAAGATCACTGTGATCTGTGTTATCAGCAGATTCTCGTCAAAGTTACGTTGCTGTATTTCTTAATGCTGGATTGGGTAGCTTCGAGTTCATTCATGCTGTGCAGTTATTACTGTCCCTTGTCACTGTTGTCCTGCTAACCTGCACTCGGTACTCACTCAGGAGTCAGTCATCTCCTCCTGCTCCTCATTATCTACTACTCTGCTTCGTCCCTATGAATGTGACAATCCTGGATACTTCATAGAGCATTTGAGTTTTTGATCTTTTTGTTGTGGACTTTGTGTTTTCTAGGATCTTCTGTGTTATAGCATGTACCCAAACTTGATCCCCTTTTAGGGCTAAATTCTGTTATATGTACATAGCACATTTTATTTATCTACTCCTCTGTTAATGGTCATTTAGCAAAACAAATTTTAATTCTCTTATTTAGTTGATATGTCTTCAGATAATCAGAGGTTTTAGATTTTATTATATATCTTAAAGGGCATTGCTACTTTATGATTGAATTTTACTCTTTTGTGTAAAGAAGAGTGAATAATATATAGAGAGGTAAATCATAATATTATTCTACATTTATTAATGCTTACATAAATATGTAATCTCATGAATGCTATTTTTATTTAAATTCTATTTTTTTTTAAAGTTTGTGAAATTCATGTGTGTGTCTATATAAGCCTATACTGTGTATGTTGGTGCGCTTGTTCATACATGTGCATGTAGAGGCCAGAGATTGACATCAGGCTGTCTTCATTTACTTCTACCTTATTTCATATAATTTTACTGTATTTTTTGAGACAGTATTGCTCATTGTACCTAGCACTTGCTATTTTAGGTAGATGGGGTGGCAAGTAAACCCCTGGGATCTACTTATCTGTGCTTCCCCCATCCTGGGGTTACATACTACGTCACCATGCTTGGCTTTTTTTGTAGTTGCTGAATCTCCAAACTGGGGTCCTCATGCTTGAGCATCAAACACTTTTCCCACTGAGCTATTGCCCAGGCCTGAAATTCATTTTTTGTCCTTTAGAAACAGGAGCTAACACAGTATTTGGATGGAAATTTTTAAAGTGTGTAGAAAAGCTTTAGAGGTATTGAAAAGTTATTGTTATTGGGGTTTTGTTGTTGGTGTGTGTTCTGTTTTCGAGGCAGGTTTTTCTCTGTGTAGCTCTTGCTGTCCTGGAGCTCATTCTGTAGACCAGGCTGCCCTCACAGAGAACCGCATGCCTCTACCTCCCGAGTGCTGGGCTTAAAGGCTTGCTCCACCACTGTCAGGTAGTTCTTGTTACTGTTAACAGCGGCTTCACTCTGTCTTTGTTGCATTTGCTTAGATATGTTTAGCAAACTGCTGTACAGTAGCATATAGTTCAGCAGAGGTAGGTTTTCTGTTAGTCACTAAAGTAATAGGTAGAAGATTGTAATTTAATAACAGATAAATGAATGAAGTAATTGATAATTAAATTGTGAATTTTGTCTTAGTTTAGACTTTATGGAGTAAGTAGGAAAAGAGAAGTTTAAAAATGGTTCAAAATTGATGGCAAACAGAAGAAACTGTGACATTGAGTAATTTATTATCTTTTGTTCTTTAAATTTATTCCTTCAACTGGAAGGGTTCGTTATTTGATTGTAAAACGCTACTTGCTGCATCCTGTTACTCTCAGGTCTGCTGTCGTCTTCCAGAATCATAGGGTACACTGTCTTCCAGTCTATTGTAAACATTGAATTGTACAATTCAATTACTGAGGAAGGAAAATACCTCAACTACTGATGATTTTAAGCTTCGTTTTGTTGATTTGAATGAGAGGGACTCTGCTGACCTTCTCTGCTCCACACTTCTGTGGCTTCTGTCTAAGGCTTTGGCATGCTGGGTTACCTTCCGTGGGGAAAGACTAGGACCAGTTAGGGTCATGTTATGCTTAGCAGGGTTTTCTTGTTTGTAATTAATTGCAAGTTTTGTTGTCTGTTGTTACTGTATTATATGTTTTTCATGAACCATCTTTAGGTATTTTGAACTTTTACTAAAAAAATATTTATTTTTTTTATAGAGCTTTTCTGGGGATCTTATGCATCGACTCCCTCTTTTAGGAGAAAAACAGGAGGTAATTATTTTTCCTTACATATTTCTGAGAACAATGTAAAAACTGTGAAGTAATTTTCTGTCTTCTTTTTTTTAATTGGAGGCTAAGGAGAATGGAACAAATCTTACCTTTACAGGGGACAAAACTGTAAGTATTTGGGCATTTGGGACATTAGCATGTATGTTTGATGTTCAAATAGTTTTCTTTTTGTGTTGTAACATTTAAGATGGAAGTCAAGACCAGAAACTGCACACCAAAATGGTGGTAATGGTCGTTTCTAGATTATACTATGAATGGTTTTTATTCTTTGTATTTTCTAGAATTTTTTTGCATTTATTCTCTGAACTTCACATCCTGCATCGTGATCCTGTTATCTATCTATTCTTTCCTATTCACTTTCTACCCTTGCAACTCCCCCCACAATAAAATAAATAAAGTAAAAACCAACAAAAGCCAAGCGGTGGTGGTACACACCTTTAATCACAGCAGTTGGGAGGCAGAGGCAGGTGGGTCTCTGAGTTTGAGGCCAGCCTGGTCTACAGAGTGAGTTCCAGGACACAGGAGTGCTTCACAGAGAAATCCTTTCTTGGAAAACAAACAAATAAATACCCCCCCCAAAAACAAACAAGCAAACAAACAAAAAAAAAAGGACATGGAAGCTGTAGTATGACACAGTGGTTCACAGTGTACCCTTTAGTCCACACATCTTTACCTGTAAGTGTTCACTGCAATGAGCCATTGGTCTCTTCAAGGCCTCTGGCTTCTACACCCTCAGTACTGGGCCCTCACTGAGCCTCCTCTTGGATATCCTGTTGTTGCGTTGTGTCATGGAGACCTTTTACATGCTCCAGCAGTTCATAGATGAGGCAGATGTTGGGGTGGGACAACTTAGAGCCCTAGTTCTGGGCCTGGAAGGTAGGTGGGTTAGATCCCTCATTGCCACCCAGGGCGAGCTCTCCAGCACTGCCCAAGCTAACACTGCAGCAGGCAGCAAGGAGTGGGGCCATTTCTCCTGCTACCACAGTCTCAGGCCAGCTCACCTGCACCCACACCTCCAGGCTCAGCTCTACTGTTTTGCCCAGACGAGGTACAGGTCTCACTCTCCCGAGTGCTGCAGTTGCTGCAGGGCCGTCTCTCCCGCCTGAGATTTTCTTTTTCCTTTTTTTAAACAACATAACCTGTATCACTTTGGGAATCCTTCCCCTCTGCCAATAAATATTTGTAAACAAGAAGAAACTATTTCAAAGAAATTTAAATTCAGTCAGAAATTAATTGGAAGAAACTTTAGAAAATTGAAGTAAAACCAAAGTCTAGTTACGCTTTTTATATTACAGTTGTGTGAGGCTCGTCTATAACTATTGCCTGGGGCCGGAAGAGATTACTCTGTAATTAAGAGCGACACTGCCCTCCAGAGGCCCTAAGTTATTTTCAGTTCCCAGTACCTGGATGAGCTGGCTCACAACCACCTGTAACTCTAGCCCCAGTTACTCCTTTCTCACCTCTGCTGGCCTCTACTGGTAACTGACACACTTGGCCACAGACACATAAGATTTTTCAAAAAAGAAATATATAACTAATTTCCTTAAAAACATTTCCAGTTTAAAGTATAGAGAAAATATATAGGTAACCATTTTAGATCATGTTTTTCACAGAACTATTAAAGTTTTAATTTTTATTTTAGGTTTTTATTTATTTTTGGTTTCTTTACTTCACAAAATCTGACTGACTATATAGCCCAAGCAAGCCTCCTAAGTGCTGGCGTTACAAGGCCTGGGCCGCATTCCTGGCTTATGTTTCTAGTTTTGTGACAGTTTTATTAAGACATTCTACATATCACACATTCGTCCTTCAAAGTGTGACATTTGGTGGGCTTTAGTGTCTTGAAAAGTCACACAACCCCCAGCTGCTGGCTTTAGAATTCTTGGCTCTGAAACTGTACCCACTGTCAGTTCCACTTCACCCTTCCCTGAGTTTCTCTGTTCTCAGCACTAAACTTCCATCTCCCGGGGTTTGTCTCTTTGAGGCATTTTGTATGATGGAATCTTATAGTACATGATTCTGTGTGTGACTTCTTTTCCCAGTTTAACAATTTTTCCTTAACCCTTCTTCCTGCCTGCTTCAAGCACTGAGACTGCCCGGGTTGAGTGGTGGGGGCCTTCTCAGCTCTCTCCTGGGCCTGTGAATAGCCCTGTACATGTGTGTGCTGTCTGGATTTCCAGGAATGGTTGAGAGTTCAGAGTCCACACAAAGACCCAATTCTGCAAATTTTTCCTTTAAGGTTTTGTTCGGCTTCTTGATGCGCGTAGCTGTTCGTGTCCCACCAGGCTGTGGCTGTTAGTGACTGCTCTTGAGTGTGTTGGCAGCTGAGTAGTTCTGAGTCAGGTCAGAAAGAACCCCTTAGATTAGAGGGGTTTAGTAAACTGCCAGTCATCTCAAGCAGATAATCTTATTAGGGACCTCTAAACCTGTTTTGCCATTTCTTATGGCTGCCATACAGTTGATCATAACTTGAAAAAATTAATAGGACAGTGCATGCTGATATACACCTTAATCCCAACATTCAGAGGCAGGCAGGTCTCTAGAGTTCCAGGGCAGCCTGGTCTATATAATATTCCCTGCTTATGTTGTGTATCCTGTTGGTTTTACAATGTACAATGGCATTCCCACCATGATGCTATAATCTAATAAGATTATTCAGAGTAGCTTCGGCTCTAAAATCTCTATTCTCTGCCTTTCATCTCTCCATCCTTCCTAAACCCTGACAATCACTGATTTTTTTTTTTTTTTTTTTTTTACTGCTTATAAGCATTTTCTAGATATCATCTGATTGTAGTCAGATCACTACATAGCTTTTTCTGATTGGCTTCTCCATAAAATACACATTTGAAGTTCTTTTATATTTTCTGGTGGTTAGATAACTCATTTCTTTTTCATTGTTTGGGTGTATTACTGTTTGGTATTCATTCACCTATTGAAGGACATCTTGCTTTTAAGTTCTAATTATAAACATTTGTATGGGGTTTTGTGTGGATATAGATCTTCATTTTATTTAGGTGGATGAAAAGGAGCATACTTGATTATTGTATGGTAAAGGCGTGTTTGGTTTTATAATAATCCTTATGGTTTATTACTTGACTGAAGATATAATGTGTTAGAGACAGAATTATCCATATAGTATCTCTTTCTCGGAGCGTCTGTGTTTAGACTATGACATGCATCGTTTGTGGTCTGTTATAGGGGGAGGTGTGTATGTCATGGTGCACAACTGAAAGTCAGAGGACAGCTCTGTGAAGCTAGGTCTCTCCTCCACTTTTATATGGGCTCTGGGGATCAAAATGAGGCCACCAGGCGTCTGAAGCAGGCTATTCACTGTTGAGCCATACTGAAGAAAGAAGCTGGTTCATTACAATGATAGAATGCTATGGTGTTTCGAATCACCCTTGCTCACAAGATCAGGCAGGATAATGTTAACTTCCAGTCCTTGATAAGTTTGTTGGTGCCAAAAATATAAGTCTAGAATTTACTCAAGAATCGTGACTGTGATTTTTGTCTGGACTGACAGGTCACTAGTGAATCTGGTTAAGGACTTGCCTGTATGCTGTCTGACTCGGCATTCCTGAGGCTGAGTGGTGTCCTGGTTGAGTTTGCCAAGTATATTTAGGGTCAAAAGTTCTGGGTTGCAGCATCATAGGGATAGTGGGCAAAGAAAAGATAAGACCACAAAACCTGGAAAGAACAAGGCTAAAGGGGTAGTGGGAGGAAACGAGCTTTGCAAAGCGCTTGTGTGCTAGAGCAGAACATGTGCTGTGAGGAGACTGTAACTAGCTTTTGTGCCCGCTGGTTACAGTGAAGTGAAGACTTGCTCCAATCTGAAAGGACTAGGACT
Source organism: Chionomys nivalis (assembly GCF_950005125.1). NCBI lineage: Eukaryota > Metazoa > Chordata > Mammalia > Rodentia > Cricetidae > Chionomys > Chionomys nivalis. The sequence continues at coordinate 54,308,234 of NC_080094.1, forward strand.
GGACCTTTTCTCTTTACCTTTTTATTTAGCTCCTGATGTTTTAGGAAATCTTGTTAAAATAGTAGCCAGCTACTCAGCTACAGAAACACAGACTTGGCGGTGGCTGTAGCTCAGTGGTAGAATGCTCACCCGGCATCTGTGAGGTCCTAGATTCAGCCTCCAGAACTGAAAACAATGAAAGGAAGGAGTCAGGCAGGCATATAAACAAACGCAGGCACTGGTAGCCACACAGGACAAAGTATATAGAATTTACAAAAATATTTCAGAAAGCCACTTCAGAACACCCACCTCCTCCAACCTCCCACCATCAGTGAAGGGCCAGGATCTTCTTTCATCCTCAAAGTTCTGTTTTCAATAAACAACTGTGAGCGGTGCCAAGAAAGAAAATGGCAAGTTTAAATGGAATTTTTAGAAAGCTTTTGAAGACATTTACACATTAGATGAAGGAAAGACTTTGAACTTTTAAAATGTGCTCAAAAGAATGAAAGGAAAGAATGAACAAAATACAAAGGAAACCAGGAAGAAGCAGATACAAGTTCTAAAAAGAAGTAGGAATCGCAAAACTGAGACACATATAGTAACTTATGGCTGTAAGTGCTGTAAACCAGCCCTTGGGAGGCTCGAAACAGGATGGGTCCGTTACATTTGAGGCCAGCTTGGGAAACATGATGGCACTCTGAACAGAACAACAGAATGGAAGCCAAGAAGCTGAAAAGAGCATTGACTACAGTGAAAAGGTGAGGAGAGTCTGTCACTGTTGGAGCAGGCAGAAGAAGAATGCTTCCAGAGTGATCAGTGGAGTTCCCTGTTGAGAGGTCTAGAGAGAGCGAAGAGTGAAAGCAAATGAACAGTCTTGAAGACCTCTGCATCCATTAAGTAGATCCGTGTAGCATGAATTTCTAGGCTTGCTCACAAGATTCTGAGTAGGAGTGAACAAACAAGGTGTTATGCCTGTAAGTTTTAATGTGATTGATTGACAAAAATGAAGTACTAATACGTGCTATAACATAGATAACTTTGAAAACTGTGAGACCAGCCAGATGTTAAAAGACAGACACTGTTTAATTCATCCCATTGATTAGAAATGCCCACAACAGGAAACTCTGTGAAAGCAGAAAGTAGGTGAGTTGTTCCACGTGGTGGTGGGGGAGGGAGAGATGGAGTATTATTGCCTATTGAATAAGGGTCTACTTTTTTGAGAGGTTGGCAACATTGTAGAGCTGGTATTGTGGCAAGTGTGTACAGTCCCAGCTACTTAGGAATCTGAAGCAACATAATTATTACTTGAGCACAGGTTAAAGATCAGCCTGAGAGACCTTGTCTCAAAAAAAGTTCTGGTGTCACATTCCACTGAATTATGTTATTCTCAGTAACATGTTTAAAATTATGACATGTGAAATTTACTTCAATTAATAAAAACAAACAATAGTTAATAACTGCTTATCTGATAGGTTTGTTAAGACTAAACATGTAGCAAATGTTACAGAGTGTGTGGAATATAGATGCTTCTTTTGCAAGATTAAAAATCTGTAACTGAAAGCTAAAGATACTACACTTGTCAAGTCCTAGACTATGAAAATTAATCAGAATATTTTGAAATTTATAAGAGGTAATTTTAAGATGTAAGAAATTAATAGAGCAGTTTATTACACTAATTGGTTAATGACTAAGTTCAGGAAAGGTTCAGTAATTGTGAGTAATAGAACATAGGACGCTTATGACTTTCAAGTTATACATTTCCCAGTATCCTTCTTGAGGAGAGAGACCGGCAGAGATCCAAGTATGGCTTCAGCATGACTTACAGTTGTTACTGAAATTGCTAGTGAATGTGGAGTTGAAAGATGTATCTGCTTTCTTGGACTTGGAATTGTGTCATGGAATCTATTGCATTCTAAGTTTCCTTGGGTTGCAGGACCTTTTGATTACTAGAGGGAAAGCTTGATTCCACAGAGGTAAACATGATTCCACTGGGGTAAGCATGATTCCACATTGTATCAGTGTGTAAAATCTGTGGGGTTTCATTAGGTCAGTAATGCTTACCTGGAAATCTCTGGGTAAAACCTTTTCCTTTTAAGACCACAGTAGCCAGCTGCAGGTCTAAATAGTGGTACCTCCTTTCACAGTTGAAGAGGAGACCAATGGTTTTTCTCCATGGTAAGCGCCAGTGCTTACTTATTGAGCTAGGGTCTCCTGATATGATTTGTGGAATTTAAATAATCAGGTCAGGTTGGAGAGGTCTCAGCAAGACTAAAGCTGAGACAGGTTTATTGCAGCAATCAGACTTTTTTTATACCTTTATCAGAAACAGAATGTAATGGTGGTTGCCAGGAAGAATACATTGCCAGGATACAATGATGTTTGCAAGTTATACAGGGTACACAAGATTAATGTCTAAGACTCATAAGACTATTTCTGTCAAACTTATTTATGCTCCACTGGCTTCTAGGGAATGGAATGCAGAGATACACAGGTGGTCTGGATGCTTCACTGCCTGAGGGGGTGTCCGGTTTCTCAGGAACTGAAAGGCATATGGTGCCCCAGGAGCCACAGATTCTAACTTGAAAAATCCATGATGCATACCTCTTTTTTGCTGGGGTGGGAAGGTTGCAGTTCAAGACAGGGTTTCTCTGTAGCTTTGAAGCCTGCTCTGTAGACCAGACTGGCCTCAAACTCACAGAGATCCATCTGTCTCTGCCTTCTGAGTGCAGGGATTAAAGACATGCACCACCAACAACCAGCCAACGCATACCTCTTAAGGCAGCTAGACCAGGCCAACTCCATGGTCCTCTGCACCTTCACATCTCCCTTATCTTTACATTTTAATCTTGTTTGTAGAGACACCTGAGTGAGGAAATCAAGGGTTACTATCTCTTAGCATCAAGGACTATTAATTATGCGGACTAAAGAGGCAGTAATTTAAAGAGGCAAAAATCACTGCCTCCCCACCCACTAGAGTAAGTTAAGGTGAAAGTTTTTATTTAAATGTGAGAGAGACCATGTCAACATAGATTCTGTTAGCTTGGAAAAGGGAATTTGGTTCAGGAGAGATAGTGTGTGTTTATACTCATACATATGAACTTTTTTCTGTATTGACATCAAGAATGTTTTTGTGATGTAATCTTTATTTTAAATTAATTTCATAATAGATATATAAAATATAATTATCCTAGCATGAGTTAAAAATTAAACTCAATGATTTTTAATTGTGTTTTTTTTTTGTAAAAATGTTAAATGTAGACCTTTGTATGGCAAGAATGCAGAGGACTGTGTTTTGTCAATTCATGATCTTGCCTACTTTGCCATGTGCTCACAGGCTTGTCTTGTGTATGATGGCTATTTCAGTGAATGAAAGCTGACTTACTCCACTGCATTTCTGGGCTGTATTCTGGAGCAGTGTTTTCATACTGTATTATTAACTTGTGCTCTGAATTATTGAGACTTGAAGTTTTGATGCCCCATTTCCTCCCTAGGCATTGCATGAACCATTGCAGACTTGGCAAGATGCACCGTACATTTTTATCGTACACGTTGACATTTCGTCCTCAAAGGAATCACCAAAAGAAAATGCACTGAGTAATCTTTTTATCAGTAAGTTCAATTCATAGCTTTAAAAATAGCTGATTTTATGTTTGTTTCATGCATGATTGATTTGAAGTGGGAAATGTAGAAATATTTTTGTATATTTAGGCATAGCCCACACACTTTCTATGGATAGATACTTGGCTTTATTTTACTTTCTTTGGCTCTCTTGCTATGAATATTTTAAGTGTTCTTTAGTATTTTGAAGTATACTTTCAAATCTTGATTTCAAATTTCTTAATATCAAAAGTTTTTCTTTCTTTATTTCTAAGATTTATTTCAAAATTATGTGTCTAAGAGCAGTTCTGCCCATGTGAGTTTAGGCTCCTGTTGTAAGACTCCCCACATGGGTGCTAGGATCTGAACTCCAGTCTTCTGGAAGAGGAGTTTTTCCTCTTACCTCCTGAGCCATCTTTCCAGTTCTCCAGAATTTCCTTACCTTCCTTTCTTCTGTAGTTATATAACTTTCAGAATCTTTACCTTTTACCTGGGATTTTGCAGTAACTGTTGTAGTTTCTCTGGTTTTCCATTTTTGGTTTTAATTTGTTCTGTATAGTTTCCTTCCCGATCCGTGCTCTCAGTAGAGTATTGAGTAGAAATGATAGCAGCTATTCTGATTTAATTGATATATTTCACCATTAAATAATACTGTTTACTATAGTTTTTTTCCCACTCAAAATACTCTTACTTGGATAAGGATATCCTTGTTTCTGAACTTACTGAGTATTTTCATCTTTTTTTTTTTAATGCTAAGAAAGGACACAATGGCGTAATTGTATACATATTAAAATTAACAAATAGGCCAGACATGGTGGCATTTATCTATATAATCTTATCACTCCAGAACCTAAGGCAAGAGTATTATAAATTCAAGATCCAATCAGGGATACCTAGCAAGTTCCAAGAAGGCCAGACTTAATTATGAGATCCTGTCTCAAAACAAGATCATATAAGCTTTTTTGTTCATGTAATGTTTGTATTAATTGGTTTCAGTTTTAGACCATTCTTTATTTTTTGCTTAGTCTTATTAAAATACACAAACATACCCATACCTTCTTTTTCATATACACTGTTGGATTCCTTTTGTTTATTTAAATCTGTGTTCGAGATAAGTTGTCCTATAATTTTCTTTTCTTACACTGTCATTCATTGATTCCGGGTCCAAATTATGAAAACCTCGTGTACTGAACTGGATACTGTCCCTATTTATATATTCTGCAGACAGTTTTAAAGAGTAGACTCGCCTGTTTCTATTAGAACTTTTCTTGTGTTACTGTTGCAGTCTGAGTCTGTCTACCAACCTCTGTAGGTTTTCTTTAATAGTAAAAAAACAGTATTTTTTTACTATTAAAAATAGTGTTTTGTTCTAGTTCTTTTTCCTTATATCAGAGGTGTGCATATATTGTGAGAAAGTGCTAATTGCATTCAAGATTTCAAGTTTAGCCGGGCAGTGGTGGCGCACGCCTTTAATCCCAGCACTCGGGAGGCAGAGGCAGGCTGATCTCTGTGAGTTCAAGACCAGCCTGGTCTACAAGAGCTAGTTCCAGGACAGGCTCCAAAACCACAGAGAAACCCTGTCTCGAAAAACCAAAAAAAAAAAAAAAAAAAAAAAAAAAAGATTTCAAGTTTATTGACAAGCTTTTTTCATATTTCTTTACAAGTATCTGTGTCTGTTCCTTTTTATAATCTTTAAATATGTAAGGCATGTTGGGTACATATAACTCCAGCAATCAAGAGGCGGCAGGGGAATCAAGGAGTTTAAGGTTATCCTTGGCTATATAGTGAATTTGAAGCCATCTTGTATATGAGACCCTGCCTGTTAGAAAACCCCAGAAATGATGTGCTGGAGAGATGGCTCAGTAGTAAAGTACTTTCTGCTCAAGCATGAGGGACTGAGTTTGGGTTCCTCCCCACAACTGAAAAGCTGGCACAGTGTAAAGCTCTGTAACCCAGCAGAGGCAGACAGAGACAGATCCCTGGAACTGCTGCCCGCCAGCGTAGCTGGTGAGTGCCAGGTTCAATGAGAGACTCTGTCTCAGAATTTGAGATGGAGAGCAACTGAGGAAGTTGCCTGAAATCAGCCTCTGTCCTCCACATGTGTGCATGCTTACACACAGCGGGTACACACACATATCACACACACAAAACCAAGAATTACATAAATAGTAGTCTTTTAATATTGCTTTTGTGTTCTTTATTGTTAAATCACCATAGAATTTTGTTTTATTTTTATCCCAGTGGACTAGCTTTGGCTTTGTTAATTTATTTTTAGATCTTCCTTTCTCTGTTGGGGTTAAAGGCGTGCCCCACTACCACCAGGCTAAATTTTAAATCCTTATGTTGAGTCCTTAACTCACAATTCAGAAATGGACTTTGCTTTGCTCCACAGTGATATGGAGGTAAAGCAGATCTAGGCAGACCAGGTAGTGGCCTGGTATAATTTCTATACCTTGGAATATGTGTTTCTCTAGGTTAGTGGTTCTCAACCTTCCTAATGCTCTGACCATTTAATACAGTTCCTCATGTTGTGGTGATGCCCAATCATAAAATTTCTTTCGTTGCTACTTCATAATTGTAATTTTGGTACTGTTATGAGCTGTAATGTAAGTATATGATACGCAGGATATCTGGATGTGACCCCTGTGAAAGACTGTTCATCCCAAAAGGGGTTGCAGCCCACAGGTTGAGAACCACTGCTCTAGGCTCACACCTTTCTATTGGGTTATAAATAGGCAGAAGAGAGCAGTTGGTGATATTTATTTTTAATCAACTCATAAAGAAGAGGGAAAGAGGCCCTGCTTCACCTACTTCATGCATCTAACCTGACACAGGTCTCTTTCTCCTGTTTGAATCTTAATAGCTTTAGTGAGTACAAGAGCACTCTGTAAACTGTCATACCCTGTTTTTAGGACCAGAAGCCAGCGTGACTATGGCTGTAGTCTCCTGTGCTGTGACGTGTTTCCATTCCATTTCCATTCCTGGAAATATTTGTCTTGTTTTCACAGTTAATGTCTTGCTCCTTCCCTTCCTTCCCTTCCTTCCTTCCTTCCTTCCTTCCTTCCTTCCTTCCTTCCTTCCTTCCTTCCTTCCTTCCTTCCTTCCTTCCTTTCCCCTCCCTCCCTCCCTCCCTCCCTCCCTCCCTCCCTCCCTCCCTCCCTCCCTCCCTCCTTCCTTTCTTCCTTCCTTTTTTTTTTACATGTGTTTGTATGTAAACATACAGAGGAGACACATTAAGGCATGGTTTGGTTTGTTAACCATGGTTTGTTAATATCATCTGAAAGTCTAGAATTATCTCTGAATGTTCTTTTCTTTCATCTTTTTTGTTTGTGTTTGTTTTCCAGTGCTGGGATTGGACCTAGGGCCTCACGTATGCTATGCAAGTGTTGTACCTAGACCGGATGTCTTGTTTTGATGTGTTTTTGTTTAGCTGTATAGTCCAGCTTGGTCTCAGACTTGCAGCAATCCTTCCCCAGCTTTCCAAATGCTGAGAGTATAAGTCTGGGCCACCACATGTGACTTCCTTCACCCTCTCATTAAAGTCTTTGATGGAGCCAGGCATCAAAGTCATGACTCCTCTGTGTTTCAGGTGCTACGATTATAGTCAAGCACCAAACCCAGCTAAGTCAGAAATTCGCTTATCAGTCATTCCTAGAATTTATTCAACTCTTTTATCAGTGACAGTTTTTAAACCATCAGTCTTTTATTGAGACAGGGTCTCATGGCTCAGACTGGCTTCAAACTTTCCCACAACTCTCAAACTTTCCTGCTTCTCCTTCCAGATGCTCAGATTGTACCAACATGACTGGCTCAAAGCAGTTAATCTTATGATCAGTAGAGTTTCAATGAGGCAGATTTCTAATTTATCTTGTAGATAAAACTTTTTGTTGTTGTTCCTATTTATTAGTCAAATTTTTACAAAATATTTGATAGTAAGTTCTGGAAAAGTCAGTTCAAGTTTGATAAACAGTGCTGGGTTTTTATCTGAACTTGTATGGGTTCTTGTTGGTTTGGTCTTCATTCCTAAATGAAGATACTGCTTATATAATTAGGGAGCTGCTGGATTGTCTTTACGTCTTATTTTACCAGGGATGGTATATCACTTGTATAAATTATTATGATTTTAAGCTTTTTAAAAAGTACTCTTCATTTTTAAAGTGATATCTGACTTGAAAGATCATAAAAATAAGTTAAAAAATTAGGGAGATATAGTAAAGATGGGCAGAAGACAAGAATATTAGGAATACATTGAAAGAAGTATACCAAGAGTGTTTGGAATTTAAAGGAGGTGGGATGGTTCTGGATGGAAGCTTGAGGATGGCTTTGTGAAGGAATGTCATTTCGTCCGGTCTTCAGGGCCGTGAGTATGGGACTGAGGGGGTCGTCTGTAAAATGCTCATGAAGTGTTTACAAGGAGGACCCACAGCTCTGTTCCCAGACTCACAGGAACAAGTTAGGTGTGGCAGTGTGCGCTTGTATCACCGCATGTCAGGGGTGGCGGGGGTCCCCTGGGCTTAGTGGTCAGCCAGTCTACCTGACTTGGTGCTTTCTAGGCCAGTGAGAGAGACCCTGTCTCAAAAAGAAGGTAGTGGGGGAAGCAGGCATAGCACCTGAAGAGTCTACAAACATGAACACACAAGTGCTTTCTAACGAGCACAAATCCATTGTGCACACACAGAGAATATGAATCTGGAAGAGGACTTTCCCACTTACGACTGGAGTGTGAGCCAGACACAGTGGCACACTTAATCCTTTAATCCTAGCCCTTGGGAGGCAGAGGCAGGTGAATCTCTCTCTGTGTTTGAGACCAGCCTGGTCTACAGACCGAGTTCCAGGACAGCTAGAGCTACGTAGTGAATCTCCGTTTCAAAAACAAACAAAAACACTAGGTTGTGGATGAATCATGAGACTAATTCATGGATTTCAAAGTAACTGTATATATCTAATGTACTAATCACCATGATTGAAATGCTTAAGAGTGAGTTGATGAAACTTTTACTAATTTAATAAAGTAAAATTAATCGGCGTTATTGTTTAATTACTGAATCTACCAAATTAATTTGCTTTGCCAGTGACTGTTGAAGTAAAGGGTCCCTATGAATACCTCACTCTTGAAGACTACCCACTGATGATCGTGAGTCAGCATGTACTTTTAACCTTGATAAATTAATTTAGCATGAAACTTAATTTAGTATGAAAATTGTCTGTTTTGTAGCTCTGTCTCATTAAAGGATTATTCCTGTGCTGTTTAGAAATTTTTACTTGAGGTTTTGATATTAACTTTTTTCCTTTTAAATTAGATTTTCGTATTTTATATTATGGGTATGAGTGTTTTGCTATTTGTCTGTTTATCACATGAGAGCCTAGTGCCTGCAGAGATCAGATGAAGGCATCTGATATGCTGGAGCTATGGTTAAGGATGGTTGTGAGCCCCACGTGGGTGTTGGGAACTGAATCCAGGTCCTCTGCAAGAGCCGTGAGTGCTGAGCCATCTCCCCAGAGAGTAACTTCAACAGAGTAAGTGTAGCCCTGTGGGCCACGTTTATCTGTAAAATGAGAAGGTCGGTGACTATTGTAGCTGTGGACAGTATCTCAGTGACCACCTCGCAGTTCACATCTGGGTTCAGAGCAGGGCACACCTTGCTGTAAGAGCCCTGAGCCCACTCACGTGATAAGGATGAATCTTTATAATGTAAGTATTCAAACTGTGGTTAGCCTGTGCCGAGAGATCCTTGTCTATTGGCAGACTTGTTCTCTCTTCCCCTTTTATAATTTTCCATTTTAGTTGTGTTCCATTGCCTCAGGATTCTGCATCCCAGCTTGCCAGACCTGTTTTTTCTTCGTTTTATGCTGGGTTTTGAGCAGTTAATGCAAGGAGCAGGCATTCTTGAGGACAAGTCCTTCTGTAGTCTCCTCTGTTCAAAACTAGATCATTCTTTATTGTTTGTTAGTATTATACACTAGAAATATAAATTTTTCTCAAAAAGAAGGTAAAATCTATTTTTATGATTTATGTTATACCATATGTTGATTTTAAATCTAAATATTTGGTTCTTGGTCCTAATTCTCCTTTTTATTTCATTCCCAATTGGATCACAGTTTTTCATGGTGATGTGTATTGTGTACGTCCTATTTGGTGTTCTCTGGCTGGCATGGTCTGCTTGCTACTGGAGAGATCTCCTGAGAATTCAGTTTTGGATTGGTGCTGTCATCTTTCTGGGAATGTTTGAGAAAGCTGTGTTTTATGCAGAATTTCAGAATATCCGATACAAAGGAGAATCAGGTATGTTAAAGAAGTGTCATTTAAAAAATTATATTTGTTTATTTTGTGTATGTGTGAGGGTGCATGTGTTATGACATGGTCCATGTGCCTGTGGAGGTAAGAGGATAACTGAAGGGAGTCAGTTCTTTCCTTTCACCATGCATGTCTTTGGAGATTGAATTTAGATTGTCGGGTTTGGCATCAAACACCTTTATCTGCTGAACCATCTCACCAGACCCAAATTTGCCTTTTTTTTTCCCCTCCAAGATTTATATTTTTAAAATAATCTGTATTTGAGGATGGATGTATTTCATGCACATAAGTGCAGGTGCCTGTGGAGACCAGAAAGATGAGATCCCCATGGAACCAAAGTTAGAGGCAGTTATGGGTCACCCAGTGTGAGCAATGGGAGCCAGTTAAGTCTTCTGCAAGAGCAGTACAAACGCTTAACTGCTGGGCCATCTCTACAGCTCCAAATTTGCCATTTTTTGATGATGATTGAGATGCATGGCAACATCTCTCAAGGCAGCAGTGGTTACATAGATCTACTTTTCCAAAGTTTCTTATTAAAATAACCACAACAGAATCACCGTCATTGTGACTGTTTCTCTTAATCTTATAGTTCAAGGATACAATGATGCAAGGATAATTTTGTTGAAACACACACAGAAAAGTGGTCATTTGGGAAATGATTCTCATATTTCTTTCTTTTTTTTTTTTTTTTTTAATTTTTCGAGACAGGGTTTCTCCGTAGCTTTTTGGTTCCTGTCCTGGAACTAGCTCTTGTAGACCAGGCTGCCCTCGAACTCACAGAGATCCGCCTGCTTCTGCCTCCCGAGTGCTGGGATTAAAGACGTGTGCCACCACCGCCCGGCTGTTTTCATATTTCTTAAATCCCAGTTGTCATTGATAGCCAAGCCAACATTAAAAAAGAAAGTAAACAATGCCAGTTTAATTATAAGATGGCACTGATTGCAAGACACATTAATTTTTGTGCCCGTGTGTTTGGAATGCATATTAGACTTGATAAAATACAGTAATACCAAGAAAATGGGAATATGCTTATGATTTGATGAGGTTGACTGCTTATTACAAATTACTTGGTATTGTAGACTATTGAAATGGTTTTAGTTTTCTTTCAGACTATTTGTTCACTAATAATTATTGTTGCAAGATATGAAGACTTGAAAATAGAAGATGTGAATTGAAAATTATGCACGTGCTCCAGGGTACACGTGTATGCTTTCCATGTATAGCTGTATTTCAGTTTGCAAAAGTAAATGGTGGGAAAATTGATGAGTGAGCACACCCAGATTGTTGTGCACACAGCTAAGATCATTAGCTGTGTGCTTGTAAAAGTTGTATGAGATATTCTCTCTTTAGTAAGTCTGATACTTGTGCTCATTCTGAAAAGTGTTAAGAGACCTACATTTTAGTAGTAGGATGGTTGAAACCGGAGTATAGCACCATTTCTCCCTTTCTTTCACATAGTCCAGGATGCCTTGGTCCTTGCAGAGCTGCTCTCAGCAGTGAAACGCTCACTGGCTCGAACCCTGGTCATCATAGTCAGTCTGGGATACGGCATAGTCAAGTGAGTATTCAATTCTGAATGAAAATGCTAATTAGATTGAAACATTTGCCATCTAGATAGTGCTGGTTCTGAAAAGGTTGATAAAAGTAGTGAGTAAGAAAATAGTAGTGAGATATGAAAAATGTCTGAAATTTTATTATAGTCTTAAGTGTTAGAAATGCTGCTTTACGCCGGGCGGTGGTGGTGCACGCCTTTAATCCCAGTACTCGGGAGGCAGAGGCAGGTGGATCTCTGAGTTCGAGGCCAGCCTGGTCTACAAGAGCTAGTTCCGGGACGGGCACCAAAGCTACAGAGAAACCCTGTCTCGAAAAACCAAAAAAAAAAAAAAAAGAAAGAAATGTTGCTTTACATCTTTTTAAAAACTCACCGTACACCTGCAGAAAAACCTGCAGTGAGGCAAATGCAGAAAAACAAACTTTCACAGTGAACTTAGTGACTATCTGAAACTGTTTTCGCAAATAGATTTATTTTATGTTTATGGATGGTGTGTGTGTGAATGTGAGTGTGTGTGTGTGTGACCTGCTACCTGTAGAGGCCTGAAGAAGGCATTGGATCACTTGGAACTGGAATTGTGAGCCGCCGTTAAAATGCTGGGAATCGAATTCAGGTCCTCTGACGATAACAAGAACTCTAAATTGTTGAACATCTCTCCATCCTGCAAATTAGGTTATTTTTTGTTTTGTTTTGTTTTTAGCAAAAGAATATTCTTATTGCAATTGTTTTTTTTAAAAAAATTTAACTTTTTAGTAAAAACAAGTTATTGAAGCATGCGGTACTGTAGTCATTGCATAGCCCTCTGCTCCTTGTAGTGTACTCAGAACATTCTTCCTAAGCCACAAAATACCAAGTGCCTTCCCTCTATAGACACTCAGTAACTCATTGTTCTAAGCCCTGCTGTACAACAAATAAAAGTTGTAGATTTTTACATTTGTGGAAGAAGGGAACAAATGAATTAAATGTCTAATACATCAATAAACGGTGTTATAGTTCAGGCATTGAAACTTGGAGCTGTAAATATGGTGGCCCAGGAAGGCTTTACTTAGTGACATCCAAATAAAGATTTGAGGAAAGCAAAGGGACTACCTGTTCACCTAGAGAAAGAGAGTCTGGGGTATGAGTGGATCCTATACATGCTTTGAAGGTAGAACCAGTGGAGTCCCATGATGGTCACATGTAGGATGTAAAAGAAGAACTGCGGGTGGTGCCAACCGGGTCTGCTCATGTGGCAGGAAGGAATTGCTGTTCACCAAGCCCAGGAAGATCAAGGAATCGGCTTGGCACAATGGCAAGATTGGGAGGTAGGCTAGATAAGCACTGGTGAAGCCCAGATAGAAGTTATGAGGATGGAGATGCTAAGTTAGGACACTACACAAGGCTACCAAGGAAGAAAATCCAGAGAGAAAAAGGTCAAAGGCTGGGTGTTCAGATATTTTCTGTTATCTATATGTCAGTGACATGAAGCAGAGTTAGTAGAGGAAGTTAAGTAACGGTTGAAGGCAGTAGGCAAACTGAAGACTGTTCCAAGGAGGGGTCCTTGATTGTGTCAGATGATCAGATAGGCCAGGTAAGAGAATTAACTGTTGAATTTAATTAATGAAGAGTGTTAGTGACCATACCAAGAACAATCTGTGGGAAGGGGTAGGGACAGAAACTGTCTCCTGAATTAAAGGGAATTCAAGAAAGACGAGGACAAGAATAGTCCAAAGACATTAAGTAGAATAAGCATTTTTATTTATAATGCCTTCTACATGTGATGGAATATTCAAGATTTTAAGATAATTCCCTGCCATTATGGTCGTTTTCTAACTGGAAATAGCCATAGAGATTTATTTGCCTTAGACATATGTACTGTAATGAACCACCTAGTAATTTTGTTAAAATACAGATTCTGATGGGTAGGATTTTAAATATTAAGGATCCAAGGCTTTTCCATCTTCCTATGAATAGAGGTTGTTCAAAGCTACATACTTAGTTGGGTTTTGTGCTTGAGCTTATTTGATGAACTACAACACGACATTTGAGTGTGTGAGGTAACTGTTAACATTTTGAGATTTGCTAATGATATTGTGGTTATGTTTTGTTGTTGTAGATTCTGTTTTGAAGCAGGGTGTCATATTCATATGGCTCAGACTGGCCTTGAAGTTGCGTGAGATTAGGTCTGCACCTCCAAGCCTGGTTCAAAGAGAGAGAGAGAGAGAGAGACAGAGAGAGAGAGAGAGAGAGAGAGAGAGAGAGAGAGAGAGAGAGAGAGAGAGAGAGAGAGAGAGATGAGCTTTGTTACTGGGGGTTTTATACCACAGAATGTTTTCTAATATATAGTATATAAAAATATGTATATTTAGATTAAAACAATTTAATAAAATATGTGTAATAATTATATATATATTAGTACTTAATATATATAAATATATACTTAATACAGTAACCGGGGACCAGATTTTAATTTCTAGTATTTCTTGTCATCATTTATGACTAGACTATCTTAATTAGGGTTTCTATTGCTGTGAAGAAACACCATGACTATAGTAACTCTTATAAAGAAAACACTTAATTGGGGGTGGCTTGCTTACAATTTCAGAGGTTCAGTCCATTATCATCACGCAGGTAGATGTGCTGGAGTAGTGGCTGAGAGTCCCACATCTTGCAGGCAACAAGAAAAGTCGACTGAGACACTGGGTGATACCCTGAGCATAGGAAACCTCAAAGCCCGCCCCCACAGTGACACACTTCCTCCAACAAGACTATATGCATTCTAACAAAGCCACATCTTCTGATAGTGCCACCCCATATGAGCTTATGGGAGCCAGTTCCATTCAGACTACCACACACACACTCAGGAGTGGTTTTCTTCTAAGGAGCACGTTTTCCTGAAGTTCGTGCTCTGTACTAATTGTCGCTGACACCATAGTTTGTCACATGGCTTGCTGCTGCTGTACTTGGCTGTCTCTTTGCTTCCTTTTTAGGCCTCGTCTTGGAGTTACTCTTCACAAGGTTGTGGTGGCAGGAGCACTCTATCTTTTGTTCTCTGGCATGGAAGGAGTCCTCAGAGTTACAGGGGTCGGTATTGCCTAGATTGAATTACTTATTTATGTTTTTCTTCATATGGATTTTTGTGGCCAGCTACTGTTAATATTTCTTCTTGAGTCAGTGGGCTGTTCTTCTGTTTTTCAGTAGATGTATACAGGATGAAGTGCTAGGGACCAGGAGTGTTTCAGACTTGAGAATTTTTTGATTTTAGGGTGTTTTCATAGAACCTATTAGTTAAGCATTCCTTAACCTAAAGTCCAAGATATAAAATCCTTCAAAAATCTCAAAACATTCAGTGTTGTGGGGTTGGAGTTTTGAATCAGAGATGCTCAGCCTGTATAACTCCATTTTTCTAACCTCATCTATTAGAGCTTGATAAATTTAGTATATGATCTATAGTGAATATCTTCTTTCCACCTGTGCCAGTCTGGTAATTATTTGGTTCTTTCCCCCATTTTCTGGTTCATCTAAATAAAAACAACAGTGTTCTCTACTTACCCGGAACTTAAATTTAAAACTTAAATTCAATTAAGTTTCACATAGTCCATTGCCAAGAAAGGAAGAAGTGGGCCTTCCTGGGCTATTACAGTTATTTCATTTAGTAAAAAGTCACATTCTGTCATAACCCTAATATTAGATTCAAAGTGTTAACTTCTATACACTTGGCTTTGCCCTTGACACTTCCCCATCCATATAATACTTCATAATTGTAAATTTGTTGTTCAGACCACACTGACCCCTGTGTGCAATCTCTGTGGCTATTTAGCAACTTTAACCGCCTATTAATTTCACTTTTTCTTTTCTGCCATTGCTATAGTATTTTCCTTACTCCTTGGCTCTGATAGTAAGCCTGGCCCTCTCTGCAGTTGATGCCTGTATTATTTTATGGATATCCTTTAATAATTCTCTGGTGATGGGGTTGTTAGAATTATGTACAAAGCAGCTTAGATGCAGACTTGTAGAAACTAGGAATGATGTTTTAGGGAAAGATAATTACTTACATTGTATTTTAGGGTAAGCTAAATAGTAAAACTTAATCATGTTACTCTGAGAATCAATAATTCTTAGAATATTAATGATGCAATAATTATTTAAAATATGAGAGATACCTTTTTAGGATTTTAGTATAAAAATAACAGTAGGAGGGCTGGAGAGATAGCTCAGAGGTTAAGAGCATTGCCTGCTCTTCCAAAGGTCCTGAGTTCAATTCCCAGCAACCACATGGTGGCTCACAACCATCCGTAATGGGGTCTGGTGCCCTCTTCTGGCCTTCAGCCATATACACAGACAGAATATTGTATACATAATAAATAAATAAATACTTTAAAAAATAACAGTAGGAAATCTAGATGGGATGGGATTATAAATACAAAGACTTTTGTGTTATTCTCCTTTTTTTTTGGTTTTTCGAGACAGGGTTTCTCTGTGACTAGTTATTCTCCTTTTTTAAGATTTGTTTGTTTGTTTGTTTAATGTGTGCTGGTGTTTTGCCTATATATATTCTGTGTGAGGGTGTCAGATCCCCTGGAACTGGAATTACAAACAGTTGTGAGCTGCTGTGTAGGTGCTGGGAATTGAATCCTGGTCCTCTGGGAGAGCAGCCAGTGCTCTTAACTGCTGAGCCATCTCTCTTCAACCCCTTGTCGTTCTCTTTTACATCAAAACTCTATGGTAGTAATTTATAGCAGTTTCATTGAATTGAGAAGAATTTACAGTTGGTGTGAATCATTTATAGCTGGATGCTGTCTGTAGGTGTTTTAGAAGGGAAGAGTGGGGTTTTTTTGCCCAGTGCTAGCCCTTATGGTTTTCTTCAGTTCATATGCAAGCCCATTCCAGTTGTCAATATAAATGCAGAACCATGTGCTGGTTTCTTCTCTTGCCTCTCTGTTCATCTGTTTTCATCACCTCCTTTTCTTTGTCTGCAGGCCCAGACTGATCTTGCTTCCTTGGCCTTTATACCCTTGGCTTTCCTAGACACTGCCCTGTGCTGGTGGATATCCTTCTCATTGGCTTGTTTGATGACCATTGGCTTTCTCCCCTTGCAGATGGGTTTCCATTAATCTTTCTGTTGATTTCTCCTTGATTTGGGAAGTGGTTTGTTTTAAATGTTAACGGCCTGAAAGTTCAGGTAAGCAGTTTTGTTTGTTTTTGTTTTGTCATCTTTTAAAAAAATCACAGAATAATTTGGTTGCTAAGCATGAGATCAAAGCTGTGCTCCCTCCCTCCCTCCGTCCCTCCCTCCGTCCCTCCCTCCGTCCCTCCCTCCCTCCCTCTCCTCTCTCCCTCCGTCTCCTCTCTCCCTCCCTGTCCTATCTCAGTCTCTTTTGGTGTTTTGAGACAGGGTTTCTCTGTGTAGCCCAAGCTGTCCTGGAACTCACTCTGTAGACCAGGCTGGCCTCAGACTCAGAGATCTGTCTGCCTCCTGAGTACTGGGATTAAAAGCATGTTCTACCACCACCACCTGGCTTTTTTATTTGTTTTGTTTGCTTTGTTTTAAAATGGACGTCTCACCTTATTTTTGGATTTATTGTTTGCTCATCTCTCTTTGTATTAGAATCATTGGCTGCTCTGGTCCTGCTCTTTCTTTTAGTCCAATTATGAAATTCTTTAATACCTGTGAAAAGAATTTGATCCCAAAATTTGTTTAGGAACCTCTCAAGGGGTTTGATCCTCTTAGATCTCTTAAGTAGGATGAACAGGTTTCAGCTGTCGAAAGGATGAGTTTGTTCTTTTACTCAGAAATTGTCTCACCCTTCAGAACAAATGTCAATTCATTCACATCAGTGATTCAGATAAACAAGTTTCTGTTCCTGTTCCTTCAACACTTATTTAGTAGGGGCTTGACCTCTTGGGTTCAAGTTTTAGAATTTATATTATAGGTGTATTTTAAATTTGGTTTGTCTTTAAGAGTGTATGTGCAGCTGTACAGTATTTTTTCATGATAGATTGTGATGGTTTAAAAAGCATAATATGAACAAAATTATAATTTTTTCAAATTTGAATATTTTGCCATATAACAAAAAAAAGGTGTCTGGGTCCAGATCACTGTCTGTCAAGCACTGTGATCCTTGCGTGCTTGGGTAGTGAAAGTGGGTTTAGGTATCAGAGAGCATAGTGAGGTAGTAAGTTCTGGCTTCCTTCATTTTTCTTTCTTTCTTATTTTTTTTAAGATTTATTTATTTATTTATGCAGTATCCTGCCTGTAGTCCAGAAGAGGGCATCAGATCTCATTATAGGTGTTGTGAGCCACCATATGGTTGCTGGGAATTGAGCAGTCAGTGCTCTTAACCGCTGAGCCATCTCTCCAGCCCCCTCTTAATTTTTCTTACTTTTTTTTTTAAGATGTAATTTTTAATTATGTGTATATGTAGACATTGTATGTATGAGTGAGTTGCCTGCAGAGGCCAGAAGGAGGGTGCTGGGTCCCCTCCAGTTGGACGTACAGGTGGTTGTGAGCTGTCTGATGTGAGTGCTGGGAACCTAACCCCGCTTTATGTACTCTTTAAGTGCTAAGCCATCTCTCCAGGCCCTTTAGACTTTATTTTTAAATTTCTATTTGTTGGGGTGTGCATGCACAGTGTATGAAGGTCAGAGACACCTTCCTATAGAGTTCTTCTCCCCCCGTCCTGTCCCCCCCCTCCCGCTTTATGTGGACTCTGGAACTGGAGCACATGTTGCCAGGCTTGGTTGCTGGCTGATGAGCCATCTCTTTGGCCCCAGCTTCTTCATTTTTATATCAGCTCCTCTGATAGTTGAGCATAAAACTAGGCATCATCTGTGGTAGTTGTCAGTTCCCTTTTGTCCTTCCAGGAGGCCTCTTACTTGGAACTAAAGTTTATAAAGTGAAGCCTCGCTGCTTTGGTAGCCTACTTGTCCGGGATTCTCAGACATTGTTTTGCCCTTTTAGTTAATTCACAGTGTGGGTGGCGCTATTTGAGGACTGAGTATAGAATCCGGAAAGCTGTGGGCACAGGTGTAATTGTGACCCTGCAGAGGACTAGCTGGGCCAGACAGAACCACACACTTTAGAGAGAGATGGTGCTAACCCATCCCTTGCATGCTACTCACTTGATCATTTCTGTTTGCCTGTTTTTTTCCCATCTTTTAAAAATTTTCTAGCAAGCCTATACCTTTCTTTGTTTCCCTGTCTTTTTCCTTTTATTTCTTTATTCTCACCCCCATGCTGTAGTCTTTTCTGTATCTTACTGAAATGATAATTTTCTCATTAATCATGGTGAGTTAGAGTGTTTGAGGAGTAAGTAAAAATAAGAGCTATAAGATCTCTGAAATCGGTAACTTTACAAGTGTGACCCTAGATCTTGAAACCTGAGAATTGGTTTACTTACCTTTTTGAATGTTTAATTCCTTGACTTGCAAACACATATTCATTAGCCTGACGCAAACAATGAAGCTATTAAAACTTCGGAGGAACATTGTAAAGCTTTCTTTGTATCGGCATTTCACCAATACGCTTATCTTAGCAGTGGCGGGTAAGTTTGGAATGTTTTTAACTGTTGCATCATGATCCTGAGATTTCCTTAGGAATTCTTTTATTTTTATTTTATTATTTTATTGTTATTTTTTATTTGAATAGTGTTTTGCCTTTATGTATCTCTGCACCACACCTGTGCCTGATGCAGAGCCAGAAGGTGTCAGAGCCCCTGGAACTGGAGTTATGGACAGTTGTAAGCCACCATATGGGTGCTAGCAACCGAACATGGGTTCTCTAGAAAAGTAGCCAGTGCTCTTAACTGCTAAGCCCTTTTCCAGCCCACAGGACCATTGGTAGTTATGGAAAGTTTCATTTTTCATTTAAGGAAAGCAGTCATAGTTCTAACCAAATTCTCTAAAGGGTTTATGATCTTTTAAAAAAGATTAGGAGGTGAGTTGGCTCAGCCATATGCTTGCTATGTAAGTGTAAGGACAACAGTTCAGGTCTCTGGTCCTCATGTGGGAAAGCCAGGTGTGGGTTTAGGGAGGTGGTTCCATAGATAAACTACATGCCATAGAAGCATGGACACCTCAGTACCAATCCCCAGCACCCAGGTGGAAACAGAAGAATCCCTGGAACTCGCTGGTCAGGTAGTCTTCCTAAACTGGTAAACTTTGAGTCTGGCCAGTCACTGTGCTCCCATTTCAGTGAGAGATACTGCCTCAAAAAATAAGTTGGAAAAGGAAAAATTTGTTCTGATAATGCTACTAAAGTTAGCATATATTCCGTTAGCTTCTGTTCTGATTCTGAGGGTTACTGAAGTAGCCAGATGGTAAAGACAAAATGATTGCAAAACTGTACATTATGGCAGTAGTATATATTGTGAGCCTTGCTTGTAGTAGGTGTTTAATAAATTTATATTGAAGATAACCAAGTGCTAGTCAGGAATATGGAATTGTACTTATTTGAGATCATTGAATGTAACTGGGGATGTAAACGGCCATCTATGATCTGACCAGGTTTTTCTTTTCATGCTAGCATCTATTGTGTTCATCATCTGGACAACCATGAAGTTCAGAATAGTGACTTGCCAGTCGGTAAGTTATAAACACTGTGGTTAGGAGTGTGATGTTTATTATAGTCAAGTGTGCTTCCATATCATGTGGTGTGCTTGTATTTGTTTATTGGTCCTAGGGATTGAACTCTGGCCTTCGTGTATATGAGGCAGGAGCTTTGCCACTAAGTCACACTCCCAGCCCCTATTGGATATGATCCATAGCTTGCCTTAACTCAAAATCTCCAAAGTGCTGAACATCATGGGCAAATGATTCCTATCTGAGTAGAAGCTTCTTCCTTTAGACAGAGACTGTGGCCAGTAGGATTTCTGTGTGGAGCTCTCTTTTGGTCATATTGATAAGTGACAGATGACAACTATATAATTAGCATGATGGTACACAATCAAAATCCAGCAGGAGGATTAGAAATCGAAACCTACAGCTGGGAGTGGTGGCTCTAGGTTCTTAGTACCAGCTCTCAAGGCAGAAGCAGGGGATCTCTGAGAATTCAAGGCCAACCTGAACTAGAAAATGAGTTCTAGGACAGCAAGAGCTGTTACGGGAAGAATCCTGTCTTGAAAGAAAGAGAGAGAGAGAGAGAGAGAGAGAGAGAGAGAGAGAGAGAGAGAGAGAGAGAGAGAGAGAGAAATTGATTTAAGCCTAAACTGGGTGTAGTGGCACACAGCTTGAGACTAGCCTGATTAAAACAAAACAAACAAACAAACAAAAACAATAAATAAAATTAAAAAGTTAGCAGCCAGAAGTTACTTGCCTTGAGCATTCTATGAGCTGTGACACTTTTCTCTGTGCAGCTTGCTAGTGCCTTTGTTCTAGCAACGGTAAGCATGACAGGAAGATATGGCCTTCTTTTCTTTCCAAGCTTATAACCCCAGCACGTGCCAGGTACCTTGTATAGTAGCTTCTAATAAATACACCTTATTTATGCACTCTTTTTCTATGCCAAGGGACTTTGAACAGTGGTAATATACATAAAGTGTTGTACATTTCCCCCTTATTGCAGGACTGGCGGGAGCTGTGGGTGGATGATGCCATTTGGCGGTTGCTGTTTTCCATGATCCTCTTTGTCATCATGATTCTCTGGCGACCATCAGCAAATAACCAGAGGTACTGGGACTCTTTATTCTACCAGAATGAATGCTGTCAAACAGGGGTGGTGTATTAAGGAACAATTTCAGGTCTGTGCTGCATTCTTTGTGGATACTGGGCAGAAGTACTTCTTTAGCTCTTCCATTAACTTGCTTGTGGCTCTGCCTGCCATGCTGTCTCTTTCACTTCTGCAGGTCTTAAGTTTCCTTTTTTTTGTAATGAAAGGGAATAAAACTGAGTTACTTAGGTCTGTTTTAATAGGTTTTCTGTACTCTAATAATAGACTTCTCTACCAATGCAGTAAGCTAGATCAAGCTGAATTGAAAACGTAAAAGAACAAGTTTATTTGAGCAAAGCAACTCCCAGGTGAGTTCTTTAGCCACAGAGATTGAGGCAAGAGAAGTCATATGCCCGAACTAAAGCAGGGAGCTTATATACCCTGTAGGCAAGAGATGATGAGGTGTTATGCCTAAGTATGATCTAAAGCTGACCGCTTTAGGTAGGGACTTGGGCAGCTGGTGACTTCAGGGAAGGAGCTGCCTGCCACAGCTGCCAAGAATGCAAACTGGGCTTTTTGGTGCCTTTTCTTTCTTGGAGATTTTCTGAGAAGGTGGGGTTTGGAGAGAGGAAAGTGAGGCTTTCTGGATCAAAGAGGAGTGAACTGGAAGTTCCAGCCGAACGCATTTCAACCCTGACAAATAAATAATTTGTTTAGGCAAATATGGGAGAAAGTATTTGAGAATCCCTCTACTTTCTGGTGTTCAGAAAGAAGTAAAAGAATTCTGTAGGCCCCACCTAGCCTACATCATCACCCACTATGATGATAGGGTGAACTGAGAGTCTGTGTTACTGACTGGAGTTTAAGGTCATAGGTTATAGTTATTTTACTGTAGGTAAATCCTTATTAGGAACTGCCCATTCTTTTTAAAAAAAATTATTTATTATATATACAGTGTTCTGCCTGCATGTATCCCTGTGGGCCAGAAGAGGGCACCAAATCTCATTACAGATGGTTGTGAGCCACCATTTGGCTGCTGGGAATTGAACTCAGGACCTTTGGAAGAACAAGCAAAGCTCTTAACCACTGAACCGTCTCTCCAGCCCAATATTCTTGTCTTATCAGTGTCCACACCTTTGTTTCTGTTTTTCCCCCCTCCCTTATACTTAGATGATTAAGAGATTATGTTACTCCTGGCGATGATGGCACACGCTTTTAATCCCAGCACTCAGGAGGGGAGGCAGAGTCTGGAGGATCTCTAGTTTGAGGCAAGTCTGGTCTAAGAGCAAGTTACCGGACAGCCAGAGCTAAACAGTGAAACCCTGTCTTGAAAAACTGAAGAAAAAAAGAGAGAGAGAGGTTATGTTAAACTACATAACCCAAAAGGGAAAGGGTAAAACCTTAATAATCAGATACATAAAGTCTAGTAGTAGAGAAAAGCTAGGCAAGAAGAGAAAAGAGAGCTGAAACCACGCTTGCGGGGAAGAATGTACAGCTCCAGGAGCCTCTATTGGATCTGTTCTTAGCTTGTTACTCAGTTGTAATTCGATTTAAAAGGTTTCTTTTCCTCACTCAGTCTTTAAGTTTTTTTGTAGCTGAGCAGTGGTGGCACACGCCTTTAATTCCAGCACTGGGGAGACAGAGGCAGGTGGATCTCTGTGAGTTCGAGGCCAGCCTGATCTACAAGAGCTAGTTCCAGGATAGGCTCCAAAGCTACAGAGAAACCCTTTCTCAAAAAAAAAAAAAAAAAAAAGATTTTTGCATTACTGTCTTGTTTTCTTTTCTAAACACTGCCTGCATTCCCTGTGACTTCATGTTAATGGCTTAGTTATGTTAACAATGTTGTATAAGAGGAGGATAAGGCATAAAATGGAATAGCTTGTTGATGATATACTCCAGTATCCCCTGTCCTGTTCTCCCCACCCTGTTGTGTGACAAAACTTTTCCTGGGAAAACAGAGCACATATGTCTACTTATGCCGGATAGGGAACAACAGACCAAAGTCCAGTTTGGTGAATCACTGAGGAGCTACTTACAGGAGCAGAAATGATTCACTGATAGCTGCATTACCAAAGCCCACCCAACATGTGTGACATTTCACAAAATCTGGGAACCTGGAGCATGCTGCACAGCCTGAAGGCAGCTCAACAGGTTGGAGAGTCTTCCAGGTGCCTCTTTAATAGCTTGACTGGTTTCTGCTCCTTCCAGGCAACTGGTCTGGTATCTTTGCAGCTTGGCTAGTCTGAGAGTCTTATTTTATAGCTTGGTTTTTATGGATCGTTTTTTGGTTTTTCCGAGATAGGGTTTCTCTGTAGCTGCCCTGGAACTTGCCCTGTAGACCAGGTTGGCCTTGAACTTGCAAAGATCTGCCTCCCTCTGCCTCTGAGTGCTAGGAATAAAGGTGTGTGCTGCTACCACCCCCAATCTATTTTTTTCAATTTAGCTTTCATCCTCTGAGAGGGACTCTTGGCTTTTATTGCCTACTCTTTTATTACTTTATTGCTAGGGAGAGGCGTAGTGAATCTGGTTGGTTTCAGGAACTTCTGGAAACTATTTTGAATTGTTTTGCCTTCCTGTTTAAGGAGCTTCCCCTGCAGGATAGAATGTCAATCCTTAAAACTTATACTACACTCCCTATCAGCCCCCCCTTATTTAACAGTTTTCTAAATCATGTCTGTCTTATCCTCCCATACCCCAAACAAACCCCCAGATGTGATCCTACGGTAGCAAAGAACTGTTCTACTTCTAACCAGACTTAGTCAGAATCTAGAATCTGGGAAAAGAACCCTGACAAGACTGTCTCTTGCTAACTTAGAGTTCCTGCAACTCCTCCCAGGTTTGGTAATTCACTGGACAGATACACAGAGATCACTGCAAGTGTTAGGCTCATGGCCTCTGTTTATTTCCCGAGAACAAATAAAAGCTATCATAACCCAGGAGAAGAGAGGCAGAGTGCTGAGTCTGGAGGGACCAGACCAAAGCTTCTGGCTGGCTGCAGTGTCACAGGCAGTGCTACTTCTCTTGGCCAAGTAGACTGCAGAATGTTCCAGCCTGAAGTTTAGGCATCCAGAATTTTTACTGGGGCTCAGTTATATGTGGCTAACCTTATTTATTTATTTATTTATTTGGGTTTTTTTGAGACAGGGTTTCTCTGTGTAGCTTTGGTGCCTGTCCAGGAACTAGCTCTTGTAGACCAGACTGGCCTCAAACTCACAGAGATCAGCCTGCCTCTGTCTCTCGAATGTTGGGATTAAAGGCGTGAGCCACCACCTTACAATTTTAACCTTTCCTGGTGGTTAAGCTGATACCTTTAGTCTCCACTTCCTGAATAGGTCCTAACTAATATGGATATTAGTTCTAATAAGATATGGTCTGCAGCTCCTTTTATAAACTACACTGTTAGAAGCCAAGGAAAACAAAGGTGGTGGTGGCACACATATTTAATTCCAGCATTCAAGAGGCAGAAGTAGGTGGATCTTTAAGTTCAAGGCCAGTCTTGTCTTCAGAGCAAGTTCCAGGACAGTCAGGACTACACAGAGAAACACTGTCTTGAGGAAAAAAAGAAAAAAGAAAAAAAAGAAAAGAAAGGACCTCTTGTAGGCATGGAGATCTCCTTCTCAATAAGCAAGGGCAAAAGTCAAACATTTCTTTAAACAATATTGATTCTTCATTAGACAGATGCAAACATTTATAAGATAACACAGGAGCACCATGAATATAACTAGCATGTAACAGAGCCAGTTTGTGGTGGGGATATCTTTAAATAAAAAAAACTAGTTACAGAGCCACCAAAATGACTTCCTCTGGTAAAGACATCTGTTACCACTATTCCTGCTGACCTAAGAGCAATCCCCCAGACCCCATCTGGCAGAAGGAAAGAATTGACTCCTGACAGTTGTCCTCTGACCGCTATGCATGTATTTTGCTTTATACACACACATGAATTAATAAAAACATTATGTAACATTTTCATGGTTTGCTACTGTAATTATTCATTTACTCCTTTGATCTACTAGTCACTAGTCTTGATACTTAAAAGATAATTATGTAGACTGTGTAGCCTAAGAATGAGGTGACTACTGGTAAACCTTTCTTCCTTAGGCAGCCCTCTTGCCATAACTGTTCCAGCTTAAGGATTCTTTAACTCACCCTCCCAAGACATTGGTTATCAAAATCTGTGTTATGATTAAATGTTGTAGTTTCTTGTTTTAAACACTGTGGTCATGCTAGATTTAAGGTAGTTTCTATCCTTCTTGTGTAATGGTATTAAGGATTGAACTTAAGGCCTTATGTAGTCTTCCTTGGCAGTAGTCTCTGTCTTCTCATTCTGACATTGTGGTGTGGGCTTGGCCTTGGTTACTACATTAAGTAGAGGTTGTGAAAGGGGTCTCTTTGTCTTACTCTCACTTCAGATGCTGTTCAAACTTTAACTGTGGTCTTTACCAGTGAAGCTAGCCCTTAATAAGTGACAGACATTCCCCATTCCTATCTTACTAATGGGTTTTTCTTCCTCATGAGAAACTTTAAGACAAAATAAAACGAAAGCATTAGACAGCAATAAAATGGGAAGAGCAGAGTGAGGTCAGAGCTAAAGCCTTCTAAGGAAAGGCAATCTGAAGTGTGCTCGGTTAGTAGCTTTCTCGTGTGGAGACTGAGAGTTTAGATTATGTGGGGCACCTAAAATTAGGCCCCCTTCTTTTACTCAGATTGAAGGCTGAAGTTTAAAATTAGAGCTATTTTCCTGATATATGTCTTTGAAATATATCAGGTATTGTTTTAAGCACTTCATAGTGACTTGACTTGGAGGTTTTTATTGTTTAATAAAGAGACAGGGTGCCAGGCAATGGTGGCGCACGCCTTTAATCCCAGCACTCGGGAGACAGAGGCAGGCAGATCTCTGTGAGTTCGAGACCAGTCTGGTCTACAGAGCTAGTTCCAGGACAGGCTCCAAAGCCACAGAGAAACCCTGTCTCAAAAAAAAAATAAATAAATAAATAAAGAGACAGGGTCTCACTGTGTCATCCAGACTAGACTGGCTTTGAACTCTTAAACTGCCCTGCCTCAGCCTTACAAGTTCTGGGATTACAGGTTTATGCTGCCTCTCCTAGCTTGGCTTTACTTTTTGGAAAACACTACTGAGTGTTTTGACTCTTATTCTTTTGTCTCCATTTACAGATGAGGAAATTAACTTGTCTGAAGTCATGGGTAGTCTGTGGTTTGTTGTATGGTGTTTTACTCTTTTGCCTTTTTGAGGGGCCCATCACTCAGCTCCCAGATAATTCACTCACAGAGGCTTGTTCTTAGTGATGAATGCCCGGCCTTAGCTTGGCGTATTTCTTGTCAGCGTTTCTTAACTTTAATTATCCTGACCACTTTGGACTCCAGGCTTTTATCTTTCTCTATTTCTGTATACCTTTCTTTTCTTTCTCCATGGCTTGCTGGGTGACTGGGTGTCTGGCCCCTGATATCCTTCTCTCCTTTTTCTCTTTTGCTCCTCCTCATTCTTCTCCTCATTTCTCCTTTTATACTCTCTGCCTGCTAGACCTGCCTATCCGTGCTTCTGCCTTGCTATTGGTCGTTCATGTCCTTATTAGGACTATCAGTGTTTTAAACAGGCAAAGAATCACAGTTAATCAAATACAACAGCATAAACAAAAGCAACACACCTGAAAATAGTTCTCCCCAACAGTGGCTCTTCCTGCCTCGATACTAGCTGATGATATAGGCAGTTAAGACCTCTCTGAAGGGGAAGCAGTTCAGAGAGTGACCATTCCCTGTGGCTCTATTCTCTCTGTGCTCTTCCGCCAGGTTTGCCTTTTCACCATTGTCAGAGGAAGATGAAGAGGATGAACAGAAGGAACCGATGCTGAAGGAAAGTTTTGGTGAGCTTTGGAGAAAACTTCCTGTTTATATTTGTGCTCTTAATATTTTCTTTTTTTTTTTTTTTGGTATTTTATTTACTTATTTATTAAAGATTTCTGCCTCCTCCCCGCCATCGCCTCCCATTTCCCTCCCCCTCCCCCTTAATATTTTCTTTTAAAGAAAATAATTTTAAAAGAAAAAAAAAACTATGGGAGTTCTTGTATTTGGTAAAGTTAGGGTGAAGGGAGTCTGGGCAAACTTTAAGTGAAGCCACAGTAAACCGACTAACACTTGTGCATTAATGTCAGATCTCTTGTAGAAGTGAGACACAGCTTTAGCTTTGCACTTTTATTACAAACGTTAGGTTAAAGGAGCATCTGATCAGTCAGTAAACTTAGATCTCTGAGTACTGTTTTGCTTTGGTGGCTGGTGTAATGACAAAGTTAACCAATCTATGGGCTTTTTGTTGTCTTTTCTTTCCCTTTTGTAGAAGGAATGAAAATGAGAAGTACCAAGCAGGAACCAAATGGAAATAGTAAAGTAAACAAAACAGTAAGTGTGACTTTTCCTTTCTTTGTGATCTTTGCCTGGGTTGTGGCCCGTGGTGGAACCCAAGATTGCTATGGGTGGGCCTTAATGATTTTTTGTAACTATGTTGTTATTTTGCTTGCTCTTGAATATTTTAATACACACTATATTTTATTTATTTGTGTGTATGTGTGCATATGGGTGTGAGTGGAGAAGGGTATATTGTTGTGCCCAGACTCTTGTCCCCCAAAGTGACTACCAGGGATCTTGGACTTGGATGCAAAAGCAAGGTTTATTCCAAAGCATAGTACCAGCTGAGGCAAGGAACTCGTCCAGCACACTCGACACAGTAAGGGCGGGAGGAGCTCCCTTCCAGAGTTTATAGGACTTTTTATAAATAATTTTGCAGGACCATGAGTTTTCACCTAATTTTTATACCTGTACCTAATTGAGGACAGCAAATTCAAAAAGCATGAAATCATTATGTAAATGAAGCATGGTTGTGAGTATGTTCTTGGTTGGTCCGTTCCTGTCTGTCCTTGGGGTATGTAGAGGAAGCATACTATGGTCATATTTTTAATTGGCCAGTTCTTGGCTGTCCTTGAGGCAATGCTCTCCCAGTTGTTATGGGCTCCTACCATGGCCCTTGTCGTGTATGAAGTGTTTTAGCCTAGCCTAAACAGCGAGGTTCAGGCAGAAAGCCACAGGTCATTCTGATCACTTTTTCATTTTTCTCATTCCCCGTTTTCTATGTAACTAATTAGAACCCAATCTTGGGTTCCTGTATTGGTCAGGGTCTGTGATGCTGACAGTTGTGTACACGCATCCCCTGTGTACCATTAGCTGAATGGTCCCTAGTCTCTGCTTTATAAATTGGAGAAGCTTTTTCAGAAGGCAAGGGCCAAAAGTTAGCAGTAAAAGTAAAGCTCAGCTGTTAGCCATTACTATCTAAGATAGGCCATTAGTATCTAAGGGGATAGCAACAGCCTCCTGGTTACTTCCTCCAGACATCTGCTGACCCTGTGCTAACCACAGGGGCAAAACAGTAGTTAATCAGGTACCTACAAGGATGTTTGAAGCAAGCAGATGTGAACACATGTTTGGGTACCTGGGTAGGTCTCTTTAACCAGGGCAGACACAGTTACTTGGGAATGTTTATGACTTTGCTGGACTGCATTCAGCCCCCTAGTTAGGTCCTGTCTAGAATGGAGTTCTTTTTCAAAATGGAGTTTGTTTTGCTCCTTCAGTATGTTATGCCTGTGTTCAGGTCAGACAACAACTTAAGAGAGTTGGTTCTCTTTCACCACCATGTGAGTTCCAGGGATTAAATCCAGGTCTTCATGCTTGTCAGCAACGCCCTTACTCACTTGATTCATCTTACTGACCTGCATGAATTAACCATTATAATGCCCGCTCTACCCAAAGCAATTACTGTAGTCACTATCAAAATTCCAGGAGGGTTTTCACAATTTTTTTAAAGCAACTATAATGTTTGCAAAAAACCTCAAAAATAAAAGCAAAACACCTAAGTAGTTAAAGTGTTCTTGAGAAAAAGAATAAAGCTGAAGGCATCATACTAATGGAACTTCAAATGTAGCACAGTGGGACCGAGGAGGTGGCTCTGCTCTATGGGTCAAACACTTTCTGTGTAGGCATGAGAGTCTGCGTTCAGATACCCAAGCCCATTATAAAGGCCAAGCAAGCATGTGTAACCCAGGTCCTGGGGAGGTGGCGGTAGCATCTCTAGTGTTTGCGGGCCAGCCAGTGTAGCTGATCTGTGCACTCCAGATGCAGTGAGAGACCTTGTCTCAAAAAATGTGTGGTGATAAGACTTGTGCTGCCAAGCCTGATGCCCCGAAATAACAACACACAAATTGTATTCATTTAAACACTGCTTGGCCCATTAGCTTTAGACTCTTACTGGCTAATTCTCACATCTTGATTACTCATTTCTATTAATGTGTGTAGCACCACAAGGCTTACCGGAAAGATTCTAACCTAGATCCATCTTGGGCTGGAGCTCCATCGTGACTGCCCTGGAGAGGAGCGGCATGGCATCTGCCTAACTTCCTCTCTTCCCAGCATTCTGTTCTGTTTACTCCACCCACCTATGTTCTAACCTATCAGACCAAGCAGTTTCTTTTTTAATTAACCAATGAAATCAACATATTTGATATATGACACTCCCACATCAATGGAGTGAGAGAAAGTATGGCTAATATCTATGTATAAGGAACTCAGAACAAGTCAGTAGCAGGAAAACATGTTGATTAAAACAGGACAAAGGACTTGAATAGAAATTCTCACAGGAAGAGATTACAAATGTATGTCTAAAAAGTGCTTATCACAGAAATCAAGAAATGTGAAATAAAGCCACAATGAGCTGACACCCTAGAGTGCTAGAATGGCTCTTATCCAAAAGGTGAAAGATGAAAACCTTGGTGAGAAGGGGCGAACAAGGCCCCCTGTATGTGCTCCTGCACATGGGTTAGTGTGGGGAATCCCTGGAAATCAAAGTAAAGCTACTTACGCTGTGACCTTGTTTCCTGCTGTTGGGCATGTAGTCATAAGAAGTCAATGTGCAGGAAGGATGCCTGTATTCCCAAGCTCATTGTGCCAGCCTCAATTGCAAAGATACTTCCCATAAGTTTCACTCAGTGACCTGGGCATGCCTGTGCACGCCTTGGATCCCAGCGCGTGGTGTGTGGTATGGGAGGCAGAGGCAGGCAAATCTCCGAGTTCAAGGCCAGCCTAGTCTACAAAGTGAATTTCTTTGACAGCCAGAGCTACACAGAGAAACCCTGTCTTGAAAACAGTTTCACCCAATGACTGACTAAATACATGGTCAAACAGCATTTATTCTTTTTTTTTTTTTTTTTTTTTTTTTTCCGAGACAGGGTTTCTCTGGTTTTGGAGCCTGTCCTGGAACTAGCTCTTGTAGACCAGGCTGGACTTGAACTCACAGAGATTCGCCTGCCTCTGCCTCCCAAGTGCTGGGATTAAAGGCGTGCGCCACCAACGCCCGGCACAGCATTTATTCTTAAAATAGAAGGAAGTTCTGACATTTTCAGTGATGCTGGTGAACTAGAAGACATTTTGTTAAATAAACCATGCACAAAAAAACAAGTGCTGCATGATCTCTTATTTGTGAAAACCCAGTAATGTTGAACTCACAGGGAAAGAAGGTTGAGTAATAATAGGGGTTGGGATACTAGGGAGAGATTAAAGGTATTTGAAGAAAATTTTTAATAAGTTTTGTCATTTATGTGCATGTGCTATGTATAACAAAAGGCTGCTATAGAGGTCTTATAAACTCAGATCTGTTCTTGAGACATACTGGTATGTTTTGGTAACAGTTGGTATCTATGTTCTCAGCAGGAAGATGATTTGAAATGGGTAGAAGAGAATGTTCCTTCTTCCGTGACTGATGTGTAAGTGTTGAATCATTGCTATAAGAACCCTGTTTCAGTGCTAGCTTTACTTTATTATTTTCAGTGGACAAACTGAAGAGAAGTCTAATGAGAACATGAACCAAGGAATGGTTAAAGGATTAGGAATAACATAAAAAGAAAAATAATTAGGATTACTCATTCAAATAGCCTGTTTAGAAATATTTAGCTCCAGGTCAGTCTAAACTCCATAGCATATTCCTTTATAATTTCTGAATCCCTTCCCAGAGCTGTGATGTTAATGGGGCGTTGACCCTGTCACACTGTAAACTATGTTTTATTCTTTCTATAGAACTTGAACCAGTCTGATTCTTTTTTTTTTCTTTTTCTTTTGCTTTCTTCTCTTGAAGGGCTGTTAATAAGATAAAAATCCTAGCTAAATTGTAAAAAAGCTTTAAATTGCATTCGCTGTTCTATTGTCCTTCATGAGCTTATTAAATGTCACGTTTCTCTGCAGAGCACTTCCGGCCTTGCTGGATTCAGATGAGGTTAGTAATCAAATCATGGGCATTATCTCTGTGGATTTGGTAATTAAATGGTCATTCATGAATATTCTATTGAGTCTTACCCTTTCTGTATGTCTGTGTAACGTACTCCCTTTTCCAGCAGACTTACGAATGTTTCATTTAAAAGTTGAATAACAAACCAGGTGTAGTGATGCACACCTTTAATCCCAGCACCCAGGAGGCAGGTGGATCTCTGAGTAGGAGACTACCTTGATCAATAGAGAGAGTTCTAGGACAGCCAGGGCTAAACAAAGAAACCTTATCCCAAAACAAAACCAAAAAGTTGGGTAACAGACACTGAACTCTGTACTATGTAGTCTTTGTCTTTAAGAAATTCAAAGTTGGGGCTGGAGAGATGGCTCAGTGGTTAAGAGCATTGCCTGCTCTTCCAAAGGTCCTGAGTTCAATTCCCAGCAACCACATGGTGGCTCACAACCATCTGTAATGAGGTCTGGTGCCCTCTTCTGGCCTGCAGGCATACACACAGACAGAACATTGTATACATAATAAATAAATAAATATTTAAAAAAAAAAAGAAATTCAAAGTTATCCTACTCTAATCTTAGCAAAACTAGGAATAATGTTGAGAAAAGAATATAGTAGATTATAACAAACTAAATTATTTCAAGTAACCTACTACTAAATTCAGTGTTTCTGTGTTTCTATTCTGTAAAATGGGATTATAATTAGTACCTCTAATATTTATGCTGATTTTAAATTCATTTTTCCCTTTAATATATGTTTTAATTTTATTTTATATGTATGAGTGTTTTGCCTGCATGCATGCCTGTGTACCACTGGCATGCCACTAGAGTGCCCTACTTGCATGCCTAGTGCCCTTTTGAGACCAAAAGAAGACATCTGAGCCCCGGGAACTAGAGTTAGTCACCATATGGATGCAGGGAATTGAAACTGGATCCTCTGAAAGAGCGCCAGTTCTCTTTCCTGCTGAGCAATCTTTTCCAGCTGAAGCTTTTACTCTCTTATTATGATTCCATTTAGTTGAGAAGCTTTCACATGAAGTCTTATGTAAGAAATGTAGCCTGAGTTTATGGGATTGACTATATACATCTTTTGGTGTGGTGTTTGTTTGTTTGTTTGTTTTTTAAGATAGGGGTTCTCTGTGACAGCTCTGACTATCCTGGAACTCACTCTATAGACCAGGCTGGTCTTGAACTCACAGAGATCTGCCTTCCTTTGCCCCTAAGTGCTGGGATTAAAGGCGTGCATCACCACCACATGACTGTATACATCTTTGGAGCGTTAGGGTGGTATTCTAATCATGGTTACGAAATCATTGTTACATTTTGCCTGATTCTGACTCATTGTGTTGACGTATCCACTAAAATAATTTTTTAAATTTTTTACTGGCCTTCTATATGACACTATAAAAATGTCAAATCCTTAAGCTGCTCAATATATTGAAACTCCACATCTCTGATCTAAATTATTCCATACAACACTTTGCTTTCTGGGTTATTTTCTTTAGATTCCTGGATCTCTCTCAGGGTTTTCTTCTGTTACAGGATATTATCACACTGTGAACCCTGAGATTGCGTTATTTCCTGGAAAAACCTGTTTCTGGTTGTGGTGCAGCTCAGCCCTAGCACACACCTTTAATCCAAGAGATTTCTGCTTGAATACTGTGAATAGGATTAAATCAAGTCAACCTTAGATCAAGAGGCAGAGCAAGCAACAGTTGACAGGAAGTGAATGTAGGGTTATTAGGAAAAAACCCATAGAGGGAGTCAGGAGAATGGATAGAGAGACACAGGAAGTAGAGGGGAGGAAGGGCATTCAGTTTAAGAGGAATGTTGTTTGAGACAGCGTAGGAGAAGGTGGGAGGCTTCTGGGATG
The DNA here is from genome assembly GCF_950005125.1 of Chionomys nivalis. Classification (NCBI taxonomy): domain Eukaryota; kingdom Metazoa; phylum Chordata; class Mammalia; order Rodentia; family Cricetidae; genus Chionomys; species Chionomys nivalis. The sequence goes on from NC_080094.1 coordinate 54,341,484, forward strand.
TCAGAGGAGGAAGGTCAGCTGGGTACTTTCTCTGCTTCTCTGAGTTTGCAGGTTTGCACCCCAACATCTGGCTCCTGAATCTTTATTGGTAAAATCAAATGATTTAGATTTTGTTAAAAACATTTTTCTACTTTGTTTGCCATCAGCGGCCTCCTTGGCCTTAGCTCTCTAGCCCTGCTGTGTTCCGGCTGAATAGGACACACTGTATGAAACTATGGCATACATGGGAAAACAGGGTTACTACGGTGCTTTTGGGAATTGATCTTACCCTTAGTATTTGCCTTTATGGAAAAACTGTAAGACTTTGCAAGTAAGCATAGTGACTCCCATGCACATAAGTAGTACGAAAACACAAAATTTAGCATTATCAAAATCTTTGCTTTCATTTTCAAGCAGGGTTTCTCTGTGGAGCTCTGACTGTCTGGGAACTCACAACCAGGCTGACCTTGAACTCAGAGTTCCAATTGCTGGAATTAAAGGTGTACGCCACCGCTTTTCACAACCTTGCATTTTTTTGTTTTGTTTTTATAAGTGTGTGTGTGTGTGTGTGTGTGTGTGTGTGGAGGCCAGAGGTCTATGACATTGTCTTTCTCTGTGTGTGTCCACCTTATTTTTTGAGACAAGGTCTCTCATTGAACCTGCAGCTTGATATTTCAGACTGGCTGGGCAGCGTGACCATGGATCTGAGCATCTCTCCTAGTGTTGGTGTTACAGATGTTTGTTATTACACCTGTCTGCTTATGTATTATTCAGTGTAAATAAGTGTTTGCCTGTGTGTATGTATATACATCATGAGCGAGTCTGGTGCCCAAAGCCAGAAGAAGGTACAAGGACAACAAACATGCATCAGAGTTTAGTTAAAATAAGATTTCTACAGATCTACTGTAGAACACCGTGCTTACATTTAACAATATAGTATTGTATACCAAAAAACTGTAAGGATGCTAAATTTCCTTTTGAGTTGTAGTTGAATTATTTAACCTTGGATGGGGCCTGTAATGTTTCAGTATCATCATAGATACTAACATCATAGATAATAACAGAGAAAAGTATTTGTGGGAAAATGTGTTTGAGGCATTTTTAGAGAAATTATTTGCAATTTAGACCATTTTAAATTATGTACTTAGAATAAATCTTTTTCCTCTTAGGAGCGAATGATCACACACTTTGAGAGGTCGAAGATGGAGTGAGCAGTGGGAAGCCGCCGTTGAAGATGGCTCGTGTCAGGGAAGAGGCCAGCTTATGTGTCTGTCTTCTGCACGCCCCGCGGGACTAAAGGAGGCAATGACATCTTGCTTTGTGCATGGGAGCTGGAGAGAGGTATTAGCCAAGAAGTCCAGCTTAGTGAAACACACTCATAGGATGAAAAAACTACAAACTGCTTTACATCGTTGACACCCTTCGCTCCCCAAACTCATCATGGCTGTTTTTGCAACTACAAGTTGTCCCTGGACTTTCTGTTCAGTTATTTAATCTGTCAGAGGACGAAGTTTAATGTTTCTGAAAGGACTATGTCATCTGCACCATAATTTGTCATCTCTAGGAGCAACTGCCTGTGATTTCATTTATTTAGGAAGTTGTATTGGTGTTGGGAGAGGTTGTCATTTATCTTTCAGTTTCCTGGTAGGTCAAGCTTACATCTTGCATAAGGGAAATAGTCCCTTCTGAATTAAGGAACCATAGATCTATCAGTGACCAAAAGGGAGAGGGAAAAAGAGAGAGAAGGTTATATGTGTTTCAAAATCAAGTGCAATTTTGTTTACAAATGGTGTATATTAAAGATTTTTCTATTTCAGATGTGCTTTAAAGAGAAATATTAGCTTAACTCTTCTGACATCTGATATTCTCACACATCCCATTGCTGGCAATGTGGTGCACACTCCAAAAACTTCAACTACCATTCATTCAGCCTCCAAGGGCAGCATTGCAGAGTCACCGGCAATGCTTGGTTTGCCTTCATGCCATCCTTTGGGATTGCACTAGGTGCCAAGAGGCACTCTGTTTAAGTGCTGTGGTTATTCACCCGGCAACAGGGACTGTCATGCTTCAGAAGGGGGAGCCTATAGAAAGGGGAACAGGTCCCGTTGCTTTTCAAGCAGTTACTCTGCATGAAGTGGTGTGGAGGACCTGACTGCTGCTCTCTTTTTGTTTTTTGTTTTTTTTTTTTTTTAAGATGGACTGTTCTAGTATCTGGTGTTGGTTTAGAGACTGCTTATAAGGAACGTCACCAGGTGATGGGACTCACTTGAAGCGCTGTGTTTCTGTTTTAATGGTTTTGTCCAATTTTGCCTTCCCCAATTTTGTTCTACATGGAAAGTTCATGCCACTTTTTAATATAAAAAATTTAACAAAATTTATGGTTTTCTCATTTATTTCAAATTTTCTCTGCATACCCTTCTTTCAGATGCTAGTAGAGACTTTCTCTCTGTGGCTTTCTTTACAGACTGTCTTATTTTCTGTTGAAACTGATGACCACAGTTTTAAAATAACTCACACTATATGTTCTGGTTTGCTTTCATTGCTGTGATAAACACCATGACCAAAAGCACCTTGGAGAGGAAAGGGTTTATTTCGGGTCCTATTATAATCCATCATTGAGAAAAGCAAAGGCAGGCACTCAAACAAGGCAGGAACTGAAGCAGAGGCCCGGGTGAAACTGTTTGTCAACTTTTTTATATATATATATATACACATACACAACCCGCCCTGGCTTGCCAGGAGTGGTACCGCCCACAGTAGGATGGGCTTTTCCACATTAATCATTAATCAAGATCTTCTCAGAACTGGCAACCCCATGCACAGGCTAAAGAGTATTGGGATGGGCCTCCAGAGGTCAGGTCACTTTGCTGCAAGCATCTACTATTTCCCCTGGGGAAAGCGTGACTTCTTATTCTAGGAATGGGACATCACCAAGAATCTAGGCTCTCTGATCAGTCTCAGGCCACCTCCTAGACAAATACCTGCGCCCCATTAATTTTAAGGGATTTATTTATAATAAATACAGATTTATTTAAAAGAAAAAAAAACGCCTCACAGACTTGGATATGGGCTAATCTGATGAAGACATTTCTTTTAACTGAAGTTCCCTCTTCACAGGTAACCCTAGCTTGGGTCAGGTTGACAGAAAACTAACTGGCACACCGTGGTAAAATCTGATAGCATTTAGGGAACATTTCTCTACAGCTTTTTGCTTTGGTGGCTTATTTTTGCTATGCGGTACCTTTAAAGAACAAATCAGATAAGGAAATGAGTGTATTCTGAAACTAACCCATTACCAGTAGCTGTGGAAGCATGTGTTGCTGTGCAGGTAAAACTTAGCAGATGGAATAATCCATTACAACATAGTAGGGTAGTTGGTCACATTTTTTAGATTGCTTGGATGCTTACTTGAGACTTGGGAAGGAAACTGCTATGTTAAGAAAAAACATAAAACAGTTTATAGCCTTGGGCCTGATACTATGTTATTGGAGTTGAATATATAGTGTGATTTTTAAGGACAGACCAGGAGGGTAATTTGGTCTGTCCCTCTTTTAGAGTTTAATATTGACTGGTCTTGGTCATTGTATCTGGAACTTAAAATATTAGACCCTTTCCTTACATAGTAATCAGCACTCTAAATTTCAAGGAAAGACTTAATTAGAAATTGTGTGTTTCTAACTGCCTGACAGTGTTCATTCATTTGATTGTCTGACCAGTGTTTGATATGGATAGGGCAAGCAATCCTCCTTACATATGAAGGACTTGATACTGTATAAAAAGTAAAATCTCCAGGACCTGTTGTTTGGACATCATATCATACCCACCCTTTTAGAGTTTTGCATTAAACCCAAATGCCTGTTTATGCCATACCTGATAGTTGGATACAGACCATCTCTGTACAGCTTAAATAGAGTTGGTTTTTAATTCTCCAAATGAAATAAAGTTACCCTATAGGCCTCTAGGCAAGGAGAGCTGAATGCAGTTCAACACAAAATTGTAACCTTACTAGAACAGGATTTATTTATTTATCTTTGTAACTTAAGTTTGTATTTCTCAAGTATAAACTCTGTAGATGGCAATATTGTGTCCAAAGTGTCAAAATGCTGAGCTTGTTTGAACCCTTGCTACTTGAAATGTGGTCTCAGAGATTAGTAGCATCAGCCATACCTGGAAGTATGCTCAAGGTTCTCGGGAGGATCAAATCTACATTTTACTACTGTCTCCAGGTGATTTGTAAGTACGTGTAAGAAGCAATGGGCCAGGGGGCTTGGGCAGTGACCCAGATGGTAAGTGTTTGCCAGACAAGCTTGAGGATCTGAGTTTGGATCCATGGTACCTATGTGATAAAGCCGGTAGCCTTGCACTGATGCTGAAGACAGGTGGGTCCGGGGAGCTCGTTGGCCAGCTGGTCTGGCTAACTGTAAAAGGAGTGGGTGTAGCCACACACGGTTTTAATCCTAATCCTTAGAAGGCAAAGGCAGGCAGAGCTCTTGAGTTCAAGGCCCTTGTGGATTGCATAGTGAGACCCTGTCTCAAAAGCAGTAAGCAACACAGGCCCTTTCTCATAAATTATATAAAGTGGGAAGCCATCTGTCCTCTGGTCTAAAACATTGGTCGGGAGCAGTGGCTCACCAGAGGTGTTTACCGAGAAGAAGGCATTTTTATTCATGTGTCTTATTTTTGAGCAAGCTGCTCTAGAATCTATCTGGCAGGTAGATTCTGGAGATGCTTCCAGACATCTTCCAGGGCATAGTACAGTCCAATACGCAGCCTCTAAAGAAACTGCACTGGAGCTGAGAACCGCTGGTCTGTAATGATCTTTGTTGTCAAGTGTATGAACTCCTCTTTAGTTCATACTGTTCCCCTCCAAAGTTTAAGAAATTGGAGTGAGGGACTGGATTTCATTTTTCAAAAGTTGCTGGTGTAGGGACTAGGAGAGAACCACTGACCAGCATGAATGATGTAAACCTAAGGTAGTGGGATTAGTTGAACTGTAATGATGAGACTGAAACAATCTTGACTTGATAGATGCTCACAATTGTAATAGGCCTTATGCTGAAACAGTTTTTGCAGAGTAGGAAAGTAAGGCCTGCAATGGCCCATTTCTGAAGACACAAAAACCAAAACAGCAACAGAAAAAAAAAAAAAAAAAAAAAAAAAACCAAAACCCTAGAATTTCCTAAGTGGCAGATCTCCAACCCGAGTCTGACACCAAGGCAGAAGTTACTACTCCCCTTCCCTCCCCGCCCGGTGGTGGGAGAGCTGGTTTTTGTTTGAGACAGGACCTCACATGTCCTAGGCTGTCTTCAAATTTGCTATGCAAATGGAAGTAGCTCTGAACTTCTGATCCTCCTGAGTGCTAGGATTTCTGGACTGTGTCATCTCTCCTAGCACTCTCCCCGACAGCATGAGGTCTTCATTACGTTCACAGCCTAAGACTAAAACCAGTTTTGGTTCTTCCACAACAGCTGTCAGGATGGGAACTTAGAGGGGCGGAGCTTGTTGCGGCGGAAGGGGCGGGCTTAAGCCAGCAGGAAGTCCGGCGGCGAGGATGGTTGTGTTGGCGAAGGTCCGGTAGCGGGGTCCCCGGTGGGATCCGGGTCTTCCCTGTCTTCGGGCCGCAGGCTCCGCCCAGCAGCCGGAGCAGGACGGCGGCGGCGAAGCTCCGCAGCCATGCACGACGCTTTCGAGCCGGTGCCGATCCTGGAAAAGCTTCCCCTGCAGATCGACTGCCTGGCTGCCTGGGGTGAGCCGCGGGGCCTCGCGCCTGTCTTGTGGGAGGCAAGGCGTCTGCCGTGTAGGTGGGCGGAGGACGCAGGCTGTCAGAGAGGGCAGAGATGACAGGACTGTGCGCCCAGGGCGGCTTGCGCGATCTCTAAGGACAGTCCATTTGTGCAGTGTGCATTTAGAGGTTAAGCTCGCTGTATTAATTGTGCTCGATCGGGGCCCCTTCTGTTCCTACGAAGTCCTGAGTGGAAAAGGCAAAGCACTAGGAAGTTCTAAAGCTGCCAGGGGCTTGAACTTGTTCAAATAAATGGTCGTGCAGTTTCCTAGGTGAAAGACACAGATGCTTTACTGGGCACTGAACACGTTAGCAGCGTATGCTTCAGAGCCCTTAGTGTTCACTCAGTTTACTTTTCTTTACGGTACATAGCTCACATACTCTCTTACTCTGAGTGGTTGATTGCCTTATGCCATGAAGTGCCCAAGTTACCTGACTCTGAAATAGAAGAGCACCACAACAGACTGCCGTGAAACCTAACCTATATGACCTTGTATGCTTTTTTTCCCTTGGGATTGACTAATGCAGAAAGCAAGGTCAGCATCTTTTGTTTGTTTTGGAGTTCAAGTATGTAAATCTTAACTCTCAGCTACTTTGAGTGCTTTTCCGTGAATCATTAGTACCCGTTACAACCCCCAAAGGCTAAGTAGGAACAATTTCAGTCTTCTCTGTTAATGTCCATGTCCGAGAAATCAAGGGCCTATACGAAGGTGGACTTTAGAAACCTCACTTAGATCTTACACTGAGAAAGGTGCCATGATGGACCATGTGGAACTCTTGATGGCGACCAGTGTTCTGTGCATCTATCCATCCATCCTTGCAGGTTCTTTATGGAGTCCCCAGAGGGATTCAGATTTTGTGTTGCTGCTTTGAGCAGCCACTAGCCTCTGTTAAATAGTACCCCATGGTAAACTGGCCTAGTCCTATGGATCAGGGAGAGAATCCTTAAACATCTTGAGAAAACCTCATTTCCTGGAGGAAAGTACTCTCAGTAGAAACTAGTAAATGGATTAATTTTTCTACTGTTTCATCAAACACATATTAGATACCTACCTGGACTATCCTCTCCACCCGAGACAGGAATGCAAGGATGCAGGAGAAATAGTGTCTGTGTACCTAGAACACAGTGAGGAACAAAAGCATGGGCACAGATTACGACACCAGGTAAATGATACCAGAGGTAATATGCCACCTATTCCAACATGCAGGGCAGGAACTCACTTCAGCCGTAGACAGATGTGCCCAGGAAGGTTGAATGCAGCTGCTTGCCACGGGCTTGACTTAGCTTGTCAGAACCATTGACCCTGCCCCTCTAAGAGAGACTCATTAACTCCACATTGTCAGAGCGAGAGTCCTCTTAGCTCAGGTTCTCAAAAACAGTTTTGACACGATAAGGAGCTTTTGTCCTGCTTTGACTCCTCACCAAACAGAAAGCCCTGTGTCCTAGGTTACTAAGGTCAGCCTCGGAGTACAGGAAGTTTATTTCTTACAAAAAATTATTTCATTTCAGGCTTTAGATAATAATTATCGCTACTTTAGCACTAAGATTATTGCTACCTCTAGTCATTGCCGCTTTTACCTGGGAAGTCCATCCAGTAATCAGATCATGCAGAACCAGACAGAATTTAAGCTGGAAGACTGGCACAATTCATCTCTCTTCTGGGCAGTGGAAACGAGAATATTGGCAGTCCCTCCCTGAATTCCAGTTATATTGTCCAACTGTTTTTTAGCATTGGGATGTCTAATGGTATGACCCTAACCATTCTAGATTTAGAAGTGTTTTTTTAGATGCATTTATTTTATCTGCATGAGTGCTTTGCCTGCATGTTTGTATGCATCCTGTGTGTGCCTGAGGAAGTCAAAAGGTGCCAGATCCCCTGGAACTTGGGATCTGAAGCTGCAGATGGTTGTGAGCCACCATATGGGTTCTGGAAACAAACTCAGGTCTTCTGGAAGAGCAACCAATGCTCTTAGCCTCTGAGCCATTAATCCAGCTTCTGTTCTAGATTCTAATGTCTCCAGATACTCCTATCATGCATCCCATGTTGTAATAAATGGGATTTCTCTTTCTCCTTAGGTGAGGCTACAGGCCTTGGAATCACGGTTGACTCCTCACATTCTCAGTCTACCAAAGACTTGACTGTCCAGAATAAATCTCCAATCTAGTCATTTCTCCTACGTCTGTTGTTACTGCTCCTGACGAAGACTCTGTGTTACCTGAATTACCGTGCTAGCATTCCCCTTTACCTCAGCCTGCGCTTGTCTTTGTCATTTTCATCTTTTTCTGTGCATCCACATAGATCAAGCCTTTAAAGACCTACACCACTTTGCGTTTCTCTTTTGTTCAAACCCCTGAAGTGGCATTAACATTACTAGTCCAAGTTCCAGAGTTTTCACCATGTCTGGCAACATCTGGCATGATCAGGGTGAGGCTGAGACAAGAACGTGGGGAGCCCAGGAGCTCAGGAGCAACCTATTCCTTGTCCCGAAATAAGAACAAGCAGATAGGGCATGTGGATTGTGTTTATATGCCTGTGTATATTTGTGTTTGTGAAAATTGCTCATTTTCACGTGTATGGCCCAAAGAAAAAGTAGAAGAATCAACCAAAATTTCTAAATGATACTTGTGGCTTAGAAAGGACAGGGGCGGATAGAATAGACAGTCATAGAAACTAGACCTTTCATAGGTTTTGGATTTGTTTGTTTCTGTTTGTGGTGTTTATTTGTTTGAGACAAGGTGTTACTACGCGTAGATCAGTGTAGATCAGACTGGCCTTGAACTCAGGGATCTGCCTGCCTCTGCCTCTGTCACCACATCCAGCCCAATTTTTAGTTTTAAACTACACACACACACACACACACACACACACACACACACACACACACACATAAATATGCCAGTCTTAGAGTACCACCCTGAGAATCACTGATCAGAATCATTAGGTGTGAAGCTAGGGATTTGCATTTCTAGTAAGTCTGCTTTATTCTGATGCAGCTAACCAGGAGTTTGCCTTGTAAGAGCCCCTGTTCTGTGCCAGTGAGCTCATTTCTGTGTATTCTGTTGTGGCCGGTCATGGTCCAGGACTGAACTGCTTATGAGGTTAGGCTGCATTACACCGCCGGACAGAGTTTTCATCAAGGTGGTTTGAGCAAGAGGTCCAGCCTTATCATTTCCCAGGGAGATCAGGTGTAACCTCTAGCCTCCAGGTCTTACTTCCCCTTCCTAGGCCAGGACTCCACCTGGAGCCAGGGACGACCTTGAATTCTTGAGTCCCAGGATTACAGGTATGGGCCACACCCACCACATTGGTGGTTTTCTAGGACTGACTTTAGTTTGTTTACAAGTATACTACCTGTTTGGGCAATGTGGTCTATCTTCTGATATGCTGTGTTGATTCCCAGATGGATATCCACTTCATGCTGTAGGCTTTTTGTTTCTCTGTGTTGTGCTCCGACAGCTAATTACGTGAGTTGATGAGCGCAAATGACCATGCTGTTTCTAGACAGTATATTACAGCTTTTCACCGTCCTCCAGCTCTCACGGTCCTTTCACCTCCTCCTCTAAAATGTCTCCTGGCCTTGCCCCGGGGTGGGGGTGTTGCTATAGATGTCTGGGAAGGAGTACTCTACAGTCACTTTTTCCAACCAGTCATGAGACTCTTCATTAACTGTCAACTGCAGAAGAAGCTTCACGGCCAAGCAGCGCATGGTTCCGAGCATAACCATAAATTTTAGAAGGCCGTTTGATACCATGTGCATTGAACAACAGCAGCAAATAGTGGTAGCCATTTATCCCATAGGGCTTATGAGCGGAAGCCAGGGGTTTTTGATTAGGTTTATCTCTTGTGAAGCAGGCCTCAAATCAATTCAGAAACTGATTGGTTACCACCATAACCTTCACATCACTATTGCCCAGTGGGCACGTCTTGCCTGGGAGGTTAGTGTTAGAGCATTCAGGGTTCACAGTAGCACCTCATAGTACTGTGAAAGCCAGCCAGTGGGGAGGAAGTTCTCAGGTCAGCTCCAGCTTGGTTTCTCCGTGCAACCAGTGTGTGTGGTATCTTTAGCAGTAGCGTCTTGTGCTTAGACATGGTGGGAAACCAAGAAGTCGGCAGTAGAGTGTATTCTTTGGGGAACCTCTGTAGCCTTCCTGTCCAGTAACGAGGTATCCCACAGCTGGTGCTGAGATTTTCATTTGGTAACCAACTTCTTTCTGGAAAAGCATTGTTCACCCATATAGGATGCCTGTATTCAAATTCTTTCTCTTTCTAAAATTATATATATAAAGCTATAGATGTAGTTTTTGTTATTTATTTATTAGTTTATTTGAGACAAGTTCTCATAGTTAGTACTTACTGGTCTAGAACTCAGTGTGTGGACCAGGCTGGCCTCCAACTCAGAGAATAAATTATATTTCCAATTTGCTTACAAAGTAGTGGCTTTCCGGGAGGCTTTTTCATATGTCCTTAGTCTTGGTTAGCCCCGCCCCATTCCCTGTCCCCCAAACTTAATCTTAAACAATGACGCCAAGGACATTTTTTTAATCTGCTAATGTTTCTGGTCTTAAAAAAATCTTACTTGGTAGCCCAGGCTAGCTTTAAACTCACTGAAGTCCTCCTGCCTTAATGGTGTAAGTGCTGATAGTATAGGTGTGAGCCACGTGCCTGGCAAAATAAATCATTTTTGATTGTTTTCAACAACCCTCTTTTTCTTCCTCTTCCTTTTCGACCCCTTCCACCGTGTCTCCCCCCCCCCCCCCACACACACACACACTGAGAATTGAAAGCAGAGTTTATGTCTCACACCAGGCAGGGACTCTACTACCAAGCCACAACTCCAGCCTCCTCAGACCCAAGTTAAAGAAATAGGGTTTTCACAAAAGCCAATGAACTTTCTCTGGGCTCTTTTCTAGAGGAATGGCTTCTTGTTGGAACCAAACAAGGACATCTTCTTCTCTACAGGATTCGGAAGGATGCCGGTAAGTGTCTTGAACCCAGATGATGCACAGGAAAGCTTTACAACTAGTGTGCAACTGTGGAAACAGATTCTCAGGCCGGTTAAGGGGTGATTGGAGGGAGGACTGTGAGGAAGCAGGGAGAAGCATTGAGAATCTCCTGGGATCTGTTTCCTTTAACAAACTATTTCCTAGCCTCTTCTGGTGGGTGGAGCTGAATAACACCTACCTTCTTATCTAGGAGATTCACTACCTAATAAGAAATGTTTCTGTATAAATGTTATGTAGTTGTAGGCAAAAAGAAAGAAAAAAACCGTAAAGAACAGTGGCCATTGATGTGGATGGCACCAACTTATGAGGCTAGGCCACCTGTGAAGAGGGCAATCTAGGTTTGAGCCTAGTTTTCCTTTTTGGTCACATGACTGGCTGAGTCCTTTCAATACCAGCATTCTCTTTTGTAAACTTTGGCGAAGTTGTTGAGAGCAGGTAAAGCAGCAATAGGCTTGGAAGGATTTTAAACAGCTGTCATTAATTGTGACTTTGTCAGTGGTGATGTAGAATAATAACTGAAGTGTTTGAAACGTATTCTGTTAAAGATTATCCCCTTTTGTTCTGTTTTTACGTCTGTACTCCTTTATGGAAAATGGATGTTTGGGAGGCCGGAGAGAGAGCCCGACTGGTAGAGCTCATGCCTTGTGAGCACCAGGGTCTGAGTCTGATCCCCAGGACTGTGGTAAAACAGCCAGGCTTACCTCTCGTGCTTGGAATCCCAGGTCTGAGGAAGCAGAGACTGGCAGACTAACAGAATCAGTGAGTTCCAGGTCCCAGTGACAGACCCCATCTCAAAAACTCAAGGTGGAGCATTATCTGAGGTTGTCCTCCAGCCTCCACATGCATGTACACATATGTACATATGTTCCTGGACACAGGTATGCACACACACAAACATGAAAAAAGAAAACTGATGTTAGTGTATTATACCCTAAAACCACTATATATAGAAACTTGCTCTTCATGCAAGAAGAGGTTAGACCAAGTTGTCATTATTCAACCATAATGGACCTGAAAATATAACAATTACATAGTTTTCTTATAAATCTTTTTCATTTTCTTATATTTATTCATGTGTATATGTCTCTCTGTGTATATCTGTGTCTCTGTATACATACATATGTAACTAGGGAAGAGAGAAGAAGGCATCAGGTCCCCTAAAGCTGGAGTCATAGCTGGTTGTCAGCTGGCGGATATGGATGCCGAGAACCAAACTTAAGTCCTCTGCAAGAGTAGCAAGTGCTCTTAACCATAGCTATCTCTCTAGCGCCAGAAATTATAGTTTTCAGCCTGATGTATTTCCTGAGTGATTTAGGGTAAGAGTAGAAATAGGAGCCTTGCCGGGTGGTGGTGGCGCACGCCTTTAATCCCAGCACTCGGGACGCAGAGGCAGGCAGATCTCTGTGAGTTCGAGGCCAGCCTGGTCTACAAGAGCTAGTTCCAGGACAGGCTCCAAAACCACAGAGAAACCCTGTCTCGAAAAACCAAAAATAAAAAAAAAAAATAGGAGCCTCTTTTTGGAATCTGGAAAGGGGTCTCATAACATGGAGGAAAAAAAATCTGTGGCAATAGAGAAAAAAGAAGAGCCACTGGTCATGGTGCTTACCCATAATACTCAGGAGACTGAGGCAGAAGGATCACAAGTTTAAGATCAGCCTGAGCTGTATAACAAGACCCTGTCTCATAATAAGAAAATTTAAAAGGTCAGGTGTGGTGGCTCGCACCTGTAATTGCAGCACTCGGGAGGCTGAGACAGGAGAATCATCCATGAGTTCATGGCCAGCTTTGCGGGACTACACAGTGAGTCAGTCTCAAAAAACAAAATAAAGATCAGGTTCTATGAACGGTAAGAGAAGAAACCAGAGACTAAAATAGAAAGTTTATTTCATTTCTGCGTTACTTTCTTTCTTTTAAGTCAGGGGTCATCAAGCTTCTCCAAAAAGTCCAAATAAGGCAGGGAAGTTGGAATAGCAGTTAAGAACATTTGCTCTCCTAGAAGACCCGAATTTGGTTTCCAGTACCTTTATTGGCTCAAAACTTCCTGTAACTCCGGTTCCAGGGTATCTGGCGCCCTTTCTGGCCTCCACAGATGCCCACATATACACACACATGGAAACAAACATGTACATGTAAATAAAACTAAATCTTTAAAAACCAGCAAAAGTCCATTTCGTGTGCTAGAGAGATGGCCCAGTGGTTAAGAGTGCGCACTGCTCTTGCTGAGGACCCGAGTTCAGTTCCCAGGACCCACATTGGGCCTCTCAAAATCCAACACCCTCTTCTGGGTGTTCAAGCTGGGCAGTGGCGGCAGACAATCCCAGCACTAGTGAGGTAAAGGCAGGCAGAACTCTGAGTTCAAGGCCAGTGGGATGGTCTACAAACTGAGTTCCAGGACAGTCAGGGCTACGTAGAGAAACCCTATCTCGGAAAACAAAACAAACAAACAAAACTGTAAACTTTCAAGTAGAAAAAAAAAGTCCAAGTTAGGCTTTAAGGATCATAAAATTTGCCCTGAGTTTAATGCCCCTGTAAGCTGAAAGCAGCCATAGATAGTGTGTCCGTGAGTGAACAGGACGGCGTTGCACACGGAGGGAGGGCCCTGTGGGTAGTTCTTTGCCCATCCTCGCTTTAAAGTTGGAGTTCTCAAAGCCAGAATGTTTTTATTCTTTGACAGATGTAGTCATTGATTTAAATAGTAAGCTTACCTTGAACTATGTAAAACATTTAACCATTGTTTTCTGGCCATATGCCGTGGGTTCAGATTTAATGGGGCAGGGAAGAAAACTAAATAATTGCTTCTCAGCCTTTTGGTTAAGGTCAATGCAGAACACTACAATAAAACAAAACAAAAATAAAGAATCAGCAAGGCACGGTGGCACACAGCTGTTATAATAGCACTTTGGAGCCTGAGGCAAGAAGACTGCCATGGCTCTGAGGGCACCTGGGCTGCAGTGTGGGACCTTGTCAAACAAAATTAAAACAACTTTTCAGGCCAAGTGTAGTGACTTCATGCCTGTAATCCCATGATGTAGAAAGCTGAGGCAGGAGGATTGCTTCAAATTCAAGGCTATCCTGGCCTTCATAGTTAGTTCTAGGTATGCAGACCCATGGCTATCTCAGGGAAAGGTGTTTTGTATGTTATGAGATGAACTGTTTTTTTTTTTTTCTCATGGTACATTAGTTTTGCCTGAAAGACTCGTTTTTCAGACTCCTTTGGGATATTGAGTAAAGTTCTTGGCTTTTTGTTTGTTTTTCAAGGCAGGGTCTCACTATGTAGCCCTGACTGTACTGAACTCACTGTGTAGACCAGGCTGGTCTCGAACTCACAGAGATCCGCCTCCTCTGCCTCTGCCTCCTGAGTGCTGGGATTAAAGGTGTGCGCCACCACTGTACCCAACTGCTTGCTTGCTTACTTGCTTTCTAAGAAATCACTTCAGAGGAACACACTGGCAGTATTTGTTAAGTTACAACAGAAAGGGAAAGTGTGGCCAGTCAGTGCCTACCCCATAAGCCTTGCTGCCTTCTCAGACCTTAAAGAATTTTTTTTTAACTCATCCAACATTTATTCGACTCGAAAGCATTGCTAGTGTTGCTGAGTTTCCTCTTCCCTGCACACTTGCACCTTCCACTAGAGAAGGGGAAGTGACGCACGAGGGCAGATGGGAGACACGGGGATTTCAGAAGAGGTAGGGAAGAGTAGGAGGGGGCAGGATGGGGTGGGTGCAAAGGTGGATTCCAGGCAGATATGCCCCCCCCCCCCGCAAAGGCAAGACCACAGGTGGCTACAGGAACATCCAGGAAAGATGGGTCTGTGAGATATTTCAGTCCTTCCTGTCCCTAGGTGGCTGTCAAGGGTAGCAGGAGGTCTCAGGGCTCTACCTTTAGGCTCTCGACTGAGGCAGCGTGGCTTTGATGGTGCTCACCAGCTTCTGGAACCCGCTCTTGGCGTTCAGATGCCACCACCTCCCTTCTTAGAGCGAACCGGCTTCCCATCCACTGCCGTTTGATATAACGATAGTAAGAGTTATAAGAACCTCTCCGCAGATGTCCAGGGACTCCTCTTCCAGCTCTCCCTTGACCCGGAGGTGCTTTGCTGTTGCCTCAGGCTCCACAGTTCACAACAGGAATGGCCAGTGAGCACCTGGCTCTGGATAGCAGCCACTGTGAAGTGCAGGACCAGGCCTGGCCTAGCTCTGGAGACCCTGAGGGCTTGGCCTTAAAGATTTTTCCATTGGTGTTTGGGATGGCAGCAGTGTGGTGTTAAATATTCTAGAATGCAATATGTTATCATTCAGAAAATTTTTGACTTGTGAAACTATTTTTCCAGATGCTAGTTTTGAAACTTCCAGTTGAAGTTTCAAATCATGCATGCAAAGGGCCATCCAATGCATCAGGCAGACCAGTGTGCTCCTACGGTAGCAGAATAAACAGCTCACTGATATGTCTGCGGATGAGTCCTCGATCTAAGAAACTCCCTTTGTCAAGTCTATTATCAACAGCGCAGATCCAGTTGCTTGAAAAGAACAGAATATTGCTATTTTCCAGCTGTGTCTTTGTGAGAACAGATGTTTGCCCAACACTGGCTGTTCCCCTAGCTACTGTTCCCATCCGACACCTCAAATATGACTTTGGAAACTGCCGTAGTGCCACATACCTATAATCCCAGCACCTTTGGAGGAGGAAACAGAAGGACAAGAGCTCCAGACCCTGTTTCAAAAATGCGGTGAGACCCTGTCTCAAACAGACCAACCAGTGAGGGTCTAGTGAGGTGCTCCAGTGGTGAAGGGTTTGGCTGATGACCCAAATTCAATGCCTGGAACCTGGGTAAGGGGAGAAGGGGAGAACTGACTCCACCGATCTATCCTTTGCTGTGGATGCTCCCGCCTCAGTAATAAAAGAAAATGAGGAAAAAGTGAAAACCCGTGTGACAGTTCATGCCCTTAATCCCAGCATTCAGGAGGCTGAGGCTGGAGGATTGCAGTAAATTCAAGGTCAGCCTGGCCTTTGCAGTAAAATCTAGGCCACCGCAGGCTACAAAGTAAGACTTTTCCTTGGCCAACACTGGGGTAACAGTGCCAGCTCCTTGGGGTTAGCTGTGGGATGATATACATGTAGGCTGAACCAGCCCCACACATCGTATCTAGTCATTGCCTCGTGGTAGCTGTTGGTGAAGTAATTGCTTGGTTTTGATCTGGTAACTCCTGTAGCTGAATGTGCTTGCTTCCCCAGCAAGATCAGGCTCCTGTGTCTTTATGGTGTTGACTTTCTTCCCCCTTTTGCAACAGTGGCAGCAGATGTAGCCTCACCTGAAAGTGGCAGTAAGTGTAGATGCATTCCCCTGGACCGGCTTGGAGATGGTGCTGTTTTGCTCTGTCCACAGGATACAGGATGCAGGGCGGCTGCCGGGAGGTAGTTCTGTCTAGGTGGAAGTAGACTTTGACCTGAGTCTCACGGCTTGGGCTCTCAGGTGACTACAACTCTTTACCCTCTTTTTGAGAAACACTTGGCCAGTGTATTTTGTACAGTAAGAGCTTCAGACTCCGGATACCTGGCTGCTTTGGTAAACACCGTGTGATCTTTCCTGCTGATGGTAAAGGTGTGTGAGACCCTCCACCGTAACTCTGGGGTTGAAAGCCACCTGCTGTGCTCAGGAAAGAGAGCCGCCCGTTTTAGAACTCTGGCTTGTAGTCTTTTAGGTAATTTAAAGGTTTATTAGGAGTGCACATGACGCCGTGTTTTGTTTTATATGTATCCCTGTGCTTGGAACTACAGAGGTTTGTTTGTTTTCCATAGGTTGTAACAGGTTTGAGGTAACACTAGAGAAGTCCAATAAGAACTTTTCCAAAAAGATCCAGCAGGTAAGTGGCCTTGCTTGTTGGTATAAGTATTATTTAACTCCATGAGGTCCTGCTGTGTTAGTCTGGTTTTCAGCGCTGTAATGCAATAACCGAAGCAGGCTACTTTAGGAAGAGCCAAGGTCGAGCTCACAGTTCCAGAAGTCCAAGAACACAGTGCTGCCAGCATCTCAGCCATGCTGAAAGCCTCGTGACAGGATACACGTGACAAGGGAAGGTCATACTGTCCCACAGGAAGCTGAAAGAGGCTGACCTGTTCAACAGCCTGACCTCTCTTGAGAACTAATTGAAGAATCCCATGAGCACTAATTGACTTTCTTCTAATTATATATCCCAAGTGACCCATAGACTTCCCACCAGACCTTACTCCTTAATATCGCCACAGTGGAGACAGAGGCATTAGCTATTGAGGGACACACTCAAGCCCTAGCCAGAGGTAGAACTTGTTGATGTTATTTCATTTGAATCCTCATCTCTCTACCCTCTTTATATAGGGACTCAGCCTGTGGTCATGCAACCTGAATCCTCTTTCACAAGCAGACACCGTGGTTACACAGAAAAATGAGTCAGGTGTCTGTCACCAGTACAGGCCCTTTAGTCTGGTTTAGTCTTCTTGTTAAGTGAACTTTCAGTAAACCTTACCGGAAATGTTTAATTGTGTGTGATGATTTGCTGTTTTCCAGATCCATGTGGTTTCCCAGTTTAAGATTCTAGTCAGCTTGTTAGGTAAGAAAAGGGGCTACGTTTGTATTTTCTGTGTTAATTTCATAGTATTTAACAATGAACTGGTACCTTTTAACCAGATACAGCAGGGCATATGGGTAATAAAGGGTGACATCGCTCATGAATTTGAACTCTATTCTTCAAGATTCTCTGTTCAGTGATCAACAAGTAATAATCCATCCAGAGATCATATATTTATATACCATAACCTGTGCAAGTACAGAAATCAATGAGACATTGCGTCTACCTTTGATTATATTCTCATTATTATGGCCAGAACTTAGGAAGTAATGGTCATAGAAACATTGACAGTGCTGTGGGATCTGGGGAATAGGAAGGACTGATACAGTTTCCATAGAAAGAGAGAAGTAGGCAGAACCTTTGTGGCAGGAGCAACTTAAGCAAGGCTGTCATGTGGCAATAGGTATTCTTTGTGGCCTGACTTAGGACATGTGATGAAGGATGACAAGCTGTCCAGCAAGAGGCAGCTGGGGCCGGACTGTTAGAGCCCTCACCTGCAGCGTCATGGTTTTGCAGGAGGCAGCCAGAGAGGCTGAAGCCTAGACACTTACCTCACACCCTGGACTATTTAGCCCAAGGCCTGAATGACAGAATCATTATAACTTTAGTTCCTGGTCCACAGCTAAACATTGAAGCACTAAATCTTCACCATAGGAGCTAGCTGAAAGGTCAGTTTAGATGTTTTGCTGATCCTTCTGCCCACAGGTTTACTTTCTGCAGTTTTGGTTACCTGTGTCAACCGTGGGGTTGAAGCAAAGATAGCAGTGAGATATTCTGAGAGAGACAGCACCCCTGTGCTGTTGCTGTTGTGTTTGTAATTGTTCTGTTGTTTGTTGTTTTAATCTCTTCCTGTGCCTAGTTAAGCTTTGTGAAAGATTATACGAACAGGAGAGGAATACAGGGTTGGTCTGTCCTGGTTTGGGAACTGATTGGTGTCTTGGAACTGAGTGGTTCATGAGTTTTGCTGAAGCAGAAATCTTGCCATGGTTTGTACAGAATCCAGAGAGTCTTTGTTTCTTTCTAATAGGAGCTTGCTAGCTTATGTAGCTGAGAAAACTATTTCCTGAATATGCTGACGTATTTCCACACTTGAGAGTTCAAGTGCAGTAGGAAGTGAAAGCCCCCTGAACTGAAGTCATCTCAGAGTCTTAAGGAACAGAATACCCAGGTCAGAAGATGTTTGCACTGATAGAGTCGGGAATGGACCATCAAAGTTAGTGAAGCTAGAAGTACATCCTCAGCCAGAGTTTGCAGTTCACTTCTTTTAGATGTCACACAGTTAAATTTTTTTTTGATGTTTTTATCTTGGTGATTGTGTTAGCGATTGACTTAGTGACATTGTGATTTCTCCCAAACAGAAAACAATATTTATGTCCATGACTTGCTGACATTTCAACAAATCACTACCGTTTCAAAGGCCAAGGGGGCATCATTGTTCACCTGTGACCTCCAGGTGAGTGTGTTTGAGGTGAACTTTGGCTTTGTGAATCTAGCACTGCCCAAGTTCCTAACACTCCATGAGAAGAGTGGCTCTGGCATCCAAACCCAGCAGCCTTCAGAGAAGAATATTTTGCTTTGAGTCATATTATATGTGGCATGAGGATGCAAGATTTTCATTTCCTGTGTGTTAATTAAATTGCCAAGTGTTAATGTGTCAGGAGGCAACTAGCCAGGGGTAAAGGCAGTTAGTTGTCATGAGGACCACTGCAGGAAAGAAACACCTCAACACTATCATGAACCTGGTCGTGGGGTTAAATTGACTTGTTCTAAACAAAGTACTGTAGTCTTTGTCATAGGGAGTTTGCATTGTTCAAAAATGATATCTTTGTTTTTGCCAATTCGTCATCCTTCTGTTCTTCAGACTTCCTGGGCCACTTCTCAGCTGGGATTGTTGATAGCTTTTTTTTTTTTTTTTTTTTTTTTTTTTTTTGGTTTTTCGAGACAGGGTTTCTCTGTGGTTTTGGAGCCTTTCCTGGAACTAGCTCTTGTAGACCAGGCTGGTCTCGAACTCACAGAGATCCGCCTGCCTCTGCCTCCCAAGTGCTGGGATTAAAGGCGTGTGCCACCACCGCCCGGCTTGTTGATAGCTTTTTGTGACTCTCTTTCACTCTTTTTCTTAAAGATTTATTAGTACACAGTGCTCTGCCTGCATGTATGCCTGCAGGCCAGAAGAGGGCACCAGATCTCATTACAGATGGTTATAGCCACTAATTATGTGGTTGAACTCAGGACCTCTAGAACAGCCAGTGCTCTTAACCTCTGAGCCATCTCCTCAGCCCCCTCACTTCCACTCTTAATTGCCCTGTGCTTGGAGATTTTCTTTTCCCAATTCTTTCCAAGTATTCCAAGTGGGTCTCCTGTCACTGACTCATGCTGGCCCCGACAGCCACGGGCAAGAAACATTTAAGGGAAAAAGGGGGCAGAGGAGGGGATGGCCCAGTTATAGAATGGAAGACATACCCTGGGATTGTTTTCTGAATTGAGAATGTCCGTCTGAAAGAAGTGCTCCTCATCCAGGTGTGTCTAAGGATGGACAGACTGGCCTTCCTCCACCTAGCCCTGGCAGTGGGGCTCTAGGATTTGCAGGTTTAGATTCAAGTCGAGGTTGCCAGTCTGCTTGCCACTGTGCCATGGAGTCACCGCATGATCATTGGCCTGGGTGTTTCTCCCTAGCACACCGAGACCGGAGAGGAGGTGCTGCGGATGTGTGTGGCAGTGAGGAAGAAGCTGCAGCTCTACTTCTGGAAGGACAGGGAGTTCCATGAACTGCAGGTAAAGTCCACTGTCCCTGCCGTGGGGATGGGGTGGGAGCTGGTGCTGTGACTGGCCGCAGCCTCCTGTTCAGAGCTAACGAGGTTCTCCCAGACAGATGCCCTGGGAGTTGCTCGTGCCCACTGCTGCGTAATTCCACAGCATTGCCGAAGATCATTTTATCTTATAGTGGCTCTCACCTTTTCCAGATTTATTTTCCAGTTCCTGGGTGATTTATATTTTTATTAGGGTAATTCATGTTGTTGGTTAGTTGGTTTTCTTTTGTTACTGTTGTTTTGAGACAGGGTTTCTCTGTGTAGCCCTGGCTGTCCTGGAACTTGCTCTGTAGACCAGACTGGCCTTGAACTCAGAGATCTGCTTGCCTCTGCCTCCTGAGTGCTGGGATTAAGTTCAAACCTGATTTATATTTTATTATGTAATTCTGGGAGTGTAGGGTATTTTGCAGAATAGAAGTAGTATACCAACAGGAAGGCCTGGGACTACTCCCCTTAACATCTTTTCAATTGAACTCATATTCTCTTTTTTTAGGGGGACTTTAGTGTTCCTGATGTGCCCAAGTCCATGGCATGGTGTGAAAATTCTATCTGTGTTGGCTTCAAGAGAGACTACTACCTGATCAGGGTAAAACCTTCTGTTTTTGCCTTGGGGAGATGATCGTGAGTTTACCTTGACAGATGATCATCACTTCTGAACTGCAGGTCGGGAGACCTTGTTGAGTACAGTTCTGGGTGTAACAGATTCCTGTCTGTGTGCATAGTTTTAGTGTGTTTTTGTTCTTAGTATTCGCCCAAATCGGGTGCGCTCCTTCTCTGCGTCATTATCCAGCAGTGTCTGATGACAGGGAGAGGCTCGGGGCTCTGTCTTACTGTCTGTCCGATCATCATATTTTTCCCAAGTGTCACCTGCTCAGAATTCAGAATTACATATGAATTTTTTTAGTGTTAGTATTTCTTAAGTATTTCTGATTTTAGAGTTCAAAATCTCTTAGTGTGTTTGTTTTCAGTTTTTCCACTAATTTCAGAAGTTGCATAGGTGTATTATAGAAAATGCCGATGAGGAAATGGGGGTGCTGCTCATCCAGACTCCCTCTCTCCCCAAATCAGAAACAGTGCAGGTGAGAGACGGGACCTTCTGTTTGGTTCCCCAGCACCTAAAGAAAAGGAAATAAGTACTTCTGCTATATGGGTTCTTCCTGTTGTTAAAATGTCCCTTGCTGGAGGCTGGAGATGGCTCAGTGGTTAAGAACACTGACTTCTTTTCTAGGGGATCCAGGTTTAGTTCCCAGCGCCCATAGGGCAACTAAGAGCCAGTTGTAACTCCAGCTCCAGGGGATCTGATGCCCTCTTCTGGTTTCCATGGGCACAGGCCGCCCACATGTGGTGCACAGATATAATATGCAGGCAAAATGCCCATGCATATAAAAAATAAAATGTTACTATGCAAACTGTCTTTAGAACTTGTTTTTTTCTCCCACAGAGTGGTGAACAGCCACAGCATTGTCTTTCCCCCTCGTGTGCATACTGTAGATAGAAAAGATGGACAGCTCCTGACCTCGTAAAGTGAGCTCAATCTCTTGGCTTCTCCCGGGTCTGATAACCCAGACTCGGCAGTTCTAGAAGCCTTCCTAATTCTCCCCACAGTGTTAGCTCCTTATTGTTTATCTCTTCGCTATTTTTGCTCTGCATGTTTAGTTTGGGGATGTTTCACTGATCCTGCACTCGGAGTGCAGAGTCCTGAAGGAGTCACTGCTCTCAGCGGACGAGATTCTAACCAGGCATGTGCATACTGAGAGGAGTCTGCGGGAGTGGCAGGGCCTAAGGCTGGAGCAGGTGTCTCACCTTCCGACTCCTTTGGACGCTTCTGTCACACAGCACCATTGCCACTGAGCTACAGACTCGGCCCCCTTCACCTTCTTAAGGTTTCATTTTCTGAGGGTGGCAAATCTTGCTTTAGGGCCATGGCTATTAAAAAATTGCTCATGTCTTGACGTACATTAAATTCTATTATTTTTGTCGTATAACTCTTGGTTTTAACAGATCTAAGGTTATATAACTAATGCCACAGTGACAATTCTAAGCAAGCCTGCATCTCCCTTCCAGCTGCCTCTCATCCAGCTCCTAGACCTCCACTGCTAAGGATGTGTTGTCTCTTAAGTTTTGTTTTTTGGAGGATGTCAAATAAACAGGATTGTATCAAGTGGAGATCTACATAGCATAGTACATTAGAGATTCATCTGTGCGCGTATGTCAGTGGTTGCTGTCTTTCACAGCTGAAGTATTCTGTGCCATGAATGGACTGGAGTTCACCTGTCAGCTGAAGGATATACCTGTTCCCCATTTTTAGCAACTCTGAAGAAAGCTACTATAAGCATTTGTATGTGAGAGTTTGTATAAATGTAAAATTTTATTTCCTATGGATAGTACCTAGAAGTGATATTGCTGGCTCCTATGGTGGGCTTGTGCTTAGCTCTATGAAAAGCTAGCATATAAGCTGGCTGTACCATTTTCATGCCCACCAGCAGTGATGTTCTGCATTGTAGCACCTCGCATCGGTAAAAGCCCCAGTTGCTCTGCACTGTAGCACGATTGGTGCCGGGCAGATGATTTTCTCCATTTTGGAAACTGCTCTTGCACTGTGGAAAAGATGGTCACAATGAAAATCATATTTGCTCGGGTCAAACAAGGAACATTATTGGCTTCTCTGGTTTGGGTTTTGTGTGGGTTATTCCAGGCTGCGTACATGCCTCTTTCTGGGAAGTGCGGGCTGACTCCCCTCATGTCTTCCTGCAGGTGGATGGAAAGGGGTCCATCAAAGAGCTCTTCCCAACAGGAAAGCAGTTGGAGCCCTTAGTTGCGCCTCTGGCAGATGGAAAAGTAGCTGTGGGTCAGGATGATCTCACCGTGGTGCTCAACGAGGAAGGCATCTGCACACAGAAATGCGCGCTGAACTGGACAGACATCCCAGTGGCCATGGGTGAGGCCAGCAGTAGCTGCTGCTTTGTCCTTTGGATGCAGGCTGTGTCATCCCTGTAAAATCGGGCTCTAGCAGACTGCCCACCTTCCGCTGCTGAGTCCAGGTCCCCTTCTTTTAAGTAAATACTTTTAGGGACATTAAAGAAGGGATAAGGTTTTTCAGGAAGTTGAGTTTTGCTTCAGAGGGGGAAGAATCTACAAAGACATACGTATTTCAGGAAGTGGTGTCCACCATTGTTTCCACTCTTCTGTCTCTTCTCTCACCTTCCTGTTAATGGTGTTTATTGGCTCCTTTGGAAAACAGTCAACATCTGGAAATTCCTTACATATCCCTCTGATATTTATAATTTAGAGGGACAGACTGCCCTCACAGTGGAGTCTTTCTAAACCCTTAGGCTCTCCTTCCTCTGCAGTGGTATTTTCTGGAAGCATGTGGCATGCTTGCTACACTTCCCTTGCAGTCAGAAACACAAACATGGTTAGTATTTTCTGTGCCGAGAGGCTCATGAGTAAAGGGTTGCATTTCACATGAAGAGCTAAGACACTGTGGATGCGTTAGAATTCAGAAGTTCGCAGAGATGAAGTCTGATTGTTCAGTTAGACGTGAAGATGATGCCCGGCATAGGGAAGATTGGATGAGGCCAGGCAGGGAGTCTGGGATTTGAAGAACAGTTTCCTTACATTCTGGGCAGACAGAACAGGGTGGAACTGGCTGAAGATGCAGAGACAAGCTGACCAGAATAAGATGCTGTGCAGCGCTTGACCAGCTCAGCCAGGAGTCTGAATCATGGAGAAACTAGTGAAGGCCAGCTGTCAGAGGCCCGTGGGACAGACTGAGAGGCTGGGGCAGTCCTAGGTAGAACTTCTTGGTAAAACACTATTGCTGGAGCGGGAGCAATGGCTCAGCCGCTAAGCACTTGTTGGCTCCCAGCACTCATGTCCAGTAACTCACAACTAACTGTAACTTCAGCGCCAAGGGATCCAGCACCTTCCTTGGGTTTCTGTGAGCACACACACACACACAGACACATAAGTAAATAATAAAGTAAACCTTTAAACCCGGCAATTTTACAGAGTGTTCTTAGCAAACCACAAGCTCTCACCAGTCTCAGAGCTAAGAATATCACCAGATAATACCCGAAGCCTTCAGCACAGCTCCCCGGCTTTGCTGTAACCTGCCTTCCTCTGGCCCCAAATCAAAGATTTTTTACTTATGATTTCTTTTGTTCTGTCACTAATAACATCTCATGCAGCCACATTCACAGTGGAATGCAGTTCTTAGGGATACCTGGATCTGTGTTCCTAGGCCATAGTCATACATAGGTCCAGAATAAATTCTTTCTTCCCCCCTTTGAGGTGAGATCTGTTCTGCATTGACAGCACCACTGATTGAATCACACCTGCCTGCAGTGCCCGTGTTCAAGTTTCTGCAGTTAGGTTTAATGTTGTGTACAAGCAGTAAATTTATTTCAGAATTCAGTATGAAGCAAAGCTTTTCTTTATTCCGTCTTAGAAGTTCTAAGTTTTTATGGCTCTTTCAAAAATATATTTTCTGTTGCGTGCCTTCATGTTGAATTTCCCTCATCACACAGCCTCCCAGAGGAAGGCTTTCATGGCAAGGAATTTGGATTTTTTTGCATACTAACTTTAGCACATTTATAGATTCTTTTGCTTCACCCAGTACACTAAGCTAGCTGGATTGTCCCATTCCTGCTACAAAGTACAGAAAGGAAAGAGTGGGTTTGGTAAATGTTCTTTTAACAAAGTCAAGGAAGAAGTCAGGGTGGTAGTGCGTACCTGTGGTCTCTCCCCTTCCTTAGGCCTTGCCTCCCAATACCAGTGCACTGGGGATTGTCAGTGTATCAGTATTTGAAAAGATGGGAATGTTCCAGCTGTAGCAGGCATTAAGTGGGGTTTGTATTTCTTTCTCTGAAAATCTTAAGCAGGAACCTTAGCCAATGTAAGGAAGGGGAAAAAAAGAAACTTCCTCCTGTTCTCTCTGGGGAATGCAAGGCATTTCTGTAGCCCAGTTCTGCAGCTGCATTGGCAGGAAAGCTGCACCCTGCATTTATCTGACCTGGCTTTGTGACAGATAGGAAAATGGCACAAGAAGCTTCTATATAATGGAGCTGGTCCAACCATGTTAGCAAAGCTCGGTGTAGCTCTGCTATGCAAGAGATGTCTCTTGATATCACTTAAGCAGGCAATGGTCCCCTTTCCTGTGGGTTGCACTGAAGGAGCCTCCTGTCTTGGTGCTTGACCTGAGGATTTTTTTTTATTGAGATCTCTTTACATCACCTTCATGTTATCTGAATCCAAGCCCACCCTTCATCCAAAGCCTTGGACAGAACACAAACTCAGCACATCCTCTCTTGCAGAGCACCAGCCCCCGTACATTGTGGCAGTGTTGCCCCGATACGTGGAGATCCGAACGCTCGAGCCGAGGCTCCTGGTTCAGAGCATTGAGTTGCAAAGGCCCCGCTTCATTACCTCAGGGGGGTAAGGAACGTCTCTCTTCACTGTGACCGCCTTGCTCCCAGGTCCCTGAACCATCGTAAGTCCCATGCCCTCTTACCAATGTTCTTCTCCCTCCAGATCAAACATTATCTATGTGGCCAGCAATCATTTTGTTTGGAGACTCATTCCTGTTCCCATGGCAACCCAAATCCAACAGCTTCTTCAGGACAAGCAGTTTGAACTGGCTCTACAGCTCGCAGTAAGTCTTGTTCCTTAAATTTGGGGGACAGACTGCTTTCTAAAGCAGCTGACCATGGTACAAATATTTGTATTTATAATTTATATTGTATTTAGATCTCTACTTATATAGATGAAGAGTAAGCTGGAAGCCTGGGGGGCTTTGACTGGGGTTTGAGTATCTATATAACTAATGACATTACTTTGCTTACCTGTTCAAGTGTAGAGTGAATGTCATTTATAATGGTGTCTTCTAGAAAGTAATGGAAGAAATAAAATAGTTTAGTAGATATTGTATGGTTTGGAACAATTAAAGACCATGCATACATTAACATATAGTAATAGTCAGTTTTTGCCTATAGCCACTAAAGGGCCCCTCGGTTCTTTCAGAAGTGACTTCTGTGGGCAAGTGTAAGCCTTCAGACTCTGGAACTGCCTCACTTGTTACACTGAACCAAGCTGCAGCCTTCTGTTTACTGTGGCCATGGGCCAGTCAGCTTTTTATCCCTGTATCAACAGACAGCTTAGAAAAAATGGTGTTTATTTACCTCACATTTTCAGAGATCCAGAGTTCAAATGGCGTAGTGCAGGCTTCACGACAAGGCCACTCCTTGGCTTTGCTACCACCTGGAACAGACAGAAATACAAGGACATACAGTTAATCCCACCATGAGCAGACAAGAGGGATCGGGGCTCCATTCATAACAGCCCTCTCTCAAGAATGCCTTTCGTCCCTAGTGACCTGAACACCTTCCAGTAAGCCACACATCTTGAAGGTCCACACTCACTTCGCTCACTTCTCGGTATCGCCACCTTAGGAAACAGGTTCCTGACCCTGGGGTCTGGGGGGACACAAAGTGCATTCTGCTGTTTGCAGCCGCTCTCCTTTGTGTTCATGTGGACTGTTGTTCCCAGCAAAGCAGCAGTGTGTCTTGCTCCATTTTTCTCTCCCATTGTTAGTGATTTTCCCCTTTAATTTTTGAGACAAGGCTGTGTAGCCCGTGCTGGTGTGGGGTTTCTGTCCACCTCACCCTCTGGCAAGTGCTGGTATTACAGGCATAGACTGACGCATGTGGTTTCTGTGATAGTTTGTATTATCTGTAGAGAGTGGATTTGCTTTCCAGAAATGACCATACGTCTCTGGACCTAACCTGGGCATTAGACTGAACAGTGTTAATTTAAAGAGGTCATGATGCTGTAATAGTAAGCTTGATTTCTAGATGGTCTTGCAGGTCTAGACTGTCTCTGAAGGAGAAGCAGCAATCACGTTAATTACTTCTGGTGGACGCCTTTATGTATGTGCATGTGCGTGCGCAGGTTCACATGCTCTGGTATGTGTATACGTGTGGAAGCTAGAGGCCTCAGGACAGCCATCCATCAGTCGTCCCCTGCCCCCCCATAGAGTCTCTGAGTGAGACCTGGGGCACGTTAGAGCCCTAGGGAGCCTCCTCTCTCCACCTCCCCAGGGCTGAGAGGTAAGCAGGTACCACCACACCAGCCTTTCTTCGTGGGTTTTAGGGATCAGACCAGTTTGATCTTTGTGCTTGCCATGTGACACTTTATGGACTGAGTTATTTTTCCAGCCCATGGTGGCTGTTTTGAAAAATAACTTTTATTCTGTGTGTGCAAATTCTGTAATTAAATTATAAATCCCACTTTAGAATGCTAATTTTTCTTTTTTTTTTAATATTTATTTATTTATTATGTTTATTTATTATGCTTGTGTGTATGTCTGCAGGCCAGAAGAGGGCACTAGACCTCATTACAGATGGTTGTGAGCCACCATGTGGTTGCTGGGAATTGAACTCAGGACCTTTGGAAGAGCAGGCAATGCTCTTAACCACTGAGCCATTCTCTCCAGCCCTAGAATGCTAATTTTTCAAGCTCTCCTACATGTATATCTTGTATGTTGAGTCTATTGCCCCTTTTATTCTCTGCATTCCCTTTTCTCACCCCTCCCCCACCGCTGGTCCCCTTAGTCCTCCGGACAGGTTTGCGTCTACTTCCTCTTTTGCCAGACAACTTCATTGTTGTGAATGGCGCTGCAGTAGACAGTGGTGTGTAAATGTCTCGAGGATGTGACTTGAGACCCCATACCCAGGAGTGGTGAAGCTGGGTCCTGTGGAAGGTCGAGTGTAAAGGTTTTTGAGAATCCTGCACCCTGACCTCCATAGTGGCTGGACTTGGCATTCGCACCTCAGTGCATAAAGTCTCCCTTTTGTTCTTGCTCTTGCCAGCATTTGTTGTCACTCGTTTTCTTGATGACTGCATTCTGACTAGGGTAAGCTGGAATCTCAATGTCATTTTAATTTGCATTTCTCTGGTGGCCAGAGAGAGTCAACATTTTTCATATTTTTATTGGCATTCTGTATTCATCTTGGGTTTGTGTGTGTGTGCCTGTGTAAGCATGCGTTAGACAGAGGTTGATGTTAGGTGGCTTCCCAGTCACTCTGTATCTTATTTTTCAAACCTGGAGATAACCAGGTGACTGAACTGCCTGGGCTAGGGATCCTCTTCTCTCTCTGCGTTCCCAACACAGGGGTTATAACTATGCATAGTTGTACCTGGCTGACTTTTTGCTGGGGTGGGACTCTGAATTCAGGTCTTTAAGAACATTACAGATTGAGCCATCTCTCCAGCCCTAGTATTTCATCTTTTTCTAAATGTTTTTCCATATGTGCCTGGTACACAAGATGAATATGACAGCCTGCCTATGATTTCAGCCTTGGAAGGTAGAGACAGATCATGCCCAGAGCAAGCTGGCTAGCAAGACTAACCATATCAGCCAGCTCTGGGTTTGATTGAGAGACCTTGCCTGATTGAATGAAGTGAGGTCTGTATTGGAATCCCTTTTGTTCTGAACTCACGTATTGCACTAGGGATCCTTCGAGCATGCTTCTGTTAGCATTCTTTTTCTTTTCTTTTGACACGGAATCTTTCTCTACATAGAACTGTCCTGGAACTCTCTATGTAGAACAGGCTGACCTGGAACTCACAGAAATCCTCCTGACAAGTGCTGGGATCAAAGGATGCTCCATCATGCCCAGTCCTTTGTTTTTGCTGTTGTTGTTTTGTTGGGTTTTTTTTTTTTGTTTTTTGAGACGGGGTTTCTCTGTAGCTTTGGAGCCTGTCCTGGAACTAGTTCTTGTAGACCAGGCTGGCCTCAAAGTCATAGAGATCCACCTGCTTCTGCCTCCCGAGTTCTGGGATTAAAGGCATGTGCCACTGCTGTCCGGCTTTTTTTTTTTTTTTTTCTGAGGCAGGGTCTCTCTGTGTAGCCCTGGCAGTCTGTCCTGAAACTCACTTTGTAGACCAGGCTGTTCTTCAACTCACAGAGATCCACCTGCCTTTGGGATTAAAAGCCTGTGCCACCACCACCTGGCAGATTTTGTTTTTAAATGTAACTTTAGACTTGATGAGATTTGACCAGCTTTCTATTAACGTCCATTTGTGTGTGTAGCAGGATCAAATCTGGCACTCACGTTCACTAGGCTTTATCCTCAGTGATCTTTAGGCTGTGACAGTTCTTCCTCTTCTCTTGTTTGTCATGGTCTTAATAGATTTCAGGGACATTAGGTAGGCGCTCAGCAGAAGCTCCGGTGATTTTCATTGCATAGGTTCTTTACAACGTGGTGTGAAGATTGTCATGCACCCTCTCCTTGGCTTTCCAGGCACCAGGCATATGTGTGGTACACATACATGTAGGCAAACATGCAGAAAATAAAAGTGCATATATTTTTTTAATCATATAAACAGGGGCTGGAGCGATGGCTCATAGGCTAAGAGCACTGGCTGCTCTTACAGAGGACCTGGGCTGGATTACCTGCACTCATGACAGCTTACAACTGTCTGTAACTCCAGTTCCAGGGGACTCTGACATTCTCTACTGGCTTCCATGGGTACTGCACATATGGGGTGCACAGACATATATATATATATATATATATATGTATGTATATAATATATATATTATCAGCAACAGGTACACAGTGCAGGCAAAACACACACACACACACACACACATATATATGTATATATAAAATTAAGCCAGGTGGTGGTAGTGCATACCTTTAGTCCCAGCACTCGGGAGACAGAGGCAAGTCTGGTCTACAAAGTGAGTTCTAGGACAGCCAGGCTACATAGAGAAACCCTACCTCAAAAAACCAAAAACAATAATAAATAAATAAAATTTTTTGAAAATTATGTAACTGAATTCTAATGCAGATTCTTTAAGAAATAAAAGTTTTCTTTAAGCCTGGCAGTGGTGGTGCACACCTTTAATCCTAGCACTTGAGAGGCAGAGGCAGGCGAATCTCTGTGAGTTTGAGACAGCCTGGTCTACAAGAGTGAGTTAGTTCCAGGACAGGCTCCAAAGCTACAGAGAAACCCTATCTCCAAAAACAAAAACAAACAAACAAAAAGAAATAAAAGTTTTCTTTAGAAGAAGTTCAGCAGATGGCGGACAATGAGAGCTGATGAGAAGCTAAGGACAATGGCACTGGGCTTTGATCCTACTGCATGTTCTGGCTTCGTGGGAGCCTAGCCTGTTTGGATGCTCACCTTTCTAGACCTAGATGGAGGGGGGAGGACCTTGGACTTCCCACAGGGCAGGGAACCCTGACTGCTTTTCAGACTGGAGAGGGAGGGGGAAAGGAGTAGGGAGAGGGGAAGAGGAGTGGGGGAGGGAGAGGGAAATGGGAGGCTGGGAGGACATGGAAATTTTTTTCAATAAAAAAAAAAAAGAAGTTCAGCAGGCAGATACCGTGTTGCTCTCGTACATTTTCTTTTAGCACCTGTGGCTGTTTTACCACCTAGAGTGAGCAGAGCAAATATTTGGAGAGTGAATGAGCTTTTATTTATTTTGTCTTTTCTTAGGAAATGAAAGATGACTCAGACAGTGAAAAGCAGCAGCAGATCCATCACATTAAGAACTTGTATGCCTTCAACCTCTTCTGCCAGAAGCGCTTTGATGAGTCCATGCAGGTCTTCGCTAAACTTGGCACAGGTAACACGCAGGTGTGGTGGAGGAGAGAGCGGGGAAGATGGGGAGAAGCGAAGCAGAAGAGCCTCGCTCTCATCACAGTTGGCCTCTGTGCCGGGCAGAGCCTCGCTCTCATCACAGTTGACCTCTGTGCTGGGCAAGCTCTCGTGAGGGGCCACGTGGTTACACACTTACAGCCCCATCCTATCTAATGTGCTCCTGCCCATTAGTGCAGGCTTCCAGTTTTCCAGAATGCTTTGTCCTCATCGTTAGAGGTAACAGTCATCCAGCCCAGCAAAGGTTCACGATCAGCAGCTGGCCAGTGCTGAGCCCTCGCTCTCTGTTAGAGTGTGGTGGTGAGGGGCAGGTACATGGGAACTGACCCGTGTGGCGGCCTGAATGAGAATGTTTCCCACAGCTCAGGTGTGGATATTCGGTTCCCAGCTGGTGGTGCTGTTTGGGGAGATTAGGAGGCATCCTTACTGGAGGAAGTAGTCACTGGAGGCGCTCGAGAATTTAGACTCTTGCCACTTCACTTTCACTCCCTGCTTCCTACTTGAGGTTCAAAATGTGAGCCCTCAACTTCCGCTCCAGCGACCATGTCTGCTGTTTGTGCCCACCCCTGCCACGACAGACTCTTGTCCCTTCTCCACGTTACCTTGGTCATGTGACTGCAATAGAAAAGTAACTGGTACAGCCTGCCAGAACTCATGCAAAACCCCGGCTCCCTGCTCAGTTTTCTCTACTAACCGTGTCTGTAAGAGAGTCTGTGTGGCTACGTAGGGCTAGAACAACACGTGTGCTGCACCGTGTGTCTGCTGCTGTTATTTCATCCGTCTGGCTTCCTTCCATATCCTTTTGTTGTTCTCTTTCCCCGCATCCCTCCCTGGCCAGTAACTTGGGTTCTTGGTTACGAGTAATGGAGATCAGTTCTGAGCAACTTTACCAGAGTCTGATCGATTGGACAGGGCCGAGTGAATCATTAGGTGGTGCTTGATGGGTCAGTTTTGCATGGTACCAGGGAACTCCGGAAGCCCTCAAAGCAGGAAGGACAGAAATTAGTTCATAGCCACAACAGTCTAGGTGAGCCTGCTCTGACATAACCACTTCTTGGCTATTGCCCCTACTAGCACTGTGGTGTCTCATCTGCTGTAACAGTCACCACTGCAGTGTGTCACTTGCCAGCACTGAGGTCTTCAGCTAGACCAACCATTTCCAAAGGAGCTCACTGTCATGGCTGACAGTTGGTGCTGTCTGGGTCCTCAGTTCTTTCCCAAGTGAGTCTTGATCAAGTGTTGTGCACAGCAGCGGACTTTGCCGAGAGGGTGTAATCTGGGGTTCCTAGATGGACACCTCTGTGTTTTTGTGACTGTCATACCTGCTGTAGTCTGTTGCTGTACATGGGTCATCACAGGCTTAAGACAAGGGAAAGCAGACTCCTCTTGAGGGAGGGGAATCATATTGTACAAGGGGGGTGTGGGACGGGCATGGGCCACACTTACTATCCTTGCTTTACCTTCTCGGGTTGAAGGGATCTGATCACCAAGAGTAGGTCATGGTCCCATTCCCAGACTGTATTAGTGTAGGAAAGGGGGTTTGGGCCCTCAGATTCTGAGAGCTAAGGCAGTTCTCCAACCACAAACACTCAGTTTGCAAGAAAGAGCTCACCAAAAGGAAATAGGTTGCTGTTGAGAGGGAGGTGGAACTGGAGAAATAGCTCAGTCAGGTTTCAGATGGTGGCCATCACAAGCATGAGAACATGATGTCAGTCCACAGAAGCCATGCAGAAAGCCAAGTGCAGTGGTACATGGTTGTGTGTCACTACAGTGCTGGGGCTTGGAGGTAGACGCCCTGCGTGCTCGGTGTTTACTTCACCTGTGTGGGCAGCTTCCCCAGGTGGCTTGACTTAGCAGAAAATATGTCCTTGAAGCTGCTAACCAGCTGTTTGCATGCATTAAAATGGCATTTATGTGGGGTTTTCTGTTTCTTTTAGGTCTGGTGTGGTAAAGCTTTCTTCTAGAGTTGTGAGCCGGCCTGCTCTCGGTCATTTCCAAACATTAGTGATCTGGGGGAGAATACGCACAGACCAGTGTGATTGTTGTCTAATATGACATCATTTCCTACTTTAGCAACTACACATAAGCTAATCCACGGTAGCCAAACTTGGGTGAGTCGGGGACGCCATGCCATAGATGGCTTTGGGAGCACAGCATTGGTGAGGAAGCCATGTAAACTCATATTAGGTGTGAGCCAGGGGAAGAGGCCACAGTGGGGAACAGTCTCACAGGGCTGAAATACCCTGTTTACAAATCCAGTGCAGCATGGACTGGATCCAGATGTCTGTGTTGGCTCCGCTGCCACTCTCTTCTGTGTTCTACTGCTAAGTCACCACAGCCCTATGTTCTGAGGGTCTGTTTTGCAGTTGAATATAAAATAGTTAGGCATCTCTACAAATGGGGCGTTTTAGTTACCACCTGGCAGATGGTGCATCCATGAGCCATGCCAGGGTCCAGGGAAGAGTATTCTAGGCTGAGGGAGCAGCCAGCACATATTCATGAGGTAAGAAGAATACCTGGGAATTCGGGAACTGGCCAGTCAGCAGAGTGGACAGAGCTGTCCAATGTCCTTTTTCTGCTGAGTGATGTCATTTCCTTGTTCTCATGTATCTGTGTTCTGTGTTCTTGGTTTTGAGGGTGTGGTGTAACCGTGGTCTCAGAACCCTCTCCCTCTAAGCAAACCTAAGTG
This sequence comes from Chionomys nivalis, assembly GCF_950005125.1. Classification (NCBI taxonomy): domain Eukaryota; kingdom Metazoa; phylum Chordata; class Mammalia; order Rodentia; family Cricetidae; genus Chionomys; species Chionomys nivalis. The sequence continues at coordinate 54,375,013 of NC_080094.1, forward strand.
TTGGCAGTGCCAGCTCTGCCCTCAGTCCTGGGCTTCTAGGGTAAAGCACGGCACAAGTACACAAAGTTCTTGCATGAGAAACCATTCAGTTAAACATTGGGGTTGGCAGAGGGTGTGTGTGTGTGTGTGTGTGTGTGTGTGTGTGTGATAGAGTTCTCCAGAAGCAGGAAGACTGAGTGAGGCCAGACTTGGTGACTGGCATCTGTGTCACCTCCACACCAGTGCAGACAGTAGCTCTGCGCAAAGCCATCCTGGGCTACATAGTGAGTTCTAGGAAAGCCTGACATGGAGTATGAGAACCTATCTCCACAGCCAAACGAAAGTAAGAAAGTGGACTGGGCCCCGGAGCATGAAGAGGAAAATGGATTGTGAAGGGAACCATGGAGTCACAGAACTCTCACCCTGTGTCCAGTGACCTGCGGGCCCGGGGTGCCATTTGGTGACGTGTGGCATGAGATCAAGCCAGAAAGATAGATTTCCAAGAACCCCAAGGGCCACAAAGGAGCTTGGAGTTTGATAGGCCTTAGGCAATATCGCAAGGCCTTTTGACTTTGCAATGCTGGCACTGAAGCCTGGGGCTTGAACATGCTAGAGTCCCACCCTTGAGCTGCATGCCCAGCCTCTCATCACTGGGTGCTCAGTAGACTGTAGGTGTAGATGTAGACACAGGAGGCAGGCAAAGGTAGGATGTGCACTTCCTGTTCTCCACAGCGGCCTTCCTCCCCGCGGCTGTGCCTTGGTGGCGCTCCTGTGCTGCCGGCCACTCTGCTTAGTTCCCCATTCTCATCAGCGCTCAGACAGATTCCTGCTCCTGAGGAATGGGGTCTTCTTAGACGGACCCGATACTGTGGTATGCTGTGACGTGGGTCAAATGGGTTCAGAGCCTCAAGGCTTGCCTTCCAGTTGGCTGGCCAAGCGCTCATGTCCATTGCAAGGGAGGTGGCCTTCCCTTGCCCAACTCTGCATTTTTCTAAGGGAAAATAAAGTATAAGAATGGACAAAGATCTTTTAAGAAATCCTGATCTGAGTTTGTTACTCATTTTGTCCCTTCATACAGATGTTTTTGACATTTATACATTTAACAGAATTGTGATCATGTTGTATACTTTAAGTGTGTGCTTCATAGTTACAGTGTGCACTATGTTGCAACACTCTAACCGGCTGAAGTAAAACACTGTATTCTGCTGTTAAAGGACCTATGCATTGTTTCCAAAATCACAGTTATAAATAATGTGCACCTTGCATGCACACTGTGGCTATATACTAAATTCTAGAGGGTAAAAAAGAAAAAATCCATTTTGATGTTGAGTTTTTATTAATTGTGCTGATTTCTAATATATTTCATTACATTACAGTTTTTAGCACTTTAAAAAATTGTGTGTGTGTGTGTATGTGAGTGCACACGTGCGTGTGCACGCACATGCACAAATCTGTTGGTTGTACCAGGCTTTTTGTTTTTGGGCCATCAACTAACTCCCAAATCATGACCCAGAGACTTATTAGTTTTAAATGGTCTGTTTGGCTTAGACTCATTTCTGGCTAGCTCTTTTAACTTAAATTAACCTGTTTCTCTATATCTGCTTTTTGCCTTGGGGCTCATTACCTTTCTTGTATATCTTACTTTCACTGACTTCTTGCTCCAGGCATGTCCTTTGTTCTCTCCTCCTTCTCTTCTTTCAAACCTAGATTTCTCTTCATATTTATTCTGTCTACCTGGTAGCCCCACCTACCTTTCTCCTACCTAGCTATCGGTGATTCATCTCTTTATTAGGCAGGCAAGGGAAAACAGATACAACACATCTTTTCCTAATTAAACACACATCCTTACATCGTTAAACAAATGCAGCATAAACAAGTAACATACCTTTACACAGTGTTCTACAGCATAAACAAATGTGACACATCTTTGCCTAGTTAAACAAATATTCCACGACAGTTGGTCTTTTTCACTTAAATATCAGTTTTTTCTTTGCAAGTTTTGAAAAGTCTGCTTCTTTTAGAGTTGATAAATAGTCCTAATTCTGTGTCTGTAAGTCTTGCCATTTTTTGTTACATATGAATGAAATTTTTATATAGTGTTCAGATCATAACTAGGTGGCTTATTAAGTTTTTCTGAGCTTAGGCTCATTTCTTTGGTTGAGGGGTAATACAGACATGCTTATGTATGTCTATAGTTGTAGCACTTGTTAGACAGAGAATGATTGCCACAAATCTGGGGCCAGCCTACTCTATGTAATAAAGTCATGACCAGCCAAGGTTATATAGACCTGGCTCAAAAAAAAAAAAATGAAATAAGCAATAAACCATGGGCACAAGGTGTTCTCTGCTACCGTACATGGGCGCAAGGCGTTCTCTGCTACCATACATGGGCACAAGGTGTTCTCTGCTACTGTACAGTCATGTTGTGCTTTGTGTGCTCACCTTTCTTACAGATCCCACCCACGTGATGGGCTTGTACCCTGACCTGCTGCCCACAGACTATAGGAAGCAACTGCAGTACCCCAACCCGCTGCCCACGCTCTCTGGTGCCGAACTGGAGAAGGCTCATTTAGCTCTCATTGACTACCTGACACAGGTAGGTGTGTGGGAGCCTCGGCTTCAGAGTCCCATCTCTGCCTCTCCATAGCAGCGACAGGGCTGCAAGAGGTCCATAAGTGGAAGCTCTGGAGGTTGGGGTAGGCCATCTGCTGCACCCTTCAACTTAGTAAGTAGTACCAGTTATTTTTGTCCTTTAAATACTTTTATGAATTCTTTGAGAATTACATACAATGTATTTTAATCATATTCACCCTTAATTTCTCCCAAACTTCCTCCTAACTTTGTATCCTCTTTTTTGCTTTTTCGAGACAGGGTTTCTCTGTGGTTTTGGAGCCTGTCCTGGAACTAGCTCTTGTAGACCAGGCTGGTCTCGAACTCACAGAGATCCGCCTGCCTCTGCCTCCCGAGTGCTGGGATTAAAGGTGTGCGCCACCACCGCCCGGCTTGTATCCTCTTTTTTTTTTTTTTTTATTTTTTTATTTTTTTATTCTTTTTTAATTAAAATTTCCAACTGCTCCCCGTTTCCCATTTCCCTCCCCCTCCTCCCACATATTGCCCCTTCCCCCCACTCCCCTCCCCCATCCCCACTCCTCTTCTCCTCCCCCCAGTCCATTCCCCCTCCCTCTCGATACTGAAGAACAGTCCAAATTCCCTGCCCTACAGGAAGACCAAGGTCCTCCCACTTCCATCCAGGCCCAGGAAGGTGAGCATCCAAACAGGCTAAGCTCCCACAAAGCCAGTTCATGTATTAGGATCGAAACCTAGTGCCATTGTCCTTGGCTTCTCATCAGCCTTCATTGTCCGCCATGTTCAGAGAGTCCAGTTTCAACCCATGCTTATTCAGTCCCAGTCCAGCTGGCCTTGGAGAGCTCCCAATAGATCAGTTCCACTGTCACAGTGGGTGGGTGCACGCCTCGTGGTCCTAATTTCCTTGCTCATGTTCTCCCTCCTTCTGCTCCTCATTTGGACCTTAAGAGCTCAGACCTTGTATCCTCTTTTTAAAGGACAATTTGTACTATCTATGTGCTACTTAGGTGTGGGACCAGCCACATCCTTAAAGTCTTTAATTGACACTCATTCCCCTAGAACCAACAGCTATTCATAGCTCTGTGGTTAAGGGTCAGGGCTGTTTTGTTTAAAATCAAATCCTCATATCAGGAAGTATTCACAGTAAGTTATTATCTGGCCTAAAAAGGGTAAATTTTAATTATTATGAACTTTTAATGCCATAAATAATTGTGTGTGGTGGGGGAAAATGCCTATAGTTTGGGAAACATAGAAAAGTATAAGCCATGGGACCGTAGGGGTGCATGCCTTTAATCTCAGCACTTTGGAGGCAGACCTCTGAGTCTGAGGCCAGCCAGATCTACAGAGTGAGTTCCAGACAGCCAGAGATACACAGGGAAACTCTGTCTCTAAAACAGAGTGTAAGCCAGAAACAAAACACCCATAGTTCTTCCCGAGAGAAGTGATCAACACTTTAGCATTGCTTGTTTAGTTTCTTACTGTATTCACGAACTAGCCTCTACCTGTTTAAGATTATTTTTATTTTATGTATAAGGCTGTTCTGTTGGCATGTGTGTCTGTATAATACGTGTATGCCTAGTGTCAGCAGAGGACAGAAGAGAAGGCATGGGTGCCCTGGAACTGGAGTTATAGACAGTTGTGAGCTGCCATGTGGGTACTGGGATCGAGCCCAGTCCTCTGAAGAAGAGCCTGGCTCTTAACTACTGAGCCATCTCTCCAGCCCATTTTGTTTTTATTAATTTGTTTATTAAATTAAGATCAGTGTATTTTCTTTTTTATAGTTTACAGCTTAAAATTTAGTTATATATTGGCAAAGTCTTTCTTTGTCAGTAATGATCCTATAATATATGTTTATGGTTCAATTTTTTCAATTTACAGACAATCAAGTGAAAGTTTAAAGTCAGCACTACAACTTACCTTTCCCTACAGCTCAGTGTTTTGAAGTAGGAACTCATGTAACCCAGGCTGAACTTGAACTCCCTAAGCAGCTAAGGAGCTTGTAACCCTCCTGCCTTGTTTCCCAAGTGCTGGGACTGCAGGTGTGCACACTGCACCCAGCTTATGTGATGCTGGGGATTTGTGCATGGGAGACAAGTACACACCAACTGGATTGTACCCCAGCCCTCAAACTTTTTTTTTTTTAAATTTATTTATTATGTATACAACATTCTGCCTTGATGTATGCCCACATGCCAGAGGAGGGCGGCAGATCTCATTACAGATGGTTGTGAACCACCATGTGGTTGCTGGGAATTGAACTCAGGACCTCTGGAAGAGCAGCCAGTGCTCTTAACCTCTGAGCCATCTCTCCAGTACCCTCAAACTTCTTAACTCTCATTTTGTCACAAATGCTTCCTGTTTATTTCCTGTGTGTGCATTTGTGTCAGAGACTTTAGAGCGTGTTTCAGGCATCCCTGCGGGCTCTGAAAAGTAGCTCTGGAAAGTCGTCCTGCTGCGCTTCACGACTGCTGCAGGGTCAGTGGGGGTCAACTTGTCTGATCCCAACCTTGAGCTCCAGGGTACCCAGCTATGACTGGCAGCCTGCAAGAATCACACAAGCTTGTCTCATTGTTCACACTTTGGAGCCCTGGACCGAGTAAAGACGGTTCCTGGGATAGAAGGTTTCCAGGAGGCTGGTCCTTTGGCTTCTGCCGTCTCAGCTTTAGGAAGCAGATCACACTTTCTTCCCTGGTCCCCAGTGACCTTGGAGATGCAGGAAATTAAGAAGCACCATTGTTTTGTTAAACAAGGCCATGACTTTGGCAGACAGAAAGAAGTACAAACGGAATGACTATGCTATCTGAAGATTGTTTTTATTCACTTATTTATGTTGAAATGGGGTCTCACTATGTTGCCTGAGTTGAGCTTGAATTCATGATCTTGAATTCTCTACTCAACTTTCTGAGTAGCCGTGATTACAAGCCTGTGCCTCCATAGCCAGCTAGATGAGGTTTTAGAACAGGCAGAAGCTAACCTTAGAAACAAGTGGAGTTTGGAGTATAGCTCCATGGTAGAGTGCTTGCCTGGCATGTGCGAGGCCCTAGGTTGGATCCCTAGCACTGCAGAAACAAAGCAGGAGCTCATCACCATTATCACTGGATCTGCGGCGACGTGACAGTCATGTCTGTCACATCATGAATGCCGCTGTGAGATCCTGGGTGATTTGGGGGCCTTCAGAGTTAGCTCAGCTCGGACGATGAAGGTAGATCTAGTCCTGGCCTTGACTCCATGTTTTTGCCATTTACAGAAACGAAGCCAGCTGGTAAAGAAGCTGAATGACTCGGATCACCAGTCCAGCACCTCCCCACTCATGGAAGGCACCCCCACCATCAAGTCCAAGAAAAAATTACTACAGATCATCGACACCACCCTGCTCAAGTGCTACCTTCATGTGAGTTGTGTCAGGATGCCAGTCCCCTGGCGGGATCTCTGTAGGAGACTTCCACTAGTAAGAGTAAGATTCTGAAGGATGGAGACCTCCTCGCCTTTGCACGATGCCTTTGTGATAAGGGGATAAGGCAAGATGCTCTTTTGGGAGGTTCCTTTGCTAATGAAATTGAAGCTAGTGCCACAGTCTCAACAGGGACAGTAATACTTCAAGGAAAATAACCACTTTGTTTTCCTCAGAAGCATTGAGCCATGTGCTAAAGAGTAGAAACATGCCCTACAGGCCGCCGCTTGTCCTTCTGCATCAAGGACCATTTGCTCCCTGTGCTTGTGAGCCTGGCTAGCGAAGGGTGGGGCTTCCAGGAAGGAGTTCTGCTGCCACCCCACATGATCCTATGTCAGCATCCTGTCTCCCCCAACAGACAAACGTGGCCCTGGTGGCTCCCTTGCTGCGCCTAGAGAACAACCACTGTCACATTGAGGAAAGTGAGCACGTGCTGAAGAAGGCTCACAAGTACAGTGAGCTGATCATCCTGTATGAGAAGAAGGGGCTCCATGAGAAAGGTGACCCCACAGGGCCTTCCGGAGTTCGGGGGCAGGGAGCTCTTGTACATTGGCAGCGTCCAGTGGACCTCAATGAGGAAGAGGTTCATGGGTTTGTTTTTGGGCTTTGTGGCAGCTCTGCAGGTGCTGGTGGACCAGTCCAAGAAAGCAAACTCACCTCTGAAAGGCCATGAGAGGACTGTGCAGTATCTGCAGCACTTGGGTGAGCCCTGTTGTGGTGGTGGGTTTTGAGATGGAGCCTCCCTGTGTAGACCAGGCTGGCCTTGAACTTACAGAGGTCCACCTGCCTCTGCCTCCTGAGTGCTAGGATCAAAGGCGTGCGCCACCACATCCAGCCCTAAGCCCCGCTTTTTTTTTTTTTTTTTTTTTTTTTTTTTTTTTTTTTTTTTTGGTTTTTCGAGACAGGGTTTCTCTGTGGTTTTGGAGCCTGTCCTGGAACTAGCTCTTGTAGACCAGGCTGGTCTCGAACTCACAGAGATCCGCCTGCCTCTGCCTCCCAAGTGCTGGGATTAAAGGCGTGCGCCACCACCGCCCGGCTAAGCCCCGCTTTTAAGAGCAGTGGGGGTGGCTCCTGTTTGTGTGGGTCTGGTTACCCTCCATTCCTGAGTCTGGTCCTTCCCTTGTATTCCATCCATTCCCTTCCTCTGCGTGCCATCAATAATGCAGTGATCGAACCATGAAGCCCTTTAGTATGTGGACAGACCATGAGGAGCAAGCAGCTCTGAATGGCTGGTGCTTGGCTCTGTCTTGTCCACGGAATGAATACATACCCGTACACCTACCCTTCCAGTCTTACTGGACAGGTCTGATTTTTATCTACTGCTAACAACCCTTACTTTTCCTTTGAAGGCACAGAAAACCTACATTTGATTTTTTCCTACTCGGTCTGGGTGCTGAGAGACTTCCCAGAAGATGGCCTGAAGGTAGGCCATGGCCCCGGACTTGACTGGTGCCGCAGTTGATCCAGATTGTATTTGGTGAAAGACCCACAGATACAGGAGGAGGCTGAATTGCCCATTCCTTTGGCGTCATAGGGTAAAGTGACCATGTGGGACAAGACTGTATACGTAGAGGGAACCTTGTCCTAAGGCCATTAGGCTCCAACCTAGACCGCTGTATATCAGACAGCTACTGATGCCTTATCCACCCTTCCCCTCAAAGTGTCTGCAGCCCCAACAATTGAAGGCATGTGTGTTTGTACCCAGAGTCAGAGGTTCTGCTTGTAGAATTCAGGTTTGTTCTGACAGATATTCACTGAAGACCTTCCGGAAGTGGAGTCTCTGCCACGAGAGCGAGTGCTCAACTTCTTAATAGAGAATTTCAAGGGTCTGGCTATTCCTTACCTGGTGAGATACCGTTTGGTTTGCCCCAAAAGACTTTAAACCCAGCATCTAGGAACATTAATCAACTTAGGCAGTTCAGATTCCAGGGAGGGTGGGTGTTTCCCCAGGGAACCAAGTTAGGAACGCTGCTCTTAATGAAAGTTTCTCAATCTAATGGAGAATCAAGGGAACCAAGAATTTAATCCCAGCATTTGGGAGAGGCAGAGGCAGGCAGGTCTGATTTCAAGGCCAGTCTGCCCTACACAGTGAGTTTCAGTTTAGACTGAAAATTTAAAAAAATCCTTCCTGACCTCACTGGGTTTGTTGTGGTTTTGGAAGAGCTGCCCCTAGGTAATCTTTGCGGCTTAGTTAGGGAACAAGCGGGATGGGTCCCAAGAGGGAGACTGGGAGGTGGGCTCACAGCACAGGAGGGTACCAATGAGAACGACCTTCATCCTGCCTCAGGAGCACATCATCCACGTGTGGGAAGAAACAGGCTCACGGTTCCACAACTGCCTGATCCAGCTGTACTGTGAGAAAGTCCAGAGTCTGATGAAAGACTACCTTCTGTCCCTGCCCACAGGTATCAGTGCCCACCCTACGCGGGTGACCCCAGACACTGGTCCCTGCCCACAGGTATCAGTGCCCACCCTACGCGGGTGACCCCAGACACTGGTGCCTGCCCACATGTAAAAGTACACCGGTTTCATTCCACGCTCTCCTCACTATATGTATGAGAACTAGGCTGAAAATTTAAAAACATACAAACACAGACAGACAGATGGGGCCACAGGGACATCCTTGAGATAAGAGTGCCAATACCCACTTTATTGTGTTCAGGGGCAGTTTATATAGGGCTCTGGCCACGCCCCAGCTCTTGGGATCTTTCAGCTGCAGGCCCATCAGCCTGCCATCAGGGTCTCTTGCTCAGAGCAGCTGCAGGCTGCTTAGAGCAGAGGAAAACAAGTTGTTTACAAGAAATTCAGGGTCTTGATCTGCAGTCCCCAACACCCACAGGCATCAGTGCCCACCCTACGTGGGTGGCCCCAGACACTGGTGCCTGTGTGTGGTGGAAACAGGCCCTGTTGTTCTCTCTGGGTAGGAGGACCTTTAAGGGAATCAGAGGCCCTGGGTGACTCAGGAGCCCTTGTCTGGTTATGGGTATCTCTGGGAATCCTTCTAAGTAGGACAGAAGGACAGATCTGTCTGCAAGATGACAGCTGTGTTGCTAAGAGACATGTTGGCCAGTATGTTTCTCTGTTCACAGCCTTCCTTAATGTCACACTGTGTTTTAGGGCCAGGGAGACCATGGAGTGAAAGAACTACTGGGAAATCTCCTTGGAGGCCCTCCTTGCTCACAGGGGAACACCCCTGAGCCCCATTCCTCTCATTTGACCCCCCCCCCACATTGTTGCTTAGCAGCATTGTTTCATGTGGAGCTTGGTTTCCCTTAAAGGCAAAATTCCTGTCCCCGCTGGAGAGGAGATGGGCGAGCTGGGAGAATACCGGCAGAAGCTGCTCATGTTCCTGGAAATTTCCAGCTACTATGACCCAGGCCGGCTCATCTGTGATTTTCCCTTTGATGGTGAGTGTCTCGCTTAGAGCCGAACCGTTTCAGCTGACCGCAATGGGAAGGCTCGTCTCTGCCTTTTACCGCTGCTCTCAGCCCCCAAGGGTGGGCGTGTGAGGACTAGCTCCTGTCCTCAGCATCACTTGTACTGAGGCTGAGAGAAGACTCCGGGTGTGAGCAGTGTGCTGATTTGTAGATTGTCATCTGTTGCTTTAGATATAAGGATTCTTATTGGAACTCATGGTTGAATTCTTCTTGTAAGCTGGCGTGACTCACTGAAAAAAGATAAGCCTGTCTGGCATTAGCTCTGTGAATGCCAGCACCAAGTGTTTGCCTCACCTTCACTGGAGTCCCAGTCTATGTGATCTTGGCTGTTTAATGAGTGTCCTTTCTCAGTTTGTGAATGAAATGATTGTTAAAAGAATGAGATATGGCCAAGCGTGGTGCTGCACACCTTTAATCCCAGCACTGGGGAGGCAGAGGCAGGGGGATCTCTGTGAGTTTGAGGCCAGCCTGGTCTACAGAGCGAGTTTCAGGACAGCCAGATCTGTGTGAGACCCTATCTACAAAAGGAAAAAAGATGGAGTGGAACTGGTACGGCACCTCCAAGTTAGCTTCCTTCTCCTTAAAACATTCTTTTAATAGTTTTCTCACTTTCAAAAAAAGGTAGTAGTGTTCTCTCCTGTTTTGTTTCGTGGTATTTTTATTACTTTGGTGCTTGGGATTGAACCTTTGCGTGGTTTTTTTTGTTGTTGTTTTTGTTTTGTTTTGTTTTGTTTTGTTTTTCGAGATAGGGTTTCTTTGTAGCTTTGGAGCCTGTCCTGGAACTAGCTCTTGTAGACTAGGTTGGCCTCGAACTGGGATTGAAGCTTTGCATATGCTAAGCTTGCACTCTACTTCTGAGCTGGACCCCAGCCCTCCCTCCCTCCCTCCCTCTCTCCCTCCCTTCCTTCTTGTTTCTTTCTTTCCTTCTTTCTTTTGTTGTTGTTGTAATTAGTGTTTTTGAAGATTTAGTTTTGTGTTTTTTAAAAGCTTCCCTCAACTTATTATTCTTTATATTTTTCATTCCATTTATTGTCTATTTGTGTATGTATGTGTCATGATGCATATCTAGAGGTCAAAGGACACCGTGTTTGACAAGGCCTAGGGACTGAACTCAGCTCATCAGACTTGGCAGCAGGTGCCGTTACCTACTGAACCATTTTGCTGTTCTTCACTCTGGTCCTTTCTTACATTTTTGCATTGCCCCAGTACACCTTCCTGGCACTGCTTAGTCCCTAATCCTGTGCATATGTAATGACAGTGGCAGCTACTTGGAGTCCTTTCCCCTCCTAGGCCTCTTAGAAGAAAGAGCTCTCCTGTTGGGGCGCATGGGGAAGCACGAGCAAGCTCTCTTCATCTATGTCCACGTCTTGAAGGACATGAAGATGGCTAAGGAGTAAGTCCGCCCTGCTCTCCCACCCCATGGCCGGCTGCAGAGGGCACATCACCTTCCATGTAGCCCCTCTCACCTGCTCTCACCACCTCCTCCCTTGCAGGTACTGCCACAAACACTATGACCAAAACAAAGAAGGCAACAAAGACGTAAGTAGCAGCTGTGGCCAAGGGAACATATGCACTTCCTGTCACTCTAGCAGACCCCACCTCATCCAGTGTGACCACAAATGGCACCTGTGTCAATCACCGAGACATGGTATACACCAGTGTGCTGATTGTGTGTGTTTACTGGGGAAGAAACTGAGTGACCATATGTCCTGGTTTACTTATGACATACACATCTGTTGTCACCTACCTGTTTAGTAGAAGCGCCCTGTCCCTCTCAGGAGTTCTGATTCATATATTAAGTTAATGTGGCTTGGCCCATCTCGGAGGAAGGGTCTGATGGTGCAGGGATTTGTCAGCCTCATGGACATTTGTGATGGGGGGGACCTGGGGCTAGAGCTAGAGAGGCTGCTAAAACGATGCATGGGACAGCCCTAGTGATGAGTGTCTTACCCCGTATGTTAAGAGTGCTAGGATAATCGGGAGGAAGTGGTGTACACCTTTAATCCCAGGCAGAGGCAGGCGGATCTCTGTGAGTTCGAGGCCAGCCGGGTCTACAAGAGCTAGTTCCAGGACAGGCTCCAGAGCTACAGAGAAACCCTGTCTCGAAAAACAAACAAAAAGTGCTAGGATAAAGTAACCCTGTGGCACTAGAATTGGTCAGAAATACAGCCGGCTCTCAGCCTTCAAAGCATAAGAAAATGAGGAATTTTTAGGTTATTTTGCAGTGCTAACTTCCTGTGAATGGTAGAGCAATAGCGGCATCCTCATTTGGCTGTTTGACTTGGCCAAAAAATTAAGGGGAAAGTTAGAAGTTTGGGGTGCTCCGTGCTAGTGTCGCTACCAACAGGGAGGCTCAGGGCTGGGGGTTCTAGGAGGGTTGCTGCTAGCCTGGCGTGCATGTTTCTATCTGCGAAACAGGTGTATCTGTCTCTGCTTCGGATGTACCTGTCACCCCCCAGCATTCACTGCCTGGGGCCAATCAAACTGGAGCTACTGGAGCCACAGGCGAACCTCCAAGCCGCCCTGCAGGTCCTAGAGCTGCACTACAGCAAGTTAGATACCACCAAGGTCAGGGGCTGCAGAGGGTGCAGGAGCGAGAAGAGGGCTGGGGAAGGGGCAGGCACAAGCCTCTCAGTTTCATTCCTGATCTCCCTAACCCGTTTCCGTCCTGTCTCTGCTCCTAGGCCATCAACCTTCTACCAGCAAATACTCAAATCAATGACATACGCATCTTTCTAGAAAAGGTCTTGGAAGAAAATGCACAAAAGAAACGGTTCAATCAAGTGCTCAAGAACCTTCTCCATGCCGAGTTCCTGAGGGTATGGGTGGGCCTTCTACACTTGGGGGAGGCCTTTGGGGGGGGCGTTGAAACAGGGGTTCTCTGTGTAGCCCTGGCTGTCCTGAACTCACTCTGTAGACCAGGCTGCCTCAAATTTATAGAGATCCGCCTGCCTCTGCCTCCCAAATGCTGGGATTAAAGGCCTGCGCCACAACTGTCTGGTGGGCTTTAGGTTTTAACAGAGGCAGTTTTCACGTTCCTGTTGTCACCGAGCACGTAGCTCAGGTGACCCAGCAGTCAGTATGGCATAGTAGAACCTATGGACGCTGAAGACACAAACAGCACCAACTTGTACTTCTGTTTTGACACCTGGCCATGAAACTTCTCCAATCTCCCAGGTTCAGGAAGAGCGGATTTTGCACCAGCAGGTGAAGTGCATCATCACCGAGGAGAAGGTGTGCATGGTGTGCAAGAAGAAGATTGGGAACAGGTGAGCCCCCTCCTGAGCACACCTGGACGCAGGAGAGGCGATGAGGTTCCCTGGGAGTGGAGGTGTAGATTTCTGCCCTGAGTTTCTTGCCCTGTTGCTGTGATAAAATTCTCAACAAAGGCAGCTGGAGGGAGAAAGTTTATTCTGCTGACAGACCAAGGCAGCTGATCGGTTCCAGTCAAGGAAACAAGAGCAATTAGGCTTCCTAGTGCTCAGCTCTCCCGCTCCACTGTCACAGTTCCTACCCAGGGAATACCCACCCACAATCAAGATCGGTCCCCCACGTCAGTGAAGGAAATCAAGATAATCCCCAGGAATGTCCAGAGGCCCAACTCCCAGGTGACTCTAGATTCTGTCACATGGACAGCTCTAACCTCACACCCACCATGGAGAGAAGCTGTCTTGTGTCACTGAGTTCTTGAGCTTTGAGAGGGCAAGTCATATTATCTTTTGAGGGACAAGCTTTGATAATTTAAAGACCTGACATACGACACAGGGCTGTTGAACTCTTGCCCAGAAAGCTCTATCCCTCAGGCAGCTAGCATGAACAATGGAGCCACAGAGTCAGTAGGATGAGAGACATACAGAAAGTCTTGAGATGCAGGCTGACTGGGTAGCTCAGGCTGATTTGGAACTCTGAGTCAACCCTCCTGCCTCAGCCACACCCCAGTGCTAGGATTATAGACCTGTACCACCATGCCAAATAGAAACGATGGGCCTCCAAGGGGGAGAAAAACTGATCTTCCAACCTGCCGCCTCGTGACTTGAGCAACTTCCTGAGCCATCATTATTCTGTTAGGACATGTCCAAGAGTCTGCCCTGCCTGGGACGAACGTGAGCTAAGAGTCTTTGTCAGAGGCCTGACTTGCTGTCATTCATTAGAACTAGCCTGAAACATGTTCCGCTGAACGTCATCCCCCAGTGCCAAGCCATGGGCACATGTTCTACATTGATTATTTTTTTATTCAAGACAGGGATTCATCCTGGAACTCCCTTTGTAGATCAGGCTGGCTTCAAACTCACAGAGATCCGCCTCCTCTGCCTCCCCAGTGCTGGGATTAAAGGCGTGCGCCACCACCACCTGGCTACATTGACTTTATCCATTTATTTGCCTAGTTGGTTGGTTGATAGTGCTACTGAGGGTCAAACTACCACTGACCCAAACCCCCAACCCTGCACTGATGGGGTAACAAAAATGTTTGCATGCACTTGGATGCTGTATAATTCATGCTCTGGTCGGTTGAAGAAATGGTACCACAGCCTTCCAGAGATAGTGGAGTAGGCTGTTCTTTGGGGTTTGGGTGGCTGCTGGGGATGCTGGAGGAGACTGTTAGAACACCACTCACCTCTAAACTATTCTTCCCCACAGTGCGTTTGCGAGGTACCCAAATGGAGTGGTTGTGCACTACTTCTGTTCCAAAGAAGTCAACGCAGCCGACACCTGAGCCCAGCATCCCAAGGACTCAGCAGCGGACAGCTCGACTTTCCCAGACAGTTGAAGGAGCAGCCATGTTAGGAACCAGGGACTGCTACCACCAAGTGTCGCCCTCGTTTGGACATTGTTGGCTGCCTTGCTCCCTGGAACATCTCTGAATTAACTGGACTTGTGACCTGGCATTGCTGACCTTTTCCTAGAAAAAGAGATTAGTTATATCTTACGCTGTTACGTTGCAGAAGATTCTAGGAATTTAACACCTGCTTGGACAGGAGGAAATGCACCGTCTTGCCTTCGCATACCAGTCACCTGGACAAGGAGATTTCATCTCAAGTGTTTGTACCCATGGGGTTGTTGACTGAGAGTTTTCTATTACGATAACTGCACAGCTTCACAAGACCCTCTCCCCTGGCATGGCAGCCTGTAGAGTCCCATGGGAGCCTGGTACTAGAGCTCCCCAGCCCATTGCCCAAGCAGACTCGCTGTCTGTGTTGCCAGTGGTTCCTCCAAGAGGCTGCGCCCTGTATCCTCTTAAGTGGTCTCCCTGCTTTTCCCTTTAGTTTTCAGTCTCCTTTTCTTCACTATTTATTTTGCCCCTTAATCTCTTCTCTTGCTATGCCATACACTTGCTACGTCCCCCACTCTGCAGACTGAAGCAGGGGAGTAACTAATATTTAAATGGGCAAAATGGGCAGCCACAGTCTGGGTTTCCAGGAAGCACTGTCAGGTACATTGTATGAAGGTTCTCAGTAGCGGAACTTTCCTGCTAAGGTGCATGGGAGAACGCAAGCCTGCAGGTGTAGGCTTTGGTACCTTCCTGGCCAGCACCGCACAGGGTGTGGGGTTTCCTAGGCAGGATCTCCGCAGAAGTGCCTGCCTCCTGCAGCCTCTCACCAACTGCTTGGCCGGGTTGCTAAACCTTTGTGGTGAACTCTTTATGCTCTGAGCATCTTCCTCTCTGCTGGCACTCTCTGTCCTGTTGCTTTCGTGGCCATCACTGTTCCCTGGCTGGGGAACTGCTCTAGGACTGGGTGGTAATGTGCGTCTCCACTGCACACCGAGAACAATTGACCAGAGCTGACAGTAGTGAGATGTCGTACCTGTGAGGCATTGAGGGATGGCAAAGAGTGATGCAGGAGCAGGGGGCTCACCACTGTCTCTGTTGAGCATGTCCAGGAACCCGCAAGAGGTATGCAGAACCTTCTGGCTTTGGAGGCCATGGACACGAGGCACACACATGCACAGACATATATGCAGGCAGAACACCCATACACAGAAAACTTTTTTTAAAAAAGTGAGCAGTGCTGCTTCTGCTCCCATTTGTAGCAGCTTAAAATGCACTCCGTTGGGAGCAGCACCAGGGTGCCAGGCAGCTCCCCGCAGGAGCCCTGTCCTCTCACCTGGTGAGCTTATAGCATCCCTTCTCATGAACCGTATCTGAAGCAGTAGAATAAAACCTGTGTTTTCTCCTAGCTGGTGTGCATACTGAATTCTGTTTTCCCAAGCACCATCCTTTCTAGGAAGTCTGTCTTCTCAAACTCCATAGAAGTCTGGTGGGAGGAGCAGGGGTAGCTCCAGCCTGACAGTGATGGAGCGCTGCTCCTCAGCAACCATGAGCAGAGACCAAGTCTCCTCGAGCCTCTTTTCCCCTTCTGAGGACTTTAATGGAAATGATAATAGTTTAGCTAAGAGGAGAGAAGGATAAGACAGAGACTATGAAAAATATCAGACCTTGCTCCTTTCACAAATGCTCAATCTGTGTGGCCAGCAAGTGTGACTGGGTGTATGGCTGACATTGCATGTACAGTATTTCCACCATCACACTGGGGACTCCGGGATCCTACATAATCTAAATTGTCACAGTCCTTGTCACACAGCATCGCTTTGTGCTTCTGAGGCTCACTGTGACTGGAAGGCTTCAGTGAGGATGTGGAATTGGTAGGAGGGAGGGACTCTGATTTTTTTTCGAGACAGGGTTTCTCTGTAGCTTTGGAGCCTGTCCTGGAACTTGCTCTTGTAGACCAGGCTGGCCTCGAACTCAGATCCCTCTGCCTCGCGAGTGCTGGGATTAAAGCGTGCACCACCACAGCTCGGCTTTCCAGGACTATTCCTATGGACACCTCTGGAATAGGTCCATATACTCTAGTCCCCAACACCTGCACACCCATTTGTGGAGTCAATACTGCCTGGGCGGAGGACAAGGTCGTGAACAGTGAGGTGTTTCTTTGAGGAATGAATTTGATGGGAACAGCTGGTTCACTCATTGCCCTGTATATTTTCATTTGGGGGGCCCGGGGCAGGTCCCTCTTCCTGTTTCCCGACACAGGAAGGTGATTTCCTTGAATGTCAGTTATAAAGGGGCACTCACTAGCCCAATGGGTGCACCTCTGACATTTCAAGTGAATACCTGAATTTTCCCTGGGCTGGCTACCTACCCTTCTACCCGCAGGGCAACTCCTAAAATGGCCCTGTTGCCCTCATTGGAAACAAGTCTTTGATCTAGCTAGCTGTTGGGAGCTGTGAACCCCCCAGATTCTGAATTCCTGATAAACAACTTGTAATGCTTGCAGCTGCTCTGAGCACGAGACCCTCAGGAGTTCCTGATGGCAGGGGAGTGGTTTCTGGTGGGTTTGGCTGGGGCATGGCTATCAGTTAAGGATCTCTATATAAGCGGCTCTGGTACACAATAAGGGGAACATTCCTGTTTCCAGGATGTCTGTTTGTGTGTTTCAGTCTCCAGCCCCTTGCCTGGTTCATGAACTGTATGGTAGCACACAGAGTGCAGATGGGCGTGGTGCGCTGCAGCTAGCTCCACCTCGCCTCCCCCAAGAGCAGAAGCAATTACTTGTCCCATACCATGAGTGTTATCAATGTCCTTGCATAACCGAATATAATCATTTAAACTCCTATTTCCATGGGGACGTATAGCCTCCAGATAATACTATTAGCGTTTTTGTAAGCCAATTGCTTTACAACAGGCATAGCCATGTCTACATTCCCAAAAATACGACCCGTCAGCTGTAACAGGCGGTCAACAAACTCAGGATAAGGTTCCAAAGATTCGTGAAGAACCTGCGACAGCTGTTCCCCTGCTCCTTTATTAGGCAGAGCCTTCACGCTTTGACAGCTGCTACAGCTATCTGTGATTTCCCTGAAATCAGGAAGGTCAGAGGTAACCTGTGCTGCTAAGCCCGCACACTGTCCTGCACCAGTTAACATGTCAAGGTTACACAGCAGCGCTGGGCCGTGCAGTATCTGCAGTTTTTCCACATTTCACTTCTCCATAACAAATAATCGCCCCTGAAAGACAAGCTCTGCATCCAATCACTGGGCATAAGGTTGAGTTCCACAAAAGAGTCCATTAAAGCCACAGTGAAAGGAGCATGGGACCCATAGGCCATGGATGCTGCTTTTAGCTGTTTTATGTCTTTAAAGACCAGAGGGTCATGCTGCCTGATCTGCTCTCCTTGTGGGTCCATTAAAGCCACAGTGAAAGGAGCATGGGACCCATAGGCCATGGATGCTGCTTTTAGCTGTTTTATGTCTTTAAAGACCAGAGGGTCATGCTGCCTGATCTGCTCTCCTTGTGGATCACTAACCTCCCCTCGGATTTCTGCCTCCAGGTCAATAGGAGCGGAGGCAGCAGCGAAAGGCTTTGAAGCAGCGAGGAATGGATTCTGTTGTGGAGGTCTTATAGAAACATCTGTTTGCTTGCCTCCTTCCTCCTCCATAAAGTTCTTAATACATTTCACAGATTTCTCATCCTGAATTTCCTCGAAAGTTTTGGCTAAATTGTCTAATCGGTCCTTCACCTTCCCATTGCCGCTGAGAAGAGTGTCTTTTACTAAACACCAAAGCGGAAATATTTTCATGGGAAATTCTTCTGGCCCTTGCTCTTTCAAAGCTTTTTGAAGGTCAGCTTTTATCTGTTCCCAGTCAGGATTAAAACCCCCTGCCTGTGAAAACCAGGGACTAAATTCTAAAACTGTCTTAATAAACTTCTTGTGCTGTCTCAGTTTTAAGAGCGGTGCCCTGCTTCTCTAAAAGAACCATCAATTGACCAGTCAATACCTGAACAGAATTACTGGCACCCATCTTCAATTCACCCTCACCATCAAACCATCAATCTCTTACTCGCTTGCTTGCTGGCCAGCTTTCCGAGGGTGATCTCTCAGCAACTCCCTAGTTCCCAATCTCACTGGGGCCTCCACCTGTAGTGCCTGCACTATGGGACAGGATGGGAGACGGGAAAGGGGCTGGAGATTTTAGAACACATGCATGGGGACACAGGTCATCCTTGATGCAAGAATGCCGACTTTATTGTGCTCCAGGGAAGCTTGTATAGGGATCCTTAATTGATAGCCACACCCCAGCTCTTGGGATTTCCAGCTGTAAAACCCACCAGAATTCACTCCCCTGCCATCAGGAACTCGTGAGGGTCTCGTGCTCAGAGCAGCTGCAGGCACAGGAAAATAAGATGTTTCTCTCCAGCAGGCAAAAGGTCTGAGTCAGGCAAAGAAAGTCAAGGAGTCAGAGGTCTGCAGTCCCCAACAAAAATCCTCCAGAACTTTTGAGTTGAGGCATGATGGTTGAGGCATGGGCAAATGGCCTCCAAGAGAAGAATGTGGTTTAAGCCAGACAGCACTCAACCAGTTAGTACTGTTCCCTTCCTGTCCAGGGCCTGGGCTTTGAACTGGGGACTGGGTGTTTACATTGTCCACAAGATAAACAAGGGGCTGGATTCAGATCTCTGAGTCATATCTCAACCTTACAATCCACATGAGGTGAAACAGGCCGTCACAGTTACATCACCTTAGGTTCTGGAATTTCTGGTCTGGACTTGCCTGTTAGTTTGGGAGTTGGTTCAGTTTTGTGGACGTCATTTCAGCCTCCAGCTGTATGTCTCGGGCAAGACAATGGCAATTGCCTGATCGTTTGAGATAGGGGGTCTCGTCTTGTACCTCAAGCTGGTCTCATATGACTGAGTTCAAGTCAGCTTCCTGCCTCAGAATGCCACGTGCTGGATTACATGTACCATCACCCCTGGATCTATGAAAGGGTTGTGGTTAAAGAGGTGAAAGGAATCTCCCACAGTGCGCTCTCCTAGAAACTTCTTTTCCCAGCGAGGCTCCTGCCGGACCTCCTAGATGACTGTGGTCCACAGGGAGGGAGATGTCACACACTACACACTATCACTGCTGGAGCCTCTCCTGGCCGTGAGCACTGTGCCTTTGCCTCTGGCAGTGTGAGGACAGGGAGGCCTGCCTCTCTCCTGCATTTATTTATACTACCAGCCCATGTCCCTGTCTCTGTTCCTGAATCACCAGGCACCTCCTCACCAGCAAGGGAGTCATGAAGTAAATCTCTTCAGGGTATGGGCAGTGCATGCAATGGGTCCTTTGCATCAAGGGAATAACTGAGGGAGGCCAAAAGAGAGATATAAAATGTCTTTGAGACACCATGAAACCCTGAGCCAGAGATTTCCATGTTTCCACTGAAGAGCTGTGGGGATTGGGATTTGAAGGAGGGACGGTGTGGGGATTTCTGGCAGCTAGAGGAGGGTAGCCCTGATTCAACATTAAATGCCATTAGGAGCCCTGATTCTATCTAATGCAGATTAGTTGGAAACAGGGATGTCTGAGCTCTTGCCCTACGCACTAGACAGGACCATGGCAAGGGGTGGGGTAAGCAGGACCTGAGCTGGGGTCCGGAGTGCTAAGCAGGACCCTAAGAATCATTTGGAAAGGGACCAAGTTGCCTTTTGCCTGGGGAAAGCGGCCTCCACTCACTTCCTGGAGCACTTCAAACCCCACCTCCTGCCCCAGTGGCCACCCAGCCCTCGTCCTGGGCAGAGTAGTTGCTCCACCCTCCCCACTCCTGTGCCTCTTGCCAGACCTGAGCTTCAGTGAGTGTTGCCAGAGAGGGTGACTTGAAAGCAGGCAAGCGCGCTGCTGGGACCTGGGCTGCTGGCCATGCCCTGGACCCTCTGGCCGAAGTGGCTGGTAGGCAAGGGACTGCCCCTTCTTGGGGCAGTGCTGCTGCGGAAGAGAGAAAAGAGGGGAACCCATTGGAGCCATTGCTGGGTAATGTACTCATCCCACTTGGGAAGTGTTGATGGCAGAGTCCTGGGAGACGGTCCCTGTAGGGACTAAGCCAGTCACTGCACTGGGTTTTGATTTAGGGTGGAACATACCACAGACAACCTGGAAAAGCTCAAACTAGAGAGATGAGCCCAGGCCTTGGCCCTAGAAAGTGATCTCCAAAACGAAATCATGGCAAGTCCTGTGACCGTTGCCTTTGATTGGTTTGCGCCAAATGTGCTAGTCCGGTCATATAACACATTGTGAAGAAAAGGGATGGGGGATTGTTGGGGTTCTGGGAGATAGACTGATACCCAGAAGACTGCAATCTGGTGTTATCTTTTTTTGAACCCAATCTTCAATCTAGTGACTTGTCAGACCAGTATAAACTGGGTGACTACTTCTCCTCACCTTCCCACTCCCTCCCTGCCTCTGCTTGGTCTTGGTCTTCCAGCCCTTGCCTAGAAGCCTATGGGCATGGTAGGTTCTGGCTTTCTCTTTTAATGTTTAACCTTCTAAAATACATTCTGCCAGTTCTCGGGCCATGTGGAAGGAGCAGCTGCAGTTTGGTCATATAAATCCTAAGTAGCTTAACTGCTCATAATGGCATTTAATGTTGAGCAGATCCAGGTTCCTCACTAATCCTGACCATCCAACCCCCTGGGCTCCGCAAACGCTTCCTAGAGTTCCTGTCACAGGAGCATCGGTGACCCTGGACCAGGCAAGCGCTGTGGTTAAGACAGAGTAGAGGAGAAAAGGAGCCAGAATACACGTGAGAGAGGAGATCAGGCTGTCCCTGGCTTCCTGGAACCGAGTTTCTTGGGTTCTGTTGTTTCAGCAGGAAACCCACCCATATTACGACCTACAGGTGAAGGTGCTGAGGGCCAGAAACATCCAACAAACGGATCTGTGTGAGTGAGCCTCACCTCCTCCTTCTTTTCTCTAGGCTGTTCTCAGGGCATGTATGTGTGTACACGTGTGTTCATGTGTGTGTGTGTGCATGTGCATACAAATGCCCACCTGGAGTAGGGTGAAGGGCTGGTATTAACTATCAAGGGAGGCTGCCCTGGTGTGGGGTGCACAGACAGGCAGGAGCACCGGGAGGGATGAATCGAGTAGACTCCAGCCTCCTGCTGACCCAGGAGGATCTGTGAGGGTGTGTTAGGCTCACATTGCCACACACCAATGCCTGCTTTCTGGGAGCTTTGGTGGTGTTCACACAGGGCACAGAATTTTACTGCCTGAATCAGGCAATTTCAAGGAGTTACTCAACGATCTATGCTGCTACGTGACCCTTTGAACTGTGGCTGCTGCTGCAGGATTTTTCGTCAGTTGAGTGGGAGGTATACCTGGCCAAGGTAGAGCCGGGAACACCAAAGCTCCCAAACCTGCCCCAGGCAGGTAGCCTCCTATCCCCCTTGCTCCTTTGTTTCCAAGCCCAGCCTCCTCCAGGAAACCTTTTCAGCAATAAGGTCCTCTCCCCTCTCCCCTGCAGTGTCCAAAGCCGACTGCTATGTCCAACTGTGGCTGCCCACAGCTTCTCCTAGCCCCTCTCAGACAAGGACAGTGACTAACTGCAGTGACCCAGAGTGGAACGAGACCTTCCGTTATCAAGTCCATGGTGCTGTGAAGGTACAGGCCAGAAAGCTGGGCATGGAGGCCAATGAGTTCCTCCACAACACTGACCTTTCAGTTCTGTCCTCAGAATGTCCTGGAGCTAACCCTTGGTGACAAGGATATCCTGAACAGTGACCAGCTCTCCATACTTCGGTTTGACCTGAGTGGTCTCCAGCCAGGCAAACCTCACACAGAAAACTTCCCTCTGAAGCAGGAGGTGAGGTCTACCGGGGTGAGCAGTAAGTGAATTTCCAGGAGAGAACCCCACACTGAGTCACTGACAGGCAGCCACCTTGGTTTGACCCTGGTCACTGCTGAGTCTGGCACAGTACCTGGCACATATTTATGAATGGATAAAACTCTGTGTGGAAATGCTATTGCTCCCCTGTGCCTATGAGGTACCATACTAGACTCACCTCCTAGGCCCGAGAGCTGAGCAAAGGTGGGAGGCAGGGGCAACCCCTGAGATTTTTGAAGGTTTTTGAAAATTGATGCCTTGCTCACCCCCATGTAGGATTCACAAGAGCTGCAAGTAGAATTTACTCTGGAGAAGAGGTGAGTCCAATTAGAGCTTTATTTATCCACTCATTCCAAGTGCCAGGCCTCAACTCCTTCACTTGCCTTGGAGGCCTGGCTTCAGAGAGGACAGCTTACTTGTATGTTGGGTGACAAATCTCCCTATCCACAGTTCTGTCGTGCTTCCCAGGCTCCTGTGCCTGCTTAGAACATATTGTTTCAACAGTCATGGTAAGGGGGGTGATGGCCCGTGAACCCTTCCTTTTTTACAGTCAGAAGCCTGTTTCTGAAGTCATCACCAATGGGGTCCTGGTGGTGAGTAGGGAAGATGGGTGTGGGACTGGGGAGCAGGAGACAGGCTGAGTCCATGATGCTCCATGTCTCTAGAAGACACCCAGTCCTTCCCTAAAGGAAGCTGTGCTAACAACGAAGAACAAGAAGCTACCTTGAGCCTGTGTGGGCATCACAGACCCACTGTTCCTCTGGGACCCTGGATGCTGAGACTGCTGGAGAAGCCTGTGGGGCCCCATAATTCCTTTTTCTACCAATGCCCACTTCTTATGAGTCCAAGGGATTGTCACAAAAGACCCCTGCCCTTAAGGCCCATGTCCTGGATAGCCGCTGTGCTCCTTGCCCTGGATATTCCTCCCTTCCTCCACCTTGGACAGACCCTTGGGTTCTCTGACTCCTAAAGCTTCTGCTTTCCTCAGGCTCAGCCCTGTCTGAAAATCCAGGTCACGCTCAAAGGAGACAAGACAGCCTCACTTGGAGAGTACGGTGAGTCGTGTCCTCACTCTTGGAGCCTGTCTTCTTCCTAGGGGCTATGTCTGATGGGAAGGAGATGGCTCTCAATATATAATGCTTAAAGTGGGGAGAGGGCAGCAGGGCTAAGAGTGGTCTCCCCCACCTCTGTGAGCAACTGATCAGCCTGGACAGAGATGCAGGAGAGCAGACTCAATTGAGCAAGTGCTTCTGAAGCCTTTGGTTGCAGCCTGACCACCCACATGTGACTGGCCCAAACAAAGTCAGAGGGCAAGGGGTATTATCGTCTGCCTCCTTAGAAGAGAAACTGAAGTCACTCTGTTAGCATAGAAGATCCGAGAAGTTGGGAGAAGGCAACCTGAAAAGATAGCACAAATCTTGTTTCCGATTTGTTCAGTCTGCCAGTCTTGTGTAAAACCAAGGCCTCAGCCTTCAATTTAAAAACCTCAGTTTTAAAAATAACAACAGGAGGGGGCTGGAGAGGAGGGGGCTCAGTGTTAGAGCGCTGACTGCTCTTCCAGGGGACCTGTGTTCAGTTCCCAGCACCCACATGGTGACTGTCTGTAACTCCAACATCTGAAACTCTCACACAGACATACATAAGCAAAACACCAATGCAAATAAAACAAAAATAAATAATTTTTAAAAAATAACAAAATGGGGGGCTGGAGAGATGGCTCAGCGGTTAAGAGCATTGCCTGCTCTTCCAAAGGTCCTGAGTTCAATTCCCAGCAACCACATGGTGGCTCACAACCATCTGTAATGAGGTCTGGTGCTCTCTTCTGGCCTGCAGTCATACACACAGTCAGAATATAGTATATATAATAAATAAATAAATATTAAAAAAAAAGAAAAAATAACAAAATGAAGCTAAGGAGAAAGCTCAGCGGGTAAAAGTACTTCCTACACAAACTTGAAGACCTAAGTTCAAATCCCTAGTATCCACTTCAAAACCTGGGGATGACCCCCAGTGCTAGGGGGGTCAGAGACAGGAGGATCGCTAGAGCTTGTAGGCTGCCAGCCCAGCTCCAGGCTCAAGGAGAGACCTTGTTTCCAGGGAATAAAGTGAAGCATGACAGAGCAGGATACCAACAACCTCTGCCCTCCTCATGTGTGCACAGGCATGCATAGTCACACACATGTGAGCATGTCACACACAAAACCTTAATGAAAATGACAAAATGTCCTAATCAAAAGTCATGACATCATGGGACCTTGAGCAATTCAAGAAAGAGATCTGAGCTAACTAAGAAACCTACGGCTGTATCATGGTGGCCATGCCTCCTGTCAGTCAGAACACTCCTTCATAGTTAAATACCCTTGAGGCTGCAGATTTATTTTTTCAAAAACTAAGGCACAGGGGCATTCCCCGACACATGTGGGAAGGGTCAGCATCCTCAAAAAACTAGCTCCATCATTATTTTGCTTCCTTTAGACTTTCCTAAAGGATCATGGGGAAGGAAGAATGTCCCCTCTATCCACCCAGTCCACTCTGATTGGGGCAGGGGAGGAAGATCATATTACCCTTTGAATATGCCACCCCACAAAAATATTCATAGAATATTCAAAATCTTAAATTTACTTAAGTTTTAAAACTTAAAACCAACAACACAGAACTCAAAGTGCATCTTCCTGCTTTGTGGCAGCCTCTGCCATCTCCCTGCGGAGTGCTTGCTCTGATAAATACACTGCTTAAAATGCATCTCTTGACCCATTTCATTCCTCTGAGGAAAAAAGAGCTGAGAAGACACACACACCCCTAACAGCATGGCAAAGAGAGAATACGGGAAGTACAGGATTAGGGTTATTAATGCAGTCTGGCACAGAGGGGGAGAATCCAGATGGGGGGGGGGTGGAGCCTGGTGGAGTGATAGGAAGATGTCCCTTCCCACATGGAGACGCGAGCCTGTGAGATGAGAGCTGCCATGGTGACATGGAGGGTCTGGCATTATGCTGGCCATATTTATTTCCTCACAGCAGCCACGTAGAGCAGGTGCAGCCTGAGAACCTCTTCCTATCACACAGCCAGTACACGGAGAGCCAGGACCAAACAGGTCTGACACACTCCAAGGCCATTGCCTTCACCATGAGATCTGGCATTTCTGCAGTGAATGGTGTGTCTTAGTCTGCCTCCATCTCGGGCTATCAACCTCGGTGGGAGAGGAAAAGCACCTTTCCCGGTGTCCCTGCTACCTCAGGGCTGCCGAGACTGGCTTCAGCTTGTGCAAGGGTGTGACTCTATCTGGACCCTGCTGTCCTCCAACCCTTCGAGTCATAGTTGCTTCTGTGGTGTATTTGGGACCCAGACTCTTCTGCATAGCAGTGTATGCCTTGGCCGGATGTCAGGCCTGGGAGTTCCTCTCTGGTATCCACCACCTCTCATAGCTGCTAGGAAACAGGGCAGGAAGAGGTCTTCCCACTGTTCTTTGCTTCCCCTCACCCCAGCCTGGGTCTCCCCTAGCTTGAGCAGACCTCTGACCCCTCTGCTTCTGCAATATGTAATTCTCTGTACCCGGAATGCCAGTCTGCCTTCTACCTGCTCTTCTGAGTCCCTACACTTTTCCAAGGTCTTTGACTTTTGGGAGCTAAGACCACAGCAACTTACAGCATATTTCTGTGTTCTCTTTGGCCACAAACCTCTCTAAAAGCAAGGAACACAATGCATGGATGGAGTCAAGAGGTCTGGAATATTAACAGTTGAAAATGGGTACTAAATGCAATAATGAATGGATATTTATGTAATTGGTTACATGCTATGTTGTAGGGAGCTGCGGGCTGCGTTCCTGCCACCAAGCTCCCGGTCACCTGGCTAGCTTATGCCCAGGAATAACAACACACAAACTGTATTCTTTTAAACACTGCTTGGCCCATTATATCTAGCCTCTTCTTGGCTAATTCTCACGTATTAATTTAGCCCATCTCTAATAATCTGTGTAGCACCCCAAGGTGCGCTTACTGGGAAGATTCTAGCCTACGTCCATCCTGGGTCAGAGCTTCATCACATCTGCCCTGGAGAAGAGCGGCATCACGTCTGAGCTCACTTCCTCTTTTTCCCAGCATTCTGTTCTGTTTACTCCACCCACCTATGTTCTAACCTATGAGGCCAAGCAGTTTTTTTATTAATTAACCAATGACCTTCCTCCATCAATGTTAGGCAATTAAAATAAAAATTTCAAAATCACCAGCCTCATAGGCTATGGGCTGCCCCCTTCCCTTCTCCCCTAGTATTTGTGTGTTTCCCACACTGTACCAGGGCGGATTGACTATAGAACCCAGGAGCTCTCCGTGGATCTTTCCCTGTGGTCAGGGTACTTAAGTGAGTAGGGAGACGAGAGCTAGGGGTCTGGGGAAGAAGAGGAATTACTGTCACCACTGTCCTGAGCCACATTTGCATCCACCCACTTTGGCTTTTCACTGCATCTCTGCCCTCAGGCTCAAGGCAGATCCAGCTGGCAGTGCCTGGGGCTTATGAGAAGCCACAGTTAGTGCCTCTCCAGCAGATCAGGGAGCCAGATCTACCACCTACCTTTACCTTCCATGTGAATCCGGTGCTGAACCCCAAACTGCACGTAGAGCTGGAGGAAAAGCTTCTGGTTCTACAGGTAAGCGAGCAGCAGCAAAGGGAAGAACAGCGGAATGAGTCCGTGTAGGAGAAGACTCCAGACTGCTGGAAGCAAGTCTTCCATGACCCCCCCCCCCGCCATTGTTCCTTGGCATCTTCTCCACAGAGTGACCCAAACGACAAGCTGGAGGCTCAGAACAGCAAGCTGAGCAAGGCAGACATCTTGCTCTCCTCTCTGCCTCTCGGCCAGGAGAAACAGCACTCTGTGGTTCTGAAGGTAAAGTTTAGTCTGGTTCTGGGGGCCCCTGCCTGCCCTTTGATCACCCAGAGAGTTCTGGGGCTCACCTTTGACCTGAGCACCAAGGGTCAAAGATGGGGGTCTGACTCTCTTTACTCAAGGATAAAGGCACTGCTGTTTCTTTCAGGGCCAGGAGGTGGCTCTGAGTCTGAAGGCGGAAATGAGGTGAGGTGGGGTTGCTGGTGGAAGGCCTTGGGGCTTGACTAGAAGGGGGAAATACCCCAGTGGGTTCTGCTTTCCTGCCCACTTAGGTCAGGCCATGGGGACCACCTCTCTGG
Organism: Chionomys nivalis; assembly: GCF_950005125.1. Classification (NCBI taxonomy): domain Eukaryota; kingdom Metazoa; phylum Chordata; class Mammalia; order Rodentia; family Cricetidae; genus Chionomys; species Chionomys nivalis. The sequence continues at coordinate 54,402,283 of NC_080094.1, forward strand.
TACTAGGGGGAAGTCCCCAGGGTGTGGCTCTGTCCCTATGGAAATGCACTGGGCTCAAGGTTCTCCTCCATACTCCATTCTCCCCGTCTGAATCAGCTCTGAGGACTTAGACCTGCGCCTTGGCTTTGAGCTCTGCGATGGGGAGCTGGAATTTCTGGACAAGAGGAAGCATGTCGTATCCAAGGCCCTGCAGCGGGTGATGGGATTGAGTGAGGCTCCACACTGTGACCAGGTATGGGATGAGCTCAAGCCAATCCAGCCTGTCCCCTTGAGGGGTCTTGTGTGCATAAGAGCGGCCAGGAAGCTCAGAGGAAGTAGAGGCAGCAGAGGATGAAGAGAGCAAGAGGGCTTGTTCCCCTCGCTGATGGGCACAGTCAACCCCTGGGGATCAGAATGAAGGCTTACAGTCCTGGCTGGGGGTGGAGATCTTTAGCAGCTCAGGCTGTCACAACACAATTATGCAGACTGAGAGGTTTAAACAACGGAAATTCGTTTTCTCATGGGGTCTCTTTCCTGGCTGGTAGACAGCTGCCTTCTTGCTGTGGTGTCGTGTGACCGTTCCTCTGTGTATATGTGCGCGTGTGTGCTTGTGTCTGTGTGCATGTGTGTATCTGTATGAGTGTGTCTGTGTGAGTGTATTTGTGTGTATGTTTATATATGTATGAATTGTGTCTGTATAAATATGTTGCTGTGTGTGCATGTGAGTGTGAGTGTAGTATACATGTGTGTGCATGTGCATGTGTGTATTGTGTGCATGCCTGTGTATGTGCACACTCAGGAGTAGGAGCTGTCTTACACTACCTTCATTTTAGGACAGAATCTCACTATGTAGTCCTGGCTGACCTCAAACTTGCTATGTAAAAAGACAAGCCATCTGTGGGCTCTCACTCTTGGGTTTGACAGCCATCCCATACTGCATGCCCTTGGGCACATCATCAGTTTTGTCATCTGTAAAATGGGAGGCTCACTGGGTTTCTGGGAGAATTCAGTGAGCTGATACGTGGAAGGTGCCTGCTGTGGATAAGCAGCAAATACGTCAAGCCCAGTGATGTTGCTATCGAATTATTGCTGCGTTCAGGTGCCTGTGATCGCCGTGTTAGGCTCCGGGGGTGGAACCAGAGCCATGACGTCCCTGTACGGCAGCCTGGCGGGGCTGCAGGAGCTTGGCCTGCTAGATGCTGTGACCTACCTAAGCGGGGTCTCTGGGTCTACCTGGTAAGTGAGGTAGGCTAGAACACAGAGCAAAAGTGAGCTCTGGGTGGGTAAGAAGGTCCAGGAGACGGGATGGAGTCTCTGATAAGGGGCTGGGAGCCTACCTTCAAGGAGGTCAGGATGAGTGAGAGGAGGCTGGGTCCCAGGGACAAGCCTGAGTGGGGGTGCAGGACTGCAGGTGTGTGTGACAAGAAGAACTTCCTCTAACTCTCAGCATCCCTTCCATCGACAGGTGCATCTCTACGCTCTACAAGAACCCCTCCTGGTCCCAGGAGCCTTTGCAGGGCCCCATTGACCGTGCCGCGGCTCGAGTCTGCAGCAGTAAGATAGGGTTGATGTTCCCAGAGCAGTTGCGATACTACATCCGGGAAAAGGAGATCTGGAAGAGCAGAGGCCAGACCATGTCCCTCACTGACTTGTGGGGCCTCGTTATCGAGTATTTTCTGAACCAGGGGGTAAGAGAACAGGAAATGGCTACATTTGCCCCATCCCAGCTCCCTTTCCACACTTTCTCTCTACCTTACTTCTTTCTTACTCCTGGAGCAGAGCCCAGTAAAAGCACGTTTTGAAAATGGTTTCTGCCTGCCTCTGCAAAAACAGCTCTGACCGGCGCCACCAGGCGGTTGTTCCTAGAACTGCAGGCCCCGTCTGTCTGAGACAGAAGATTCAGGGTAGCTGAGCCACATGTGTGGCTATTGGCTGAGTGTGTTTCACCTGGGACAACTCATTTCTATTAAGTTACGTCTTCTAGTGATTTCCTTTGTAAAGAAATTAGACTGACTTTTCAATGATCCCCTATAACCGTCAGTCTAGCTCTCTGTGTTCTGATATGCTTTCTGGAATGGCAAAGAAAGGAGAGGGTGTTCCCAGAGGCACTGGGGTTATGGAAACCCCACAGGGCTCTGAGCTCTGCTACAGCCTAGAGCTACAGCCTGGCCTTGACAACACAACATATCCCCAGTGGGTACACCATACCCCTCAGCGTACTGAACTGACTTCAAGCCCTGGGGATAAAGAATGGGAACTCCCGGCAAAGTCAAGCTGTCTGCTTTCTCTCCTGCCCAGGAAAACCCCGCCACGCTGTCAGACCAGCAAGAAATAGTCAGCCAGGGTCAGAACCCTTACCCCATCTATGCCAGCATCAATGTCCACACACACTTCAGTGGCGAAGACTCTGCAGGTGCCTGGGTGTGGGCCCAAAGGAAGAAGGCAGGAAGAGGGCGGTAGGAGGGTGGAGCTATTAGATCTAAGTGGGAGGTGCTCCCAAGCTGGGACCTTGGCAAATGGTAGAGTTGCTTCCTCTGATTTTCCGGAAAGTCAAGGTTCCTGCTCAGTCATGAGGACCCTGGTTACTTTGTTTCCCCAGAGTGGTGTGAGTTCACCCCCTATGAGGTCGGTTTCCACAAGTATGGGGCTTACATTCCCACCGAACTCTTCGGCTCTGAGTTCTTCATGGGTCGGCTGCTGCGGCGCTGGCCAGAACCCCGCATCTGTTACCTGCAGGGTGAGTCTAGGCTTGGAGGTTGGAGATGGGCAGGGTTAGGGCCTGTCTGTGATTCGGGGTCCTGTCTGTCTCTGTAGGCATGTGGGGCAGTGCTTTTGCAGCCAGCCTGAATGAGATCTCCCTGAAGATGGGAGGCTCAGGCCTGGGTTTCCTGGACTGGTACAAAGAGCGCATTAGTGTCACAGGTGAAAGCAAAGGGCCCTGTCCAGCCGCTACCGCTTCCCACTTGCCAGAGCCCGGGCAGAGGGACGAAGGATGAGGGAGATGGACAAAGGATGGTCTCACTTCTCACTGCATTTCACTGTCCCCTCTCTAGATGACTGCCCAAAGTCGCAGTTTCAGGACCCCACACGACTGCCTACCAGGGTCATCACCCCACAGGGTCCCTTCTCTCGGGCTATGTTGAACATATTCACCTCCCGCTTGACCTGTGCCCGGAGCTTTAACTTTACCCGAGGTCTCTTCCTGCACAAGGACTATGTGACTAGCGTCGAGTTCATGGCCCGGAAAGGTACGCGTGCGGTGCTGCGGAAGGAGGGAACTGTAAGCAGATCCTTCCGGTATATACGGCTGGCTCACCGGGGCCAGCACTGGCTTTTCTCTGGGTGTTGGAGGAAGTGAAGTCATGGCCCTCTGGTGCTGATGGGGAAGGCTTTTCTGGTTGCTCCAGAAGGCAGGGTAGGCAGGCTAGAGCGAGGGACTCTGCCTGGCCATTGGGAGGCAGGAGAATTCTAGGGACCGACTGCGGATGCAAAGAGAAGAGGGTCGCCAGCAAGAACGACTGCATCTATCCCGGTGCACCTTACAGACAGACATCCTGACGCTTCCCCCAACAAGCTCACACCCATGAGGGATAGCCTGTGCCTAGTGGACGGAGGCTTTGCCATCAACTCACCGTTCCCGCTGATCCTGCAGCCCCGGCGGGCCGTGGACCTCATTGTGTCCTTTGACTATCCCTTGGAAGCTCCCTTTCAGGTAGGGAGGGAAGGGGAAGTAGGGGTCTCCTAAACTGAGTAGAGGGGGAGAGGGGAGAAAAATCTCCCCTGAGAGGCCCAGCTGGGTGTTTGGGTGTTATCTCTGGTGGTAGGGTGTCTTTTAAACATTGTCAACAGTCCAGGTCTCCCAGCTGGTGGATTCTGGGATTCTGAGAGGGTATGTAAAGAGGGTCTCAGTTGTCTTCTAGACCCTGTCCTAGAATCTGTCTAATTATGTTAGGATTTTTCCCTGCTTCACATGGGTCTGGGGTTGCTGTCCTTTGTTACTATGGTAACACTGGGGGGGGGCACACACACATCCTCTAAGGGGACATCTGCAAAGCGTGCCTCAGAATCAGAATCGCTAGGGCAGTAGACGGACGTCATCAATCACATGTGGGGTTTGTGGTCTCTCTTTGACTTCCTCTTTATCCTCCTTATCCAATGACTGCCTAGGACTGGAGAGCAGATTAAAAAACCCCTCCAACACGCCCTTGCTATCAGCCCCTTAACAGGGAAGAGAGGAGGGACTAGCGAAGGAACAGCCATACTAAGGGGAGGAAGGATGACGTAAGAGGTCTAGAGGGACTAGCTTGACAGCTGGCCTTTGCTAATTATTGCTAATTCACTAAGCTCCCTCTAGACACTTATTTCCAACTTTATTCAGCAAATAGAGAGGTGGCTCAGAAAGTCACTCGGTCATTCAGAAACAGAGCTAGCTGAAGCCTGAGTCCAGGTCAGAAGCTCGCATCTTTGCCCAGGGCTTGCAGATGACAGAGAAGTACTGCCTGGATCGAGGAATCCCCTTCCCCCGGATTGAGGTGGAACCCGAGGACTTGGAGGATCCCCGTGAGTGCTATCTGTTCATGAAGGCCGAGGACCCCCGCTCGCCCATTGTGCTGCATTTCCCCCTTGTCAACAGGACCTTCCGCACACATCTGGCCCCAGGTAAGGGGAAGTCCCAAGCCTGCTCCAACCAGCAGAGGAGGATGGAACACTAGCCTTCTGGAAGGCCTGGGCTAACCGCTGTGGCCTCCGCTGCCTAGACCTTAGTGTTCTCTCTGAACCGTCTCTTTCTAATGGGTTCAAGAGTTAAGATGATCTTTTCCAGAGAGCAAGCCAGACATCCTGGGCAGGGGAGTGTCCAGGACCATCAGCTCCCAGCCAGTTTCATAGCGTACTTTAGCCTAGCCTTGCTTTCTCACCCTCAGATAAAGAACGACAAACAGCTGAAGAGAAGGCCTTTGGGGACTTTGTCATCAATGGGCCAGATACCCCCTATGGAATGATGGACTTTACCTATGAGCCCAAGGAGTTTGATCGGTTGGTGGAGCTGAGTCGATACAATGTCCTGAACAACAAGGAGACCATAAAACATGCCCTCCAGCTGGCCTTGGATCGGCGGCAGGCTGGGGAAAATGTTGGGGGCCAACCTGGTGGGAGTCAGAGGACTGTGGTAGAGGTGTGATGGAGGGCCCTAGGCCAGGGCTTGCTGAGGGAAGAGAGAAGACGTTTCCTTCCCCGTGGTTTCCCAGGCTCCAGAGGTCTTGCCGGTGAACTTGGAATAGAACCTTCTCATTCCCTAGAGAAGATGGGACAGCCTATCTCTCCAGGAGTGCTTGGAGACACTGGGCAGGAGAGAGCAGATTTCACATTACAGTGGGGTAATATAAGTGTAGTGAGAACTCGGCATGAGCCTCATCAGAGGGCCCACCCCCTCCACAGGACCTCTGTAAACCCTGGCTCTTAGAGCTTCACCACAGAGAGAGCTGTGGGCCGAGAACCAGCTGCCCTCCTTTTACTGAGACTGGATGAAGAGCTATAACCACCCACACTTCCACAGTGGCCTTGCTCTGATTCCTTCGAAAGCTCTTGGATTCAGTGCTGTCAAGAATAAACAGGAGTTACCAGGCAGTGGTGGTACACGCCATTAGTCCCAGCACTCAGGAGGCAGAGGCAGGCGGATCTCTGTGAGTTCAAGGCCAGCCTGGTCTACAAGAGCTAGTTCCAGGACAGGCTCCAAAGCTACAGAGAAATCCTGTTTTGGAAAATAAAAAAATAAATAAAAATTAAAAAAAAAAAGAATAAACAGGAGCTATATGGATTGGCAGTCTGTGTCACTGAGTCCATGTTCTACTAATTCTTCCCTGCATTCTGGCCTCTCTGTCCCTCCTCAGAGGTCACTAGGCTTCCCTGCTAAGGCTCATGGAGTTTGTGACCAAATGGCCCATCCTGACAGGTGTGCACAGCACTTTATGCTTTGAACCCAAACTACATTTTCTCGTTCATATACACAGCTGTCACTTCGTGCAGATACAGTCTTCACATTCTCAGGAGCCGACCTTTTTGGTCGCTCCAGGGTGAAGGAAAGACCAGTGATCTTTTTTGTTTGGTTTTGAGCAGCACCGGGCAGGAAAGCCTCCTGCCACCTGGCATCAGCAGGATTCACCACTTCGTGAGGCAAGCACACGGGCCCGCCCGTCGTAATTAGTGCTGTGTGTGTCATGCCTGCCTCACGCCATACTCTGTGCCACCTGTCCACCACTTCAGGGTTTACCAAGAACTGAACTTAGTGGGCACCAGTCCCCTCTCCTGCAACACTGCCGTGGAGTGCTATTCTGGGGAATGGTACAGGGAGTACCTTCCTGGAATTAATATCACCAGGGAAGAGTTGACCCCCAGATGAAAAACTCAGGGCTACATTTCATTCAGACAAGGCTTGATCCAGAGGTGCTCTGGTACCCACCGTGGTTTTGGAGAGAGACTGTATTGCAGTGTGTAAGATCATCACTCTGAGGTCCTAGGGAGAAAGTCTTCAGCCAATCCCTGCTTGGTTTTCTCACTTACAAAATATGGACCTAGACTATCTGCCCTAGAAGGCTGGGGGACAGGTGAAGATGCTCTTCAAATAAACAGTTTCTGATAGTGTGGCACAAAGCCTACGTTCTACAGAGCCCAGGATCCATGTGCTGGTACAGATGTGAATATTCACTTAGAAATGTAGGGGCACATATCTGTAAACACAGGTGGCTGAGAAAAGGAGCATTGTGAATGCAAGGCCAAAACCTGGGGAACATAGCAACCCCTATAAAAATACTTTCGGGGCTGAAAAATATCTAAGCAGCGATTGAGAGCACCCTGATGATGTTTGCGAATTAGCTGCTGTGGGTGTGCATGTGGCTCTCACACTTGGTTGCACACTACTTCACGCATCATCTTCAGTGGAAATGGGGAGCAATCTATCGTCTAGTCAGGCTGACTAAGATTTTAGGAGTGACCAGTAGCTAATCAAAGTTACCATCCGCTGGGTGTGGTGACACACACCTTTAATCCTAGCACTAGGGAGACAGATTCCCATGGATCTCTGGCCATCTGAGATGAGCTCAAGACCAGCCTAGTCTATACAGGAAGCTCCAAAATGGCCAGAGCTACTAGTAAGATCTGATCAAACAAAAATAAAAGAAAAATTATTATTAGTTATTATATTAGTAGTATTAATGGTGCTAGTATTTAGCTTTTTAAAGGGCAGAACTTATATTTCCCAAGCTGTATTTGAAGTAGCAGCAATCCTCCTGCCTCAGCCTACCAAATGCTAGGATTACAGAGAAGTAAGTATGCACCACCACACCTATCTTACATCCTATTTCTTAAATTTCCCATCTAAGGAGGGGGTAATAACCACAATCACTGCATTATAGAAAGCACAGTAGAGCCACGTGTGGTGGGCACATGTGTAATCCCAGCACTCCAGAGTGGGAAACAGAAGGATCCAGAGTTCAGAGACTGCTTCAGCTACAGAGCAAGTTGGAGGCCAGCCTGGACTAGCAGAGAACTGCTGTTGTTTTTATTTTTTTACTCTTTTGGGGACCACCACCTAGCTCCCAAATAAGTTATACATGGAGAATTATTTTTACTTATTAATATGTGGTCTTAGCTTGACTTGTTTCTTAGCCTTTCTAATTTAAATTATCCCAACTACTTTTTGCCTCTGGACTCTTTTCTTACTTCTGACTCTCACTCTGAGGCTGGCTGAATGGCTGGTCCCTGACGTCGTCCTCCCCTAGTTCTCTCATTGTTTGCTCCTTTCCCTCTTCCAGAGTTCTCCTTTATTTATCCTCTCTGCCTGCCAGCCGCGCCTATATTTGCTCCTGCCTTGCTATTGGCCAATCAGTTCTTTATTAGGAACATCAGGTGTTTTAGACAGGCAAAGAAACAGTTTCAGAGTTAAATAAATGCAGCATAAACCAAAGCACATACCTTAAAATAATATTCCCCAATATTCCCCCTTTTTCCTTCCTAAACAAGAATAACTTTAACATAGTAAGACTGAATGTAATAAGAACAATTATCAAATAAATATTACATTCACAGTGTACTGAATTCCAACTCATTTGTGTCTGGTAAATTTAAAGAAAATACTCCATAATCTATCCCATATTAGTAAATCCAAAATTTTATACCTAACTTACTTCTTATCATATGTAAGAAAAACTGCAAATATAACTATCTAGTCTTCAACTCCATCAAAGGTACCAGAAGGATATAATATATAGCACAATTTATAAAAACCCAGAAACATATATTGGGGTTTAACATGAAGGTGAGAAAAGCAAAACAGTCACTGGCTCTTATCTCTACCTCATCTGAAAGGGTAATCCTGCCTTCAGGAATCTCAGAATAAGACTGTGTCTGAGAGCTGTCTCCTCCCATTTTATATTCCTCTCTAGGGCTGGGATCAAAGGCATGTACCACTACTGCCTGTTTCTATGGCAAACTAGTGTGGTTACTGGGATTAAAATTGTGTGTCAACACTGCCTGGTCTGTAAGGCTGATCGGTGCGACTGTTTTACTCTCTGATCTTCAGGCAAGCTTTGGTTATTAAAATACAAATGAACTATCACTACAATAACATTACTTAAATGAACAAAAAAGTGCATTGCAAAATGATTGACTTCCAAAAATTCTAGAAATGACAGAGACCTCTGACTGCCTGGACAATCACCCAAAGTTTCACTGCAACATTGAGGCATCCATCTTCAGCCATTGGCCAAGAGTAACTGGCAGACTTTTCAGTGAAGCAGGAAATTTGAAAGATTGTCCCACTTATCTGGCAGTTTGTCAGTCATTTCCTCTGTTTCCTGCAGAAAGTCTGGCAGTTTCTTCGGGAAAGCAGGAACCCTGAAGTACCAACCCACCTTGTTTTGGCAAAGTTCAATGGTCACTTTCCTGTGGGTCCTGCATGTTCAGTTTATACAACATACTGTCAAGCAGTCCAGGCACGAGCAGCTTCTTTCCCCAATTGGCTAGCCTTGCCACATTGAAAGCAAACTCCATTAGGAGTTTCATCGATGCCCATCATCTCTGAAGTAATAAAGAGAACTTTCTAGGGCCTGCCTTTAAAGTTTTCACTCAGGGTTCAAAAAGAGATGTCACAATAAGCATAGGGACTTAGGTCTGATGGCTATAAGAAGAAACTCTTCTTTCACACGTCTTTCTTTATTTCTCTCCTGTTACAAATTTCCAAGCATTTATAAATTATTCATTAACAACTTGTTAGTAATAAAAAAAACTACAAGGAAGATTCTCAGGGACATAGGCATTCTTTGAAGAGACACAGCCAAGCTTATCAGTTAGTTTGTAGCTAACCACAACTGCAGCTGTGGGGAGGCTCTGGTCTTCTCTTAAAGGGGCCACTACAAGTTACAGAAGGGAGAAAACTAAACCATCGAGAGATGTAAGGAAAAGGCAAAGAACACATGCATTGTTTTAAATTTCTTAAGTGTGATTAATAATATTTGGGCATGGTTAGTTAATAAACAGTCATTTTTTAATCACCATAATCTCAGGACTGAAACAAAAAAAGTGCATCATAAGCTGGTACAAAGTGCTAATTATTACTGTTTTGAATCAGATCAGGGAGGTGTTAATGAAGGAGACACAGGTGCAATTGATCGCTTGAAGGACTATAACAAGGACAGACACCTGCAATACTGTCTAATTGTCACAAATATTTGAAGGACTTATATCTAACAAGGCCAGATATCTGTTTCTGCTCTGTGGAAGTTCCTCCTGTGATCTCTCCACAAGGACATTCCGTCTGGCCATTTTGCCCTGTCAGTCAGGCTATAGACAATCAGCTTCAAAGTTTCTCATCATAAAATGGGGAAAAGACTAGATTATGAGAGCTTATTTTATAAACCAGAGAATACAGTGTAGGAGGCAGTCATCCTATTAACAGAGCGCAGGTTGTTGTCCCGATGTGTGAGGAATACCACTGGTAAGGGTCCCAAGGCTGAGTTAGCAGGGGAGCATGTTACCACACAAGAGAATTAGAGACAGCGAGCGAATCAAGAGACAGCATAGTTAATGTGCTGTTCCTACTAGAATTTAAACCCCATAAGATGTGTAAATCTCTGGTGGGTTACCTTCCAAATGTCAGCAGTCATTACCATGTGTCTTTGTGGGTTCCATCAAAGGAAATTTGTGCTGTCAGGAGCAGATGTGTCTCATTGCCATGAAAAGTCCTAAATTCACAAAACATGTGAAATGCCATATTCTGTAGGTCTTTGAGATGGCTTGAAGACCATCTATCTAAAATATATCTCTATATGATCTGGAAAGCATACCTAACATATCTACAATTTTGGTTGTTATAAGTGACTAACCACTAACCTCTGTTTCCTGATTATCTTATATAGTTCATAATAATAGTTTTCAAAAACTAGAACTTTACCTTACATTTTCAAATGAACTGCCTAGGTGCAATACCTTAAACAAGAGCAGAAACATATATATATATATGTATATATATATATGTATGTATATATATGTATATATATAATATGTTGTAACAAAAATAGCCTTAAATTGGTATTAATATACAAAAATCCTTTAAGCAAGAGTAGAAGCATATATACAGTGTGTTTTCACAAGACTGGCCATAAATTTGTATCAATATACAAAAGTCCTTAAAACAAGAGTAAAAACATATATACGGTGTAAGAAAATTGACTCTGAGTCCGTATCAATATGCCAAAATCCATGCCAACACAAAATATCTATGATTAATAGTTGTTTTTTAAAATCCTATATTCATATATTCCCCTAAATCATAACAAACATTCAGGACCCACAAAATGACCAAACACCTTCTACATTCCAGTTCTTGGGAATGTGAACGTTGTTTTCTCTAGACTGCTTCCTGCTGAATGTGGGCAAAGGCATTTTTAGGGTCCCTGAGATAATTTGAGATAATGATCAAGCCCTGGGAAGATCAGCAGTAACCTTTGTTGATAGATAACACCTGTCAAGTTTCTGGTGGTCTCCTTGATCAAACCAGATCCATATCAACCTAGAACAAATCCACAGCCTCTTGTTTCCTGTGGGAACAAAAGCAAAACCGCTTCTCCAAAGCATTTTTGATTTCCATTTGACAAACACATTTTTGACTTTTTTATCTTAAAATATCCAGGCTTGTTTATTTCTACAATCCCTCTTTTAATTCCAAGCCTCTTAGCAGCTGTCCTTTGCTTTTCAGCCATCAAAAAATTCAAAATAAACACAATGCTAGAAAGGGTCCAGCCTCCCTGGGTTTCCTATATTCACATGGCTTTTTTTTTTTTACTCAGTCTCTTTAAATACTTTCTTATTTTTAATCTATTTCTTTCTATGACTGTCTATGCCCACTTTCTTTTCTTTCTTAAGCCTACACGCATTGCAAAACACACTGGAAGCTATTTAGAGGTTTTTCTGTCTGGATCTCTTTTACTGTGTATCTTTTAGCATTTTGACCACATGAGCAAACTTTAGACAGCTAAGCTACACCTGGATTCTCCGCATGCTCTATAGGCTGGCTCTGCCCACTCTCGGGTCAGGTTGCGAAAGCTTGCAGGTCAGTCAGGTCGGAGGAGCATGACTAGGAGCTGCATTCAACCCGCCAGAGCTCTAGAATGCCTATACTTGCCTGCATTTTCTACTCAGTGTTTTTGTTTCTATTTAGCATTAAAAAATGCTGTTTAAGTGTTTTGCTGCCAGCTTTTTCTTAAAGGAGCTGTATATATATATTTTTTAACTTTCTTAGGCACTACATGTAAATATGACCCCACGTTGGGTGCCAAAATATTGTTTGTTTTTTATTTTACTCTTTTGGCTTTTTTACTCTTTGGGGGCCTGCCACCCAGCTCCCAAATAAATCACACATGGAAACTTATTCTTACTTGTTAATGCTCAGCTTTAGCTTGGCTTGTTTCTTTCCAGTCTTTCTAACTTAATTTATCCCAACTCCCTTTTGCCTCTGGTCTTTTTTTGTTTTCTTACTTTTGTATATATTACTTTCACTCTTACTCCATGGCTGGGTGGCTGGGTGGCTGGGTGCCTGGCCCCTGATGTCCTCTTTCCCTTGTTCTCTCATTGCTTTCTCTTTTCCCTCTTCCAGATTTCTCCTCCTATTCATCCTCTCTGCCTGCCAGACCCATCATCTATCCTTACTCCTGCCTTGCTATTGTCCCTTTAACTCTTTATTAGGAACATCAGGTGTTTTAGAGAGGTGAAGAATCACAGCTTCACAGAGTTAAACAAATAGAGCAAAACAAAAGTCACACACCGTAAAATAATATTCCCCAACAGAGACCCTGTCTTAAACTATCTCCCTCAAAAACTAAAACAAATAAACAAAAAACAAACAAAACCCTCTTTTCAGGATAGAACTTCTGTTTCAATCAGATGTCAATAAAACAAAAATCTTTAAAACATAATTATTTTCTGTTTGCAACAAGGGGTTTTTCAGTCTGCACTCTGGCTCTCTGTATTTCAGGCCTTTCTGTTTTCTTCTGTACGAGTCTTCTGGAGACAAGGGACACATCTATAGCTCAGTTCAACCTCTGGCCTTGGCTCTGTGTCACAGTGCCAGATGAGCTGTCACAGGGGTGGCAGGCATATGTGAAACTGGCTGCCAGTCACATAAACACCCTGCAAACCTGAAGTCAGGGAGTTCTAACCCCGGTTCTCCTTAGCCAGATCCTAAACACACCTCCCTCATAGCTTCCTGCTAACAGAGGGATAGGAAGGCAGATGTATCCCCTGTTCTGGATAAAGTTGCTTACTTTGGCAAATTTTATTAACACATGTGTGCTGGTTAGTTTGGGTCAAGTTGACCCTGGGAGAGAAAACCTCAACTGAGAAGATGTCTCTGTCAGATTGGCTTGTCACATGTCTGTGGGACAATTCCTTGATTGATGGCGATTCGTGTGGGAGAGTCCAGCTCACTGTGGGCAGTGCCACCCCTGGGCAGGTGGTCCTGGGTCATAAAAACAAGCTGAGCAGCTCATGAGGAGGAAGCCAGTAAACAGTACCCTCCATGGTTTCTGCTTCGACTTCTGGTCCCATTTCCTTTCATGATGTACTGTGAGCTTTAAGATGAAATGAACCCCAAGTTGCTTTTGAATCATGGTGTTTATCGCAGGAGCAGAGAGCCAAGTAGGACAGGAATGATCCCTAGAACATACTGCTCAGGCCCTGGGAGGGGATGTGCTAGAAGACAAGCTTAAATGACATCATGCCTCAATAGCCACCTCTGCCCAGCCCAACACGTAGTAAAGTAAGCAGAGAAGTGTGCAGTGTTATCATTGGCTCTTTCTGGAAGGTTTTGAAATCTCTTGTGGTGACTGCTAAGGTCAGCAGCCCCAGCTCCATTTCCTCCCAGGTTCTGGTCCAGCAGGAAAGACAGAGTGTCTCCTAGAATTTTATGCACCCAGAATTTGCTCACATGGGCTTGGGTCATGAGTTCAGTGAGCCAAGCACCAAGGTCAGGGCAGTTCCATGAGTTAGACAGCTTAGGGCTACATGCCACATTCTATGCTTTCTAAATTTTTTGTTAATTAACTTTGTGCGCATTTACATGCCTGAATGTCTGTGTGTACCGCAGGCATGCCAGAGCCTGCAGAGGAGGCATCGGATCCCCTGGAGCTGGAGTCACATGCAGTTGTGAGCCACTCATTGTGGGTGCTGGGAACACAACACGGGTCCTTTGAGAGAACGGGACATGCTGGGCCATCTCTCTAGCCCCCACATGCTATGTTCTTGGAGCTAGGATTCTCCAACCATGAAGCAGAGCACAAGGGAAGGGCTGGTTTCTGAGAGGAGGACTGGGAAAACTAAGCAGCTGTGGATGCTGAAGGGGGGGGACCACAACTCACTGTTGATTTGAATAGAACAAACTTGGAGAAGACTGGGCAAAGGAAGGGAGCCCGCAAGGGAGAAGCATGCTGGGGAAGAGAGGTGCCTGAAAGCTCCTCCAGCCTGGCAGCTTAGCTTGGGACTGCTCTGCATGTCCACAGAGCAGCTCAGTGCCTTGGGTGAAGATAAGGGACCTTTGCTCAGCCCAGCTGTGCCTACCCCATTCTCAGCCACCACTTCTCTGTTTGCTGTCTGTCTTCCTGTTCTGGACTCCTGGGCCTTCTGAGCTTCTCCCCTTTAGCTTCTTATTTACAGTCCATGCAGGGCCTTTGTGGCGTGAGCTTTAGCGCTTGGCATCCCAACCGAGTCAATCCTAGGCTTCATCATTTTTGGAGACAATGTGGGTAAGTTCTCAATCCTAAACATCTCCTATCACCCATCAGAAGCCCATGGCCTGCTGGGAGTCTTGAAGCTGAGTTCCGGCAGTTTAAGCCTTTTTACAATTGTTCATTCTCTCTCTCTCTCTCTCTCTCTCTCTCTCTCTCTCTCTCTCTCTCTTTCCCTCCTTCCCCTTCTTTTCTTCTGCTTTTTGAGACCTGGTCTCACTATATGGTCCAGGCTGGTCCAGAATTCACTATGTAGACCAGGCTAGCCTTGAACTCAAGGCCATCTTCCTGCCTCTGCCTCTTGAACGTTCCCACTACACCCAGGGCATCTTTCTCCCTGATATTACACTTGGTTTGTGAAAGTTAAAAATATTTCTTACTCGATCATTTTTCATTTGTTCATAGACTATTCTCAATTTTCTTTTTTGGCTGATTTGATATAGTTTTCTTTAGGCAGGGTTCACTGTGTAGCTCTGGGCAGTCTGGAATTTGATATTTAGGCCAGTCTGGCCTGGGAGTCCCAGAGATCTGCCTGCCTCTGCCTTCTCAGAGCTGGGACATGTTCTTCCATTCCAGACATTTTAGATTTTTTTTAAGTAATTTATTTATTTTATGAGCATTGGTGTGTATGTCTCTGTGTTGGATCCCTTGAAATTGGAGCTATAGACAGTTTTGAGATGCCATGTGGGTTCTGGGAATTGAACCAGGGTCCTCTGGAAGAGCAGTCAGTGCTCTTAACCGCTGAGCCACCTCTCCAGTCCCTTAGATTGTTTTTTTAATGAGTTAGCATTAATCCAGTTTCACTTGTTGGTTGACTCCTTCCGCCATGGGGATCCAGATATTGAACTCAAGTCATCAGGCTTTGTGGCCAGCGCCTTTCCCTGCTCAGCCTTCTGGTCGGCTCTTTATTCTCTGATTTATGATGAACTGACACTCTCGTCGTTTTAGGAGAGCACTGATTGCTCTGACACTAAGCAAACTGTGGCTTTCTGACGCTTTGCTCTATAGTGCTCATAACCTGAGAGTTTTCTGACTATGAAGTCTACCATTTGGTTCTGCTAGAAACCTCTGTGGAGACGGCTCAGTGGATAAGGCATAGGCAAGCATAGGACCGACATTTGGGATCCCCAGTACCCACATACAAGCTGTGCTCATGGTAGAAGAGATGGCTCAGGCATCACTTGCTACTCTTTCAGAGGCTCAGAGTTTGGTTCCTAGCACCCAACATCAGGCAGCTCATGACTGTCCTGTAAGTCCAGCTCCAGGGGATCTGCTGCATATCCATGGTAGACATGTACACAGACACACACATACACATAAACAAAACTTAAAAAAAAAATACCGTGTTCCGTGAACAACCTTGCCTCAGTGAATGAAGTTGGGGAGTAACCTAAACACCTGCCATCAACCTCAGGCCCCCACATGTGCAGCACACACCTGTGCCTGCACTCATGCATACACACACGCGCACACACGCACACACACACCAGGGAAGGAAAGGAGGAAGAAGCCCCTGCACTCGTAGGAGCTGCCGACGCAGAGTGTGAGTGCCAGTAGAGGCGAGGGGCTGTGAGCATGGTGCCCACCTCAGTCGTTTTTCTCGAAGGGCCTGAATTCCCTGTCTGTCCTCTTATCTGAGCTCAGGAGCCCAGGCCTCCTCCCCTGGGGCAAGCCTGACTCAGATGAGGTTGACTTAGAAAGGTTTCTTCAGCTTCGCCCCCTGACTCGGGGATCAGCTTCCACCAGCTGTCTGTCCTTCCAGGCTGCCCCTGTTTCCTCTTTCCTGACACTTCAGCTCTAGGAAGGATGCTCCACCCACGAGGCCTGGTTCTCTGCCAGAAGTTTCTGGAGCTGCTGGTTAAGCCAGCCTTTTGAGGAAGATGAGAAGTACTGTGTGGTAGTGACCTGGGGGCGGAGCTACCTGTTTATAGAACCACAATTCCTCCAGGATGGGGAGAGAATCACAGCTGGCTCCACTCCACTGGGACAGTTACTGCATCCAGTCAGAGAGCTGGCATCTTGGCGGGAGTTGGATGTGGAGTCGAGATAGAAGGGTTGGCAATGGAGAGCCTGTTACCTGAGAGACTACCTGGCCATCCTCACCAGGTAACAGTGGCCACCGATCAGGGAGAGCCTGGGGCCAACAAGCCTGCTGTACCTAAAAGGAGGGTGGCATCAGTCTCCGTGTGGACCAAGGGAAAGGGAGTTGGTGCTTGGGTGTATGGAGTGGGTAGGGGGCAAGCAGCACCCACAGAAGTGGGGACCTGGGGACCGTGAGGCAGCTTCTGCCCACCACTGTGATGTACAGGTGGCATCCTCCTCATGGGTGCTCCCTCAGGACTGCCACTTCTGCCCATATCAGAGAACAATGGCCGCTCCTCTCTGAGGACCCCCTAGCCCACTACTCATCGCCATAGGCCAGTGGAGTTCCTGGAACTGGCTGGAGCCCTGTGTTTCTCAATATTTTCATCCTCATGCCAATTATTTTCTGGTCACAAGAGTTATGGGGATGCACCTAGGCCAAGGATCCCACAAACTGTTCGCTCCCCTCTCAGCCCAGAGTTCTCATCCTGCACTAGAGACCAAGGCTGATAGGAATAGTTCCTCTGTTTGTCCCTGGTGCCCCAGAAGTGTCCAAGGAGGCTCTCCAAGGCGCCTTGCTTCATTTGCAGACCTTGATGGGTCTCTCACTGGGGTCCTGAGATGCAGCCTAAGTGACGTGGGGCAAGCAGATCCTGGAAAAGACTTGGGCACTGCAGTCTGGACTCCAGGAGACCTGGGGGAGGTGGAGAGGGGCTGCTTCCACTGGAAGACGAGAGAGAGGACCCATCCCCAAGTCAGCCATCAGTGGAAACATCCCGATGTGACAGGGTAGTAGAGGGACTGCCCCGTCCTGGCTCCATCGCTCCATCCTCTTAGGAGCTCCACATCCCATAATGGTTGATGAAATGCCTTAAGTTCCAGCTGATTTCCCTGGGAGGCCACTTCTCCTTCCTCCTCTTGCCAACTCTGGGTCCAGACCCAGGAGTAAACAAATGCCCAGGTTCGGGGATTTGGGAGCCTGCGTCCGCCCCATATCTGGGAAGTGCCTTGTTGGAAACTGGTGTTTCCAGGCTTGGGAGCTTTTGACTAATAGGATTGACTAATTCGTCCTGCCCTCTGAGCTGACTAAGTGTCTTCCGAAACAGGCGAGCTCCAGCCCCTGCTTCTTGGTCTTCTTTGCTGCTGACTGGGGACTGGAGCTTCCGTTGGTGGCAGGAGAGTGGTTGGCAGAACTGGTTGGGCACCAGAGATTGGTTCTATGAGTTTTCTGTTTGATCCAACAGCTGAGGCTGACTCTGAGGAACCGGCAGAAACTGGCCACAGCATCTGCCTTGCCTCCCCCTCCCCCGCACCAGAACCCCACCACAGTCACAGGGGAAAGGGTGGGGGGAGTCATCCTCTCCTGTGCTGGCTTAGAGACTCACACCCCCATGTCTGGCTTTATGTTGGACTGGGGATCCGAACTCAGGTACTCATGTTTGAGCAGTAGACATTTTACCAACAGCCACCTCCCCAGCCCCTTCTCGGGGTGTTTTAAAGCAGTCCATAGGCTTTGGGCATGTGGGGTCTTAGCCTGACCAGAGAAGCAGGTGAGCAAGGCCTGGTGCCTATGCTGTCTCCGAGAGGGGCATTGAAACCCTCACCTCTCCTAGACCAACATCATCCCAGTCATCCTCTTTCGTGTGCCAGGCAGTGGAGCATCTGAGTGGGGGAAGACATGGAGCCAGGTGCCTAAAAATTGACTAATTCTCTGACAATCATTCCCTCTAGCTTAAGGACTTTGGGGTTGAGATGTTGCTGGGGTTGCTAAAATTAATTACATCTGTGTGTGTGTGTGTGTGTATGTGTGTGTGTGTGTGTGAGAGAGACAGACAGACAGACAGACAGACAGACAGACAGACAGACAGACAGACAGAAAGAGTACAATGACAGGAAATTCAGCATCCAGCCATGGTGGGGTAGGTGCTGGGACTGGGACGGGCTGAGTTGTTCTACCTTGGTCCCTCAACCTTTGCAGTTCTCTGTGGAGAGATGCTTTGGGTTCCCTCAGACTCAGGCTCTAGTAGGAAGCATCCGTACAGAACTAGGTCTGTCCCAGGGGCACAGGGACCTCTGACCACTCAGGTGTGGAGCAATGATCAAGCCACAACAGGAACCCTTCTCAGGTTTCACAGCACCTGCCTCCCTGCTTGCAGTGTCGTGGTGTTGTGGTGCCCATTGTCCACCGTGCAGCTTCTGGCTGCCTTGGATGAGAGCAGGGGTGGGGTGCGGGGGTGAGTGTCCCACGAGCTCTTTGTTCTCCAGTGTTAGTCCTCCCCGTGTGGACTCTTTCTGACGGAACCAAGCACCCACAGATGGAGGTTCTCATGGCAGGCTCTCTGTCAAGACGATGCAAGGCCAATGACCTTCCTTTCGGTCAGCCCAGAATCCCGCCAGGCCCATGTCACCTCATATTATGGGGCTTGTCTTATGTCACCTAGAAAAAGATGGAGAGCTAAACCCCAAACTGAAGAAAAGAGGGAGTCCCCGGGTCCCAGGAGCGTTAGGATTTCAGTTGGCACGGGCTCCGCCAAGACTCAGCCAGCTGGGCTCTGATTGCTTCCTTGCTGCCCACTCTCTTGCTTTCTCTTGGGCTTATCTGAGGTCTCATTTGTCTCATGAGCATCTTAACACACGATACTTTTCACCACCATTCTCTGTGCTGGCGTGATCTTCCTGGAGTTGCCTAATTCATGGCCAATGAATCACAGATGACGAAGCACAGTGTTGATAAAATTCCTTCCTAGGGGAAGGCACAAATAATAGCTACCCCACTTCCCAAGCTCTCAACAACTACCGGAGGCGTGATCAGAGCATAGGTGAAGGGTCAACTACAGGAGTGTGGGTGCTCCTCCCCTCAAACATCAAAAAATCTTGAACCCAGCAGGAATTACAGTTTTCTCATCGTTACATAGGTGGAATGCCCTTGCCTAGTCTCCCCTCTGCCTACATACACTCCAGCCCTCCTGGGGGCCATGTGCCATTAAGGCGGAGCTGCCTGCAACAGGTAGAAGATAGCCTCTGGGTTCTCAGATGAGGGTCTCAAGTCCCTCCCCCCCACGAGGGGTATAAACAGTCAATAAGGTTATCTGGAATAATCCTTTGGCAAGGGGGTAAAGCTGAACCCCCCAAGATGGAGGTTGCGTGGATCAGAGGATAGTCATTCACATTTTAGAACTTGGGGATACATCGGCCACTGGGTTCCCATCGCTCAGCCCACCTTGAGATGTAGAAAAGACACAAAGGGATGGGAGTCACTGCTTCAACAAAGTTCAGCCCTCTCTGGAAGGCCTGACTGAGTGAGGTGGTCACTCCTTGTCCTCAGTTCCCTGCTTTATCTGCTCTACTTGGGATTTTGTCCCTGAAGGGGAGATGACCTCACCAGCACTGACCCCAGGTGGTCTGCCATCCCATCATTGCCAAAGGCCACAATCAAGACACCCGGGACAAGTGGTAGACAGAGGCTGTTGGTCTGGCGTCCCGGCGGCATCACCCGGTACGAGGTCAATGAGTGGAGTCAGGACCTGGACAGTACAGCGTCTCCAGGTTTGAGAGACTGCTGCTCAACACAGGGGCTTGGGGTATGTTTGCAGGAGGAGGAGGAGGAGGAGGAGGCCTCTGTCTTCTGGCGGCTCACTGTGAAGGTGCTGGAGGCTCGGAGTCTGCCTAGGACTGACTTGTGTAAGTGACTATCTGCAGGTAGGGGACTGGATCCCATGGAAAAGGACCAGGCGCTCTTTGGGGTGGGGCCTGGCTGCCCTCAGTGTATGCTGAGGATGCCATAGGAACCTAAGCAAGACCCCCCGCAAAAGATGTGCGGCGTTCTCTCTCATCTCTCATCCCTTGACTTTGTCAGTGAGTCAGGCGGATCCGTACGTGACTCTGCTGCTGCCCACAGCCCCTGGAGTGAAATTCAAGACCCAAACTGTCACCAACTCCAGTCATCCTGTATGGAACGAGACCTTCAGTTTCCTCATTCAGAGTCGGGTCAAGGTAAAGGTCGGGGTGGACAGCCCTGCTCTCTCCTCTCAAGGAGGGTCTTGGAATCAAGCAGGGTTGCTCCAGTAGTCCCCGAACTCGGGGGAGGGGGCTGTCTTTGTGCTCCAGACTCTATGTGCTGTGAGCAAGAGAATATGGGAAGGAATGCTCATCCCTGGCTGTGGGACTGATGTGTGGCAAGATGCTACGTCTCCCTAACCCATCTATGATTTGGGAATAGGAAGCATTCCTCTTTCATGGGGCTGCTGTGGGGCCGAAGGGGAGATTGTGTAGAAACTGACACAATACTTGGCATTTGCCTTTGGGGCGTGTTAGGGAACTAAAGAAGCAGACTAATTGAACACTTTCCCTCAATTTAAACTACATCTTATTCTGTGTATGTGTGCCTGTGTGCATCAGAGCACACATGTAGAGGCCAGAGGGCAACTTTGGGAGTTAGTCTCTCCCTCCACCATGTGGCTCTTGTTTGTCAGTCTTGCCAGTAAATGCCTTTACCCACTGAACCATCTTGCCTGCCCCAAAAGAAATTTTAAAATATATTTTGATTGTTTTTAGATTTTTTTCTTTCCCTTGCTTCTTTTTTCTTTTTTTTTCAAATAGGATCTTGTTATGTAGCACTGGCTGGCCTAGAACTCACTATGTAGACCAGGCTGGCCTTGAACTCACAGAGATCTGCCTGACTCTGCCTCCAGAGTTGCTGAATTAAAGGGATGTCATACCCAACTTGGTTTTTTGCTTTTGCTTTTTTAAGACAGGCTCTTTTACATAGGTTTGGATGACTTAGATCTCACTATGTAGCCAGTTTGACCTTGAATTTACAGTAAGATTCCTGTCTTTGCCTCCTGGCCTCTAGATTGCAGACATGAACTGCCATGTCCTACCTAGAAAGAAAATTCAAGATACATATTCACATACACACATATTCGAGACAGGCAATATTTGTGTAGTTCAGACGAGCCTCAAGTTCATGGTCCTCTTGCTGCAACCTCACAAGGGCTAGGATTACAAGAGTGAACCCCCAGTATGTTCTTACTCTTGATAAAACAAAACTTGTAAGTCCCAGGATGGATGAGAAAGGGGCTCGTGGACTCCTGTCCTCATCGGAGGAACTTTGGCAGTTGAGGAGAAGAGTCAACATCCTTTAAGGGTTCGGGCCCTGAGAGGCTCCCCATCCAGCAGGTGGTCCCACACTTGCGCACATACAGGCAGCACCAAATGGGCTCAGCAGAGACAGATGGAGAGAACATGAGGAAATATGAAGACGGGAGATGGGGGTAAAGGAGGAATTGGGAGGGAGGGTTGTGGCGGTGGTAGATTGGCTACAAACAACTTATATTCTTGTATGAATAGTAAATAAAATATTCAATAATTTTAAAAAATGAGTAGGAACTAAGGACTTTACTGGATTTACTTATGTGTGTTTTACACTTGTATGTGAGCTATTGTTGCGATGAATCAATACTATGTTATGTTCCTGGCCCTCAGAATATTCTAGAATTGAGCATCTATGACGAGGACTTAATTATGAAAGATGACATCTGCTTCAAAGTTTCCTATGATGTCTCAGAAATCCTCCCTGGCCAACTGATCCAGAAAACCTTCCGCCTGAATCCTCAGGTGGGTGAGAAGGCTCCAGGCTGAGGAAATTGCCCAACGCTTCTTAGCTGCCAGGATGCTGCTGGCTGCACTCATTCACCAGGCAGGGCGTCTGTCTGGGGCTGCTTCCAGCATTTCCCCACACCTGCGTTCTAGTCACCTGCAGGACAGCCCTCAAAACACTGCTCAGTGCAACCACGAGAGGGCAGTGTAGGCTCGCTCCTGCACAAGGGATTCGGGCCTGCCGCACCAACGTCTGGTTTGGCTTCCACTGCTGGCTGGGGAGGGGGAGGGCAGAATTCCGGAGGCCTCCTCAACAGGGAGAAGAAATCGGGCCTGGATATCCTCAGGTCACCTCACGCTGAGCTTGTCTTTTGCCTTCAACCCCATCACGGTTTGGGAACCCAGAAGGGAGGAAGATCTGTCCTCCATTGCCCACTAGCTTTGGGGATTTTAGCAGAGTTTATCTTGCCCTAGACCGCTGTTTCCTCAATTTTGCATTGGAAATGATCTTAATAGCGCCCCACCCTCAGAGACTTCTGGGGATGCAGGATAATGCTGTTAAGAGAACGGGGTCGGTCAACTGTAAACGGCCATGACTTGCTCACCCTGTGTGCTTACAGGGACCAGAAGAGTTAGATGTGGAGTTCCTGGCGGAAAAAGCGTGAGTAAGGGTGAACAGCCCGGGGAGTGGCTGCGGACACAAGCTCTGCTCAGGAAACTGGCCCTGACCCAGATTCCTGGTTGGTCTGTCCAGCTGAGTCACCCTCCATCTCCTCCCCATCCCTGTCAGGGAGGTCTGGGTCTCCTCTTGGGATCACAGAGGAGGGCGTCTGGGGTTTTCCCAGCCCTGTGCTGCCCTTTCACCTTGTTCACAGCGGTATCTCCCTCATCTCGAATCACCCATGGAGAGCCCCTGCGGGTGGGAAAGCGAACAGTGAGAGGAACGGGTGAACACAGAACCCCTTTCCTTCTGTTAAGTCCACTGTGGATGTTTTGACTTTTCCAGGTTGGACCCTCCAGAAAACCTCATCACCAACAATGTTCTTGTGGTAACCACCTTCCTGTGATCAGCGGAGGAGATTCAGGGCAGGGGAAACTGGGGTTCTGGGGTGGGGGTGGGGGACAAGATGGGGTAGGGCTTTGTGGTCGAACTACCCCAGACCCCCAACCAGGTGGTTACCTGAAATTGTGGGGCTTAGAGGGGTCTAGAGCCAAGGGACATGTGCAAAGGGAGCAGGTGGTTGTGCAGAGAAGGTTCTGACTTCTGATTGGACAACTTTCTGATGACGCTGAGTTATGTGTAATGAGCACAGAGTCCTTAGGAATTAACTTCCTTACAGTCATAGTGAAGTCCCACACGCCAAGCCCATCTTCATTTATTAATATTGAGGTCACTGAGGTTTGGGCTCCCATGAAACTGCAGTGGGTAGTAATGGCCACAAGGTGGCGAGCGCTGCATTTGAAGCTGCCTTTTGGGCGTGGGACTCAACAGGCATCAGGTGAATAAAACCTGCAGCTGTCCCCTGTAACACATCTCAGGAGTCCTCACCCTCAGGGCTTGCAAGTGCGGGTCTGGTGGTTAGATTACCTTTAAAAGGAATTCATAGTGTAGCTTGGGACCATGGCACAAGTCTGTAATCCCAGCATTTGAGAGGCAGAAGTAGGAGGCCATGAATTTGAGGATAACCTGGTCTATACAATGAGTCCCAGTCCTGCCAGGGTTACATATTGTATCATGTCTAAGATACAACAAAATATCCCTTACAGTAAAGTAACTCCCACAGCAGTTGTGGCTTCTGTGAGTTGGAGTGAGCAGCGGGTAGTTAGAGCCAGCGGTTCTGTGGGAAGGGCTGGCCAAAGCAGCACTGGGCACTGAGATTCACAGGGGGAATGCTGAAGGCAAGCAGTGGAGCCGAGGGTCATCAAGAGATGTTCTGGTCACTGTGGCTCTGAGTGCTTCTCTGACACCTCCAGTTCGGGGCCTGAGGTCCCCATATATTACCTGGGAGTCCGGAAGATGAAGACTGGAGACGTAACAGAGAGAGACATGAACCTGAGAGCTGGGGGCTCTCACAGTTTTCAGAGGCTCAGTAAAGCTGAGGGATGGGGTGGGGATGGGCTGTCTTGGATGCTCCATACGGACAACAGGTATAGCAGTCTGCAGCAGGTCAGAGGCAGGTGAAGTGTTTTCTGTCTAGTCCCGTTTTGAACCCCACTTCTTGTTCTGCATGTTGTGGGTTTGGTTGAGGCTCAGTGGGGCCCAGAGCTGAGGGAGAGGGGACCTTGGTTTGCTCTGTGGATCCCTTGCCTATGATGTGCTCTGTCCCAGGCCCGAGAACTGTCACGCCTGGATGTCTGTCTGGACAGAGTTGGGAGTGCCACCGTGGCAGCAGGTAAGAACTCCTGAACCCTTTCTGAACCATAGGGAACATAGGCTGCTGGAAAGCCTGCAGGGTAAGGGGGCATCTCTGGCATAGGTGGGAATCCCATGGGGCTGTGGCATGCAGCAGGCTGGCGAAGGACATCTTCAGGCTTTGCTTTGCTTACTGTGGTCCAGCCCCCACCTCTACAGATAAACACTGTTGCTAGTACCTCAGGTCCAAGATGGCATTCTAGGCCCCCTTTCCCTTGCTCGCATCCATTCCATCTCTTCCCTAGGTCAGGACAAACTGGAGCTGGAGCTGGCGCTGAAAGGGTCATATGAGGACACACAGACATTTGCCCTGGACACCGCATCCACCTTCAGCTTCCACTACGTGAGGGGCCAAGACACAGAGCTGACAGGGTGTCTGAGGGTGAGTCTGCTCTCCACTCCCCACTACCCTGGGCTTTAACTGACTCCCTGCCCTTTCCCTGTGAAAGCCAGGCCTTTTGTGTTCTTGGCAGTCTCTCTCAGTCAGACCCCATACCCTGGAAGACGGGAACATCAACGGGGCTGCTGGGAGGTGGGAACGGCTACATGGACTCAATCTTTTAGCTCTGGTGGCTTCTCCGTCAGAGGAGCGAGTGTCGTAGACTAAAGCCTGCCTGTGCCCACACGGTCAGCCTGTGCCCACACGGTCAGCCTGTGCCCACACGGTCAGCCTGTGCCCACACGGTTAACCTGTGCAGCCCGGCCTGTGCCCACATGGTCAGCCTGTGCCCACACGGTCAGCCTGTGCCCACATGGTCAGCCTGTGCAGCCAGGTCTTGCCCACCTCCACTGGACCCCAGCCATCCTTCTCTCCTTTGGCTTTTCAAACATACCAGGTGCTTTTTGGGTCTTCTGGCTCCCTCCAATGCCTCTTCATCCTCTTCCAGCCCAGCTTCTCTTTCTCCTCATCTTAGCTCAAACAACACCTCTTCAGAGATGACCTCCATGACCCCCTTCATCACAGACAGGTTCCCATATCCCCCTTTGTTTACAATATTCTACCCTCTCACACTGTGATGACTGACATCACACTACTGACATCGCACTATGACATCACATGACGGACATCACACAATGACATCATACTAATGACATCAGTCATTACTGATGGCACTACTGACATCAAGTTCATTACCCATGTCTTTTCTTTGAAAACTGTTTTTGGATAGGGTCTTATTAGTGGCATGGCAGGTTTGGAGCTCCCTCTGCAGACCAGGCTGGCCTCAGACTGCCTCTGCCTCTCAAGTGCTGGGATTAAAAGCGTGTACCACCACTCTCAACTGTGACCCCCGTCTTCACAAGTGTGATTCTGTGAGAGCAGTCTCTGGGCAAGCAGCATCAGCATCCTGATTTGTAACCGTAGTCAGTTCCGTATCGTCAGGGAAGAGCTGTGCTGTTTGCAGTTTAGACACTCAGAATTGGTTGAATGAATAAATGAACTAATGGATGAACGTTTCCCTTCAGAGCTCCAAAAGCAACGGCTGGATGTCACATACCTCAGCTACTCCCCTCAGCGTACCCCTGAAGTCCTTGGCCACAGGGAAGGAGGTGACTGTAGACGTTCCTGCTACAAGTGTAAGAGGCCTCACTGGAGGGGACGTATGCCCCGAGACACCTGTCTCCCGCGGGGTCTGGATTATTCTGAACAGAGTCTCTTGCTTTGGTTTCAGGCCCCAGAAGTGAAGCTGCAGCTTAGGACAGACGGCTGGTAAGGACATTGATCTCTGTGGGACAAGGAGGGGGAAGTGCTGTGCAGGGTGCTTCTTGCAGGTAGAGAGGGTTTTCTTTTTTTCTTCAGAAGCTCACCTTGGGCTTGTTCACCCAAAGAGTGAGCCATGAAGCTTTCTCCTAACCCTGGACCCCTCCACCATCCCAGCCCCAAGGAGCTGGCTGTGCGGCTGGGCTGTGGGCTCTGTCCCGAGGAGCAGGCCTTCCTAGGCCGGAGGAAGCAGGTGGTAGCCGCTGCCCTGAAGCAGGCCCTGCAATTGGATCAAGACTTGAAGGAAGATGAGGTTTGGGGGTGCAGCAAGGATGTGGGTGTAGAAATTCTGGGGTGACTGGTGTCCTCTTGGTCTCCAAAGAGTAGAGCTGGACTGTTGGAGAGGATGGGGTTCCTAATCTCTGTGGGGGCTCTGCTCGGGGCTGAGGGTTGTCCCTCAAACCTATAGGCCTTGACTGTAAGGCCCTTTCCTGGAGGCAGGGAACAGGCTGAGTCCCTGAGTGAGGCAGAGGGAAACTTCATTCCCATCTTGTTAAACTAGTCTGCATCTCTGTGTGGTCCAGGTTCCCGTTGTGGGCATCATGGCTGAGGGAGGAGGTGTCCGGGCTATGACTTCACTCTATGGTCACCTGTTGGCGCTTCAGAAGTTGGGCCTCCTGGACTGTGTGACCTATTTCAGTGGCATCTCAGGCTCTACGTGGTAAGGGACTGGAAGAACAGAGATGATCAGAGGCCAGGGTAGGGACAGAGTGGATGCTAAGGGGCCTTTGTATGGGGAAGTGGATAGAGCAGTGGGACCCTTGGGGGCCAAACAGCTTTCTCAGAAGAGAGAAACAGATTTAGCCAGAAGTCCTGCCAGGAACACGGTGAGGTCGGAGGGCTTTTCCTAGGTACTAAGGAACAGGAAAGAGGAGGGCCCAGAGGAGGCTAAATTTGCTGTTTTGGCAGGCTATTTGTAGGCTTGGGTGGCTTTGAACAATTTCTCTGAGTCTCAGTTGGTTCATATCTAAAACCTGTATGATATGAGACACACTCATAGGCTGACAGGAGGGAGCCCCTGCAGACTTGGCCTGAGGTCAACACACACCAGGACCTCACCTGGCCTCACAGGTGATGCTTAGGGCTCACACCACGTTCTGAGGGAGTTTCCCTTCTTGCTTATATCATACAGGTGAAGAATTTGAGGTAAAGAAAATTCTTTTAGCCAGGTGGTGGTGGCGCATGTCTTTAATCCCAGCACTCGGGAGGCAGAGGCAGGCGGATCTCTGTGAGTTCGAGGCCAGCCTGGTCTACAAGAGCTAGTTCCAGGACAGGAACCAAAGCTACAGAGAAACCCTGTCTCAAAAAACCAAAAAAAAAAAAAAAAAAAAAAATTCTTTTATACTAAACTAGGCATGGTAGCCATGCCTGTAATCCCAGAACTTGGGAGACTGATGCAGGAGGATTACCATGAGTTCCAGGTGAAATTGTGTCTAAATAACAAAGGGGGCAAAAAAGGAAAAGAAAAGAATGTTCTTTACACAAAGATAACATTCTCAGCCCCTCCTCCACCACAATGAACCAGACCGTTTCACTATTACAGATTCATTCATTCAAGTCTCATTGACACGTGACATAGGCAGTAAAGTAGGGATAAACGTTTGAGTGACAGCTATTGACAAGGCCAGTCTCAAATGGCCTCAGGACAGGCCCATAGAGGTGGAAGTAGGGAGGGGACTGTGGAATATAATAGCCATCCGCCATACACAGCTGGGAGTTTTCAGGTTTGGAGTTCAAGGGGAGGACTGAGGGGGCTGTTGTTTTGGGAGGAGAGATTATAAGACAAGCTATAGACAGGCAAACAGTAGCGTGGCGGGAGCAACTCTGAGAAGAAGCAGGTCTGTGGGGGCAGAGTGGAGGCTCCCTCAGAGGAAAGGAGAGGGAGAACTTCCCTCTCCAGGCCCACAATTGGCTCCTGTTGACCCTGAGTTCAATAACGTAAGTCATTGAACCAGTTTTTACTGGTTTCCTGCTGACTTTCTAATGTAATCCTAAATTACACACAGGCTGGAAATGTGTTGCTGAAGCACCGGCCAGCATGTAAGATGCCCTAGGTCAAGCTTCAGCCCAGCAAACAAAACCCAAACCACAACAAACCTATACAAGGCCAATTTCACAGCCAGGCCAGCCCAGGGCTAGGAGGAAGTCCCGAGGCGTGTCTCCAGATGGACTTTCCAGGCAGTGGGGGCCCTCAACAATCCCTTCTCTAGGAATTAGACACAGGGTGGGATTATGGAGCCTGTGCCGGGCCCTTGCATTCATCCACTGTGCCCCCAGGGCAATGGCTCACCTTTACCAGGATCCAGAGTGGTCGCAGAGGGATCTCGAGGGACCCATCAGCCATGCCAGGGAGCATGTGGCTAAGAGCCTGTGGAGGGAATTCCTCCCCGAACACTTGGCAAGCTACCACCAAGCACTGAAACTTCGGGAGGAGCAGGGCTACACCACCACCATAGCTGACCTGTGGAGCCTGGTGCTGGAGTCCAAGTTGCATGGGCAGGTATGCCGTCTGCTCAGCAGCGTGGTGTGATCGTGCCTTTAAGAGCGTCTCTGGAGGGTGGAAGAGGCTGGGAGAGAATGCATGGGGTCTCAGCACTTGGGAGATCAGAGAAAAGGGGTTCAAGGCCAACAGAGACTCCATAAGGAATGTGAGGCAAGCCTGGTACACTGGGGGACTATGTCTCAGACACATACAGAAAAAGAATGTGAGGGTTAGTGTCTATCCACCTCCAGAACGCCTTCTTTCTAAGTAAGTTCTTCTTCGATGACTTGCTACGTACTAGAAATTTCTGGACCTCCCAAGAACTGAAGTCAGTTAAGCAAGCAAGGCTTTTGCATTGGTTGAGCCGGTTACTAGAATGCATTTAATGAATGGTTCAGTATGAGACGTCATTCCTCTTCCCCATCAGGGTGGTGTGCAAAGCAAGGGCTTTGGAGCCAGATGCTCTGGGCCCTAAGCCCCGCGCATTTACCAGTGGTGTATCCTTAGGCAGTTAGTTCATCTCTCTTCCCCTTGGTTTTTGTTGGGGTTCAGTGGCAGCCCGGACCATAAATTATTTCTGTGGACTAGACCCCAACATAAACTATCTCTCTTGACCAGCGTGGAGGTGCGGGAATAAAGACACACTTACATGGCTTTATTGGGAGGGAGAGTCTCAGAGATCCCTCGTGAAATCCTGAATTCACATCCTGAGAAATTCCTCTCGTTTGTTCTCCAAACATCCTTTATACCGAAACATAAACTGAGAGAAAGACTCATTAGCATTCTGTTTCCTAGGTAACCAGGTGAATGACTTTCAGTCATGTTCACATTTACCTGTGTCTCCTCTCTCATGTCTTCCTGGTCTGTATGCTAGCTCAGTCACGTAGGTTTGAATTAGCATCTCTAATCAGGCATTCTCCAAATTACAGAGAAAGGAGCAGAACAACATCCTGACCCTTTGTTAGTTAGTTAGGGTAGCGACGGCCTGTCTGGAAGGGTATGTGACTACTTCAGGTACTAACTATGGCTTGATAGCCTGGCTGTCACACCATGTAGAAATATAGGCCTACAGGTCTTCTCGTCTGTGAAAAATGGGAGCTCTTCTTAAGGGTATTGGGAGCACTCAGTGGTGTCTTGGCGTAGAGTTAAGCAGTTAGATGTTACAAGTCTATCCTATCTTTCCAGAAACATGACAGATTGATTCTAGGAACAGGTGACTGACTACAACGTTCCTTTCGACAGAGTTTAGAGACTGTTGGATCTGACATCGGTACAGCTCCTGCTACCCTTTTGCCTCATGTAACTATCTCAACAAAGGCATCCAAAACACCTGGGAGATGAGAAATCGCTTTCAAATGTAAAGCAAAGGCTAAGGCCTGACTGACTGGTAAAGGGCTTTGTAAACACAGGGGTTCAATCCTGGGTTCAATCCTGGGTGTCTGCTTGTCAATCCCAGCACTGGTGAGGTGAAGACACACGAGTTCCTGTGGCACAAAGCCAGCCTGGTACTTGGTAAATTCCAGGCCAGTGAGAGACCCTTTGAAAAAGAAACTTTGAAAAAGGGTGGTGGTGGCCTGTGCCCAGAGAAAACACCTGAGGCTGTGCTTGGCAGCTTTGGAGCTGTTTCTAAAGCTTCCTCCTAGCACCAGCTGCCGCCCTCCAGGCTCAAGGTGGCATCTCTGAAACCCAACACCTCCCAAAAGCGGGAGAACACCCCAGTGGCATTTTACTTAGAAGTAAAGACCTTCTGAGTCTTGAGGATTTCTCTTCTTTGTAAGATCATTTTCTCTCTCCCTCCCTCCCTCCCTCCCTCCCTCCCTCCCTCCCTCCCTCCCTCCCTCCCTTCCTTCCAAGACAGGGTTTCTCTGTAGCTTTGGAGCCTATCCTGGAACTAGCTCTTGTAGACCAGGCTGGCCTCGAACTCACAGAGATCCGCCTGCCTCTGCCTCCCGAGTGCTGGGATTAAAGGCGTGTGCCGTGGTTCCATATGACATTTCTGCTGGGGCCGTAGCATATTCGTGCTTTGATACTCTCTCTTGTCTCCCCTCCTATCCTCCTGGTCCCCTTCCTCTTCCCAGATAGTTACCCTTCTCTTTTCACGTCTTTAAAGACAAATCTGGATTTCCCATGAGAGACATGTGTGCTTTCTGAGGCCGCTTTTTGTTTTGCTAGACGTGGTGACCTGTAGCTTCATGTGTTTTATTCTCCGTGGTTGAAGAAACTCCATTGTATATATGCTGTATTTCCTGTGCCCATTCCTCTGATGGTGGACTCCTGAGCTGGCACTATAACTTGGCCAGCATAAACACTGTAGCAGTGGATATGAGTGGAGCAGGCATGGCTGAGCTGTGGTGATTTAGAGCCTTTGGGTAGATTGCTGGAAGCGGTCCAGCTATGGTGTTTCTATTTTAGGTGGATAGATTTGTTTGTATGTTTGCCTTTGGCTTTGTTTTTTCATCCTCGTTTCCATAGTGATCACTCTGATTTACACTCCCAGAAGCAGTGTGGTTCCTTTCCCCTCATATCCTTGTCAGCATTTATTGTTGTTCATTCTCTTGATAATAAACACCGAGACTCGGGTAGGATGGCATCTTGATGTAGTTTATTCCTAAGGATGCTGAATCACATATTTATTGGACATTTGCGCTTCTTTTGAGACCTTGCCCATTTGTAGATTAGATTCTGGGCTTTGGAGTACTTAGTTTTTGAGCTCTTCATATATTCCAGATATTAGTTACCTGTCAGGTGAGTTGCTAACGACATTTTCCTGCTGGTCTGTAGATTGTCTCTTCACTCTGATGGTTATTTCCTTTACTACACAGAAACTAATTTATTAGATTCCTATTTGTTGATCTTTTGCTATTGTTGCCTGGGATATTGGAGTGTTTTCCTATATTGGTTTCAGAGTTCAGGTCTTTGGTGCATTTTAAATTGAATTTGCACAGAGGGAGACATGGGGAACTGGTTTCATTATTATACACATGAACATTCACTTTCTCAGCACCATTGTTGATAAGGCTGTCTTTTCTCCAAAGTATGCTTTTTGCTCTTTTATTAAAACCCAGGAGACTGCAGCTGCATGTATATGTTTCTGGATCCTTATTTCATTTATCTACATGTCTCTGTTCTGTGCCAGGGCCATACTGTTTTTGTTTTGTTACTATGACTTTATAGTATAATTTGAGATCAGGCATTATAATAGCTCCAGTGTCTCTCTCTCTTTTTTTTTTTTATCAGAATCGCTGTGGCTATTTAGGATTTGTGTGTGTGTGTGTGTGTGTGCGCGTGTGTGCACGTATGTGCTTCTATGTGAATTTTGGGACCCACTCTGAGTTCTGTGAAGAATGTCTTTGGAATTTAAGGAGGGATTGCATTGTATCTATAGATCGCTTTCAGCAATATAGCCATTTTCTTTTATTTTTTCTATTTTCCTTTATCTAAATGATTTTTTCATACAATAGATTCTGATTATGGTTTTCCCTCCCTCAATTCCTAGATCCTCCCTGTAGAGAGCTGCGTGAAGCCACACCTGATGGCAATGTGTAGAGAGCTGCATGGAGCCGCACCTGATGGTGCTGGCTTCCGCCCTCCGCGATCCCGAAAGCGAGTGCTCTCTGTGATAATCAACTCCTTATGGCTAAGGCCTGACTTATGCTATTACACAATGATTGTCAGCTGCTTGCATATGCGTGGACCTATGGGCAGTGCTCACCTGGCAATCTGGGGTTGGCGGCCCGTGCCTATTTAAGGGCAGGGAGAGGTTTGCCAAGGGAGAGGAGAGAGGAAGAAGAGAGAGAGAGAGAGGAAGAGAGAGAAAGAACACATTGTCAAAAGGTCCTGAATAAACTGCAGCAGGAAGAGCTCCGGTGTTGCGTCCTCCTTGCTGGACAAGGGGGACCACGACACCTCCCCACCTCCCTTTTGATCCATATCCATATCATTTCTCTCCCTAGAAAACATACAGACAGCTAAAGAAGATAAAAGCAAACAAATCTGAATAGAGCAAAACAAACAGAAGAAAAAGAGCCAAATAGAAACCAAAGAAACACATATAGACACAGAAACACACATATTCACAGACACAAGAATCCCATAGAAACACAAAACTAGTTGGGTGGTGGTGGCGCACGCCTTTAATCCCAGCACTTGATTTGTTTGTTTGTTTTTTGTTTTTTTTTTTTTTCGAGACAAGGTTTCTCTGTAGCTTTGGTGCCTGTCCCGAACTAGCTCTTGTAGACCAGGTTGGCCTCGAACTCCCAGAGATCCTGCCTCTGCCTCCCAAGTGCTGGGATTAAAGGCGTGCGCCACCACTGTCCGGCTTAATCCCACCACTTGAGAGGCAGAGGCAGGCGGATCTCTGTGAGTTCGAGGCCAGCCTGGTCTACGGAGCTAGTTCCAGGACTGGCTCCATAGAGAAACCTTGTCTCTAAAACCAAACCAAATCAAAACAAAACAAACAAAAAGAAACACAAAACCAGAAGCTCTAATATACACAAAAGACCTGTAAGATGGAGGAGGAGGAGGAGGAGGAGGAGGAAGAAGAAAAGAAGAATAAAAGGAAGAAGAAGAAATGCCCTGACCAAATATTATGAGACCAAGAATCTCCACAGATGCCACTGAGTTCATTTTTGTGTTGGTCTTCTGCTGGGCATGGGGCCTGCCCTTGAGTGGGCTGTATCCCCAGTGAGAATCTGTTGGGGACAACTGATTTTCCATTTCATCTCCAGTGAGACTGTGTTTGAGCGAACTAAGAGGCTATCAGTTGAAGAAGCTGCTAAGTTAGGAATGGGGGCATGTGTCTACTTCTCTCAGCGCTGGGACCCAGCTGGTGCAGATCTGCTCAGGCCCTGTGTATGCTGCCAGTTCTGTGAGCTCTTACGGGCACTGGTCCTGTTGTGTGTAGAAGGTCTTGTTTCACGATACCAGTTCTGCTGAACAACGAGCATCTATTTTCATTCTTCTTTCAAATTATTCTGACTGCTCTTGGCCTTCTGCTCTTCATAATAGAATCAATTAACTGTGTTTCCCTATTAATGTTGGGATTCTAATTGAAATGGCATTGAATTTGTCAGGCCAATGTAATTATTTGAAATGTTTTTATTGTATTAGCATGTCCTGTGTGTTCGTTGGACCTACTGTTTAAATTCATATTCTGTTTAGAATGTGCTGTGTTTTTGCTATTTCTGTCTGGTGTCAACAGCTAATTAACATAGTGGGAGGAGCTTATTTGACTACATTTTATGAGGTGCTAAAATAACACAATTTGATCCCAGCTGTAAAGAATTCATATTATTATTTAATTACTATTTGATTTTCTAATAATGACTTCAGCATGAGTTTATGTATATAATTTATAATATTTTTTTTGAAACAGAGTCTCATATAGCCCAGGCTGGCATTCAACTTGTTATGTAGCTGAGGCTGGCCTTAAACTCTCCTGCAGCTATTCCGCAAGTGCTTGGATTACAGGCATGTGCCATCATGCCTGTTTTACCAGTGTGAACGCTCACCCCAGGGTCTCATGTGTGCTAAGTGGGTTGTTCTATCAGCTGAGTTACACCCTCAGCCTTCAGTTTCAACACTTTTCCTGAATCTTTCGTTGGGTGGAGCGAGGATGTCAGGAAAGCATTTGGAAGAAGCCCAAACTTGAAATGCAGTAAAGTAATCCTAAAAAGGACATCGCATTCTTTGGCATATTGTAGAATGTGGGCTAAAAGACTGCTGTGTGTTTCTTGGAAAGGGATGTATGTGTATGTGCCTGTGTGTGTGTGTCTATGCGTGCATCTCTGTCTGTGTGCCTATATGTGAGTGTGTGTCGGTGTCTATGTATGTGTGTTTGTGTGTGTGCCTCTCTTCTGTGTGTGTCTGTATGTGTGTGTGTCTGTGTGTGTATGTGTTTATCTATGTGTGTGTCTCTTTCTGTGTCTTTGCCTATGTGTGTGTGTCTATGTGTGTATGTATGTGGGTGTCTGTGTCTCTGTGTGTGCATCTCTATGTGTCTGTGTGCGTATGTCTATGTGCGTGTGTTTGTATGTGTGTATCTCTGTCTGTGTGTCATATGTGAGTGTCTGTGTGTCTGTGTCTATGTATGTGTGTTTGTAGGTGTGTGTGTGTGTGCGCCTCTCCTCTGTGTGTGTCTGTGTGTGTCTGTGTGTGTCTGTGTGTGTGTACATGTGCCTCTCCTCTGTGTGTGTCTGTGTGTGTCTATGTGTGTGTCTGTGTGTGGGTGCATGTGTGTGTATGTGTTTATATGTGTGTCTCTTTCTGTGTCTGTGCCTATGTGTGTGTATGTATGTATGTGTCTATGTGCGTATGTATGTGTGTGTCTGTGTCTCTGTGGGTGCATCTCTATGTGTCTGCGTGTGTCTGTGTGTCTCTGTGTGTGTATGTGTATGTCTGTGTGTGTGTGTGTGTGTGAAGAATGGATGGGGAGGATTTCAGGAGCTATTGACATGGTAGTCTTTGAGAATGACCTTCTCTGGAGATACGGCTGACTGCATATGGAATTCAGAACTGGTTACACAACCCACTCATAACCCCTAGAACTCAGCGGAGCTGCAGCCTCCTCACCACCCCGTGTTCCTATCCTGCCCTGGCCCTGTTGTAGTTACTGCACCCAAGACACTCCTACTCATGTCCTCATGCTTCCAACCCTAGGTGACAGACCAGAAGCTGTCGGGGCAGAGAGCTGCCCTACAGCGGGGTCAGAATCCACTGCCCCTCTACTTGAGCCTCAACGTCAAAAAGAACAACCTGGACACCCTCCACTTCAAGGGTAAAGTCCTCCCCATTCCAGCCCCTAACAACTCCCCCATGCCCTGAGAGCCTCCAGAGAGCCCAATAGCACAACTCCTGCACACCACGGCTAGCTTCTGGAAGGCTGCTATTGTTGATGAGCCCAGGAGCCAGCTGGGGAGCACTCGGTCCTGGGGTGTCGGGTGTCTGTACGTGTGGCCAGGGGTCAGTGAGAATGTTCACCTGGGAGTCTGCTTCCTCAGTCTGCAGGGTTTGGTAGCAGATAGGGGGAGCCAAAGGCCTGCCAGGGGCAGTACCACTGGCCACAGCGAGTTGAGCCCCACCTCTCCCCTCACATCCCTGCCTCTCTTTCCCATCCCTTTAGAATGGGTGGAGTTCTCTCCCTACGAAGTTGGGTTCCTGAAATATGGCGGCTTTGTCCCCCCTGAGCTCTTTGGCTCTGAGTTCTTCATGGGGAGACTGATGAAGAGGCTCCCCGAGTCCCAGATCTGCTTTTTGGAAGGTGAGTGGAAGCCTCTTCCTAGACAGGACACTTGTAGTGCAGGTCAGGGTGGAGGGACAGGTGGGCAGTGGGGAAGGCTCGTGGGGAGCTGCTCTCTCCCCATGCCCATTTTCCGTCAGCACCCAAGAGTGGGGATCATTTGGTGTCCCTGTGGGAAACAGGTACAGGAACCTAGGGACTGTATTGGCTTTGGGGAATTTGGCCTTCAGGTATCTGGAGCAACATCTTCTCTGTGAACTTGATGGATATCTGGTACGATGTCACCTCTGGGAAAGATTGGAAGGATGTCATTGTGGATGTCCGGCACTCAGGTAGAAGAGGGGTGCTGGAGGAGGGAGCCTGGGATGAGGCCACTCCCCTTCGCAGGCTGGTGGAGGAGAGAACAGGAAGGCATTTGGGGCCCTGACAAGCAATCTATGTTACTCTCCATGCAGAGGAGCCCTCAGCCTCAGCAGGAACCTCCTCCTGTGTGGAGACCTCATGGCTGCAGCCTGGAACCGCCCTGGCCCAGGCATTTAAGGGCTTTCTGAACGGCCGGCCATTCTATCAGCGCAGTGCCAACTTCCTCCATGGCCTCCAGCTGCACCGGGGCTACCGTAATCAGAAAGACTTCTCCACCTGGGCAGGTAAGGACCATGGTCTTGTGTCTCCACAAGGCCAAGCTCCTGGATGGATTGAGCTGTGGCCGCTAGCCGGCAGGGGTTTGCAGGGAGAATGTATGTATGTACTTGGGGGGTGTGGTCTAGAGAGCCCAACGTGGGGCCTAGGGACCTGAATTCAGAGAATGGCACCAGGCATAAGAAGGGGATGTGGGGGAAATGGGGTCAGAGGAGTGTGAAGGCTACCTCTGCAAAGGTGGTTGCTTTTAACTAGCATTGCCTTTCCTATCAGATTGCCACCTAGATAACACCCCCAATCAGCTGACCCCGCAGGACACTCAGCTCTGCCTAGTGGATGCTGGCTACTTCATCAACAACAGCTGTCCCTCCATGTTCCGCTCAGGTCGCCAAGTGGACCTCATACTCTCCTTCGGCTACTCCCAATTCTCGCCCTTTGAGGTACCTAGTCACTCCGTGGGAACTCCTCTGTGTGGCCTCCACGGATGAACAACAGGGTCACTGTGCCACTGTCCCATCCTTCTTGTGACCAAGGCAGGAAGCTGTAATCCACGGGGGGGCTCTCTGGGTCCTCGGTTGGGAAGGGCAGTGGCGGTGGCTGAGCTCTGGGATCCCAAGACAGGTGAATGGGAACCTCTTTGGGACAGAATAGCTGGACAGAGCTGAGAGGAGATCCCCAAGCACCTCCACGGCCAACTCTCAACTTCCTCTAGGAGCTCTGGGTGGCAGTAATGCCAGCATGCCCATCTAGGTCCCCCGCTGAAGCCCTCCAGGTCTAAGACAGTGATCGTGCATTGGCAGGAGGGGGAGGGGCACGGCTGCTGGGCCTCCATTCCCACCTTTAACTTTTAATTACCCAGATTGTTGGATTCATATCCGAGGCCTGTGTAGCTCAGGCCCGGGCCAGACCGCTGTCTTGATGCTGAGGGAGCAGGTGGGTGCTGGAACAGACCTAGTGTGGATCCGTGGTGACACAGCTTCCTCTGTGCTTTCCTCTGCTCTAGGGGCTGCTGCAATCTGAGAAATACTGCAGAGCTCAGGGCCTGCCCTTCCCCCATGTGGAGCCCAGCCCTGAGGACCAATGCCAGCCCCAAGAATGCCACCTCTTCTTAGATCCCACCCGTCCTGAGGCACCGGTTCTGCTGCACTTCCCGCTGGTCAATGACTCCTTCAAGGAGCACTCAGCCCCTGGTGAGGCCACCATTCCTTTCCAGGGGCTTCTAGGAAAGGCTTCTGGCTGGTCACCAGGCTCTTTGGCCATGCCTTCCCAGCCTAGCCATGCCTCCCTGGCCTGGGTGGCGGATGCCCCATATCTTTGTAATGTCCTTCTGTCACTGGTCTTGTCACTGTCCTGGAACTTTGTCCTGACCCCTCTGCTTTCCTGCTCTGTGTGGCCTGGGACCCCTTCTCAGGGACCTGGGCCTTTCTTCGAGTGATGCTCAATGTCTGCTTTTGTGCATTGTTCCCAGATTTCTAGTTGATACTATAATTCTGAATCTTCCAAGTTTACTCTTTTCTATGATTTTGGTTGTTCATCTTGATATAAGGTCTTTCTGGATAGCCTCAGTTGACCTGGTACTCACTATGTGACTTCAGCTTCATAGCAATCCCCCTGCCTCAGCTCCCTGAGTGTTGGGATTACTTGTGTGTGCTACCACACTTAGCTCTACCTTTTCTTCTTTTCTTTCCTTTACTTCCTTTCTTTCCCTTTTCCTTTTTAAAATATGGGTGTTTTGTGTGCATGTATGTCTGTGCACCACTTGTGTGCTCTGGTGCCCAAGGAGGCCAGAGAGGCATCAGATCGGACCCCCCTGGAAGTGAAGATGGTCATGAGCTGCCATGTAGGTGCTGGAAATTAAATCCAAGTCCTCTAGAAGAGCAGCCAGTGCTTTTAATTGATCAGTCATCTTTCCAGGCCCCATTTCTTTTTCTTTTCTTATGAATGAATGAAATCTATGCCCTGGCAATGCTGAAGCATGCACGGGCAGCCCGTGTATAGTGACTCTGTTGAACTTGTCCATATTGGGTTTCATGGTCTAAGTTGATGAGGACAGCTTCTTTTTCTTATACTGGGAGTTAAACCTAAAGCCTCCCACTTACTAGCCAAGTGTTCAGTAACTACATCCCCAGCGCAGGTTTTAAAGTTGCTCAGGCTGTTTGTGATCCCGGTGTTAGACCAGGCCTTGGACGTATAACCCTGCCTCAACCTCGGAGTAGCCAGATGATGGCCTTAGAGACTGGGCTTCTAGTTTTACCCTTAGCCAAGTCTCAGAATTCCAAGAAAATTCCTCTCCTTGTTCCTATCAGGAGCTTTAAGAATCCATTCATCAATCACATTATTCCTCCTCGTGCCAGTTTCTAGCTTCCTGAGAGGCCATAGAGCAGCCATGAGCTGTGTGAATTGTGGGAGGTGTGTCTGGTTGTGGGGGTAAGGGTGACAAACTCCTCTTACCTCAAAGCCGTGACCCGCCCACATTTGTAGGGTTGGGTGAAGGAGAAAGCAAGGACTCCTTCCATGGGACCCAGCACCCTCGGGGCCTGACTGAGTAGCCTCGTCCTGTCCACCTGTGGAAGCCTCTGGTTCCTGCCCCTAATTCTCCTCTCACCCTTGGGCAGGTGTCCGGCGCAGCCCTGCTGAGCTCGAGGCTGGACAGGTGGATCTCACAGGGGAAGCCTCCCCGTACTTCATGTACAACATGGCCTACAAGGAGGAAGATTTCGACCGCCTGCTTCAGCTCACTGACTACAACATGCGGAACAACCAGGGCACTATCCTGCAGGCCTTGAAGACTGTTTTGAAACGTAGGGCCCCAGAGGCGAAGCCCTTGGAGATGCAGACCTGAGGCTTCTCGGGGGCCTCTAAGACTCTGAGGGCCACACTTGGACCCTCCACTTTCCA
Organism: Chionomys nivalis; assembly: GCF_950005125.1. Classification (NCBI taxonomy): domain Eukaryota; kingdom Metazoa; phylum Chordata; class Mammalia; order Rodentia; family Cricetidae; genus Chionomys; species Chionomys nivalis. The sequence continues at coordinate 54,441,640 of NC_080094.1, forward strand.
AGGACTTAACTCAGGCTGCAGCTGGGCTTAGCCACAGAGCCCCTCCCAGTTCTCCAAATCCTGGCTTCCTCTGCAGCTAGCCTCACCGTCAGAGAGGCTGTACCCTACCCACCGGTCTCCTCTGTGTCCCAGCTGCTTTGAGGGGAGTTGAAAGCCTCTACTGATGACGGCTGACTACACCAGCCAAGCTTTCACAAGCAATTGCTTTCTTTCTGAGCAGAATGGACTTGGGGTGGCTTAAAGCAACTGGATGCACCTGTACCTTCTCCTTCCTGTCAATATGCAAGGCTTTTCCTTTTTTAAGACACGGGTTTAAGAATCCTCCCTACTTATGACCTCACCATGTCTTAGTCCACAAGTCTTAGGGTTAAATCCTCAGTATTCTATTCTTTTTGATGATATTGCAAACGGAAGTATTTTCTCAGTGTCATTTCATACCGTTTCTTGCTTATGGAAATTAGTTTTGCAGTTTGAACTTGCATTATACAATCACTAAACTCTCTGGCTTAAATGCTTTCCGTAGGTTCTTCAGGGCATTCAGTTATGGACTTGCCACCTGCAAACAGAGAGGTCTGACTTCGTGCTTCCTGATTTTAGTGCCTTTTCTTTCTTTCTGTGACCTGATGCTGTGACTAGAACCCCTGACTCAAGGTCAGTGGACATGGCAAGAGCAGCCGTCCTCGTTTTGATGCCTGGTGTGGAAGGAAAACCTTGAGGTCTCTGCTGCTTAGTCTTCTTAAGTGGTTTGAGTTTGTCAGATTGAAAATGCTCCATTCTGTTCTAAGTTTGTTGAGTGTTTTTGTTTTTAACCATAAGCAAGTACCAAATTTTGTCATGTAATTTCTGTATCTCTTGGGATACTCCTGTGGGTTTGTTCTTTAATTCTATAGTTGTTTATTTGCTTGTTTTGCTTTGGGTTATTGTTTGTTTGTTTGTTTGTGACAGGGTCTCACTCTCATGCCTGACTTGCCCATACTTCACTATATAGACCTAAATGGCTTCAGACTCACAGAGGTCTGTTGTGGAATAATTCTCTTATACACTGTAAAGATTTGTCACTTGAATTGGTTTAATAAAATGCTGATTGGCCAGTAGCCAGGCAGGAAATATAGGCAGGGATGATGGGAAGGAGAAGGACAGAGTCAGGACTCAGTAGTCAGACCAGGGAGAGGGAGCAGGAGATGAATGTGCCATGCTGATGAAGGTGCCACCCTGTGGCAGAGCATAAATAAGGAATATGGGTTAACTTTAGAATGTAAGAGCTAGTTATGAATAAGCCTGAGCTATCAACTGAGCATTTATAAATATTAAGCCTCTAAGTCAATTATTTGAGAAGAGGCCACCAGGTATTTGGGAACAGGCAGTCGGGACAGGAAACATCTAACTATAGAGATCTGCTTGCCTCTGCCTCCTAAGTGCTGGGATTAAAGGCCTATACCCCCATGTCTAACCTTATCTTATATTCTGTTCATGTGTCTTATTTTTACTGAACTTTGGACATCAGCCACCCTTGCATTGACCATAAATCCTTCATGTGGATTGCTATCACATCTTTTTTTGTCTTGTACACTTCTGTACACACACACACACACACACACACACACACACACAATGGCTGCCTTGGCTTGAGGTAGGAAGCCAAGTGGAAACTTTAGGACAGACTTCAGCTCAGGGATTGTCCTCAGCTGTTGCCTTGCTCAGGGTCTTCCTCATCCGCCTTTCCTGTATCCAGCTTTGTTTTGATTTTCTTTCTTTATATTATCATAATCTTGTTTTCCTTAGCTGCAGTGTTGGTGGGTTGTACTAGCCATTGTGTTTCATTTCATGTGGGGTGCTGTGTGTCATTCCTCTTAGTTCTCCCTGTGGTCTGTTGTGGGAATATAGAACATGGAGATGGTAACACCACCTAACACAGAACATGGAGACCGTAACACCACCTAACATAGAACATGGAGACCGTAACACCACCTAACACAACAGACCTTACCCACCTATTCCCGAAACCCTGTCCTGTCGGTCCCAGTGCCCCAACTGAGCTGGTCCATCACATAGAACGGCACAGGATATACATTACAGTTCCAAAACATAGGGAAGGGAGCATAGTGAAGACACACTGGAATAAACCAAGACCACAAACCAGCTGGGGAAACTGCAAACTCTGCATCTCCACGTCAAAGTGCTCTTGAGATCTCCAACTCCTTTCAGCTTTGTTGACTGCAGCACACTTCTTTCTCTTGGGCGGGTTCACTTCCTGTTAGCAACTCTCCTTGGCAGGTATCCTATGGCTCTGGCATCTCTAACATTTTGGGGTCTCCAAGGAAACCCTGGCTTTAACTTCACAGCTTTAAGAAATGGAGTCTCTAGACACCCATGCAGGACACCCCTGCCACACGTCTTGCCTCAGCCGCTTTTCTTATGTTCAGGGGAAGATTCTATAACCCCTTTCTTCTATCCTTGACTCTAAAGTCAGAACCACAAGGCCAAAGCTGCCAAGCTCCGCTGCTTGCTGGGGCTGGAACATGTCCCCTCATTCAATGACATCTTCACCAGCTTTCTGTTTTCAATGGTTTCCTTCACTGTCTAAGCTTGACTGTTTTGGAATTTGTTCTGTAGACCAGGCTGGCCTCAAACTCAGAGGGTCACCAGCCTCTGCCTTCTGAGTGCTGGAATTAAAGGTGTGCACCACCACACCCAGCTCTAAGCAATTCTTTAATTCCTCTTCACAAGTTGGAAATATACCTGGGTGGGATCTTGCCCTCAGGTCACCACTCCTTCTATTCCATTTCTTAGTCTTTTTTTTTTAATCTCCTTGAATATCGGATTCAGCTCCATTCCACTTCCTGCTGCTCCTTTTCTCTGTTCTACATCTTGCATTTTTTTTCATGCTCCGATCGGTCTTTTTCATTATAAATCTTCATTAGAGTTAACACAAATGACCACGTGACAGAGTCTATGCTAGGCTGTTTTGAGATTTCCTCTGCTAATGGAATTAATCCAAATATTTCCACTTTAGCCTTAGGTAGACTTTTTAGACAAGGGCAAAAAGCAGCCATATTCTTTAACAAAATATCACAAAAAACAATTCTCAAGGCAACATACTAACTTTCTTCTCTTCTGAAACCCCTTGAGCCAGGCCCCTATAGTTCTTTTACCAAAGGTCTTTATTGATTGCTCAATGTTAAAAACCTATTGGCCACTTTGGCTTTCCCATCATCTCAGAATATTGAGTCCAGCACCCTCATTGCCATAAAGCTCCTTTCTTGCATTTTAAACTATGACTTCTTTTCTACCCACAGAGCAGTCTAGCCGGGAGTTACTGAGTTTAGTGGTTCCCTGAACATCACTTACAGGAGGGAAGAAGGGAGGGAAAGAAAGAGGGAGGAGTAGAGGATCATACCCTAGTCTCAGAGTCCACTCTACAAGCACAGTCAATGTAACTTGTTCACTCAGGTCATCTCTGTCTTCCCACTGTCCTTGCCACACACCTGTAGTAACCTGTACAGGAATGTGGTAATACCACCATTGACATTAGCAAAAAGCTAGCACAAATTCAAATGTCTGTTAACCAAGGACTGGAGGGGCTGGAGGGGGCTCAGTGGTTAGGAGTACCCGATGCCTTTGCAAAGAACCTGAGTTCAGTTTTCATCACCCACATAGTGGCCCACAACTGTCTGTAGCTTCAGTTCCAGGGTATCTAATACAGGCAGTGCTCATTAAGTCATGCAGGCAAACACACATACATATAAAAATATACATCTTTAGAAAAATAGAGGAATGAATACATAATTGCCATGAGGGCAAAGAAAAGTAATAAAGTATAACTTCATACATTGACATAGATAAATCTCAAAAACAATGTTGAATGAAAAAGCAAATAAGACCTATATAGTTTCATTCAGGTTAACTAACCAAATACCCCAATGTTGTGGACTATTTCAATATTCCTTTACACTGTGTGAAGATGTGTCACTGTGATTGGTTGATAAAGCTTTGAATGGCTGTTAGTTAGGCCAGACTTCTCGTGACAGAGGAAAGGGAAGAGGAAAGTGTTAAGAAGAGCCTCTCCCCAATCAAACCAAATTAGACCAAATCAAAAATGCCCACGTTTAATAAATGTCATACTCCCGGGAGGACCAAGACAGCATGGCGGGGAGAGGAGCCCACGCAAACCCTGGAGACCAGGTGTTCCTTTTTCTGTCCTAAATAGCCCGTGGGAGTCATCCTGGCCCTCCCCGGGGAGGGGTCAGCGCTTGGCAGGCTGGGAGGTGGAGTCCAGAGGTGGAGCCCAGCTCAAGGCAACTCCCAGGCCACGGGCTGGGGTGATGCTTCCAGTCATCCCAGACTTCTTAGGAGTGTCAGAGGGCTGGGGTCTCTCTTCCAATCAAACAGAAAGGAGTCACCAACCAGACACAGAGGGGGCAAGATATGCAAGAGGAGAGGTAAAAGCCACAAGTCACCTGATGAATAGAAATGGGTTAATTTAAATTATAAGAGCTAGTGGGACAAGCCTAAGTTACAGGTCCAGTTTTTATAATACATAGTGCCCATGCTGTTTTTGTTGTGAGCTGGTGGCACAAAGAAAGGTCTCAGACTCAGCAAAGACTACTGAGAGATTTATATATATGCAGTAAACACATGGAAACGTGAAGTGAACCAGTAAGATGGCTCGGTGGATCAAGGTGCTTGCCACTGAGCCAGACCTTTGATCCACAGAGCCCACGGTGGAAGGAGAGAACTGACTCCCAAAAGTTACCTTCTGACCTCCACACACGTGTCGTGGTACACACTCACATACACACATGCACACAAAAGAGATAAGTGTAAAAGATTTTTAAGTGAAGAAATGTCCCACGTAAGCTCCAGAGGTGTTGTGATCCCGAGAGAGAAGGTCCTAGGTGAGAGGCATAGGGGAGCTCCAGAAGTGTGGGCAGTGTTTTACCTCCGGCTAAGTCAGATGGGGGTTGAGAGGACAGAACGGGCCCCTGGGAAATGACTTGGCAGATCTCTGCATCAGCGGCCAAGTGAGAAGCCAGGCTGCCGTAAGCGATGGCTGCCGTTTATTGAGCGTAACCAATGGGATGCTAAGCATTTTCATTTTCCGATTTAGTTTTCACAGCAGCCTAGGGAGGTAAGTGTCATGCCTAAAAGTTATTTTCTGAGGTGAGAGGTGGCGAAATAACTTGCTCCAAGCCACAGAGGCACTAAGGGTGGAGCCAGGACCCAAATCCAGGCCACCTGAGTTCAGCTCATCTGTTTGGCCATCCTGGGTGCTGCCAAAACCATTTTCACAGTCACGACAAACTAGTAATCCCCAGTCCCAGAACGGAGTACCGGCAATCGCTGCATTGGCCAACACGCCAGGAGCCAGGATTCAAGAATCTCTCAGCATCTCATAGAATCTAGGACAGCTGGCTTTGTGGCCCAACCTGGCCCTGATTTGCTCGAGGCTAGGAGGGGAATGAGCTTGTTCAGCACAAAGCGGGTTGTTAGGATGAGAGAATTTCAGTGTGTATGTGGAGAAGGTCCTGAGTATGCGGAGACAAGCTGGCCGTCTGACCTAACCCCTGGTACTGGCAGTGGGGCAAGAACAAAGGGATAGGGGACTGGCGACTGCTGAAGAGGAAGGAAAAACACACACGGCTATTGACTTTCAGATGCTTACTGCACCTGTTGGAAAAAGATTACGTGTCCTTTCTGGGAATGAACAGAGGGAGAGGAGTTACAAGTATTTGCCCCCCAGTGGAGCTCAGGAGAAAATGAGAGCCCTTAGCCCTCCTATGGAAGGGGGCTGGCGTGTGAGAATGAACCCCAAGAGAGCCATGAACAGTGAGGCGCAGCCTATGGAAGGAAACTGATGAGATCCTGACTGTGAATGAGGGCTGGGTTCAAATCCTGGCATGTACCTCGATGATTATTGTTATTTTGATGTGTAGGGGTGTTTTGCCTACATGTATGTATCTGAGGGCCCTCACACATGCGGGCACACACCAGGTGCCCACACGTGCTGGGCACGCACCAGGTGCCCACACGTGCTGGGCAAGCAATGTCACTGAGCTGCACCTCAACCCAGTAGTTATTTTAAATTTTTATGTAATAATTTTAAATAAGTACCTCTATCCTGGTTTGACACAACTTCATGGAAGCGGAATACTTCATGCCCATAAATGGATATCCCTTCAGGGGGTGAAGAGGTGGGCCAGCAGTTAAGACCACTTGGTGTTCTTGCAGAGGACCTGGGTTCGTTTCCCAGCACCCATATGACTGCTTACAATTTTACTCAGGTTCCAGGGGTTTAGTACCTTCTTCTGGCCTCCTTAAGAGCCAGGCACACACATACACACACACACACTGCATGCAGGTAAGGCACTCGTACACATAAACATAAAAAGTTGCCAGCCGTGGTGGCACCCACCTTTTTTCTTAGCACTAAAGAGACAGAGACAAAGTGTTCACTGAGTTGGAGGCTGGCCTGGTCTACACGGTGAACTCCAGGCTAGCTAGAGTTACATAAATAACTCTGTAAGTAAATAAATAACTAAAATCTCTTTCCAAAAACAAAAGATTATTTCTTCAAGCACAGATTATATTCTGGTGTTGAGCATAACTATCCTCAAGGACAAGCAATCACCACTGGTTATGACCCTTGTAAAAGAACAGCAGGACTAGCCCAGCTGGGCCTTTGGCTATTTAAACCCCTTCGTGGAGGGAGCGGTCACAAGACTCACACCTGAGTATCCCTCTATTGGCTGTAAACCCTGCCTTAATCGCACGAGGCCTCAGGGAGGGGCTAGCGTATATAGACCCAGGAAGACTGGGGGCTCGTCTCTGGGGGTAAGAAGTCCTCACCCTGCTCTGCTCCAGGTGCTGCCTTTGGAGAAGCGAGCCCTCATACCCACGTAGGGCACCCCTCCCTGTGCTCCATAAGGAAGCCCAATAAACTATAGGTACTCCAGAGCAAGTTTTGGTGGAACCATGCCTTGGTTTGCCCTTGCAGCTTTAGTTTCAAGAGAAGTAGATGTTGGTTATGGCTTCCCCCCAGGGAAAGAATTTTAGGATCTTCTGGGCACCTTTCAACCTAGCTAGCAATTAACTTGAGTGAAGATTGCAGTTTAGCTGACCTACCACTAGGGGATGGCGTTGTGAAGTGACCCCAAGGAGTTTGCCTGACTGAGACCCTAGGTCTTCAAGAGAACGGAACATATGCATCTCTCTGTAAACTTCCCATACAATATACCCCTTGAAAATTTTATTTTTTGTACAAGAGTATTTTGCTTGCATATATGTCTGTGCACCATGTGCATGGCTGGGACTGAGGAAGTCAGAAGACAGCTTCTGATCCCTGAAACTGGAATTACAATTGGTTATGAGCCACCATGTGTATGCTGAGAACTCTGCAAGAGCAGCAAGTGCTCTTAACCACTGAGCCATCTCTCCTGCCTTACAGTATGTCCTTAAACTCATGTAGCCATCTTACACGGTAGTTTGTAACCAGTGTTTACATATGTATTCAAAGGGGGACTTAATTCAAAAACATAAAATACCTAGAGGAAGCCTCACATCATACAAGTGCTTGGGATTTTGTTCTTCTCAGCCGGGACGCCCATTAACTGTAACACAGATAAGCACGTGTTAGTGTACTTAGTTGTGCAATGAGATATTAAGTAGCTATGGAAATGAACACTTTGTCCCACACACAACATGTGGATGGATTGCATAAATACAATGCTGGTTGTAAGCAGCCAAGCTTACAAGAATAATACTGATTGACTGCTTTGACATAAAGACCCCAAAGTGGTCAAACTCACTATGGTATAGGAACTTAGGATGTTGTGCTTTGAGGGACCAGGGGAGTCAGGATAGAAGGAAGCCTAGGATGTTTGTGGGGTTTAGTTAGTCTTCTGTGTTTTGATTAGTGTACTGGTTATGCATGTATGTTCAAATTAGTCTGATTCCTGTTAATATCCACAGTCAAGTAATTTAAAGAGAAGAAATTTGTTTCTTACACCTCTGAAAGTTGGGAAAGCCAGAGTTAAGGGGTTGCATTTGGTAAGGGCCCTCTTGGCTGGTGAGGATTCTGCTGTAACGAGGTAATGTGGCAGGGAAATCACATGATGAGAGGAACCAAACCAGGCTAACTAGTTTTTATAACAGACCCACTCTGGAGATAACCTATTAACTCACTGATCTATGGGTGGGTTAGTGTATCCGTGAGGACAGAGCTCATCACCCAATCACCTCCTAAATTCCTGTCACCTTTACATACCACCTTGCCATCTACCTATGACTTTGAGCATTAAGCACCAAGATTTGAATTTTGGGAAAGCACCACGCAACCACCGCAAACAGTGAGCATTCATGGGCTGCACACCTACACCTAGAATTCACACAATTTTCTGTGTGTCAGGATTGGCCTTAAGTTTTCTATGGGGTTACAGAGATGGGTCAGTGGCTAAGTATTGAAAGAAGACTGCTAGTTAGTTGCCTGCCTCTTAGCCCTGAAATAATCACACAGAAACTGTATTAATTAAATCACTGCTTGGCCCATTAGCTCTAGCTTCCTATTGGCTAACTCTTACATATTAACCCATCTCCATTAATCTGTGTATCACCATGTGGCTGTGGTTTACTGGCTAAAGTTCTGGCGTCTGTCTCCAGCAGGGCTACAGGGTGTCTCTCTGACCCCACCTCCTTTCTCCCAGCATTCACTTTAGTTTTCCCCATCTAGCTCTGTTCTTTTGCCCTATCACAGGCCAAGACAGTTTCTTTATTCATTAACCAATCAAAGCAACACATAGACAGAAGGACCTCCCACACCAGCTAAGAGCTTGTGCTATCTATTCTTGCAGAACGTGAGAAAGGCAAATGAGATACATTGTCTTTTCTAGCAGAGGGGTAAATGAGACAAAGGAGGCACCAGGTTTGATGAAATTCATAAAAATGTCATTGGGCAAAAGTTCCTCCGCCAGTCAGCACTTTCCCAGGATTGCATTATATGCTCCAGGCTGCGTCCTGCTCTCACAGCTGGGCTTTGCCTATTCTGCCCCTTGAGTTAGCCAACTGCATAGGACTGGGAGCAAGCTCTGACCACTCAGAGTGTGGCACAGGACCCCTTTCTATTAAGAATAAATGTTCAGTGGGATTCCAGAAGAATATGCTTGCTTGATCTGTATAGGTTATATTTCCTGACTTGCTGAAATACTTCAGATTGTATGGTTATGTTCTTGGGACCCCAGACCCATCTCTAACATGGAAGACCTGAGTTTGGTTTCCAGAACCCATATAGGGTTCTTATGACCACCTTTAACTAGTTGTAGGGGATCTAATGGCCTCTTTTGGCCTCTGTGAGCACCTGCACTCATGCATATAAACCTACACACACACACACACACAAATTAACAAGAAATCAAAAGTGTTTTTGAAAAGAATGTTTAACTAGCCATGTTTGAGGACCTGTGTTCAGTCAGTCCTCAAGCCCTAGGGGAAAGGGTATACTGCAAGAAGGTATCAACTTGTGCATGGGGGCTGAAATGCCGCATTTGTGTCTACCATGTTAAGTGTTCCCATCACTTCTCTCTTCACAACTCCAGCCTGGTGGCCATGGGTGGTGAGGGTGTGACCAGGACTAGCCTATCTTAGTATGTCATCTCCCTGGCCCTGGGATTGGCCCAGAGCAGCCACCTTGCTCAAGTGAGGTGCTCAGAGCCTGTTAATAAACGTCTCTTTGATGCAGGCTTGCAGGTGTGAACAGGACAGAGTCCTGATGCTTTTCATTCCAGGCTCTGACCTCCAACACTCTAAATCTCTATCCCCGTCTGCTCTGTGAGTCAAGGTGGAGCTTTCCCAACTCGGTGAAGCCAGAAATTGCTTCTGGTGCTTCTGCTCCTCTAGTGTGCAAGACTCTTGACACCTGCAATTAGTCAGGATTAGTCTTGACTAATCTGTGAAGTGGGCAGGGCCAACGGCTGACGTCAACAATAAGATGAAAAGTGGTCTCTTGTGGAGCAAGGGTGATCAGAGAAAGGTGACTCTTCTCCTGCATTGGGACATCTTCACAATGGGGCCTCAATGCTCCACACAATCGGGGGTGATAGCCAGCCCCCCAAGTACCACCATGGAACAGCTGCCTAGTTTGGAGCTTAAACTGAGATTATATTCTCCTAAATTCCCAGATTCCTTCACTCTGAGTTCCAACCAGTTTAACTTGGAAAGATTCTTTCTTCGCTGGATTTTCCCCACAGTGGTAACTATAACACCCCACCCTACCTAGGATGCTTACCTAGTTCAGCACTGTGACCCTGGCCATTAAAGAGGCAACTGAACAGCCCTCAGCCAAAGCTTGTGGCTGCTGCTTGGTCTGGCTTTGCTCTCAGGGCCACATGGGGTCACTGTTGAATGTGGACAGTGTATCTATTCCCTACTGTCCCCTCCCCTCCCCGTGCTGCGCTGATGGCCCTCTGCTGGGCAGCTGCCCTGGAGTTGCCCACTATGCCCACAGCCTGCAGGGCCTGATTCCAAAGGCCTCCACAGGGCAGTCTTCCCCTGTGTGCCTGGGTTTCTCTTCCTGCCGCCGTTCTTCCCCTAGGATGAGGGAAATCCTGTCTCCGGCCCAGAGTGTTGTGTTTTCCCACAAGACGATGAACTCATATGGCATTACCAAGCGCCACCTTCATGAGATACAGCAGTGATACCATATGGGTCTCATTCTATGAGGTGTGACATATGTGCTGCCCATAGAATGAGCTGTGGTCTTTGGTTAGAAGCAACGCTTAGGAGCTGGCGTGGGCTGTGCCCAGCATTTGCTTCCTGCTTCTGTGAGCTTACTGTCATCGCCATCCTCATTTCACAGGTAAGAAAAACAGTTAAAAAACTAAGGCCGGGCCTGGAGAGATGACTCGGTGATTAAGGGCACTGCCTGCTCCTCCAGTAGCTCCTCCAATTCCCAGCTCCCACATGACAGCTCACAGCTGTCTGTATTTCTAGTTTCAGGGAATCCAGCACCCTCTTCTGCCCCCCGTGGCACCAGATACTCTTGCGTTGCACAAGCATACATGCAGGTAAAATGGAGTATAATTTCTTAAATTAAAAAAAAAATAGCCAAGGGGTGGTGGCACACACCTTTAATCCCAGCACTGGGAGGCAGAGGCAGGAGGATCTCTCTGAGTTCAAGACCAGCCTGGTCTACAAAGAGAGTTCCAGGACAGCTAAGGCTGTTACACAGAGAAACCCTGCCTTGAAAAATCAAAATAGATGAATAAAATAAAATAAGACTTAGGCAGGTTAGATATCTGTGAGGCCCCCAACACCATCAACCTCTCCATCTCTCGGATGGCTGGTGGGAGGGCAACATTCCCTGTGGATGAAGGCCTCCCACCCACAGAAAGCACAAGGTTCAGCTTTCCGTATGTCCGGATACACCTTTAGAGTTTGCACGGACCCGGGAAGAGCACCGAATGGTTGTTGGATGATGGCCATAGACCGTCTGTACCTTACACAATCCCACCTCCTTTGGAGGAGCCAATGAAGCCAGTTTTTGCTCCTTGAAACCAGAGCACTGGGGCAGAGCCCCATTGCACCCAGTACCATGGCAGCAGCTAATATCCCCTGGGGCTCTCCTTCAAGCTCTTTTCAAATGGAACCAGTTTACCAAACAGCCCTGGCTCCTTCTGGGGGACATGTGAAACTGTTTAGTTTTTCCCAATGACTCTCACCAACTTTGCTTTGTAAACCCCAATCCTGTTACTTACAATGTCTTCCGGGCTGACTCCATTTCCATAATTCATTTAAACAACCACAATATTATTGTGGAAATGCTTTTATACTTGTGAATTTTTTTTTTTTGATTCTTTAAAATGAATGTCTACTCTGGAAGGAACACCTACCTATAAAGTGAGTCCTCAGCCTCCAAAATCTAGAGGCATCATTACCCTATGCACTAAACAATTCAACAGGGCCAAGAGATAATTCCAGAAAGGCTCATGTAAGCAGTTTGATAATATGGATCTTCTTGTTTCATTTTTTTGTTTTTTGTTTTTTGTTTTTTTGATGGGGTCTGCTGTGAAGCCCATGTTGGCCTGACATTGTAATTCTCCTGCCTCAGATTCCCAAGTGTTGTGATCATAAGTGTGTGCCACTATGCCCAGCCATAGCTGGATGGTGAATGCTCCCCCAAGGCCCTTGGTTTAAAGGCTGTGATGCTCTTGGGAGGTGGCGGTACCTATAGGAGGTGAAGCACCATGGGAGACTTCAGGCCTTGGGTGGTTTGCAGTACACTGCGCCCTGCTTCCTGACCCTCTCGAGGTTCACTGCCTCTTCTGGCACACCTCTCTGCCATAATGAACTGTGCTAGCACGGGCCCAAAGATCATGAACAGAAACCATAAGACCAATGAAGCTGTGAGCCAAAAGAAACCTTTCTATCTTATAACCAGTAAGCCAGGACTGTGCCTTCATTTCCCAGGTGCCAGACCCAAACAGTCACCAGAAACTATACTTATTACAGCACTATTTGACTGATGGCTTAAGTTTCTAGCTAGTTCTTACATCTTAAATTAACCCATTTCTATTAATCTATTTATCACCATGGGGCTGAGGTCTACTGGTAAGGTTCTGGCATCTTTTTCTTTTGGCAGCTACATGGTGTCTCTCTGACTCTGCCTTCGTTTCTCCCCTCTCTCTGCTTAGAATTTCTGCCTTGCTATATTCTAACCTGCCATAGGCCAAAGCAGTTTCTTTATTAACCAATGGTAATAAAACATATTCACAGTATGCAGAGGGGAATCCAACATTCATAGCTTAAAGATGCCAGGTATTTTGCCGCAATGTCATTAGCACAAACTCCGCTGGAACAGTTATGAGGGAACAGTGTGATGTTGCTCATCTGACAATGAGTCTCTCAGTGTGATTGTCCTCTGTTTCTGTGTTAGGGGTTCTCTTTTGTTTGTTTGGTGACAGAGACCCACTCTGTAGCTAAAAACGGTTGCAAACCCATGATGATCCTCCTGCCTCCGACTCCAGAGTACTGAGATTACAGGTGCAAGCCAGCACACTCAGCTCCACAGGGCTTTCTTACTGAGGTTCTTCTTTCTGAAGCCTGTCCCTGGAGACAGAATATGCCTTTCTCTTCCCATGGACTCCCAGATGTTAAGTGTCTATTTTGTAAGATTTACTTTATTTTTAATTAAGTGTATCTGTGGGTATGTGTACATGTAAGTGCAGGTGCTTGTGGAACTAGAAGCACATATCAGATTCTCTGGAGATGGAGTCATAGATAGTTGTGAGCCATCTGATTGCGGGGGTGGGAACTGATCTTGGTTCCTCTGCAAGAGTAGTAAATGCTCTTAACTGCTAAGAGCATTAAGCCGTCTCTCCAGCACCCTAAATGACTACTTTTAATATAATGGAGACTATTTTAATTATGCCATGGATAAAGCTTTATGGCATGTGGGACTGGGGGATGGGTCAATGGCCAACGTCCCTATTGTGTAAGTATGAAGACCACCGCTTAGATACCCAGCACCGATCTAAAAGCAAGGCATGTTGGTATATTTTGTACTCTTGGGGGAGGGATGGGTGTAGAGGCAAGGAGATCCCAGGGCTCAGAAAAAAAGGGGAGGGCTTAAAGGATAAGATTCCAACAGCCTGAGTCCCATCTTCAGAACTCATGCAGAAAACTGGATGTGGTGCTGGGCATTCATAATCTCAGTTCTCCTGCAGCACCATGGGAGACAGAAACAGTAGACTGGGAGTTTGCAAAAGTGGGCAGTAGCAGAAAGACCTAGAGAGCCTGCCTCAAAGCGAGGTGGGAGGAAAAGCAGACTCCCATAAAGTTGTCCTTTGACTTCCAAGTGTGTACTGTGGCCTGTGCACAGGAAGGCACACACCACTTAATTAATTAAAAAAAAGATGAGAGCAATAGAGAACAGCCAACGTCAACCTCTGGTCTCCATAAGCACACTGATGGCCGAGTGCATACATGTGTGTCTGTGTGCACACACACATAACACACACATGCACACACACACACCACACACACATACACACACACAGAGGTTTTTTTATGATATGTAGGGAAGACTTGATTTCAAAAAAATTAAATGGAAAATTGGAAACAGAATAACTATTATCCTATTGAAAATCAATGAGAAAATGAAATTGGCTTGATTTGTTCTGGGAAATAGTTCTCCCTCTTTATTTATTTTTTAAGTAAAAGAAGTACAGTTGTCATTAGGGGTGGTGGTGGTTTACCCCAATATCACCAATAATCTGCAGCCATCAGTCTGGAAGACACAGGTCTGCTTCATTCTACACAAGTAGGGAATGGAACCTTTTGGAGACAATTGGCCAGGTGCTCTGGAAGGGATGGGGGGTGGAGTAGGCTCTGGTTGCCCTGTGTGGAGTGTAAGAATGCCATTGGAGTTGTTGCTTTGGCTGAAGTTGTAATTATTTTGATTGATTTTTTTATTTGTATGTATATATATATATGTGCATGCACGTATGTATGTATGTAGATTCAGTATGTCATTTTACAGGAATAAGCAAGGCAAGGCCTTGAGATACCACCTTAAAACATGCTTATAGGCCGGGTGGTGGTGGCGCACACCTTTAATCCCAGCACTCAGGAGGCAGAGGCAGGCGGATCTCTGTGAGTTCGAGGCCAGCCTGATCTAGAAGAGCTAGTTCCAGGACAGGAACCAAAAGCTACAGAGAAACCCTGTCTCAAGAATCCAAAAAACAAAAACAAAAACAAAAAAAAACCAAAACATGTTTATGGGATTCAGACCTGCAAGCATGAAGGCTCAACTGGGCTTCTCTCTGCGCACAGGATGGGATTCGTGGTAGTTCCCTTCCCTCATTTTAAGTCCCTAGTTATCCCCCATTTGTACCCTCTTTGCAGTTCCTGCTGTGGCAAAGCTCTGGAGCATGGAGCACAGTAGGCAGTTATGACCCAAGCAAGGAGAGGGTCTTGGAGGGCAGAAGGAAGAAGAGGAGGAAAGTGCGCTGGCAAGATGGCTCCGCAAGTAAAGACACTTGCCACCAAGCCTTGGTTTCAATCTCCAGGACCCGCCTCATGGAAGGAAAGATGGCAACTTCTTAAGTGTATAAAAATTAATAAATAAATGCAAATTTTAAAAAGAGAGAGAGGAGGAGAAAAACGTGTGTGGCATCGTGGGTTTTACCATGCCAGGTAAGAACAATTGCATGGTGGGAAGGTTTATCTTGGCTCACGGTTTTAGGGGGTTCAGTCCATCGTGGCAGGCGAGGCACAGTGGGAAGGTGTGGGGAAGTTCCTGATGAAGCCTCCTTGTGTGCATCAGACCAGGAAGCAGGGAGCAGGACCAGAGTCAGTGGTCTGGATATCACCTCCAGAGGTCTATAACTGCTATGATTCCTGCCAGCTAGGCCCCACCTTCTCAAGGCTCCCAGCTCCCCAAACAATGTCACCAATTGGGAACTGTAAAATATTTTCCAGACCAATAAGCCTCTCCACCAACGCAATAATCCAAATCAAACCAAATTAGAAAAAGTCCACGTTTAATGGATGGCAGCCCTCCCTGATGGCCCTCTGGGGGAAGGAGAACTGGAAAGACCACGCGTTCATTCTCTGGGGGGCAGTTTAAATAGCCTGAGGGAGTGGTCTTGACTCTCTCTGGGGAGGAGTCACCATTTGGCCAACTTTCTCAGAGGTGGAGTTTGGACCCAGGCAATTCCCAAAGGAGGGGGCTTGAAATGGAGCTTTCCACCCAACATTCCAAAATGGGTGCCAGGGAGCTAGGGTGACCCTTCCAACCAAACATCCCAGACTTTTTGGATAAGGATGTTAGGGGCTGAGGTGATGCTTCTGACCAGACAGGAACAAGTGACAAAACATGAGCCTATAGGAGATATTTAAGGGTTAAATCACAGGGGCATCCTATGAGGCCTGGTAGCTAGCCTTTCAGGTACAGTGAGCTGCTCTCCATGGAGCTCCACCATGCTTGGTCTATACCTTCAACTCTGGCCATCACACACACTGGCACCAGATCAGACCCATGGCCAGGCTCTAACTGGTCAGCTGCCTGTACCCATGCACCAATGTCATTCTAGGTCTTATCTGAATGAGTGGAGTGGGCAGAGTGTCAAGGAAAAAAAGTTTGTCTAGGACAGGCAGAGAATGCATGGAGATGCCTAAGCTTCCTTTTACCTTCATAAGGTTCCAACATATTTACCTTTGCTTCTGGGGCTGGAGAGATGACTCAGGAGGTAAAGTGCCTGCCGTGTAAGCAGGAGGACTTAAGCTCAGCTCCCCAAAAATCCACTTAAAATCCCCAACGTTTGTCTGTAACTCCAGCACTTTGGGAATGAGGGCAGAGACAAGCAGATCCCAGGGTCTTGCTGACTGGCCACTCTGGCTGAATTAGTAAGCTCTGGGTTTGATGAGAGACTCTGTCTCAGAAGTAATAAAATGGAGAGTGACTGAGGAAGACATCCAGAATTGACCTCTGGCCTCCCTATGTACTTGCCCATTCAACACGTGCATGAACACACACACACACACACACACACACATGTGCATGAGCACACACACATACCCACACACATGCATGCACACAAAAATGCATGCAAGAAAAATTTTAAGGAGTCTTTTAATCTCTCTCTCTCTCTCTCTCTCTCTCTCTCTCTTTCTCTCTCTCTCTCTCTCTCTCTCTCTCACACACACACACACACACACACACGATTCATTTGGAATCAGGGGTTTTCTGGGTCTTCCCTGTGGCTTTCTCTTTAATTTCAAGATAGCCTGGCTTCAAAGGCCCTTGTCAATTAGAATCCTTCATCCATAGATTTTTTTTCCTTTCTCAATTTAAGCTTTCTCTCTCCTTTATGACAAATAAAAAAATAATATAAAGTGCTATGTCCACATCTGATATTGCCCAGTTTTCTTTTCCTACTTACTGGCCTATACTGGCCACAGCTCTGCAGGCTCCAGACCCTGGAGAAATGGAAAACCTAAGCCAGTGTGCTTTGTCAGAGCCCTGGAGGATGGCTCAGCCTCAGCGGTCAGAAGAGCGGCCTGCTATTTATTCTAGAGGGCCTGGCTTGCTTTTGTTTTTGTGATTTTAAATGTAATACCATGATGCATTCTCTTTAAAGCTGATTATCATTCATCAAACCAAAGAAAGAGATGAATGAGAGGCAGGGTGAACCTTCGGCTCCAAGCCTAGAGGTGGATGTTTGTTTTCAGGGTTCAAACAGAGATCTGGGGGCGCTGAGGGACAGCAAAAGCTGAGCAATGGATTTACCTTCCCGGGAATACAATCTCCTTTAGGACCTGCTAGCCTCGGCCGCTCCACCGCCCCCCTCCTCTCTATGACATATTGAGTTTCTTACTTAAAATAGCTTCTCCAGTGCAGAGCTGGAGACAGCCCCGAGGCTGAATCACGTGGCCCTGAAACGCAGGTCTCCTCTCACCAAACACTAGCTGGTGTGGGTTGCGCACAGTGCTAGCTGCCAGCTGACCCTCTGCACGGAAGAGAACCTTTCTTTCACCAGTGACAGTAGAAGCATTTTCCGAGAGGGGAGCTCCCTTTGCAAAGCTGTGACCTCCTCCCCTCCGTCCTTAATAATTCACCTGACATTTCTCCAGGAGGAACCTGATGGCACCATTCCTTTCTCACAAAGCTCCTGACATCCCCCTGGGATGCCCCACAAGGACACCTTGCTCTTAAGAATCAGCTTCAGCTCTGCATGGTCTATCCTGTGCTCCGACGATGCAGACATGGCTGGAACAATCCAACCCCCAGAAGGCCACCATGACGTAGAAACCAACATGTTCGTCCCACAGAGCCCACAAGGGGAAGAAGACAGTGGGCCAGGAAGAAACTGCAGTGGATTTGAAGATACACAGGGCCTGGAAACGGCTGTGTGCCCACCTTTACTTCCCATGGCTCCTTGTGGCTCTCAGGTATGTCTGTGTTCTGAGGGGAAGGGCTCCTGTCGTCCCCTCCATCCCACCCCCAACTCTGAATAAGATCACCTGCATCCTTGCAGAGGTCATATTTTGTTCATTTCATATAGATGTCACGTTTTGTTCGTTTCTTTCTTTTCTGGAGGGGCCCCTCCCCCACCCTAATCACCTGCCTGTCCTTACTTCCCTGTGTTCAGAAAACCAGTTAACAGAGGTCTTAACCGTCTGTGTATCTGCTACTCTGCCAGGCAGGGATTCACAGCTGCATCTGATGAGACTCTAAGGCTCGGAGGTATTAGGCAGCTTTTTTTTTTTTTCCTTTAAGACTTTTTGAAAGCTCTGTGTGTGTATCTATGTAAGTGTATACTGTATGTCACTTGTGCACGGTTATCCACAGGGCCAGGAGAGGGTGTCAGACCCCTCTTTGGAGATGGAGTTACAGCTCCAAGTGGTTGTCCAAACGCAGGTCCTCTGGAAGACAGGCCAGTGCTCTGAATCGCTGAGCCACCTCTCCAGCCCTGGTAAGGAACATTTTCAAGGTCACACAGATAGTTTTGATGACGGGGTGGTTTGAATATGAATGACCCCCATAGGCTCCTACATTTGAATTCTTAGTCATCAGGGAGTGGAACTCTTTGGTAGGATTAGAAGGATTAGGAGATGTGGCCTTGTTGGAGAAAATATGCCACTGGGCGTGGGCTTTGAGGTTTCAAAAGCCCAAGCCAGACCCAGTCTCTGTCTCTCTCTGTCTGTCTCTCTCTCTCTGTCTCTCTCTCTCTCTACCTATGAATCAGGATAAAGCTCTCAACTTCTTCTCTAGCACCCTGCTTGCCATACCTGCCACCATACTCCCCCTATGCTCATGACGGACCAAGCCTCTGAAACTTTAAGCAAGCCCCCAATAAAACATGTTTTCTCTTATGAGAATTGCTGTGGTCATGGTGTTTCTCCACAGCATCAGAACAGGGACTAAGACAGATGGGTATCTATTTCTGTCTATGGGTTACTGAGAAGAAAGAGTATGGTCACTCTTGTGACAGATTAGCAGAGTGTGCCTGGGACAAACCACACAGATACACAGTCCACACAGTGGTACAGCAGTGTCGTTCGTGTGGCCGCGTGCAACTCGGAGGGAGTCTGAGGGAGCGTACTGATTTGGTCTTCTCACAGCCCTGCCTATTGGGCAGGGAAGGGAACATCTTGAACAAGTTCCATCTGATAAACGTAGTACTGTACAAAAGCCAAAGGGCGTCTTTAGGTAACACGGTTATCTTTCTGCGTCCCTCCGCTGACAGCCAGGGTTTGGGAAGGTATGGTGATTCACACTTTGTGTGACCTCTCCGGCAGTGAGAAGTGGTCACATAGGCCATGGACCCCCTCACCTCCTACAGGCCTTACTGGTCTCTCTCCTCCCCTCTGTCTGGTCCCTGGCTTGGTGAATCCATCCTGAGCCTCAACCGCAAAGTCATCACGCCTGTTTCTAGAAGATGCCACTTCATACATATACGCTAGCATCTACCACATCCCGCAACTCAGCCTCATAATGTAACTTGTGAGGGACGCTGTGGGGTGGCCCAGCCCTCACGAGAACATGACTCCACCCCTTAACCAAGGTGACTGCTCTGTGGAGGTGTGGGGCCTCTTCCGGGTGACCCTTCTCAGAGTCACAGGTGATGAGCAGCCAAGGGCCGCCAGGATTTCCTGCAACTTCTCTACCCCACACTAGCCTCCCTTCCCCCCTTCCCCCAAGCCCCACTGTTCCTTAGATGCTAGTTCTTGCTCTCCTTCCTCTTCCTGGTGCCACCTTCTTCCCAGAAGTTTGTGTCTGGGAAACTAGGCATGCTCTTGCTATGCAAAAAGGAGAGTCAGGGATTAGGACAGTCTTTCTCCCCTATGCCCTGATAAAGAAGTCGCTGGCCTGTCCTTGCCTGCCCAGCATCCTATGCCTCCTGACTCACCTCTGAGGCGCAGCTAAGAAGTTACAGTGGCAATTAAAGCACAGTAGCTCAGTATTGGTCTCATTAGAGTGGTTAAGAGCCTTGCTTGGGAATCAGATGGGGCTCCATTCCCTTGCTCTGTCATTTGTCATCCTGTTACCTCAGAAGAGTTCCTCAACTGCTTGGGCCTCCTGCTTCCTTATCTATAGAGAAATAGCAGGTCAGAAGTTGATAAGCTGCTTGGCATAGAGCCTGAGCACCTGAGGTAGAGCAATGGCGGCCACTGTTTCTTCTCTTCTACCTTGCTATTTTCACACATATTGGGCTCTAGGAATGAGGTGGTACCAGATGCCCTTATCTTTTTTCTGTCTGCTTTATAGTAGAGAGGCTATTTATCTGGAACATAGACTACCACAGAAAGACATTTAGTTTCTTATACTTCATTATTTAATTTTTATGAATATCATTTCAGGTATACTACAATAAAATACATCTAATATTATTTAATTAAACAAGATTCATTTTTTTAAAAGTCCCGTCCACAGTTTCCCCTCCTTCCTCTCCTCTCAGTCTCTCCCTTCAACCCCACCCTCATCCCCCCCCAACCCATTCTCTGTGTCCACCCAGAGTATCAATAAAACATGGCATAGCAAGTCGCAGTAAGACTAAGCATCTTTCCTTGGGCAAGGCAACCCAGCATGAGGAGTAGGGTCCCAAAAGCCAGTTAAAGAGTCAAAGACAGCCCCTGTTCCCACTGTTAGGAGTCCCACAAGAGGACCAAGCTACACAACTGTAACATATATGCAGAGGGCCTAGGTCAGTCCCATGCAGGCTCCCTGGTTGCTAGTTTAGATTCAGTTGCTGTGAGCCCAGGTTAGTTGATGGTGTGAGCTTCCCGTGGTGTTCTTGACCCCTCCGGCTCCTATGCTCCTTTCTCCTCCTCTTCTGCAGGATTCCCGAACTCTGCATTATGTTTGGTTGTGGGTCTCTGTATCTGCCTCCATCAGTTGCTGGATGACTCCTCTCTGATGACAGTTGAGCCAGGCACCAATCTGGTCACAGGAGACAGCCAGTTCAGGATGCTTAGCCACTATTGCTAGGAGTCTGACCTGGGATCCTCCCAGTAGACTCCTGGGAGATTCCCATGTTCCAGGCTTCCACCCAACCTGAAATGCCGTCCCCTACAGCCGTCCCCTTAGCACCAGACCCCTCCAGTGCCCCATCCCAACCTGATCACTCATGTTCCCACCCCATCTGTCCTCAGTCTACTAATGAAAGCCCTTCTATTTCTCCTTCCCAGGGAGATCTGGGTACCCCCGCCCCCTGAACTCTCCTTGTTCACTAGTCTCTCTGGGTCTGTAGATTGAAGCACAGCCATCCTTTACTTTAACAGCTAATATCCACTTACAAGTGCACACACACCATGATGGTCTTTCTGCATCTGGGTTACCTCACCCAAGATGACTTTTTTCCTAGTTCCATCCATTTGACGTCAAATTTCATGATGTCATTGTTTTTAACAGCTGAGTAATACTCCATTGTGTAAATGTACCACATTTTTTTTTTTTACTCATTCCTCGGTTGAGAGACATCTAAGTTGTTTCCAGTTTCTGGCTATTACAAATAAAGCTTATATGAACATAGTTGAGCAAGTGTCCTTGTGGTATGATTGAGCATCCTGTGGATATATACCCAAGAATGGTATATCTGGCTCTTGTGATAGATTGATTCCCAGTTTCCTAAGAAACTGCCATACTGATTTCCAAAGTGACTGTACAAGTTTGTACTCCCAACAGCAATGGAGAAGTGTTCCCCTTGCTCTATATCCTCTCTGGTATGAGCTGTCACTTGTGGTTTTGATCTTGGCCGTTCTGACAGGTGTAAGATGGTATCTCAGAGTCATTTTGATTTGCATTTCCCTGATGGCTAAGGATGTTGAACATCTCCTTAAGTGTTTCTCAGCCATTTCAGATTCTTCTGTTGAGAATTCTCTGTTTAGATCTGAACTCCATGTTTTAATTGGATAATTTGGTTTGTTGATGTCTAGTTTCTTGAGTTCTTTATACATTTTGGAAATCAGTCCCTTATCAGATGTGGGGCTGGTGAAGATCTTTTTCCATTCTGTAGGTGCTATTTTGTCCTATTGATGGTGGCCTTTTCAGTTTCATGAAGTCCTGTTCATTATGTATTGATCTCAGTGCCTATGTTATGGTGTCCTGTTCAGGAAGTTGTCTCCTGTGCCAATGCAGTCAAGGCTGCTCCCACTGTCTCTTCTATCAGGTTCGGTGTATCTGGATTTATGTTGAGGATTTTGATCCACTTGGACTTGAGTTTTGTGCAGAGTTAAGTAAAGAAGATTTACTTTTAAAGTTTCTCTGCCCCCCTCTCTCTTGGTATTAATTATTATTATTTTTAAAGACAAGGTCTCTCTACATAACCCTGGCTATCCTGGAACTCACTGTGTAGACCAGGCTGTCTTCAAACTCACAGAGATCTGCCTGCCGCTGCCTCAGGAGCGCTGGGATTAAAGCTGTGTGCCACCATGCCTGGCTTAAAGTCTCTTTTAAGATATACAGGCTGGGCGGTAGTGGCGCACACCTTTAATCCCAGCACTCGGGAGGCAGAGGCAGGCAGATCTCTGTGAGTTCGAGGCCAGCCTGGTCTAGAAGAGCTAGTTCCAGGACAGGAACCAAAAGCTACGGAGAAACCCTGTCTCGAAAATCCAAAAAAAAAAAAAAAAATACAGGAGTGAGGCTGAAGAGATGGCTCGGCAATTAATAGCATATACTACTCCCCCGTGAGACTCCAGTTCAGTTCACAGCCGCCTTGTGTATGTAGAAAATGAAACTACTAGAAAATAGAATAACAGCGCCAGAGCCCAAGGAAGGCTGTAGGAGGGAAGACGGAGGGAGGAGGCCAACAGGCGAGGATGAGCAGCTGGACAGGAGGGTAGAATAGCTTCTGCTCTCATGTTGTGATAAGAGCGGCGGGCGCCACTCTGTAGTAATAGGAGTGGGCCGCATTCCTGTCGCCTGGCTCCTGGCCGCCAGGTAGCTTATGCTCAGAAATAATTACACGGAAACTGTGTTCTTTTGAACACTGCCTGGCCCATTAGTTCCAGCCTCTTATTGGCTAGTTCTTACATATTGATCTAACCCATTTCTAATATTTTGTGTAGCACCGCGAGCTGGCTTCCCAGGAAAGATCTTAACCTGCGTCTGTCTGGAGTGGGAGAATCATGGCGACTCACTGACTTGGCTTCTTTCTCCCAGAATTTTGTTCTGTCTACTCCGCCTACCTAATTTTTTGTCCTATTAAAGGGCTAAGGCAGTTTCTTTATTTAACCAATGAAATTAACTCTTCCATCACTCTCATGCAGCACAGGAGGATAGCTATGAGGGTTCAGGAGATGTGACATCCTTTCTGGCCGCGATGGGCTCCTGGACACACATAAACATACTTGTAGGTATGTGTAGATATACACACATGCACATAATTAAAATAAATCTTAACAAAGTAAATAATTAAATCTATTTAGAGGATCCCAGGGTTCAGTTCCCAGCATCACACACACACACACACACACACACACACACCTAAACAAACCATCAAAATTATTTTTATTTTAACACATTGCAACTTCATATATTTGTGGGACACAGTGTGATATTTAAGCAGATGTACCTATCACCTCAGACATTTGTCATTTCTTTATGTTAGGAAGATTCAAATTCCTGTATTAGTTCTTTGGAAATAGTCCCTTACTTGTCATCAGTCACAGCTGTCCTCCTGGTTGTATGACACAGACATTATGTCATCCCTTCTGTCCAATTGCTCCCCTTTGCCTGTTGGCCTCCCCCCTCCATCTTCCCTGTTTTCCTCCTCGGGCTCTAGTATCCCTTGTTCGGTTCTCTAGTAGTTTCATTCTCTGCATATGCAAGTAGTTTCTTAGCATGTTTGGAAATGACCAGGTGTTGGTGTCACACACCTTTAATCCCAGCACTTAGGAGGCAGAGGCAGGCGGATCTCTGTGAGTTTGAGGCCAGCCTGGTCTACAGAGTGAGTTCCAGGACAGCCGGGGCTACACAGAGAAACCCTGTCCCGAAA
This sequence comes from Chionomys nivalis, assembly GCF_950005125.1. NCBI lineage: Eukaryota > Metazoa > Chordata > Mammalia > Rodentia > Cricetidae > Chionomys > Chionomys nivalis. The sequence continues at coordinate 54,465,627 of NC_080094.1, forward strand.
ACAAACAAATAAAAGAAAAAGTTTGGAAAACGTTGAGAGGCAGACATGCTGCAAACCATCCAACTCAGTACAATACGCCCCCTTCAGTTTTTTTCCCTTAGATAATATTTATACATTTAGCTTACAATATTTAGGCATATCTATCCCAGGGTATTTTTTAGACTAAAATTAAGGTATATTTTCTAGATTAAAGTCTGAAGTCTGTAATTGCATTTTGTGTTTGTGGGTGTAGCAGTGGAAATCAAACCTAGGATATGGAAAATAGTAGGCAAGTGCTCATACCAAAGAGTTATATCCCTGGAGCTTCGCTATGACTGTCCTGATGGCTGGTTCATTTTCCACGGTGTGCATGTAGGCACTGTAATCTATGAGGCTCTGTAGTGAGTGGTCAGTTTCCATCACATTTTTCAGGTGTCCATGCGTTAAGACCTTGTGAAATATCTGGCGATTAAATGGCCACAGTCACATCTAGATCTGCAGGAGGGCAAGCTTGGCTGGGAAGATGTGAACACAGCTCAGTGCGGTCCTTGATTATAACTACATGGTGGCTTTGGAAGGAACAGTCCACCAATTTTCAGACGGCTTCTGGTCAGTTCTCTGTGTTGGCCTTTGGAGGGTTCTGTCCAGGCCCACCCCTGTGGACTATTCTTTCTAGACAGCATAGAGCCTCCAGTAAATACCGGCTCATCAGGCTGGCTGCGCCTCACTGCTTGGAGCTCCCGTCCCTGCCCTGAATTCTTGGGTAACTCTTCATGGGCTTGCCACATTCTCCTGAGAAAACCAGCAGGCACATCAGAACACATTCCTTGAGCAAATATTTACAGAGTTCCCACTATGTGCTTAGGATTGTTTCAGGGGTGGGAGACAGTGCTGAGCTGGTCGTGCGAGATCCAGCCTCCATGCCACCTACTTCATGCCGAAGCAGTATTAGCTTCCTTCTGAGGTCCAGGGAAAGCTGCCAGAGGGCTTCAACTTGGGGGGATGATTTCATCTGTGTGTGGTACACACTTGGGAGGTAGTGGAGGATGTGTGTCCTCAGGTAGGGGAGCCTGGAAATCGCTATGGCGCTCTTCTGATGTCTAGGACGAAGCACTCAGCAGCGAGTGACTAACAGCAGAGAAGCCCTGACAGGCGGACTCGGCACATTTGAACAAGAACCATGAGGAAGAGAAGAATGATGGGAAAATGTTCCCAAAAGAACCGAGTATAAAGAAAGGTCCTGGGGTCGGCACAAGGGTCATTGGTTCTAGAAACGTAAAATCCCAGTGTCTGGTGGGCATGTCAGGGTCAAAATTAAAGTCGGAGCCATCTGGTCCAGAAGCTGCCGGAGCAGTATTAGCTTCCTTCTGAGGTCCAGGGAAAGCTGCCAGAGGGCTTCAACTTGGGGGGATGATTTCATCTGTGTGTGGTACACACTTGGGAGGTAGTGGAGGATGCTACCTGGTAACAGGAAAACAAAGATGGCAGCTTTAGCTGTGGCCTGGTGAGGGGTAGTAGATTTGGGCCTCTTCTGAGAGTAGAGCCTACCAGACTCAGTGACTGTGAAGTAAGCAATCACAGACATTGCTTAACTTTTTGCCGTTGTAACTGCTGGGCCCCATTACTTAGGTAGGGAACCCCAGGGTAGGAATAGCTTGGGGTAAAAAGGACTAGAGGTTTCTGTCTTAGACATTTTCAGTGCAGAGAATTGAGCTCAGGGCCATGAACATGCTGGACCACGGTGTCCTACAACTGAGCTATGTCCCCAGTTCTCGTCCTGGACACTGGAAACTTGAGACACCCTCAAATAGAAGTGTCAGGTTGTCCAACTGAAAAGTTAGGAACTCAGGGAGATAATCTGTATGAATATATGAAGCAGAATACAATTTTTTTTTGAGACAGGATCTCATGCCGTCCAATCTGCCACTGAACGTGCTACGTAGCTGAGGATAGTCTTGAACTCATGATCTTTCTTTCTTCCTCCCGAGTGCTGGGTTTGCAGGCCTGTGCTGCACTGCCATAATCTGCTCCTGGGGTGCTGAAGGTCAAACCCAGGGTTTCTCCCCATGCTAGGCAAGCCCTCCACCAACTGACCTACGTCACGAGCCCCCAAATACAAACAGCTTTTAAAGCCATGGCCCAGGTTGAGATTTAATGAACAGGGCACAGACAGAGGAGGCAGAATTCTGCACTCTCCTGATGTCTGCCATCAGACACCCAGCTGCAGAAAAGTCATCAAAAGAGTCTGAAGGCTGGCTGTGGTGGCACATACTTACAGTCTCACCACCTGGGAGGCAGAAGCAGGAATGTTGGGAGTTGAAGATCAGTCTCCCCTGTGTGCCAAGACCTGGCCCCAAACTAAAGCCAGCAGACATGCACGAGTAGATTGTAAAGACATAGACAACAAGGTGGGAACCAATGAACCAATGAGGGAGTGTGGTGGGAGCCAAGAGGTCTTTTCTCTAAGCATCCCATCATGCACTGCTGTCCTCCTGAGTGCAGAGGTGGTCCAGAAATACTTTTAGAAAGCTGAAACTCCAGGGCCACTTGCTCACACACCTTCCGTATTCCCCAGCAGATGCTGGCTGCTGTCCTGAGCCGCTCCCAGCTTCCCACTATCTCCAACATCAAAGTTCATATCTGCACCTGACTCCAGAGGCCACACCCCAGCTCCCACCCTGCAGGGTTCACACCCCGTGGTCCACAGCTCACACCCTTCCCTCCTGGCAAGACCTGCCCTACTCTGGGCCACCTACGCATAGTGAGGCAAGCTCATTCCACTTCTCTTTCCGGGTTCTGCTGCCTGCCTTCCTGGAGTAGAAGTCTGTCCTCCACACCTTGCCTGCATGTCAAGATTCAGCTCAGGGCTCAGTTACCCAATCGATTTCCATTTTGATACCCAGTGGAGTTTCTTCAGGGCTATCCCTCTGTGTTGTCCCAGGTCACTAAAGCCTAATGGGTCCCTTCTGTCTCATCCTTCTGTCCACTCCATCACCGTATCTAGTAGGTTCTTCTCAGGCAGTCTTGAATCCCATCTCTCCTCGTGCTCCTTGACCCTGGCCTGAGCCATTGTTTCTGTTCTCTGCCCTAGCCACTTGCGGTTCCTCTTCTGCTCCCCGTCCTGCCAAGCCTGCACTGCCCCCCAAGGCAGAGTGGGCTCACAACATCTCTCTGCTTACTACCTCGAAGTGGCATCCATCCCTTATGATAAAATGCAAATGTTTTTACCACGGCTTTCAAAGTCACGTGTGACCCACCTTCTGGATTACTCTCTATGCTTCAGACACAGGTGTGGAGTTGCGTGCCAGCCTTTCCCGCCTCTCAGTTCATGGGATGCACCCTTTGTCTGGGAGGCTCTTCTCTGAAGCCCACACACAGCTAGGTACTAACCTTCTCTTAGCTGACGCATGAAGGTTACCCACTCTGGGAGGTCCTGATTCTTCCCGCAGTCAGAGCCTTCCTGTTATGGTCCTTCATGGCATCCTGTTCTCCTGCTTAATATCTGCACAGCTGCTACTGATAGTGGTTGGTGTTTATTTCCTCTTTATCTAGTGAATCCATGCCGCTGGGAGACACAGAAGAGCAACTGTCTTAATCGTTTTGATATCTGCACTCCATAACAACATAGTCCCAAGCATAGGCAAGGCATTCAAATATCTTTGTCATAATGAGCAAAGCTTTTCCTAAGGTCTAGAGCCCACCTAAGCTTTAGTTGTCCTTCAAATTCTCTTACAATTAGTTTCTTTTATTTATTTGTCCTGTAGGAAAAAATAATAAAGCCATCAATAGCTACACACTTTTAAGATTCATTATAAGCAGAATCTGCATGGTAGTCTTCCAACCTGTGTGTGTGTGCATTTGTGTGTGTGTTTGTGTGTGAGAGAGATAAAGACAGACACATATGGAGACACAGAACATGTGAGAGCTCTGAGTATATAATCTTACACCTAGCCTGTGAAATGAATATTACTGACCCAGTTTTACACAGGGAAAAATGAATCAGAGAAAATGATTGCCTAACGTCACCTAGCTAGACTCCAAACCTATCTCCTTTATGTTTGTTGGTGAGGGTTTTGTCTCTCCAACCATCTGGGAAGTTGTTTTGTTGTTGCAGGCTTTTGGTCAGAGGTATCTTTGGCTTGTTTTTTGGTGTCCTCCACCTCCACACTGCAGGTGCTCCTCAGATGTCATTTGTGCCACTTGTGAAGGTGTGTCTGCCAGCAGGTGAGAGCTTCTGGACAAAGGGTTCCATGTTTCTGCCACCGTTGTGTGAGAGATGAGCGATATAACTCCAAGAAAGGTGAAAGGCTGCCCCCAGATCCTTGCTTCCAGGGGCCCAAAGGCCAACTCTCTCTCTGGGCTAGTTGGCCCTGCCCTGCCCTGTCCTTGCTAACTGATGAAATTGCTACAATTGCCATTTGTTATATGAGATATCCAAGATTATCCTGGCTTCTAGAAGGCCTCTCCCACAGGTGCCTCAAGCAGCTATAAAGATTACAGTTGTCCTCAGAATCTGGGGCACAGCAAGAAAGTAATAGGATTGCACAGCTGAAATAGATTGTCCAGATAAAGGCCAGCCTCCTGTAGATTTTCCAGATAAAGGCCAGCCTCCTGTAGATTTTCCAGATAAAGGCCAGACTCCTGTAGATTTTCCAGATAAAGGCCAGCCTCCTATAGATGCCCAGACAAAGGCCAGGCTCCTATAGATACCCAGACAAAGGCCAGGCTCCTATAAATGTCCAGACAAAGGCCAGCCTCCTATAGATGTCTAGACAAAGGCCAGCCTCCTACAGATGTCCAGACAAAGACCAGGCTCCTATAAATGTCCAGACAAAGGCCAGCCTCCTATAGATGTCCAGACAAAGACTAGCCTCCTTGCCCAGAGCAGGGATCTTCTGAGGGTCTCCCAGGCAGGTTCTACTTAGTTCCAGCCATGAATGTTTACTGTTCCCAGGTGATTTACCTGAGTGTTGTTTGGTTTGGTTTTTAGGATTAAGGTCCAGGCCTCACAGTCTCTCTACCACACTGGGCTTTCCTCAGACCTCTTCTCACATCTATTTTCAAACAGTTTGACTAAATTTCCCAGACTGGTCTTGAGCGGCTCTGTTGCTCAGGTGGGCCTTGACCTTACGATCCTGCTACCTCAACCTCTTACATGTCTGGGATACAGGCCTGTACCACCAAGTGTAGATAAGGGTGGACATTTGAGTAGGAGAAGGAGGACCCAGATGTAGATAGCGGGTCAGTTGCTTCCTTCCATTGGTGGAGCTACCTGGCCACACCCATGCCCTCTTAGAGGATGAGACAGTCTCCCCATGTACTTTCCTCAGGGTTGACATAATTAAATATGTGGCTTGGTAGCCTGGAACAGGGGAGGATGAGAAAAAAGAGGCAAGCTTGAAAGGGCTCCAATTTCCAAATATATCATTTTTTTGCTTCATTTATTTAACATATAATAATTTTAATCTAATTTGCTTTGTTTTTCTCTGTTCATATATTTTCAATGTAGGCATTATACTTTAAAAGTTTTCAAAATAAAATAAAGATTACTAGTAATCTTATCACTCAGGGATGACATATGAACCCTTACTGTGTTTTCTTTTAGTCTTTTTTCTAGGCACATACCTTCACAGAAATCAATGTTGCTTTTGCATACACATATTAATTATGTAATATTGGATTTGTTTAGAAAATTAATTCTCCCTATTATTTTCTTCTGTTACTAAGAAATATATTAAGGTATATTATTAGATATATTATTTTGCATATAAAATTAGGTTTCTAATTTTAAACTAATTTGTGTTTTTTATTGTTGGTTTTTTTTGTTTTTTTTTTTTGTGTTTTGCTTTTTTGAGACAGGGTCTTTTTATGTAGTTCTTTCTGTCCTGGTAGTTGGTATGTAGCCCAGATTTCTAATTTCTGATGTTAATAACATTGCCCAAAGCACTAGAAAATGTGTCATTAATATGCAAATTACAACAATGCCTCTTCTGGCTAAGCTGCAGAATGTCCAGCCAGAGATGCTATGGGTGACTGGGTGGGACTGACGGCTGTCTCTATTCATCTGCTACTAGGTTAGAACCTGACCAACAAAACAGACACAGAGAGGCCACAAGAGTCATGCTAAATCTAGCACCTTTGAGACTGTGTGTAAGACTTCATGTTCAACTGACTCCTAGAAATAGAATTGCTTGGTCAAAAGTCATACAGGCTTTACATAGTAAGATGACCAGGTCTGGGCAGTAGTGGCTTTGATCCCAGCACTAGAAAGGCAGATGCCGATGGATCCTTGTTAGTTTAAGGCCAGCCTGGTCTACATGAGACCTTATCTCAAAGAGGGAGGGAGAGAGAGAGAGAGAGAGAGAGAGAGAAGAGAGAGAGAGAGAGAGAGAGAGAGAGAGAGAAGAGAGGAGAGAGGGAGGGAGGGAGGGAGGAAAGAAGGAAGGAAGGAAGGAAGGAAGGAAGGAAGGAAGGAAGGAAGGAAGGAAGGAAGGAAGGAAGGAAGGAACCACCAAGATGCCCTGCAAATGTTTGGTCTCTTTCCATTGGAACAGTAGTAATGCTCTGTGGGGTCTCCCTCACCCCCCACCCCAGTCCTCTCGACTTTTCCTTGCCAAGTTGACATTTGAAAAATGGCATTCATTTTTTAAATTTCAAGTTTTTCAGTATTAGCAATACACTCCTATGCATTTCTTAGATGATCCATTTACTCCTAAACTTTTGAATGTGATTATCTAAGCAGAGCTTTTAAGTATCTTAGTGCCTGGGCCATACACCCCACCAATGAATACTTCAGAACCCCAGGGAGCCAAGCAGAAAGAATTTTTTTTTAAGAGATCCAGATCATTCTAGTAGGCAACAAGTCTTTCTTCAGTCTTTCTGTGTGTTGTGTGTATGTGTGTGTGTGTGTGTGGTGTTCATGGTGGATGTTGTCAGGGCATAAAAATGTAAGTGTGTGTACTCACAGAAGTCAGAGGGGACTTCAGGTAATAGCCCTTTGCTTTGTTTTTTTTTTTTTTTTGAACCAGGGTCTCTCTCTCTCTCTCTCTCTCTCTCTCTCTCTCTCTCTGGCTTGGAACTCATGAACTAGATTAGACTGGCTGGCCAGTGAGCCCCAGAGATCCACCTGTCTCCTCCTCCCTAGGCTGGGTTTGTAAATGTACCTACGTGGCTCGCTTTTTTTGGTTTTATTTTATAATTTATGAAACTCAAGTCCTCGTGTCTGTAAGACAAGTACTGTTCTGACTGAACTGTCCACCCCTTCCTTTCAGTCCACTCAATTGCTTTTGATTGAGTATTTCTTTCAAAGAGAGTTTTGTTTGCTGGGAAAAATGAATCATCATAAATTTGGCCTTTTTTGTTTTTGTTTGTTTATTTTGTTAACAGGGTCTCACTCTGTAGCTGTGTAGCCCAGGCTGGCCTCAAATTTATAGAGAGTCACCTATCACCATAGTGCCAGGGTTACAGGAGTATACCACCATACCCAGTCATGACAGGTATTTATACAACTTGACTTATTCTGCACAGTTGTCTTAGCATGAGGAATCTTAGTATGTATGTGGTCAGAATTACCCACTTATTTCTCTTTATTGTGTCTCAGATTTACTTTTTCATTTTGTCTTTTTTTTTTTTTTTTTTTTTTTTTTGATACAGGGTCTTTCTGTGTAGCCCCGGCTGTCCTGTAACTCACTCTGTAGACCAGGCTGGCCTCAAACTCAGAGCTCTGGCAGCCTCTGCCTCCCGAGTGCTGGGATTAAAGGTGTGCGCCACCATTGCCTGGTTCTACTTTTTACATTTTTAAATTAATACTTTGGCACTTTAGTGTGGGGTTAGTGGTTGGGCGATGGTGCCATGACTCCCATGTGGAGGGCAGGGGACAACTTACAAGCTGCCCTCCCCTTCCACGACATGGGCTCCCAATATCAACTTTAGAAGCGTCTGGAGAGGTGGCTCAATCGCTAAGACAATCCAGGTTCGATTCCCAGCCACGACATGTGGTTTACAACAGTTTGCAACTCCACGTCCAGGGGATCTGACGCCATCTTCTGATCTCCTGGGGCACCAGGCACACAAGTGTTACACACACAGGCAGGCAAACAAAACAAAACAAAACAAAAACCTACCATACACGTATAATAACAAAATAAATAAATCTGAAACAAAAGTTTTAAACTTTATTTCATGTTTTTTCACTGATTTAAAAAAATTCAATGATTGATTTTGTTTTATGTGAATTAGTGTTTTGCCTGTGTGTGTGTCTGCTGGAGCCCTGGGACTGGGGTTGTAGACATCAGTGAGCTGCCATGTGGGTTCCGGGAACTGAACTCACTGTGTAGCTGAGGATGACCTCAAGCTGCTGACCCCTGGCATTAGAGGTATGTGCCTGCCACCGTACCCAGTCTCACCCCAATTTCACATCTTACTCCCTCATAAATGATGACTGGAATAATACCCAGTTGAAAAGTGAGATATGGTTTTAACTTACTTTTCTTTAAGTAACAAAATGGAAACCGTGTTTATTTTTCAATCTAACTTATCATATAAGCCATCGTTTCCTTACCGGGAAAGCCATTGTTTTCATATATAGATTTCCTGTACAGACACCAGTGACATGACCTCTGACAATTGACGCTTTAAAGACTGCAACTTTAAAACACATTTATTAGAATAAATAGAATTATTATTAGAATTAATTTTTATTCTTAATCATATCTATTTTGCAAGTTCACTGAATTGGTTTTTTTTCCCTCCATTTTCACTCTTCTGCATAAATTTTGGAATCTTTTGAACTGATACTCCCCAAGCTCTTGGTTGGAAATTTGATTGTGTTAAACATATGGATTGATTTAGGACGATACTACAGTATTATTTTTCCTTCAATTATATGATGTTTCCATTTTTCAAGTGTTTGTGTCTATGAGGAACTTTTTAGCTTTCTACAGAGTTTCTGTAATTTTTTTTTTATAGTTTCTATGGAATATTCTCTTCTCTCTCTCTCTCTCTCTCTCTCTCTCTCTCTCTCTCTCTCTCTCCAGGGTCTTTTGTATCTTTAGCAGGTCTGGAACTCACTATAGACCAAGATGACCTTGAACTCATAGAGATTCAATGGCCCCTGCTTCCCTGTGCTGGGCTAAAGGTATGTGCCACCATGCCCAGCATAAGGGGATATTTCATCTCTTGCATCTCTTGTGGCTACTATTTTTATGGGAAAATTTATGATGCTCACTTATTTTATAAGCATCCCTCTTTATTATACCATCACTAGTAAATGTATTAGATTTGCTTATTAGATTTATCACTCATCACTACGGAAATGAATAAACCACATCTGTATTTAACAAGATACGTGAGTCTCTCAAGAAGAGTGAGTGGAGAAGAAAACACGCTTGTAGCAGATTACACACTCAGCATTCTTGGTGGTGGTGGTGGTTTTGAGACAGGATCCCGTACAGCCCAGGCTTTTCTCGAACTCTCTATGAATGACCTCAAACCCTTGAACCTCTTTTCTCTATCTCCCAAGTGCTGAACTTACAGACATGGGTCCCCACATCCAACTATGGGATGCATAGTCCGAAAAGATATCATATATAAACCTTTAAAACACTCAAAATCTATCAACTGTAGCTTGGAAATCCATTCGTATGCGGACAAAGAGTGAGGAGTGTGGCCATCCAGGGCTGCGGCAGATCGGGCTTTTCTGGGGAAGACACAGGGAATGGGGGCAAGTGGCTCTTTCCCTAGGGGCTTCTATGCTGTTCCAGAGTTAGTTTTCTCAGCTGGGTAGTGGATTGTCTCCTTCATGTTCACTTACTTGATTGTTCTTTATGAACTTTGCATATCCTTCCTTAATACATTTTTAAAAGGGGGAACTCAGATTAGAAGATACACTGATAATGCATGCTTTTCTAGGGGCAGAAAAGCCAGTCAGGCTGTGCCTCTTCTCTCTGACCTCCCTGACTTCTCTCCAGCATCTCGCTGCCTGAAAACTTCAGAGTAAAAAGGCATCCTGAAGTGTTGAGATAATTTGTGAACTCTTTTGAAATTTGTTTTGTTTTCTTTGTTGTTTTTGTTGTGTTTTGAGACAGGGTTTCTCTGTAGCTTTGGAGTCTGTCCTGGAAGTCACTTTGTAGACCAGGCTGGCCTCGAACTCACAGAGATCCTCCTGCCTCTGCCTCCCAAGTTCTGGGATAAAAGGCGTGCACCACTACCACCAGCTTGAAATTTTTATTTCATTTCATTAATATACATTTTATTCAACATGCAATAACTGTACATATTTCTGGGGCATTTAGAAATTCTTATCTGGACTATCTCAGGCCATGACTTCAATTCCTGTGGCTCTGCTGCTACCTGTGCCTTCCGTTTTCCCATCTGCTGATCCTGCCTCAGACTGTCCTTTGCCCTTTCCTCAAGGCCACCTGCTGCCACCCCGGCCAGGAGCCACAGTGCATCCCCTCTCTGGCTCTAGGCAGGGCAGTGACCAACACGCCTTCTCTCCACAGATACAAACATGTGGGAATGTGGTGAGTCACGGGCCCATCCAGAGGCCTTCCCGTTGCCAATGTGGTGGGTGGATATGTGATAGTGTTGACTTTCAGAATCAGGGACAAAGGCAGAAGAACTCAGTACAGAACACACACACATACACATGCGCGCGCACACACAGTACCACTCTGTCTTCATTTCTCGCCTTCCTTCAGACAGAAGCCAAAGTGGAGACCGGCCACAGAAAGGGGAGGGCGAGGGTATCCGAACTGCTTCGACACAAGAGGCAGAGGAATTGAAGTCAAATTTGTGTAAGCTAAAGCAAATAAAAAGTGCCTTTGTATTGTCCCCTGCACCTGTGGCTTCACCCAGGTGTCACCCGGATTACTGCCTTGGTGGCAGAGTCAGTACCTAAGACTGCTGGGGTACCCTTTGTCATACCACTCCTCCTGCAGTGTCTGGACATCTGCCCCTGGCTTTAGCTCAGCACAGGCTGAAACCCAAGGTCACCACAGATGGATTAAAGGAAGAGGCTGGGCAGGGACTGAGGGGTTGGCACCAAGTGGGATTCATCATCCCACAAGGCCTCACTGTGTCTCTAGAGCCAATTCAGTCACTCTTCCTTATATTCAGTGCAAATGACCTTGGACCTCAAGATCAACTAAATTCCACAGGAAATTCCCAGAGTGCTTCTTTCCCCAGGACCATTTATGAGGCTGACATCATCCCAAGTCTGACTGGGTCAGTGGGGCCAAGTCTTATGTGGACAGTTAGAAATGAGCCTTTCCCGTCACACTCCAAGCCCCACAGGCTGGGCGCTCTTGTCTGATCTGGTACGATGGACTTCTTCACCTGTGACAGGGGCCTTTTCTTGCCAAAGGACTGTGTTCAGGAGAGAACAGAAGCGTACTCTGTATACACTGAAGACATGACTGCTCCAAGATATGGTTGAGGAGAAGGTTTTTATTATAGGTATGAGAGAGAGCGTGGCCAGAGGCATCTGGAAGAGTCCAGGGCAGAGGGAGGAAGGAGTACACTGAACGTGACTGGCAGATAGACCAGTTCATGAGAGAAGAGAGAGAAGGAGAGAAGGAGAGGGGACGATGAAGAGGCGGAGGGCAAAGGAGACCAAGAGAGCGGGGACAAGGGAAGAAGACAAAATAGAGGACATGGCCAAAATGGCGGAGTTACATGGGAATGGGAAGTTGGGGAAAGGAAGCCCAGGAGATAGAAAAGTTTAGGGCAGGGGCCAGGGTGAGAAAAGCGAGAAGAGCCCACAGTTGATTTTGATGCCAAGAAAGCCTGGAAGCCAGCAGGCACTTTGGTATGCTTATAGGAAACACAAACAGCTATTGGTCCCAAGTTTCTTTCGGACTTGATGACTTCCAGTTGCACACAGATGCACAGAGAAACAATCAAACACAGACAAGCACACAAAACAGATGAACATGTGTACACAAAGAGGCACACAGACATGCAGACAAGCATACAAAAGAGAAGGGCACAGACACAAACACATGGACACACACTCATGCACACAGGCAGACATACACACGTAGAGTTGCATACAGACACAAAGACATGCATATACACACATAGAACTATACATAGACACATACACCACTAATACATATATACACTCGACAGATATACACATCCTCACATACACATGCTTATGTACACAGACACACAGAGAGATACATGAACAATACATGTTATGAGTATATAATACACACACCACCACGCGCATCACCACATGGTGTCCTGTCGTATCTTAGACATACCCTACCAATCTCTATCCTATCCCAGGCTATGCTGGTGCCCAAGCATGGCACGATCCATTTGGGCAACAGGAGCAAGTCAAACCTCAAGGCCAACAGAAGAGTACTCAGAGATGCCTGGTGAATGAGAACATAGAGGTGCCAGTGTTATTCCTGGGGTTCTAGACTAACCTAGTCTGAGAGAAACCCAGACACCGGAGCCCACTACTCCTGCTCCCAGCCAGTGCTCTACCCAGCAGGCCATACTGCCTTTCTAAGCACAAAGGGACACCGACTTGAAGCCCGTAGAGAGCCCCAGCCTCCTCTACTGTGCCGTGCCCGGTAGCCTCCCGGACTTGGTATGAAACTTCCTGCTCACAGGCCTCCTGGGTCTGGCACCATTTGTCCCTTTTCTGCCCCAGAGACCATGAGATCTATTTGAAGAGCTTTGCCTCAAGGGCTTGAGCCAAATAGAAGTAGCAGGAATTGACTTTACTCAGGGGACTTGGCTAGAACCAAATTCAGTCAAAAGATAGACACCAGAGGAGAAACCTCACCCAGGTCTTTGTACAGTCCATCCAGGCAGCCTGGCCAAATGACCCCAGAGCAGAGCCGGCTAAAAGACTGTCCAGTCTTCCTATGGAGTCTGATGAGGCTCTGACTGCAGAGTGGCTTTCAGGGAGACTCAGCAAGGCTCCTGGAGGATGCTGGTCTTAGACCAAGAATGAGGGTTATCTGTTGTCCCCTAGGAAGGGATTGGGCAGGTCTTTTAGCAGGCTCAGTCCACCCCTAGCCAGTGAGACAATACTACCCACACCAAGGGTGGTCATTGTTCCTCTTATACCTCTCTGGAAACATCACAAATAAACCCAGAGGTGTGCCTCCTGGGTGGTTCCAAATCCTGCCAGCTGGACAATGAGGATCATCCATCACAGATACATTTGGACTAATTCGGACTATCCATATATTGTCTTTTACATTGCTTTCTTGTTTATTTCTTTATTGATTTGTATGTGCCATTGATTTTTTTCTCTAATTTTTTATGTCTATCAGTGGTATTAGAAGCTATGTGCCAATTCTTGGTGGGTTTTGTTGTTGTGTGTTATTATTATTATTATTTTTTGAGACAGGGTTCTCTGTGTAATCCTGACTGTCTTAGAAGTTGCTCTGTAGACCAGGCTGGCCTTGAACTCAGAGAGATCTGCCTGCCTCTACCTCCCAAGTGCTGGGATTAAAGGTGTCCGTGTAAATTTGTTTTATAGAAATATTTAGTAGTTAACTATAGCTAACATATAAGGTTATAATTTTTTGGAAAATGTCCTAGTACATTTTTAAACTTTGTTTCCTTTTGAATTTTCTCCATTATCTCATTCCAATTTTTAAAACAATAGTACCATCAAGAATTTTACAAATGTCTTTTTCAGTTTTTAAGCAATCTCCATCATCAATATTAAGATCAAAGTGCATATCTGTTTGGTGCAGGAGAATTGTCTATATTCTCTCAATCATATTATAAATAAACGCTGATTGGCTAGGTAGGAAATATAGGTGGGAAAACAAGACAGGAAGTAGAAATGATGTAATGAGAACAGGAGAATTCTGGGAAGGAGGAAGTTTATTCCTCCCACTCCTGCCCAGACCACCGAAGCAGCAGGATGTGATCTGCCCCACTGAAAAAGGTACTGAGCCACATGGCAAACATAGACCAGAAAAATGGGTTAATCAAGATGTGAGAGTTAGCCAGTGAGAGGCTAGAGCTAATGGGCCAATCAGCTTATAATTTATGGAGACCTATGTGTGATTTTCTCTGGGACTAAACAGCTGGGGGAACTGGGTAGGACAAAAAACAACAACAAACAAGCAGGCCTGGCCCCGTTCATGTAACATCTGTTTGATGCTCAATGTATATTGTATCTTCTGGTTTTTGTATCCATGTAAACGTTTTCTCCTAAGAAATCTTTTACAAAAGATTATGATTTAGCTATGTGTATCTGTGGTTCTGTGCACGTGAATGCAGTGTGTTAGTTATCATTAAAAACATTGATCAAACCCAATCACTCCATTCCAAAGTGTGTAACCGAGTAAACCAAAGCTTAGACTTGCATAAAAACTTGTGCACAGATTATATAATAGCTTTATTCTTAACTGTCAAACATTAGAAACAACTTTGCCCTTTAACTGATTGGTAAATAAACTGGAGTATTTATAGTTGAGTACTACATAGCAATGAAAAAGAATGGGTATGTTACACACAGTAATAACAATACATTTCGAAAACCTAGGCAGAAGAAGCTGGCACAGAAGAGCAAACTGTGAATGAGTCCACTTATGTGAGGCTCTGGAAAGTTGCGTTCAGTCCACAATGACAAGAGGCAGATGAGTGTTGACTGACTTCGCTGCAATCTGAACACAGATGTTGCAGGGTTCTCTCTGACTAGGTCAGGGAGGGCCAGAGGCAAAGTGAGGACATAAATAACAGCTAACATACTCCCACCCCTCCCTCCTCCAAATCCTTTCCCTTCTGCAGATCCCACTCCAGAGCCCTGGTGTGCAGGCCCAGACTGGCAGCCAGAGGCTTTGAGACAAAAGACGTCCTAGAAACCAATGTGTCTGCAGCGCTAGGCTAGAGGCCATGCCCCACAAGTAGAAGAAAAGGTTTTGATGACTCATGGACCTTTGGCGAACCATGAACCACCTCATGGGGCCACAATGGCTGGTGAAGGAAGCATGTCTCCTTTCCATTAACCTAGGCCACATAGAACTGATGGTCACCTGTCCTCCTGTAGAACCTGCTATCTCTATTTCTTTTTATTTATATAAGCTTGTATATGTGTGCGTAGTGTGTGCATATACGTGTACATATATATGTAGTTGCATTTGCCTATGCTTGCATGTATTTTAGCTGGCTTTGAATATCTTCATCATTTTCCACTCTTTTTTTTTTTTTTTTTGGATAAAGGGTCCTAGTATATAGTTCTAACTTATAGAACTCACTACGTAGACCTGGATGACCTTGAACCCACAGAGCTCTTCTTGCCTCTGCCTCCCAAGGGCATGGGTTAAAGGCTTGTGCTAGCACACCTGGCTAGCCCACCTTATTTTTTTTAGACAGGCTTTCTCATTGAACCTGGAACATGCTATTTTGGCTAGCCTGGCTGACTAGCTAGCCCTGGGGATCCACAGGCTCCATCCCACAGTGTTGAAATTACAGGTACACTCCACCCCATCTGGCTTCCACTGGCTCCAACCCACAGTGCTGGGATTACAGGGACACCCCACCACATCTGGCTTCCACTGACTTCAGCCCACAGTGCTGGGATTACAGGGACACCCCACCACATCTGGCTTCCACTGGCTCCATCCCACAGTGCTGGGATTACAGGGACACCCCACCATATCTGGCTTCCACTGGCTCCATCCCACAGTGCTGGGATTACAGGGACATCCCACCACATCTGGCTTCCACTGACTTCAGCCCACAGTGCTGGGATTACAGGGACACCCCATCACATTTGACTTCAAAGCTGCTCATTCTTAAACACTATCTGTTCAAAAACCCTGCCAGGAGTCACACTGCCAACACCAGGGGGATCCTGACTCTTTTTATCCCTAGCTGAGTCTTTACTGTCCTCTCCAGACCTTGCCTTTGTTGATGCTGTCTTGCCTGACAATGCCCTCTCTCACCTACCCACTGAAGAGGCTGCTACTCTTCCTTCAAGGGCAAGGTCACGTGCTTCCCCCTCTGGGCAGCCCCTCCTGCCCCATAGGTCAAGCTCTCTGAGAGCTCATTTGAACTCCTCATAGACAGCTCAATTTCCATGTCACTTCAGTCTCATCCTTGGTGCAGGGATGATGTCCTTGTGTCGCGATGTCCTGGCGTGATGAATCACACCATTAAACAGCTGTCTATCACAAAGAGGGGTGGATTAGTCCATTTTCACACTGCTGTGACAAAATGCCTGGCCAAGGTGACTTAAGGAAGGGTTTGTGTGGCTCATGGTTTGAGGGCACAGTCCCTCATATTGGGGATGGTGTGGCAGCAGGATCGTAAGGCTGCTAGTTCCCACGGTCTGGACGCAGAGACAATCGAGTGTTGGAGCTCAGTTCCCTTTCTCTGTTTTATTAAAGTCTGGGAGCCCAACCCATAGAATAGTGCTGTTCACATTCAGGGTCCTCCATCCTCAGTTAAACCTCTCTGGAAACTCTCACAGACATGTCCAGAGGTGTGTTGCCTAGGTGGCTCCAAAAGCAGTCAAACTGGAAAAAAAATTGACCACCATAACCAGCCATGTGCCAACTAAGCCCTTTGTGTCACCCAATCTTATGAGGGAGTTCTATTTGTGTCCTTCAATTTACAGATGGAGAAACTTGACATTAGGTAGTCAGGCCCAGTCAAGTTCCTGTGGCTTGTATGTGACAGAAGCCAGATAGATCTTTCACCACGACACAGTGACAAGACTGCCCTCACCATGGAGACAGTGATGGAGTAGATGCAAGGTACAATCTTGCCTCATGAGCAAGAGAGTCAAGAGCAGAAAAACGTAAAGCCAATTATTATCCAATTGAGACAAGAGGTGACAAGTTTTATTAGCAGGGACTTCATGAGATTGAGAAATGTTGATCCGAGGCCACAAGTTCTCTGCAGGGTGTTGAAAAGGCCTCTACTGCCTTATAAACATGAAGGAGGCGGGAAAATGTTTGCTAGCCACATACATTGTATGCTAAGAAAATAAGTCTTGGGAGAAGGCTGGGGGTGGAGGGGTGGGAGTAAACCAACAAGGGTGAGGAAATAGTTCAAGTCCAGGAACTCGGGTTAAGCTGGGTGTGGCAGCTAATGTCTTCAATCTCAGGGCTTCTTCAGGAAGATAAGAGATAAGAGAATCTCTGCAAACTCCAGGGCCACCTAGCCTGGTGGTGTGTGCAGCGCAACAGGGAATGAGAGACCGCCTCCCAAACAAGACTGAAAGCAAAGAACAACTTCTGAAATTGCCCTCTGACCTCCACACCTATGGCACCTGCACACCATACTCAGAAGAAAACACACGTACACACATATGCAGAAGAACATACATATACTCAGAAGAGAACACACAGACACACACACACACACACACACACAATTTAAAAAAGAAAAATTTAGGAAGCCTTACATAGTGGTGCTTGTCTTTAATCCCAGAATTTGGGAGGCAGAGAATCTCTGTGAGTTCAAGGCCAACCTGGTCTATGTAGTGAATTTCAGGAGAGCCGGCCACCATGCCTGGCTCAACACATTAACTTCGATGACTGACATTTTTAGATCTCTCATGACCTGAAGAGATGATAATACTTCGTTTTACTTTACATTGTGAGAATCATCTGTAGTCCTTGTTTGTCTTAGGACCAAAGGTTTGTGCATCAAGGGAGCGGAGGAGCATAGGAAAGCCTTAGTCAACAACCCAAGAGCTTTGTACTGGAGCAGTGCAGAGTACTCAGGACAGACGTGCCGGGCAAACTGACCTGTGTCACAGTTCTATCACAGCCGTGGTGATCTCGAGTAAGCTGTTTATCCTCACTGGGTCCCTTTCAGTCTTTAAACTGAGCTGATGAACGCGCCTTCTTCACAGGGGACATAAACATTAGATCAATCGCCGTCACTTTGTAAAGGGCACATGTGAGCCACCTTGTCTTCTGACGTCTGTGCTGGACCTTGTCTTCCCATCCCCTAACCTGATGGCTTGGGGTATTTCCAATCAACAGCAAGACAAGCAATGGCCAAGCCGTGAAAAGAAAAGAGTAAGGCCGGGCGGTGGTGGCGCACGCCTTTAATCCCAGCACGCGGGAGGCAGAGGCAGGCGGATCTCTGTGAGTTCGAGACCAGCCTGGTCTACAAGAGCTAGTTCCAGGACAGGCTCCAAAACCACAGAGAAACCCTGTCTCGAAAAACCAAAAAAAAAAAAAAAAGAAAAGAGTAAAAATGGAAATAATCATGGCCCAGGAGGAGGAAACAGAAAGATTGTAAATTTGAGGCTAGCCTGGGCTAACTGGTAAGTTTCAGGTTAATCTCAATATTGAGACCCTGCCTCCAAAAACAAAAGGAAATAGACAAGATCGTCTACAGTATGGTAGACTGGTGTAAACTAGTAACTGGAGTGGCTGAGGAGCTAAGGGGAGGGGGGACAGAGGCACAAGTCACTGCGCCTACGCAAGGAAAGGCTTCTGGAGAAGGTGACATTTAAATAGAGCTGGAACAGAGGAGCAAGGCCCAGCTTCTCAAAGAGTGGCGGTCAGGACTTCATGATAGGGAATCATTGCAGACACAAGACTCCCAACGTGGGGAACTTGGCCCCATCAGGGCAAAGAGACCTCACAGTCGGAACCTGATTGATGCAGAGACTAGAATGACTGATGTGAGCAGCCAGACCACAGAGCTCATGACTCTAGGAAGACCGCAGAGAATGCAGAAATTTGTTCGTCAGGGCAGCCACACAGGGCTTCTGTCTTTAGATCACTTCTTGCCTTTCTGTAGATTACCTAAGAGGACAGCGGCAAGTGTGGTGGTAGAGCGTTTTGCTTAGCATTCATGAAGTCTTGGGTTCAAGCCCCAGCACCTCCTCAAAGAACAGTTTCGAGAAAAGTGAGAGGAGATGCGGATGGGCTTGTTAGTCCAACACGGAGCAGAGATCGGGAGAATAGTGGCTTCCGGTAAGGCAGTTGACAACAATAATTGGAACAGCTGGAGGAAGCCAAATTTCTCCAAGAGACGGAGGTGCCTACGATGTGGCCAGTATCATCTTTGGTCCAGAGATGGGTTTCTTGGTTTATCTCCCAATCCTCACATAACTTTCCATTCCTTGTGGGAATTTTATTATGTTAGGTATATAGTGGATCTATGCTGCATAAGCCCCTTTTAATTTCTGTAACTGTATGTGATGTGGATGCCCCAGCTTCCTGCCTTTCCACTCCCACCCTGACTAGCCTATTTCTGTTCAGGCCCCTATGTGCATGCTGAACTTGCTGCTCTTCTTGTTCATGCCCACCTTCTCCTGTTTCCACTCCAGGGAAGGACACACAATGCTTTCAGAGTTAAGACGACACAGAGCAAGGTTCCATAAACCTTTTTCCATCCATGACCCTTTTTATCTGGGAATTAAGTATATAAAATAAGCATACAAATAAAACATCTAGTGTAAAAAAAATAGCAAAGCAAAGTATTTAAAAATAATTCTTTGGTATGCCCATTATTGTATCAGTTGTTAATGATGAAAGAACACGTCCATACCAATGAGATAGTGTGTTTGTTTATTTTTAAATATATAAATGAAATCTTGCCTAAATGTTTGGTATGGCAGAATGTCAAGGATCTTCAATGTCTTTCAGTTGATTGATATTAATTTTATAATCGGCAGTGCCTAGGCTATGACACGTGTCAGAATTACATAGTACAAAACCACAGGTATATGTTTGGCATATTTGAGAACTTGGAATTTCTGTCCTAGTCCCAAGCCAAAATACATTTAGAGTTTTACTATTGCCAAAGTTTTGTGATCCCCACATACAGTGTTCCTATAAGGGGCTGCAGCCCACAGTTTAAGAAATTTTACAGTAAGTGTCCTTATGCACATCTTCATTTTTTCTTTTTAAAATATTTTATCAAACTTATTTATATTCTTTGGTGTGGGATTGGTGTGTGTGTGTGTGTGTGTGTGTGCATGCAGAGTTAGAAGAAGGCATCAGAGCCCTGGGAACTGGAGTTACAGATGGGTTTGAAGTACCGTGGGGGACTGGGAACGGAACCTAGGTCTTCTGTGAGAAAAACAAGTACTCTTTTACTTATTTATAAATTATTTTATTTTATTTTATTTGCATTGGTGTTTTGCCTACATGTATGTCTTGTGAAGGTGTCAGATCTTGGAGTTACAGACAGTTGTTAGCTGCCATGTGGGTGCTGGGAATTGAACCCAGATCCTCTGGAAGAGCAATCAGTGTTTTTAAATGCTGAGCCATCTCTCCAGACCCTATTTTTGCTTTTTGTAACACTGGAGACTAGATTCAGGGTTATAGATAAGACCATGAGGTACGTCTCTCTATGTCCTATAAGAGGCTCCCTGGGGCGTAAGTTGGAACCAGCATTGTTCTACCAGTGTTCACTTTGACTGACAGTCCCAAGTCAACTATGGTATCAGTTTCCTCTTCCATAGGGTAACACAATGGAACACAATGATACCTCTGTCTCCCCATTGCCACCAACACTGACCATCACTTAGCTGTCTCACTGCTTTCCAATTCAATAGCTGTTGTGACCTCACTTTTCTTTGTTTCCCTCCTGTGTCGATCTTCTCTTCCAAGTGTCATCCCTTTAATACAGCATTTAGGAGAGGGTGCTCTGTTACTTCACTCTGCCTAGGAAGTCACGTCTGCCTGTACCATCTATTAAACTGATGATTTCTTCCTTATTGATTTTCAGACCGAATACCCATGATTTTGAGGGTCTCCTCCAGTGCCTGCTCACTTTTTGGTTTCTCCTTCTGAAGGTGACAGATTCAAGTTTTTGATTAATTTTATGTTGACATCTTTTTTAAAAATATATTTTTATTTGTGGGGCGTTTGGATGTGGTGTGTGTACGTGTGACTTGTGTGGGTGTCCTCAGAGGTCATAAGGTGACAGATCCCTGCTGAAGTTGTGAACTGCCCAAGGTATTGAGAAAAGCAAGTGCTTCACTACTGAGATCCCCGCTTCATCATGGTCATCTTTTTCTTGTGAATTATTTCTTTGTTTATTAAATATTAATCATCTGGTGATTTGCAAATGCATGGCAAGTGTATTTGGTCAATTCGCTTTTTCTACAACATGGAAATGTTTAACCCTTTTCTTCTTTGTTGTTTGTTTTTTGAGTCTCATGTAGACCAAGCTAGCCTTGAGTTTCATCTGTCTCTAAGGATGACTCTGAACTTCTGATTCTCCTACCTCTACCTTCCAAATGATAAGATTATAATGTTTAGTACCATACCTAGCTTACATTTTATTCAGTCTAATTTTATTCAGTCTAAGTTAGAAATGTTTTTGGTTTATAGTTAATTGTTTGAAAATGTTTGTTTAAAAATTCTTCTTCAGGGTCCAGGGATGTATATTTCACTGGTCAAAAGCATACTTAATATGTATGAGGCCCATTATTCAATTCCCAGCACCAGAGAAAGGAAGTAAGAAAAAAATCCTTTTCTGTTGTTAGAACACATGCACTGTCTTCTATTTGTTTGATATTTGATGTTTCATGTGTCAGTCTTGATTATGGCCCATCTTTTTATGTAGCACTAAGTGAAGTACTCTTTTTTTTTTCCACAACCAGCAAATAATGAGTTTATTTATACTCTAAAATAATTAAATATTAACATGCACCTTATGGGTCATGGCCAATATAGAACTTGGACAGGAAGTCCTTTGGCCTCGGTGTTTCTGTTTCGTGGAATAACCGCATAATGTGTGTCCGCTGTTTCCACACGTGGATGGTTTCCTGGAGCTCCATCTTCCCCTTAATGACCAGGAGATCAACCACTCTGGGGTCTGTGACATGAGCATTCTTCATGAACATTTCTCGGACTTTATCCCGTCCCTGTTTCACGGTGATGTCCAACTGGAATAACTGCACTTGGCTTTGGCCATTCTGCAACTAGCCAGCAACAGTGGCACACGCCTGCAATCCCAGCGTTGGGAACTTAGGCTGGTGGATCAAAGGTCTGAGGGGAATCCAGTGTTCGGCACCTCCCGATACCAAGCGCGGTAGAGCTCGCGCACCCTCCGCTTGGCCTCGTTCAGGTCGCGACTGAAAATAGGCTTCACCGCGGTGCTGGCCGCGGCACCGGCCTGCCGCAAACCGCTGGCCGCCATCTTCGTGAAGTACTCTTATTTTATTTTCGTGTAGTCCACCATGTTTATATATCTCTTAGAAAGTTTGTTTTCCTTGTTTATCTGCATTGCCAAGTTTGTATGTGTATGTGTGTGTGTGTGTGTGTGTGTGTATGCATGCATGTGTGTATTTGTGTGTGGCATGCATATGTGTGCACCTCCCAGTACTGAGATAATAGGTATGTGCTTCTATGCTTAGCCTGTTATAAAGATTTTTTTTTTACTTTAAAAAAATTATGTGAATATGTGTATGTCTGTGTGTGGGTTTACACAGGTGCCCAGAAAAAGGTGAGGAACCTCTAGAGCTGAATTTATAAGTGCTTGTAAGCTGCCTGATAGGGGTGCTAGGAACTAAACTTGGGTTCTCTGCAAGAATAGTGCATCTTCTTAACCACTGAGCCATTCCTCTAGTCCTGTAATGACACTGTATTATATATTAAGCTCCCTTAAATTACAAAGGTTTTGCTAGACCTGGTGGAACATGTCTTTAATACCAGTACTTGGGAGACAGGGCAGGGGGATCTCTGTGAGTTTGAAACCAACCTGATCTACATAGAGAGTTCTAAGATGGTCAAGACTAAATATGGAGACCCTGTCTCAGAAAACAAAAACCAAAACCAAAGGGCAAAGGTTTTCTCCAGTCCTTTTAGTTTGTCTCCATTGATCCAGTTCTTGGTTCAGCGACGTGCTGTCTGTGTTAGCGTGGCTTTGTGATGCTAGTGTCAGCAGAGCAAGGCTCTCCTCCCCACATTAGCATTTAAAGATGTTTATTGGGAAGAGGAAATGGGAGGTGGATGCTGGAGGTGGACCTGCACTGACAGTATCTTTTTCTTTGCTGAAGGTTTTCATTTTCACCCGTCAAGTCAGTTTCCCTATTTGCTTCTAGATTTTGTACCTTTTTTTTTTTGGAAGATCCTTCTCACTTCAATATTCTAAGAATGTATTTTAAACCATCTATAGGTTTAATGGTCAGCTAGTTCTCCTCTCTGGGATTTATTTTTGTGTCATTATGAAGATGGGCTTTAACTTTCCACCAAACAGTGAATAAGCCCCTCCCCATAATGAATAGTATCCTTTCACTACGGATGCAAATGTGTCTTTTACTGTGTGGTAAACTTCCAAATGCACAGAGAGATGCTCCCGGGCTCGGTTTCCTTTATGGGAGGTGCTGGACTTCAGAGGTTGCCGTCAAGAATGGGAGATAGCAGATACATTTGAAAAAGAGAGAGGCTGACAATCAGTCCCCAAGCTTCAGCCTGGGATGCAGCTAACATCCTATAAGATGGGAAGGCAGGGACAGACACCTGAGGCCACATGAGGAGCAAAGGTGAGGATCGTTTGGTTGCGGTGGAGCAGGGCCAACTGTGCTGCTGAGAACATATAGAAATACACTTGTCCATAGAGGGTCCCCAGGCCAAGAGGCTTCTTGTGAGAGGTAACTCTTGGCCAACCCATCCATGGGAGTAGAGAACAGACCCTGGGGACTCAGCTGAGAACAGGGGCCCTCACCTGGCATGCTGGGGCCACTAAGGAGATTTGAGGCTTTCTAATCATTGGAAAGTGGGCTGGAAAGAAGTGGGATCCCTTGGTCTGTTTCCAGCATCACCTCTATAGAGGGAGACTATAGGAGAAGGAGCAGCTGGGAGACCTGGCCTGGAGTGGCTGTCGTGCCTCACAACAGAGTCCTAGGTTGTTGGGTCTCCTGGGCTGGTTGTGAGTCTCGCTGGGTGAGAGTTGGGGTCAGACAGACTTCACTCTGTCACGGGATCGTAAGTGATAATTCTTGGCACTGCGTTCCTAACACTCACCTGAGTTCACTTCTGCCTTCTCCAGAGACCTCAGAAGGGACAACTGACCTCTTAACAACTCCACCTTGACCCCTCCCCTCTATGATGGCTTCTTGTCTTCTTCCAGAACCTTCCTCAGTAGTCAGCTCAGAAGCTGGCACACAGCAGGCAACAGATGTTCTTACGCATCTGTCCACTGAGTCCATGAAGTGGGAGGTTGGTTGTAGACTTCACCTTGGTCAGAAGTGCCAGGAAGAGCGTAGAGGAAGAAGCTGCCACCACAGCTCCCCTTGGTCTCTGTTCCCCTGATTTAATCCAACTTAAAGTAAAGGCTCTGCTCTTGAGGCACTGGCAGATGATGAGGACATTGCCAGAATGGATGCGGTGGCTGGGTGTGCATGGGGACGGAACCTATAAATGGGCTTCTGTAGCCAGAAGAGGACCAAATGCTAAACCATGAGAAATGTCTTGGAGAGGTGGGTTGGCCCTCAGCAGACCTTACTAGAAGATGGAGGGGCAACGGAAATGGAGTAGGGTTGTACTGTGGTCAGGTCACCACAGAACCTCCTGACCCACCACCTACTGACCTAGCCTCTATTTTCTGACGTCCCAGACTCTTTCCCTCTCCTAAGAGGTTCCTACATCACTTCCCGATCTCTCCTCTACTTCAACATCAAACAACCTTTCCTTCTGAAACTCCATCTCTGATCATATTGTTCTCCTACTCAGAAACAACTGGCGGCTGTGGCCTAGAGAATATGTCTAAATGGAAAACACAGCCTTTGAGAGACCACTCTAAGGCCACGGTTTATAGAATGCTGTTGTCCTATAACTCAGAACCGGCTGGGGGGCGGGCAGGGAAGGAGATGCCAGGTCCTACTTTCCAGGTTTGTCCTTCTAACTCCCACATCCTCCCATGTCCCTATCTCTTCCGCCCTCCTATATGAGATAATATGTGGGAGGTACCACATAAATCATGTACTTCATTTGCATACCTAAACCTACCCTGCCCTGTTCCTTCTGTTCCTGCCTTCTGGGGTGCCTTTCCCTCCCATCAGAGCTGTTGAAATCCTAGTCTCTAAGGCCCACATCAGAGATCATCTCCTCCATGGAGCCTTCTCAGAACTATGCTGTCCCTCCCTAGCTAGAACCCATCTTCCGGCCCTGTGTCCTTCCGCCAGTTAGTAGTCTATATCACAGCTAAGAACCACGGAGTTTCCCAAACATGAAGGATTTATGTTGATTCTTCTAGGGACCCCTACCAGCCTAAGGAAATCTAGACCTTAGAACTGCTCAGGGGTTAGAAGTATTTGGCTCCCCAGCTGGACTGTGGAACTTTAAAGCCTGGGATTTCTCTGTTTAGCATCATGTATACAGTAGGAACTCACTAAGTGCATAAAGTTAGTTGAATTTGTGAAATCAATTCAAGGGTGTGGGAATCACATTTGTGTTGGTGACAAGAGAAACTTCAAGGCCACCAAGCTAAATAAAGGGCCTGTCCTCTCTGGGGAGTCAGGCCACCAAACAACACCACCGACCACCTTCCTTCCACGCGTTCCTGTGTTCAGGTCTCACCTGTATGTAGTCCAAAATACATCCTATCTGTGGGCCAGAAAAGCCGGTTGTTGAGCCTCCGGCAAGAACCCAGACAGGAAACTCCCAGTATGAATTCAAGCAAACCAGAGGTGAGCCAACACAGGCAGAGATAAGAATCATTGAGGCGGGGCAGAGCATCTTCCGCACTGTGTAGTGAAGACTTGAGGGGTTGGTGCTCTCTCCTCCCAGGCTGCCCAGAAGGCTGGTAGAGGCCGAGGCCCTGGACCCTCTTCTCACGTGACTGGGGCAAGTGTTGTCTTTCTTCACCCTCTAACATAAGAACCTGAATTTTGGTCCTTATATCTTGAGAAGTCTCTGCCCACAACTCCCAAGAAAATCATGCCATGGTCCTGAGGTAGAGCATCTATTCGCTCCCAGGGGAGCAGCTATGCATCCATCTGCATGAATTGGAGAGACAAGGCTTTCCTACATCTTGGCAGAAACATGCCAAAGCCCAGAATGTTCTTTCTACCATCTTGCACCCATAACCCGGTCATTTCTGAGCAACTGGGGCTACAGACTGCTGATCCCAGTGACTAGAGCCCTGGCCGGATTCTGCGTTTTCAAGATCTGCAGACCTGTGTGGTTCCTTTGGACCTGAGACCTAAGCCCAGGCGGCACATCTGTCTACCCGCCTTAACCCCTCCCTGAGCCATCGCAGCCACTGCCCAAGGCCGGCCAGGAGGGTGGAGCTCTGAGTCAGAGTATAAGTTCCCAATCTTACCGTCCAGCTTGAGAGCCGCCACGATGCTTCAGAACCAGATGCCTGCTTGGGTTTCCCACTCCCTGTCAGACCCATGCCAAGCAGAAGATGGCAGGTCCTTGGCCTCCTGTGCCTTGAAGGTGAGAGGGGTGGAGAGGGAGGCTCTGCCAAAGGCAGATGGCCAGGGAGGCATGCCCAGGAGATGAAGAGTCTGTGTTCCAGAGAGGCTGGTGGGCACGGAACGCCTGTAGAGGTTGGCTTGGGATCCTCCTAACACCTGGGAGAGGTGCTGTCGCCCAGTCTGGACCAGGGCTCCTGGCTAGGGATGGCACGACTGAGTGTACGCACAAACTTTACCAACCTGCATGGGGAGACTCGGGGACATCTAGGGCCAGCCAAGCCAGCATCTGGGATAGACAATGCCTAGTACTGCCAGGGAGAATCTACATGTGGCCTGTCCTGGCAGTGACTGGTCATTAACCCTGTGGGCATTAATCCTAAACGTCTGTGATTTGTGAGTGTGTGGTTTGGGGTATTTTGAAGTGTGAGAGTTGGTGGTATTGTCATTTAATTGCTGTCAATTGCCCCTCTGGGTGTGTAGTCAAAAACTCTAGATCTAGACTAACTCTCAAAGTCTCCCAGGGAAATCCCAGGGTCTGGAAATGTGCTACTGCTTGAGACCAAATCTGCCTTAGTCTTCCTGTCTGGGCAATGGGAAGATGCCCTCCATCTCCCTGTTGGCTATAGATGCACTGTGGAGAGAACTATCAGTAGCAAAGTAGTGCCCTCGGCCAGCCCCTCCAAACCACTGACTGATCGAGTGAAGCCCCAAGAAGGTTTCGTCCCTCTAGAGTGGGATATGGAGACACTGGTCAGTCTCCAAAGAGGCTTGGGAGCAGCTCCTTGTGGCATCGTGACCGTCTTCCCCGCTGTACTGAACAGGACTGATGTTGCCTCCTGGTTTCCCCCAAAAGGCTTGGGTGTCTAGAAATGCTTCTAATCAGCATGCGCTCTTTACTGATCCTCCAAAAATGTGAACTAGGACAGTTCTACCACAGATAGGGTAGAGTTTATGTTGAAGAAGGGGCGAGAGTCAGCCAAAGACTCAGAGTGGGTGCTCAAGGAACCACACCACAAACAGACATACACAGACACAGAGGCACACACACACAGAGGCACACACAAAGACACAGACACACACACACAAACACACACACACAGAGGCACACACACAGACACACACATATAAACACACACAGACACACACACACACACACACACTCACACACAGGTTATGCTGTTTCTGTTGGATCCTAGATGGTCCATGTCTCTCAGTTGTATTTCTTTCTCTGACCACTCACCTAACATGAGTAATAAGCAAAACAATTGCAAGAATTCCTCTCATGTGATGCCCACTCCCCAGGCTGGGATGTTGCTCAGATCTGCTGAAACCAGTACTAGAGTTTCAAATATCACCATCTCGGTGGTCTGCTGTGAAGGAAGGACCATGTAGACTGGCTGATATCGCCATGTTGGTCAGAGCTCCGAGACAATGTTTCAGGGAACCAATGGCTACACCCAGCTGTGTGGAGATGAGGTGGCCTCACCTGTCCAGCTTGCCCTGAGATGCCCCAGGGAAAGGAGCTGCCATCCTCTCTCCAGGCCTGGGCAATGGTTTAGGGAGAGGATGCCTGGCCTGGATAGGCACTGGACCCATCACTTCTGTAACTTAGTGCTCAGAACCTCCCTAGCCCTTGTCATCCAGGAACCTTATGGTGGGAGTTGAGGGGAAGTTTGTGTAATGTAACTAAATAGCTTTTGACTGATTATCAGAAATAGCTGGGCCCTTGAGTTTGGGGAGAAACCTGGCTAGGAAGAGCTGAAGGTCTTACAGTTGTCTCTTACATTCAACTGGTCATGGCCCATTCTTTATGGGAAACCTTAGCCACTCTCCAGCTGGAAAACACACTAGCCTGATAAGGTGGTAGGTTTGCATTGAGTTCTGGGTCCTACCTAGCTCCATCATCTCTGTCTGTGCAAGCATGTGTGATGTGTAACTTGTTCTTTTGTAAAGCAAGGATTATGTCTTCCATGGAGGCTTCCCTGAGGGTTAAGACCCTATGCGAGGCATCTGGTTCAGGGGCAGGGGCAAGTGCTGGGCTGGCATGCCAGATGGCAGCAATGTATTTCCCTCCTCCTTACCCCCCCCCAAGACTCATATCTATGAAATTAGGGAGACGGGCAGCATTAATCGGTATAGCAGCCAATACATAGCTCTCCCCACTCCCTGTGTGAATTGGCAATGCTTCCTGCTTGGAGTAGCTCTCAGGAGGAAAGTGGAATCCTGAGGAGATCAAGCCAGAGGTCAAGGCCAAGGAGGAAGCTTGGACTGTGTACGTCCGCAGCCCGAGTATCCTGGTTCCTTTCGTCTTCCCTGGCACAGCTGTGCTGCTTGTTTCAGAGGCTGAATGAATCTCTGTGCTCTTTGTCCCAAAGTTTCTGCCTTGACCTCCAAGCCCCTGAGTACTTCCTGCTCCTCACCCAGGACCTGTCAAGTGCTCTCTGAGCTGAAGTATGGCTGTCTTTATACCAGGGATGTATCCCCAAAGCATAGCACCCAGTGATGCCTGCAATTAAATATCTTGACCTTCGCCCTTATTCCCAGTCCCAGCCAGGGTTGGGCTTGCCCAAGTCTCTAAGGTTTCAGCTCATGAACCCGGGCTCCTTAATCTGACAGGTTTCTGGTTCCCATCAGCATATGAACTCAGGCACTGTACTGAATTCTTTTGCATCTTTTTTCTTTAAAAAAAAAAAAGGTTGTTTTTATTTTATATGTAGGACTGCTTTGCCTACATGTATGTCTTGTATCACATGCATGCGGTGCTCTAGAAGGCCAGAAAAGGGTATCGGATCCCTTGGCGCTAGAGCTGCAGACAGCTGTAAGCTGCCATGTGGGCGCTGGGATCAAGCTTGGGTCCTCTGAGGAACAGCCATTGCTCTTAACCACTGAAACTCTCTCCAGTTCCTTGTGTCTTTTTATTGTAGATTGGCTTCCTCAGGGTCTGTGAATGTTTTAGGATGAGCAAAAATTGCACTTCTTTACCAAACGAAGGTGTATGTGTGTGCGAGTGCGCACGCATGTGCACGCATCTCCCTGGTTTGCTTCCTGAGTCCTGAGCTCACAGACTTTCATTGCCCACCGCTGGGGCGACTTCCAGAGTCATACACCCAGCTCTGTGAACGCACCCAGGTCCAGACCTGAGTCTGGTAGTCCCACTTTCTTCCTCCAGTGTTCCACCTCTGTGCTGAGATGTAAGAACCCCCTTTGGGGAACTTTGGTGGTGGGCCCTTCCTAAAATTCTTTGAGCCAGAAGGAATTTCTGGGTGCAATCTGAAGTTCAAGGCAGACCTCAAGAGGCCCTCTGTGTCCGTTCATGAACAAGGTCTTCAAGGACCTGATGGCTGTGATGTGTTCTGGGGGCTCACAAGGAGAGTGATCTCGGGGCTTGTCTATAGAAACACAGCCAATAAGGACACAGCCAGTAGAAGGACTGCCAAGGTTGGGGGTTAACTGAGAGCTCCGTGAGAATTCAGGGTGAAAAACAGGAATCGGCCTGGAAAATTATAGTCTTGAGGGAAGATCAAGACAACGGAGTTGAGAACAAGAACCACCTCTTCATTTTTGGTGAGAGGCATTCTCAAGTGAGAGTTGACAGTAGACATGAACCTGGGTCTGAAGAACAGAGATGAGTTCAACTCTGAGCTGTGGGTCAAGGGACTTAATCCCAGGTCCCCCGTCTCTGACGCAAAGTGAGTACTAACTGCCTCGTCAGATGGCTAGCTTCAGCACAGGATGCTGCGGGGCGCCACTGCTGTAGACTGAGGGGTGCCACTGTTAGCGACCTCCATCATGGTGTAGGCAGCTTTGTAAGGCAGGGAAGAACTTCAGGACACGTTGGCACAAAGCTGAGCTGGGTAAGATGAGAGATGGAGAGAGAAAAAGAAGAAGGAAAGAGAGGGAGGGAGAGAGAGAAACTTGAGATACTTTAAGTGCAAGAATTGAAAGAAAAATGTGCCTTAATGGTTGGGTGGTACATGGCTATAATCACCTAGGAGGTGGAGGAAGCAGGAATACCAGTTCAAAGCTAGCCTGAGCTACGTAGGAAGTTCAAGGCCAACCTGAGTTACACATGATCATATCTCAAAACACCAGCTAATATTCTCTAGTGATTATGTACACACATAATGTAGAAATGACTTGTGGCTTTTAAAGTGATATGGCTTAAAGGACGCAATTTGCAGTCAGGTTCAAAGATTTGTAAAAATATTAGGAAAAAAAAATAATGAGCTGGTTTGCTTCTTTTCTTTGTTTTAAACAATGTCCTGTTATCAATGAAATTGTGAGACTTATGAGGTTCGGTGTTAAGGGCAAGAGGAGTCATCAGTGATGTTTAATAACTGATGTCATTGAATCCAAAAACTGTATCCGTTTCAGTTTTAAGCAAGCCTGGTCCATGATAGATTTTTTTTTTTTTTTTGCTTGGTTGTTTTGGGATTTTTGTTGTTGTTTTTCACACTCTTGTTTGAGATGTCTCTGGAGGAAACTAACTCCATGTAGGCAAATCTCTACTGATTTTGATAGTTGTAGTCAAACATAAATCAGATTCCGGAGCGGGGGGGGGGGCTCTTTTCTTTACCCGTGCCCCTTGAATTTTCCTTATCTCTCTATACTGCTCAAGGTTATAGTAAAAATCAGGCAAATAAATCCATAAAGGCTGGACATGGTGGTTCATATCTGTAACCCCAGCATTAGGAAGGTAGAGGACTCCAGGGCGGTGGTGGCGCACGCCTTTAATCCCAGCACTCGGGAAGCAAAGGCAGGTGGATCTCTATGAGTTTGAGGCCATCGTGGTCTACTGAGCGAGTTTCAGGCAGGCTCCAAAGCTACAGAGAAACCCTGTCTTGAAAAAAAAAAAATGAAGAAGAAGACAGTAGCGGCAAGAATTCAAGGTCAGTCTGGACTATCTTACTTACCTCAAAGAAGCTGTCATTGTCATCATCATCATCATCCAACACCTCACACAGTGGCAGCCCCATGGTTACTGATGTTGCTAGTATTGTACAAGAGAGTGACAGAGGAGGAAGTAACAGCCACCCTCACTGACAGACACTGGGGGTAGAAGACAGAAGAGAACAGCTCCCGCCTGGACTCTGGGTGCCCTCTGAGGAAATGAAGAGTAGGCAAAGCTTGCCAGGACCACACACTCCTTCCGAAAGGTGATGCTTGCCTCCTTGCTCAGTTAATCTATGACCTACTCTGCCCGGGACAGGATGAGAAATTAAGAGCTTGCTGCCTAGAAAAGTCCCGCCATAGGCCACAGACCACAGGCCACAGGCCACAGACCACAGGCTACAGGCCACAGGCCACAGACAGTTAGTATGGTTTTAGTCTTTGGCCCAACTACAGGACTCACAACAGAACACTGTTTGAGCAAGTTATTGGCTCCAAAGACTTCCGAGTTATACTCACAGAAGGGATCCTTGAGCCCACAAGCAACTGTGAGCTCAACTCTTGTTCTGTTAGAGGGAAGAGATCTTGGAATTACATGTCCTTATCAGGTAATGAGGAACTCAGATTTCTCAGAATTGTTGTTCTCTTATTGATTAGACGGAAGCCCCAGAGGAGTCTGGGAGGAAGAGGAAAAGTGATAACACAAATTGCCCCAAGTGTCAGTCTGAGGACTTCCACCCCAAATACCTTTCATTTCAATCTTGGCTTTTCCACAAACCATAATATTCTTTAGAGAAAAGAGTAGGCCTATCTGAAAAAGTCACAGGGTGTTCTAGCAGCATTGCGAGATGTGCTCAGTGAGGGGGACAGGCTTCCATACACATACATGATGAGCTGGGGTCTGAGGACAACTCCAAAGCCTGGAGTGGACACTTGCAAGGGCTGGGCTACACCTGGGTGACATTCTCGGTAAAGAGTTTCAAGTCTGAGGTTTAAGCAGAAAGGGCATTGATCCAAAGATACATGAAGAGAACAGGCATGGAGCCTCAGACTGTGTTAGCTCAATGGAGTCTGGAGGAGCATAGCTCCTTACCTCAACAGACTAGGACCCTGGAGGTCCAGAAGAGTCTTCCAGAGTCTGGAAATGTAGTGGTCTGTGGGGGGATTTCTGTGGCCAAGAACATTCCCATTGTGGGCAGCAAGAGTCCATGGCCAGTTCACCCTACTGTCCTCACCATTAACCCTGCCCATCCTCTCTCCACTTTGGATCCTCTCCCAATGGCTCACAGTGGCTATTCCAAAACTCTGAGCAAAAGTCATAGACAGAGAGAAGATGGTATGTCTGTGCAGAGAGGCAACTGGAAGGTACTCTCTAAATGGCATGGTGGCAGAGGATTTGTGTTGGTGAGAATATATGTCCTTGAAGATCAGTCATACACAGGCATAACCTGAAAACCTGGGGCAGGAAACTTGAATAGAAAGAGGAAGAGAGTCGTGGTCCCTTCCTGGGCAGTACATGTGATGCAGGGGCACTTGAGAGTGGGAAAACATGGTTTGGGAATATCTGGGAGGCAGAAAGTAGCAGGATGGAAAGAGGACAAAAGCGGACCCACGGCTAATAAGAAACTCACAGAGGACAAAGACAGCTGCCGAGGGAAGCCAGATGCTGACTTCAGATGGGTGGGATCTGAGACGAAGGCAGGGCTCTCAGCAAGTAACCCGAACAAGAGCGAGACAGCTTCCGATGAGCATTGGATGAGCAGCTCAGGGCGTGCCCCCGGTTCCAGCTCCTAGGCGAATGCACCGAGGGAGAGGCAGAAATCTGAGGGCTCCAGTCCCTGGGGTTAGCAATACCGACAGAGGCATCTAACAGCCATCAGTCATCGCCGTGAAGATTATCCATGCTTTTGTCGTTGTGAAAGACAAGCACCGCACATGGGCCAAAACATCACAGTCATCTATAGCAAGGCACAGTGAGATGAAGGGCAGATGCCTTACTGGGAGAGAAGTACAGTGGTCAGGAATACAAGGAAGGGTTACTCCGAGGAAGGGGCCTATCAGGCAAGGGAGCTACAAACACCCAGAGCTGCAACAAAGAGATGCCCAGGTTTCATAGATGTCTACCATCCCAGTCATAAAGTGCCTGTCTTCTTCCGAGCAAGCTGCCATGTTGGTTGGGCAAAGGGAAAATTTTGTATCTGTGTGGCTGGAATAAGAAATTATTCATTGGGCTATATAGACATATATCAGCATAGAGGTAAAAAGATGAAAAAGCAGTATATCTCAGCTCTAGAGACTTCCATGTAGGACAGGAACAAGCCAAAGTAAACCATGACAGAACAGCGTGGAGGTTGCTGTGAGGTGGGCAGGAAGACAAGTGTGGAGAGGCCTCCCCAGCAGCACTGGTTTCGAGGTGGTACTTGAGGGATGACTTCACTTTCCTTTTAATCAACAGGAGGGACCATCTCCGTGCCATCTGCTGACAGTGAGAGTCATCGGCATGAAAAACGTCAGGCAGGCTGACATACGTAAGTGTCCTTCCCGCTCCTCCCTCCCGTTTGCAGGGTCGGGATAGAGAAAGGACCTGACAGCCGCCAGTCAGGCATATCTCTGTGTATAGACGTCCTGAGCCATGACTGTGTGTCACTGGTGAGGTAGAGGCTGCCGTGGAAGAGCAGTGGAAGCCCTTTAGCACCATGGAGCTGCCCACCAGCTCCGCTCAGAGCTGCTTCTTGGGACACAGATTCCAAACCAGGCTCTTGAGCCACTGTGGAGTCTGCAGCACCCAGATCAGCCCAGCCTCCTCCGTGTGGTTGGATATTCAAACTCCTTGTAGACTAGTTTCCCCTTCATCCAACTCCTGCTGCATTCCCAGGGCACAGGAGCTCAGGGAACCTCTGCTTTGGGAGGAAATGAAGCCACTGGACTGGGCCAGAAATGCCCTACACATGTGTGAAAGTGTGGTGTTTAAGAAATCAGTTCTCTCCTTGTGTGGACCTCTGCCTGCTAAAAGTAGGAAGCTTTGCCTCTCTAGGGAGAGAAGGCTTTATGTCCAGGGTGCACAGCTGTGGGAATGGCCAAGGCCAAAAGGGCACACTGAGGTCCTAGGATCCAAGCGCCCAGGTTATAAACATCGGGGTGGGGGTACCGGAAGCCTGGTCTGAGGAGGAGCAACCTGAAAGAAGGATCTCTGTCTTTGGAGCACCTGCTGTGGTCTGGCCACCAGGTATCCAAACACAGCTCAAGTTTCCCCACACCTGGGTGATCATCACAAGAGGTCCACTTCATAGGTAAGAAGTTCGTGATAGCCTGAGGTAGAATGAGTGTTTAATTCCAGGCCTGGAGGTCTGGAGGAGAGGGGACCCTCTGGAGCAGTGGATCTCAACTTTCCCAATGCTGTCACCCTTTAACCCAGTCCCTCAGGTTATGGTGACTCCCAACCATAAAATTATTTCCTTGCTATTTTATAACTGTAATTTTGCTACTGTTATGAATCACAACGCAAATATCTAATATGCAGGATATATGATATGATATGACATATGATATGATATATGATAGGACCCACAGATTGAGAACCGCTGCTCTCTAGGGGAAAGAAGCTGTGGTCAGATTACAATCAGTCAGAAGATATACAAGGAATCTGTTGCATGGTGACTTCCTGATGCTCACGACAACAGGTGTGGAGAGCAGAGGAGGCACAGCCCTGTCGTCCCTGAGACTGCAAAGGGACAGACATGATTCAGACTGAGCCTACAGAGGGTGAGGCGTTCAGGGCCCATGTCAGTAGGAACGGTTCCAGCAAACATTAAGTTGGGCTTGTGTCGGCCAAGGGACCCACTACAGAGCAAGGGATCCCCCAGACTCCTTGGGGCTTTCTCAGTACACTGGGGTGTGACCTGAGGAGCCAGGAAATGTCCCCAGGCACAGACTATGCCACTTTTCCTGCCCATCCCAGAATGGGTCTCTCACTCTCTTCCTTCTTGGCAGCGGTCACCCCTCCCCTTAGCCCTAGCTCCCGTCCCCCCACCTTCCTCCAGCTTCTCCAGAGGTGTGTCTGTTTCAACCCTGTCACCAGTCACCCAGGACACTCATTCTCAGTCTTCGTGCCTGTGCCTGTATGCAAGACCTTCCATTGTCCGAGGCCCTTTCTTTTGTCGTGTCCCCGCCACGCCTATCCCCTGGAGGCTGGCAAGTGGTGAGGCAGGCTACAATCTGGCTTTACCAGTCTCCTTTCCCCCTTCACCGCATGCCCCTTGGCACACAAGCAGACTTTGGGGTTCTCTTTGGGAACCCCTTGTTTATTTTTTTCTCCCTTCCCCTAAGGGACAAAGGGCAGCTATGGTGTCTGATGGTGCTGGCAAGGTCACGTTGGGTCTGGACTCCACAGTTGTCACCGGCTAGGCTATGTTGCTACCGTCTATGGATCCGGTGGGGAATTATCCTGATAACTCTTGCTCAACTTGTCCCTTCTAGCTTAAATCCAATATTAATGGTTCTTTGGTTTAGACATCTAACCCATGTCTGATTTCTGGAGATGTCAAAAGCCTAATAGAAGGAAGTACTCAGAGGTTCAGGGGTGATAACCCACTTTCCAAGAGCTAAAGAGTACCTGTCCCAGGCCAGAAGGCAGGCACCCCTAGAAACCCTCAGCCACCAGGAGTCTTCTTCTGTGATGAAAACAAGTTGAAACCCCAACCAGTACCCCTGGGGACATCAGGCAGGTACCTCAAGAGATATTGGGGTATCCATTGGTAACCACACAGGAATGTTCTGAACATCTGTGAAGACAATTAAGTCATCTCTGCCACCTACAATTCAAGGAAGGGAACATGTCATTCACATGACCACATCCTCTGTCACTTCCTGGGGAACAGGGGCTAGAACCTGCTTTTGTCTAGGAAATCCCAGGTCTTGAAATTCCCAGCTTAGTCATCACTTCCTTGTGGCTGACAGGACAGTATTCTTACAGTTGGCTAATGTGGTTGCCTCAGATTGTCACCTGGGCCCCCAGAGCCTCCACCATCATTCCTTGGCCTCCTCCCTTTAAGCTACGCTCTCCTCGTTCTCAGTCTTTCAAGTATGGGGTAGAGGAATCTTTCAGCAAAAAGAATCTTCCCGAATTCTTTTTGCTAATGAATGCTTGAGTACGGGTATCTGATCCTGATCGACCTTGTCACTTCCAGGAATGTTTTGTTGTTGCTGCTACTGTTTGTTTATTTATTCATTAGACAAGTCTCACTACGGAACTGAGACTGGACTTGATCTCTTGTTCCTCCTGTATCTGCCCTCTCAGTGCTGGGATTCCAGGCATGCAGCTTGCCTAATTTGGTTTTTGCTGCTGTGACAAAATTGACCAAAAGCAACTTGGGGAAGAAAGGGCTTATGTAATCTTACAGATTTTAGAACTTCATTAGAGAAGCCAGGACAGGAACTCAAGGCAGGAGCCTGGCAGCAGGAACCGAAGCGGAGACCACAGAAGGGATGCTGCTTACTGCATAGCTCACCATGGCTTTCAGCCTGCTTTCTTGTAAAACCTAGGACCGCCTGTCCAGAGGTGGCACCACTCACAGCGGACTGGGCCCTCCCATGCCAGTCATTAATCAAGAAAACACCCCCACAGACTTGCCTACAGTCCAGTCTGATGAAGGCGATTCCTCAGTTGAGATTCCCTCTTCCCAGATATGTCTCGGTTTGTGTCAAATTAGCTAAAACTAAACAACATTCACTACCATGCCTGGAAAGAATTTTTTTTTTAATCTTAACTTGAGGTTTAAAACAAAAGACTGAGATGTTATTTAATGGATTCAGTGTGAAATTTCTAGGTATGGATTGATAAAAGTGGAGCAGTTTTAGAGAGACAGAGGCCTTTAAGGGTCCTTTAAGTTAGGCATGCTGAGCGGCCTGGCAGAGCCAACAGGCCTGGCAGAATCCCTCTGCACAGAAAACAGACTTGAGAAGAACATGCCAGACCCAGAGGGAAGTGCTTAGGACCAGGAAAAGCAAAGGGAGGAGTTCCAGAGGGCTGAGCAGGTCCCTGGGAGGAGGGGAGTTCCAGAGGGCCGAGCAGGTCCCTGGGGCACCTCCCGAGGGCAGAGCAATCACACACACTGACTTGCCCACCTGCATCTGCTCAGGATTTCTTGCCTCTGATACAGCCCTTAACAGAAAGTTGTTATTTATTTATTTAAAATTGCCTAGTGAGCGCCTCGTCTGCCCAAAGGTTGCAGGCCCTGGCCTTCTCAATGAGCACAGTGGTGAAGACAATGACTGGACCTGCTCTGCCAGTACAGCATAGCAACAGCCCTCTCAGGAGTGCCACATGGGACCAGAACTGGACGCTCAGAGGAGGGGTACAGAGAAGATTCTAAAACCTAAAGGGCTAGTGAAGAGAAGGGTGGGTTAAAGTAGGAAAGAAGTAGCTGGGTGGTGGCAGCATACGCCTTTAATCCCAGCACTCTAGAGGCAGAGGCAGAAGCAGACAATCTTTGTGAGTTCGAGGCCAGCCTGGTCTACAGAGCAAGTTCTAGGATAGTCAGGGATACATGGAGAAACCCTCTCTCAAGAAACCAAAATCAAAAAAAGGAAAAAAAGAAAAGAAAAGAAAAAGAAAAGGGAAAAGTAGAAAAGAAGGATGTTGAAGCTAAAGAGATGCCTCAACTGTCAAGAATATTCCACACGTTTTTGGTGGACCCCATTCCCTTCCTAGCATGTGCATGGATGCTCACAGCCTCCTGTAACTCCAGATCCCATGCCCTCTTTTAGTCTCTACAGGTTACTGTATGCACACTGTGCATGTCTCATGCAGACAAGCAAACCTACACAAGAATGAAAGGGAGGAAAGAGGGAGGGAAAGAGGGAGGAAAGAAAGAGAAAAAAAGAGAGGGGAGAGAGAGGAGAGAGGAAGAAAAGAAAGAAGGGAAGAAGAAAGGAAGGAAGCAAAAAACAAAGGAAGGGAGGGAAGGAGGAAGGGAGGGAAGGAGGGAGAAAGGGAAGGAGGGAGGGAGGAAAGGAGGGAGGGAAGGAGGAAAAAAGGGAAAGAGGGAGGGAGGAAAGGAGGGAGGGAGGGAGGTAGGAAGGGAGGGAGGGAAGGAGGAAGGGAGAGAGGAAGGGAGGGAGGAAGGAAGGGAGGAAGGGAGGAAGGGAGAGAGAAAATGAGGGAGGAAGGAAGGGAGGAAGGAAGGGAGAGAGGAAGGAAGGGAGGAAGGGAGGGAGGAAGAAAGGAAGGGAGGAAGGGAGGAAGGGAGGGAGAAAATGAGGGAGGAAGGAAGGGAGAGAGGAAGGAAGGGAGGAAGGGAGGGAGGAAGGAAGGAAGGGAGGAAGGGAGGGAGGAAGGAAGGAAGGGAGGAAGGGAGGGAGGAAGGAAGGGAGGAACGGAGGAAGGGAGGGAGGAAGAAGTGCCTGGCACAAGGAGCCACAGGTGCAAGGCCTGGAGCGAGACAGCACAGCCCTTTTGGAGAGCTAAGATGACTAAGCTCATC
Source organism: Chionomys nivalis (assembly GCF_950005125.1). Lineage (NCBI taxonomy): Eukaryota > Metazoa > Chordata > Mammalia > Rodentia > Cricetidae > Chionomys > Chionomys nivalis. The sequence goes on from NC_080094.1 coordinate 54,504,309, forward strand.
CTGCAGTCAGAGTGTGTGTGGCTGGTTGTCTGCACGCAGGTGTAGGTGTGTGCGTGTAGGCATAAACACATGCAGGGCAGGGGTAGGGAGTCAGGAAGGGTGGAGAGTTGAGGCTGGAGCTGAGAAAATAGAAAGGAGAGCCATGATGGGTAAAGATGGACTCCTTCCTGAAGCCAGATGGGAGCCATTAAACTGCACAGTGACAAAGCTGTGCTTCCAAAGACCCTCCCTTAGGGGAGAAGGCTGACAACATAGGAGACAGGGAGCCCAGTGGGAAAGCTCCAGAGATGACAGCGACCTGCACAACGTGGTGTCAGTACAGATGAGGACTCAGGGTGAGAATCAGGGAGGATGCCCTGTGCTGGCCTAGGTACCTGAGTCACTGGGCGAGAACAGGGTGGGCCTGGAGGAGATGGGCCCAGATGGTGAGGTCATCATTTTCTTCTCATTCCATCAAAGTTTTGTCTTTCTGTGTGGATTAAGCCACGGTTGGGACAGGTGAGGATGGCGTCCTCTCACCTTTACTCAGCGGGAGGAGGGCTATCAAATGGTGAGCCATCAAAGACTAACTGCCATCAGAAGCCAGAACACATGATGCAGAATGGGGCTACAGACACTGCAGAACTAACTTATGGTGCAACACGAGCTTGGGTCCCTGGGGGGCAGCTCTGCTTCCGCTCACACAGCAATTCCTAGTAAAAGTTATGAGCTAGTTGGAGTCCCATCCCCCCAGCCTCACTACCTACAGGACTTAATTCTACAGAGAATTCACCAAATTCTACAGAGGTGCACCCTAGGACTTAACCAAGCAGATCACCGAGCTGGTGACAAAGATAGTCCTGGTACCTCCCCCTCCTCCCAAGCATAATGGCATGAGGAATCACTTAGGCTATCCTTAGCCCTATCTGTTCCGCTAGTCCCACCAGAAAGGTTAGACCAGCTTCCATTTTGGAAAGTCTTACTGAAGTCAAAGCAGTTTCCCTTCTCCAGGGCACATGGAGCAATATACTAGGTTTTTTCATTTAAAGTGGAAGAAGGCACTTGGCCACAAACACGAGGGTATTCTGGATTGTACACTCCAGGCTAGGAGACCAGTACCGTATGGAGAACCCACTAAGGGCAGCTGCATTAAATCATACAGAGACACGGCCCCCGCGCATTGTTTCATCTGAACCCGTTCCCACAATGGCCCTTCTCGGCTGTCTGGTGGAAAACTATATTTCTCCCTGATGCTTCTCAGCTCAACCCTACTTTGGTTCCCTTGGTGCTAAGACCACAGGTAAAGTGAATCTTTGGAGCAGGGCTTTTAGGTATGTCCACGACATCTGGAGCACTATGTAACTATCTTGTTCCAATCAGCAGGCGTATAGTAGTCAGGGTTCTCTAAGGGCTGGAGCAGACATAGTGAATATGTATTAAAAGGGGGTTTATTAGAGAGGCTCACAGAATGTCGTCTGGATAGTCCCACAATGGCTTTCTTGTGATGGGAAAGGCTGAGGATACAATAGTTGTTCAGTCCATGAGGTTAGCTGTCTCAGAGTCCCAATCTAAAGCTGTAGGCTTGGAGAGTACTCCTGAGAGATGCTGGTACCCAGTACATATTGGAATCCCAAAGAAGTCGGTTCCAATATTGGTTAAGTAATGTTGTAGCAGCAGGAGAGATGGTCTTGCCAGTGAGAATGAGGGCAAGCAAGCACAAGGCAAGTTTCCTTCTTCTGTATCATTTTATATGGGCTGCCACCACAAGGTGTGGCCCCAAATTAAGGTGGGACTTCCTGCTTCAAATAATCTGATTTAGAAACCTTCACAGGAATGGCCCAAAGCTTGGGTTCTAGTTGATCCTAAAATAGTCAAATTGACAACCAAGATTAACCATCAAAGGTGTTTGCTCTAGCACCTGGAGTACTTCCGCTTTAGGTAACCCTGGTCCATGATGAGGGTCAGCAAGACCCACCCCCATCCCTTGTGAGCTACAGCCCTTGGTCTGTGTGGCTTCTCGGGATTCTAGGACCAAGGCAGAGAGGCAGATTCCTGCATCAGGAGAAGATGAGCAACCGAGAGGAGGCCTTGCTCTAGACAAGATTTGCCTAATGTTCTCTCTTGACTTCACCATCTCCTTTCTCCTTTCTTTTCTACTGTTGTCTTCCTGGGACAGTGAGTCAGACGGACTGTTTTGTCACTCTCTGGCTGCCTACTGCCTCTCAGGAGAAGGTGAGGACCAGAACCATCTCCAACTGCCCACACCCAGAGTGGGATGAGAGCTTCACCTTCCAGATCCAGACTCAAGTAAAGGTGAGCCGCTGAGGACCACACCTGGGTGCCCTATCCACGTGTCTGCTCCCCTCTCCACCACCTGTCCCTGTCCCTCCCACGTCCTCCTCAAGGCTGTTTGCGTATCATCCTACATGCCCTATTAACCTGTCTTCCCACTCACCCACTGCTTCATTCCTCCTGTGTGTTCCTCTCTGAGTCTGCTAATCCTTCTGCCTTCTCACTTCCCCGTCCTCCTAGTTCTCGTTGATCCTGACAGCCTCTTGCTGAAGCACAAATTGTGTTTCCAGGACCTTCCAGAGCATCCTCCCTGCAGGAGAATACGCAGTAGGGAAAGCCAGGTCTAACCTGATCTGATTTCAGCCAGAGGCTCTCCTCTGAAATCTGCTCTTAAGCGCTTCAGTCCTTCACTTACTCTGTTTCCTTGGGTGTGCGCTCGTTCGCTTGTTGAGCCATTATTTCGCAGCGTCGTTTTTCTTCAGATACACAGTGCGTCCAAGTCACAGCCACATTTCTGGTAGAACTCAGCTTGAGCATCTTGAGTTGTGGCAACCTTGAGACAAATTTGGCCTGGTGATGAAGGCATCAATCCCGAGATAGTCACGGCTTGACCCTCCAAGTCCTGGTCTAGCCCAGGAAGGGCAGACCCTCTCGACCTTCCAGAACTAGAACTATAATTCCAGTTGATGAAGAGTCCTTTTAGTTTCCAAGAGGGTTGTGCTCCCCATGGTTCCTAACCAAAAAAAAAAAAAAAAATACCTCTTCACCCGCTGTTGTGGCTCACACCTGTCATCTCAACACTCAGGAGGCTGAGACAGGAGGATTGCAAGTGTGAAGTCAGCCTGAGCTGCACAGTGAGACCCTATCTCAATAACATAAAGTAAGATGCTTTTTCTACTGTGTATCTGATTTTGGTGAGGGAGGTAGTGTACCATCTTGCTTTCTGTTTTACAGTTACTGGTTGGCCTGGTACATATGTAAGCTTCTAAAAATTACAAGACCAACAGATCCTATATAGTTAGAGATACCCAGAACCACATTTATGTCCACTAGATAGAAATCTAGGACATAAACCTTGCCTTCAATCACAGCTCCCAGGATCAGAGGTTAAGAGTCTTAGAAACTAGTCCGTGCCATCTGAGGCCATTGAGAACAGGCTACTTGCTACTTGAAGAGCTGCTTTGGGACAACTCATAAGACCTTCTTAGGAGTTACTGTGCCAAAGCATAGAGTTCACACAATTCATCCCAATCCCCCCAAATCACTGGAACCACAATAGCCTTTGCTGTGCCCCTCCCTTGGAGTACCGAATATTAATTTCCCTGGCCTGCCTTTTCTAGCTATCTTCAGATCCCAGGTGCCCCATGTCTGTAGGACCTTGTTTTGCTCTCCATCCTGCCCCAGGTAAAATGAAAGGTCTCTATAATCTCCCCAGGCTTCTCAAGCTTTTAAAGGGACCAAATTACTCTGAAATCAGAGCAGAGAGGAGGGCAGTCTCTAGGGAGCTGGAAAGCAGGGGAAGACACTTCATCCCTGCAGATGTCTCTGGCATCCAAGCGGAAGTATCTGTGTCCCCCTTCGTCAGACCTCACTCTCTGCTAGGACTGAGGTCCTGTCCCCTGTCCTGGGAGTGGATCGCTGCAACCATGGTAACCAGGCATCCACTCTCCTCTTTCCTCTAGAACGTACTAGAGCTGAGTGTCTGTGATGAAGACACATTGACGCCAAATGACCATCTCTTGACCGTACTCTATGACCTCTCCAAGCTTTGCCTTCGGAACAAAACTCACGTGAAGTTTCCGCTCAACCCAGAGGTGGGTGCAGATCACAGAGCTTCTAACCTCATGGGAATACCCACATACTGCCATAAAACCCTTCCGTGGGCATCTCTGGGGAAAGGATATACTCCTGGTTCAAATCCTAGCACCGTCACTTGCTTGGAAATCACTTAACTTTCCTCATTTCCCACGTCTTCATCTATGCAATAGCAACACTACTCCTCCAAGTAGCATTGCTATGAGACTTAAATGACAAAAAGTAATGATGGCACCTAGCAGTTAGAGTTTGCTGTGCTAACTAGAAATGTGGGTGCCCATTTCCTTTTCCTCACCTCCAAGTCCTCTTTCTGGAATGCCCTTGAGGTAGAGAGGGCAACTCAGGGAAGTTCAGAACTGGAAAGAGCCAAGGTATTCTAGATTCAGCCATTGAACAAATAGCTGGGTGTTTCTATGTGAGGTGAAGTTCTGGGCATATATCAGAGGGCAAGCATCTCTACCTTTGCTCTGTATATTCTGATGGGGAAACTGAAGCCCACTGAAGCCATGGTTCACCCTCAGGTACACACGAGGCATGGAAGCAGAGGGAAGGGGCTTGTGTTGGAAGGATTGGGCTCTCTAAAGACACCAGCTCAGAGCTCCCTTGCCCAAGCTCTGAGCCCCATGAGAAGTCAGGCAAACAGTGGAGAACTGGGAGTCGAAATAGAAAACAAATGCTATTTGGGACAGAAGAATGCATATTCAGGGCCAGGTGTCACATCCGCACCTGAATCCCCTGCTGTGGGGTCCAGCCTTGAACGGACAGGTTTGTACATTCCAGGGTAGGGGCATGTGGGTTAGAAATGTTAGGCAGAAAAAAATAGAGGCACAAAGAAATAGATAGATAGGATAGAGTCAGGAGGGCAACTCAGTGAATACTTAGTCCCCCCACATTTATTTTTCATAGGCTTTATATACCCCAATCCAAAGGGGAGGGGGAAGACAAAATACATTTTTTACCAAAATGCAAGGAGCAAAATGCTTATCTTCTCAAATACCCAAAGCATCAAGTAAGTACAGCCTAGGTCAAAACATCCTGTTTGGAGTCACACCCTTGGGCTAACCTCCTGTCACTAACCTTGAAGGAGCAAGAATAGGCCTGAACTCTCCGACCGTTAGTCAAAGTGACTGAGTACACATCTGTGGGTTCTGACACCCTGCATTGTCATGCTGTGCCTGATGTCAGAGACTGGGACAAAGAGAGGTGGGGAGGGCAAGAAGAGCCAGCAGCAGCCATTCATTTTCCATGGCCCCATGGGCAGGGTACGCAGGTCTGCAGGGGTGGAAGTGGGTCCTTGCAGGCAGAGGTTTGCAGACATGGCCAATAGCCTCCTTCCCTTTCTCTCTCATCAGGGCATGGAAGAGCTGGAGGTGGAGTTCCTGCTCGCAGAGAAGTAAGTAGGCATCAGCCCTGCACGTCAGTTAAGATCCTCGACTTTAGAGCTGTGTCTGCCTTCGCGCTGCCCTACCTTGTTCCGGCATCATTGCTGGCCTGTGTGCTGGCTTCCTCCATGTGTGCAGATTATCTTGGGAGCTTATAAAGAGTGTAGGCACCCAGGCCCCAACACTATTCTAGTATTTGTTTAAAGATTTATGTGATTGGGCATATAGATCAGTTGGTAGAATGCTTGCCTAACACAAAGCCCTGGGTTCAGTCCCTAGTACTGTATAAATAAAGTATGGTAGCACACACTTGAGATCCCCCCCCTTTCTCTCTCTCTCTCTCTCTCTCTCTCTCTCTCTCTCTCTCTCTCTCACACACACACACACACACACACACACACACACACATTTCAGTGCTTGCCTCAAGTCACCAGCATTTCTAACAGGAATTTCCTGGAGAATTCCTGCCACCATGGTATGGGATGAGGAACTGTCAGAGCAAACATCCTAACCCCTGGCTGAAATGGGAGGGAGTGGGCAACAAAAAACAAATCTGGAAGCTGGAGAAGTGGCTCGGTGGTTTAGAACACTTGCTGCTCTTCCAGAGGACATGGGTTCAATTCTTAGCATCCCCATGATGACTCACAATCACCTGTGACTCCACTTCCAGAGGATCTGATGCCCCCTTCTGACCTCTGCTGGCACTGCATGCATGTGATATACATACTTAGATACACCCTGTATGCGTGCAAAAAAAAACCAAAAAAAAAAAAACATAGCTATAAAGTAACAAAGTAATTTAAATGTAAAAGCTAACCCTATTTGCAAAGTGTATACATTAATTGAAGCACAGAAGCTTTGTTGGTATGAAGAGTACTTGCTTCTGTTCTGGATGAGGGGCTGCAGTCTTACTGACCTATGACCTGTGCTTTGTTCCCCCCTGGACATTCTGTTTTAAATGTACACCACTTTCTTACAGGGTCATAGAGGCTGGCTTAATGCTCCAATCCTCCTGCCTCTGCCTTTTAGGTGCTGAGTTTACAGATAGATGCCACCAATCCTGGTTCAAACCTAGTTTTCTTTTTTCTTTCTTCTTTTTTTTTTTTTTTTCAGAGACAGGGTTTTTCTATAGCTTTGGAGCCTGTTCTGGAACTAGCTGTTGTAGACCAGGCTGGCCTCGAACTCACAGAGATCTGCCTGCCTCTGCCTCCTGAGTGCTGGGATTAAAGGCATGCACCACCACCGCCCATCTCAAACCTAGTTTTTCAAGCAGATATTTCTCATTTAACTGAGAAGGATCTGCTATTCTATGACTGATATGATTTGTAGCTTTTGCTGCCTTCTTAAGAAACCAGCCAAGAACATTGTCACTGACCTGGAGTTCTCTTGTCTTTCAGTCTCTCTTCACCAGAGATACTCATCACCAACGGCGTGATCGTGGTAATTGTCCTTCTGGGCTCTGGTCACTCCAGAGGCCGCATGTGGCTGCTGCTCTCAGGGGAGAGGGGCTTGAGCCTATCTTGGAACCTTGTCCCTATGCTGAGCCCAGGGAGAATTAGACTAAATGGTTAACCAAATGAGGTGGGGCTGCATCCCAAGCTCCTGGATCAAGGCAGGAAGTATGAGAGTATCACCTTGCCCAGCACCCTGCACTCCCAAAAGATCAGCCCTTTCCCAGAATTAGTCACTTACAACTCCAATACCTCTGCAAGCCTGATTTCAGTACGAAAAATATTTCTTAGGCCAGCTCCTGGTCTACATAGTGAGACCCTGCCTCAAAAAAACAAAACAACAACAAAAAAAAAACAAAACAACAACAAAAATCATAGCTATTTTAACCGAATGTACCCAATGTCCCAGGAAACTTCTCCTTTTAAAAGCAGAGTGCTTGGGATGTGTAGCAAAGGCCTTTGCCCAGTCTCTGCTTTTCGGAGGTTATTTTATTCCAACTTCTTACTTGCAAGGCTGGACACCACCTCAGGTCAGCCCCTGTTGCTCCTGTGAGCATGATGACTCCCAGTAAACCATGATGTGCGCCTAGCTTTGTCTTTCCCTTCTTGGAGCACTCAGTACCCAGCATGCTCGGCAGAAGCCCAAAGCCGATCTACACTAAATCTGCGCCTTTGCCTCTTCCCTTCTAACTGGAAGAGGGGAGCGTGGCTTTGCCTAGCGTCCCTTCTACCCTTTTTGCTTTGTTACAGTCTCGACAAGTCTCTTGCCTGGAGGTCTGTGCGGAATCCAGGAGGCCAAGGAAGAGGAAGAAAAGTGAGAGTTGCTCTGCTCGTCTAATGGCGGGTTTGGGCATGGGGGTAGGAGGAAGATGGCTTCCAAGCCCGGGGAGGTCATTTTGGAGCTCAGGAAACTAGGTTAACTCAACCTAGTATGGGCTATCCTGGGTTGGGGGAAGTAAAGTCAAAACTCCTCAGAATTGTGTCCCCAGACACCGGTCCTCTTCAGGTGTCTCTAGGAAGAGTGTGTTCTTCCAGGGACCCAGATGGAAGTCCTCAGGTCCGCCTAGTGTCCTGGGGCCTAGGGCTCAGTGCTTCCCCGAGTCGGCTATGGCAGCACCTGGGGCGGGTGGGCTCTGCAGCTGCAGGGGTCCTCAGGCCACGTCTTCCAAGCAGCTCCCAGTTCAGAGCATTTTCCTAGTGAGACACACATATCGCCGTCTGCCGCTCTGCGTCTCTCCTATGCTGGACTACTAGCTCTTCTCAGGGAAGCAGTGTGGCCCCACAGACACAGGCTAGAAAGGAGGGCTTGGAGGGCTTCTGCTCCCAAACTGACAGCCTGCTGGGGGATCTGTTTTCTCTACAATGAGCTAGTGACTTTGGCAGAGGGGGATGGGCGGCTGTTCTAGTAAAGCAGCACCAAGAGGTCTTACCTTGACTCAGCATCTTAGAGGACTTTCTGGAGAGCGTATCTGTCGGCATACTCCACAGGCCTTGCTAAAATGCAGATTTCAGGGCCCTGTCTGAGGCATGTGAATGAGTGTCTGGTGATTGTGAACCCCAACTGGCACTTCAAGATTTTTTTTTTAAATTAATTTTATCTTATGCGTATGAACGTTTTTGCCTGTGTGTATGTACGTACTCCAAGTGTGCTGGAGTCCCTGGAACTGGACTTTAAACAGTACTGGAAACTATACCAGGGTCTTTGAAAGAGCAACAAGTGGTCTTAACCGCTGAGCCAAGATAGGAATTTTGCTGGACTAAATGGGAAACCGAGATGAGAATCTTCTCAGGGGTCTAACTGCATCTTCTTTCTCAGATAAAGACCTCCTAGTGATGGTAACAGACTCCTTCGAGAATACTCAGTGCGTCCCACCCTTCCAGGAGCCCTGCTGCAGCAATCCAGCCTGCTTCCACTACCCTAAGTACTTCCAGCCCCAGCTGCGTGCGGAGGCGCCAGAGAGCCGCTGGAACTGTGGGGTACATGGCAACCGCAGTTGGATGGGAGGAGGAGGGGGACTGGGCTGGAAGGGCTAACAGAGGAGTCCCTCAGCCCCTCACAGAGCCCACCCATCCTTCCAGATTTGCTGCTGTGGAACACGCAGGAATGACTCCGTCTGCCAGCCCCTCGATTGCCTTTCTGATGGCCAGCCGGTGACTCTGCCCGTGGTGAGCACCTGGGTCTGAGAAGGGGTCCCAGAGCCGCCTAGCTCCAGTAGCAGGGAGATGGGAAGAGCGCAAAGACACATGGGAAAGGTAGCACCCGGGGTCTCTCAGGCAAAATGGAATGGCCTCGTAGGCTTCCGTGGGAACCAGGAAACGTGGAGTCTGAGTGAAGATGATGGAATCACTGAATCTAGAAGTAGGCTGTGGGAAGGGAGCATGCACGCATGTATGTGAGCATGTGTGTGCAGATTATTGTGAACATGCGTGCATGCTGAGTTCTGTCCATGAGCGAGTCATACAGTAAGTCTCCCCCTCTTTGGCCGGGCTCCTTTGCTCTCAGGGGTCATCTCTAACATCCTTTTCTCCTCAGGGAGAGAACTATGAACTACACATGAAGTCCGTGCCCTGGTAAAGTACCCTTTCCTATCCTTTCCCTAACTCAGGGGAGTGGGTGTGAAGTCATATCTCACTGTGGCTTGATTTGTGTTCTCTTCCATGGCTAATGAGGCTGGGCATCTATTCCGGAATTGCTTGGCCTTTAGTAGATCTTTTCTGAGACATGTTTACCCAAATCCTTTACCTATATTTTAAGTGGGTACCATCTTAATATTAATTTATGGAAGTTTTTTGCATAATTCTGGATAGAAGTATTTATATTTACCTTGTTCTGTGGGATATCTTTGTATTTTCTTTGTGTGTGTATTATCTTATATCATGTATGAGTGTTTGTTTACATGTATATGAGTATGCCATGCTTAGCTAGGGCCCACAGGGATCAGAAGAGAGCATTGGGTACCCCAGAACTGGAGTTACAGATGGTTGTGAACCACCAAGTAGGTACTGGGAATTGAACCTAGTCTTAACTGCTGAGCCATATCTTCCAGCTCCTCTTTGTACTTTTTGAGGGTAACCTTTGAAAAACAAAGGTTTATAATTTTGATGAAAACTATTTTCTCTTTTGTCATTTGTATTTTTTATGCTGAATCTAGGAAATAGTGCCTAATCCAAAATCATGAAAATTTGCTGCCATACTTTCTTGTAAGATGTCTTTAGTTTTAGCTCTCACATCTAGGTTATGGTTTAGTTCTTTTACATCCTGTACATTTTTACGTGGGGATATCCGACAGCTCCAGCATCGTTTTTGAAAAGACGCTTCTTTCTCCTATTAAATTTCACCTGTGTTGAAAATCAAGTGACTATATTTTTTTTTGTAATTTTAATTTATATTTTATATGTGTTTTTCTTGTACATAAGTCTGTGCACCACGTGTGTGCAGTGCTAGCAGCAGCCAGAAGAGGGCATCCTGTCCCCTGGAATTGGAGTCACAGACAGTTGTAAGATACCATGTGGGTTAGGAATTGAACCTGGGTTCTCTGGAAGAGCAACCAGAGCTCTTAACCTCTGAGCCATCTCTCCAGTCCCTTGCCTATATTTTTTATTTATAGTTTGATTTGTTATTTTTCATTATAAAAGTTTCTTAATCACACTGGATCTCAGTTTTCCTTATCAGCAATTCAGGTTGCTCTTTGAATCCCATGTGAAATACCAGGAACCTAGATGGCGGATGGGGCGCTCAGGAAGTGTCCACCAATGCTACTGTTATTTCAGTCCCATGGCTGCCAGTAGAAGCTATTTCCTCATAGGAAGAGAGGTGCTGGGAGAGTCCAGGCCCTGCCTTCAAGGATACTCAGCTTTGTTAGTATGCTAGAAACTGACACCCCCTTGGAGTCCTTGGGGGAGATGGGTCTCAGAGGATTCAGGAATACAGGTAATACCTGTGAAGGTAAAGATCCTAACCGAGGTTCAGAAATCAGACCATGAGAACCTGGCGTGTCTCTTTCAGCAGGTAGCTTAAGGTGAGCTTGGACAGATCTGGTAGGGTCGTATACGCCAGGCTTGAACTTGCTCGAGACAAGGATGTGATAAAAAGAGGACAAGCGTCAGGCCTGTCGTGGTGGTTCATGTCTCATCTGCCTTGAAGAACTGTGGGGATGGGGCAGTGAGGTCAGCATGAGAGGCTTTGTCAGTCGCACAAACACCAGAATCATGGTTCTGTGGGCAGGAAGGACGCAGAAGGAGCAGGGAGCCCTGCAGGAGCGGAGGGCTGGTCTGTGGGGCTCAGAAGAGTCTAAGAGATTTACCTAAGAGATCTAAGGAACCCTCGTCACTCATGTCCAGCTTTGGGACAGAGAAGGTGCCTAGGGAAACCTTTTGGAATTTTCCCTATCCTGCTGAGGAAGCAGAAGGTTTGAAGAGGCCCAGTGGTAGTCTTCAGACAAGTACCAGCTTATCGTGAGCCAGCTAAGGCTTAGGGCCTTTAGGTACTGAAGGTTGTGCTGGCCAGTAAGCATTTTGCAGATGAGAATGTAGATGCTCAAGGTCGCAGAAGAGATACATGGTAGAGCTGGGCCCCAAAGCCACATCTGCCAGTTGAAGACGGTGGCTACAGGGTCCCCTTGCCCACAGCCTTGACACGCTGGATGTGCGGCTTGGCTTCAGCCTGTGCCAGGAAGAGGTGGAGTTTCTGCAGAAGCGGAAGGTGGTGGTGACCAAAGCCCTAAGTCAGGTGCTGCAACTGGAGGAGGACCTGCATGAGGATGAGGTGGGTCAGCAGGGGCATTGCCTGCGCTAAACCGGTCCCCCAGCCCCACGTCCTACCTTAGCCTTCCCAGACCCACGGTGGCTACTGTACCACCTGGATTTGTGTTTGCTCAGGCCGCTGAGGGTGTGGTGCCAGGACAAGGGCCCTGTTCTGTGTGGTCCAGCTGCATGTCTACCAGGGTAGGGATGGGGGCTCCTGGTGCTGCACACACACACACACACACACATACACACACACACATGCACGTGTGCACACACCGGGGTGGAGGGGAATCCTGACATGGCTAAGCTGTCTTACTGACATAGCGTCAGGATGGCTTTCTCACCCAGCCAGGAGACATTTTCAAGTTCCAGCCCCCAACCTTCACCCTCTTGTTCCTTTTCTTCTCTAATGTGTGCATGTACCCGTCCCCACCAGAAATGACAGCCGAAGGAAGCTGAAGAGAATCCTCTTCCATTCCCAGAGCCAGTTGTCTCTTCCCCTGGAGGTAGCCACAGAGCCCCTGCACCTCCATCTGTTAGTCTGGGGAACTGAGCCCAGAGCACCTGGCTAACCAGGATGTAGGCTGAGATGGAAGCTGGCTGGGGCGGGGCTTCAGCTCCAGAAAAGATCTTACAGGCCCTACTAATGGAAATAGGAAGCAAGGGCACCTTAAACCTATGTTTACACACACACACGCACACACACACACACACTTATCAGAATGTGGGTTTTTTTCCTTCTCTTGCTCTCACAAATGCTGTACAGGCTGAGCATGTCCTGTGTGCCAGACCAGGGACTAGCGTCCCAACATTGCTGTCATGTATAGGTGTCAGTCAGCCACCGTCCATGTTCCCCACCGTCCATGAGTCGTCCATGTTCCCCTTAGCCTCGGTTTTAACGTCTATTAACAAAGAGCTGGGGTGAGTGCTCAGAAATCTTTTTTCAATTATTTTTTTTTCAACTTTTCTCTGTGTAACAGTTCTGGCTGTCCTGGAACTCATTCTGTAGACCAGGCTGGCCTCGAACTCACAGAGATCCACCTGCCTCTGCCTCCCGAGTGCTGGGATTAAATGCATGTGCTACCACCGTCTGGCTGAGTGCTTAGAACTCTCTAACCATGACTTTTTGATTTACCAAGTCTGGATTAGGCAGCAGACCCCTTACTGATGGCAATACTGACTTAGAGCAAAGGTCATCTTCTGGGCCCTATCGCGTAGCCCACTGCTCTGTAAAAGGCAGTCCCTAAATCATTCCCTTCACTCTAACCAGTTCTCTGTCTTCCACCACTTTTATTAAGCTGAGACACTCCATGTCTGTGGAGGAGCCCTCTCCAGCTGTCTTTTCTGTGCCTACAGGTGCCCGTGATAGCCATCATGGCCACAGGAGGTGGCACAAGATCCATGGTTGCCTTGTATGGCCACCTGCTGGCGCTGCAGAAGCTGAACCTTCTGGATTGTTCTACTTACATCACTGGCTTGTCAGGTGCAACCTGGTAAGGAACTGGGCACCATTGCTGGTGGAGCCCAGAGGAAGTAGCAAAGGGTGTGGCCTGGGATCTGATAGAACTCTAAATTTTCCCATCCCAGGTAAAGTGACTCATGATGCCTGGAAAGCTCTGCCATGTGCAGTTGTGGGATTTGGGACATTCAGTTTAATTCCTTAGACTCGGTTTGCTGGGTCTGTAAAGTGGGGTTGACAATAGGCTTGGCCTCTCCCAGTATTAAGCACAGAGCCACTGTATACATTGGCCATTATTGGCTATGTCCTTGGCAGCGGCCCAGAAAATCACAGCGGCCAGTGATGAGTGAGCCTGGTGTTACTGTTTGTCCTAGTGAGACGCAGCCACCCTCTCTTGGGGATGGGCCCCGTCTCCCAGGATGGGTGGAGCTAGCCGGTTGCCCTGGCTTGCCTCCCTGCAGGTCCTCAATACTATCCTTTCTCCTGGTCTCTACCCTGTCAGGCCCCATCAAGTAGCAGAAAGGAGTAAGCAAGCTTTTACAGGGCTGCCTCCTCCCCACTCTGCTGAGGCAGAAGCCAGGGAAGGTCAACTCTAACAGCTGACATAGCACCAGGACCAAAATAAAATAAAATAAACAAAGGATCTGGAAGGTTAATGACAATGTTTCTATGAAGGTCATTAATACAGTTATCTTTATATAAGATGGTCATAGCATAGACCTTGTAGTGAGATATATATATATATATATATATATATATATATATATATATATATATAGTGGAAGGGACTCACTAAAATCCCCAAGCATCCCTATGACCACAGGAAGTCTCTTAGCCAGAGCTACACCTTACTCTGTCAGGTACTGAGCCCTGAGTCCCCTGCTGTGTCTTTTCTCTTGATGAAGCTCCAGGTAACTCTCATCAGAGGGATTGGGTGTGAACTTGACCTAGGAAAGCCCATGGCTCCATATCTATTCCCCAGATGCTGGGGGCTTTGGATAGATGGGCCAGAAGGTTATCAGTGCTGCCCTCCGCGTCAAGCATAGCTACCCATCAGCATCCAGGAGGGACTGGTTACAGGGTACCCAGGGGGATATCACTGTCAGCTGATGTTAAAACCCTTTATCCATACATGGCATAGTATCTGTATAATGAAGCCCACACAGTCCCACCAGGCACCTTAAGTCACCTAGCACCAAATCCAATATATTTGCTGTGTGAGTAGATACTAACTTCTCTATCTCAGTAATGACAGTCCACAAAGTAAACAGGAAGAAATTTCTGACTGATTTCCGTCAGCAGTTGGTTGGGTTTCTAGGCAAAGAACCTGCAGGTTCTCCCATAACTTATTTTACAGGCAGAGAAACAAAAGCATTTGCCCTGCGTTACTCATGTCAGGAATCATAGACCTGGATTTGAACTCAGTCCAGGGCCTGTGTTCAGTGGCAGCTCTTTGATAGAGATAAAGATAACTCAGAGTATTAGAGAAAGGCTCAGCTATCAAAAGCACATACCGCTCTTCAGAGGACCCAGCTTTAGTTCCCAACACCCACGTCAGGCAGTTCACAAGGGCCTGGAACTCCAGTTCTGGGGGATCCAATGCCTCATATGATTTTCTTTTCTTTTTTTTTTTTTTTTTAAGACTTATTTATTTATTTATTTATTTATTTATTTATTTATTGTGTATACATACATGCCAGAAGAGGGCACCAAATCTCATTATAGATGGTTGTGAGCCACCATGTGGTTGCTGGGAATTGAACTCAGGACCTTTGGAAGAGCAGGCAATGCTCTTAACCTCTGAGCCATCTCTCCAGTTATATGATTTTCTTAAAGGTTTATTTATTATATATACAGTGTTCTGCTTGTACACCAGAAGAGGGCACCAGATCTCATTATAGTTGGTTGTGAGCCACCATGTGGTTGCTGGGAATTGAACTCAAGACCTCTGGAAGAGAGCATTCAGTGCTCTTAACCTCTGAGCCATCTCTCCAGCCCAGCCTCATATAATTTTTAAAAATAATTATTATCATAGCTGACATGGTTACCCAGCACTCAGGTGGACTTCCATGAATTCAAGGCCAGCCTGATCTACGTAGCAAGTTCCAAACTACCTAGGGCTACAAAATAAGTAATAATAATAATAATAGTAGTAGAATATGTTTAAAATGATAACTTGCTTCAGTAGGCCTGGGGCGGGCATTGTATTTGCTTGGACTGTAGGCAGAGCACAGAGAAAGCTTCAGGACCTGCCAGAATGTCGGAGGGAAAGGCTCACAGGTCCCCCGTACTGAGGAAAGTATGGGGAACATTCTTTTTAATACAAAGATAAGCAAGATGAGGGTGGTGCTATGTGTTTATTATGTCAGCACTCAGGAGATAGAGACAAGAAGATCAGGAGTTCAAGGCCAATCTCAGCTACATATTGGGTTGGAGGCCAGCCTGATCTACATGAAACCCTGTAAATAAATGAAAAAAGAAGAAAGAAAGAAAGAAAGAAAGAAAGAAAGAAAGAAAGAAAGAGAGAGAGAGAGAGAGAGAGAGGGAGGGAGGGAGGGAGGGAGGGAGGGAGGGAGGAAGGAAGGAAGGAAGGAAGGAAGGAAGGAAGGAAGGAAGGAAGGGAGAAAACACTAAATAGGTTTAGGGTAACCTTTTGAAAATAATAGAGCAAACTTTATGGAAGTTAGGATGCTATTTGTAGAAGAAATCTGATCATCTTCCATCTTTCTTTGGAACCAGCCCCAAGAAGGAGGCTCCTGTTTGTATCATTAGACATCCTTAGGCAAACCCCCTGCCACCAGGGAGCCCTCTGAGGCAGAAGAAAGAAGAGCCCTTCCTCATGTTGACATACAGAAGTTTAGTCCAGGCCAGCAGAGTCAGACAGATCCAGACTCCAGCTAAGGAAATCACTTACCTGGAGAAAAGCGGGTTGACATTGCTCAGGGTCATTCAGTTCATGACCTGGATTTTTTTAAACTGTCTTTAAAAAAATTTTTTTTAATTGTGTATGTGTGTGTTCAAGTGCCCACATGGAAGACAACTACAGGAGTTGTTTTTTTCTCTCACCATGTAGGTCCAAGGAATCAAACTAAGGTAGACATGCTTGTTGGCAAGTACCTTTACCTTCTGAGCCATCTTACTGTCCCCAAACCCAGACTTTGAACTCAATCCAGGGCCTGTGTTCAAAAGCTGCTCCCAAATAGCTATAAAATTAACTCACTTCAGCCGAGCCATGTCCCCGCTGGACTCCATGGGGCAAGCAGGAAACAGAGAAGACCTTGGGCCTAGCCTTGCTATTCCCACCCATCATAGTCCACATATAAGTTAAGAAGGAAAAGAGGAGGTGGAGAATGAGAAACGGGGAGAGAGGGAAGGAAGAAGAGCAAGGAGAGGAAATAAATCTTTTCAAAAATTATTTACGCGTATGCGTGTTCTGCCTGCATGGATGTCTGGGCGCCATGTGGGTGGCTGGTGCCTGCAGAAGCCAAGAGAGGAACTGGATCCCCTTGATTTGGAGTTACTGATGGTTGTAAGCTGTTGTGTGGGTACTGGAAATTGAATTGGGCTCCTCTGGAAGAGCAACCAATGCTCTTAATTCCCGAGCCCCAGGAAATACATCTTTAATTAATGTCCTATCATGGGGATGAGTATGGTACAACAGAGTAACCAGGATCTGGAGTCAGCCGATCCCGGGGTCAGATGTTGCCCCAGCCCTGTCTCACCACAGTTCTAGTTGTTCCACACAACGGTAACTTTTGCAATCTTTTTTTCACAAGAACTGTGTGAACTAGGTACATCAATCACAATTCTCACCACTTCAGTTAAGGAAACTGAGGCAAAGGATGATTAAGTAGCTTGTCCAGGATCACATAGCAAGTGAGTGGTAGAGCCTGGTTTTGAACCCAGGAAGATGTGGGCCTAGAATCCTAATCTCATTCAACATGGGCTTCCTGATGTGCAATAGGCATTCAAAGAGAGGAAGCAATCAATTATGAGAAGTAGTGCTTGCCTGACTCCCACCACAAGGTCCCCCCTCATTCCCTTTCCTCCAGGTCCTCTGCCAGGTTTAGGACTCCCCATGATCTGCCCATCTTCTGTCCTGTGAACATGGGGTTGGTCAGACCAGGGCAGGGGTAGCTCTGTCAGCTGTGTGTGTCTCTCTCCAGGACTATGGCTACCTTGTACAGTGACGCGGAGTGGTCTTCCAAAAACCTGGAGCCTGCTGTCTTTGAGGCCCGGAGACATGTTGTTAAAGACAAGATGCCGGCCCTGTTCCCAGATAATCTCTGCAAATGGCAAGAGGAACTCCGCCAGCACAGCCAGCAGGGCTACAAGACCAGTTTTACAGACTTTTGGGGCAAGTTGGTTGAGTACAGTCTAGGCGATAAGGTGGGTGTTCAGCTTTCCCGGGTTCCATCTGCCTAGAGTGATATCAAGTCTCATTCTTTCTTCTTCAGAGAGCCTGAACCTCTGACATTAGAGTAGATTAGATGATTAGATTAGATTAGATTAGATTAGATTAGATTAGATTAGATTAGATTAGATGTACCTGCAGGTACATCTCAGGCTGGAAGAATCGTGGGGTGTCCAAATACATATTGGGGAAAGATAGTGAGGTCATCTTTCATACCCTTTTCAGAGGACTGAGACCCTGTGTTGGGCCAACCTGGGCGCTCCCCTGCATAGATGAAGCATAGCTTCTGAAAGCCATATCTAAACATCTGTGGGAGAAAATGAGAAAGAAGCTGGGCCAAGCAAGAGTGCTGTCAGCCATGCCTCCATTCTGACCCCGCATGGAGGAGAGATAGAAAAGTCAAGTAAAGCATACATTATGTGAATGCTGTGTGGCCTAGGAAGGCTCACAGCAAGGACTTGTGGGTCCTTTGGTCCACATACCTATGTGCTGCATTTTCCCCGGATAAGCCTGCCTTAGCATCTCATCATTAGGTCCAAGGAAATGTGGGCCCAGCATAGACAGCCATAGATTACAGGGTGCAGCAGCCAGCACCCTTCAGTGTTGTTCTTGGTCACCGAAAGTCCACATGGTCCATTTTCACGGCCACCACAAGGAAAGAGACCTGGCAAGGTTCCTTCCTGTTCTAAGAGTCAACAACTGAGTGACATATGCCCCCAAAAGAGCCTGCCTGCGTGGGGTACAGCTGGCACAACCATGTGAGGTGTGGTAGAGTAGAGTGGGGAATCCCTAAGAGATGTGGTCCCGTACACCAGCATGAACTCAGCTACTGCCTATATCCGTCACACTAGGCTTTAGAAAGGAGCCACTGGTTGTTGCTTGGCTCCAAAGCAGTTTCCCACTTAGCTCTGTCTAGCCCACCAGATCTTGGCCCACTTCTAGAAGTGTCTTGGGGGCTCTGAAGTCAAAGCAGAACTTCCCAGAAGGAAGATGGACAGCATAATATCTTCCAACAGGTTCCCTCTGCTAGGTAATCAGATATTTTGTGTAGGTGGAGGCTTCTTGTTCCTGGATGGCCAGACCCCAAATAATCACACAGAAAATATATTAATTAAAACACTGCTTGGCCTATTAGCTCAGGCTTCTTATTAACTAACTCTTACATCTTAAATTAACCCATTCCTATTATTTTGTATTTTGCCAAGAGGCTTATTATTTTTCGGTAAGGGTCTAAAGCATCTGTCTCCGTTGGCAGCTACATAGCGTGTACTTGATTCCACCTACTATCTCTCTACATCTCTGTTCAGATCTTCCACCAGGCTTTACTCTGTTAAGTCACTGCCAGAAAGCAGGTTCTTTATTAACCAATGGCAATAAAACATATCAGAGCATTCAGAGGGGGAATCCCACATCAATTTTGGCCTGGGAAAATGACTTAATGGATGAAATGCTTACTTACCCAAACATGAAGCCAGGCGTTCAGATCCCCAGAACCCATGTAAAGACATGGAACTCTCTGTAATACCAGCACTCAGGAAGCAGATAAAGCATCCCTGGTTGGATAGTGAGAAATTGCTAAGTTCCAGATTCAGGGAGAGACCCTTAATAAATAGAGTGGAAAGCAATGGGGGAGGACATATGACATCAACGGAATGCACACACATGCACATGTACTCAAGTACCCACACACACATGCAAACATGCAAAAGTCTATGTGTGCATACCAAACATACATACACATCAAAAAGAAAAGGAAATGAGACATTTTGAGCAATCAATAACTTGACTCTCATTTTTTCTTGTTCTGAGATAAAGCCTCACATTATATAGCCCAGGCTATCCTGGGATTCACACTGGAGCTCAGGTTGACCTTGGATTTGTGGTGATTCTCTGGCTAGGACTGCTTCCATGTGCTTCCACACTGGGTCAGCTCCTATCTTTATAGTTACTTATTCCACTTACATTTTTTGATTTAAAGATGATCATTTAGAATTATTTTTGTGTGTGAGTGTTTACCTCCGTGTGTGTGTGCACCACATGTGTGCCTGGTGCCCACAGAGGTCCTCAGACAGAGCAGCCAGTGCTTTTCACCACTGAGTCACCTCCCCAGTCCTCATTTGCTCTTTTAACTGATTACCCCTGCGTGCCTGCAGCTATGCCGGCCATGAGGATTCCGAGAGGACTAACATGTGGTTCCAACCCATAACCTGACCTGCCTTTGACAACCCCTCTCTACCCTGACTCCATGATGACGCACAGGTGGAGGGCAGAGGCTAAGGGTGTTGGTTCTGGATTCAGATAAAATGGATCTGAATTCTTGTCCTGCTCTGCAGGACCAGGGTATCCACTATTCCTTAGTGAGAATTCCATCAGTGAATACTTAACATATTAAAATTAAAAGCTGAGCATGGTAGCACATACCGTAACCAGGGAGGCAGAGGATTGCCTCAAATTCAAGGCCAGCCAGAGCTACCTATAAAGATCCCATCTCAAACCAGGTATGGTAGTAGTGCATGCCTTTAATCCCAGCACTTGGAAAGCGGAGGCAGGCGGATCTTCTCTATGAGCTTGAGGCCAACCTGGTCTACATAATAAGTTCTAGGACAGCCAGGCTGTTTTATGACATAAAACAAAAAAAAAAAAGGACCCATCTCAAAAGAGGAAAAAAAAATTTTTTGGAGGTAGGTTCTCATCATGTATTCTTGGCCAGCTTAGAATTCACTATATAGACCGTGCTGGCTCAAATTCACCTTGTGTGTCTATGTGTTTCACCTCCATGTGTGTATGTGTACCTGGTACCCTTAGCGGTCAGAAGAGGAGCTTGGACTCCCCTGCCTCTGCCTCCCACATGATGGGATTAAAAGCATGCAATATCACAACAGGCGCCAAAAAAATAAAATGGTTTTAGCAATAATAATCAATAGCAGCCCACATAATGAGAAGAACACACCAATTGTTCTGAGCTAGAAGTCCAAGCATTTTTGAGGGCCTAGAGTGGAGAAGAACTAGGCTAGCGGAAGAGAAGCAAAGCTAGGAAGCTACAAGAAGACCTCTCTGATCTTCCACGCTAGCTATAGTGAGAGTCTCTCACCCTCCTCTAGCCCCCTTGACGGCAATAGCTGGCTGGGCTCTTTCTGTGGCTTTACTTCTAGGACATTTAACTCTGTATCGCCCAGATCTCTGGGTCCACTTGTGTTAAGCACCCTCTTTTGCTTCAAAGAAGACCTAAGAGATGTTGGGCACACATGTGTTTGCCCTTCCACCCAGGTTCACTTCAGTGAAGTCTTTGTGCACAGGGTAACCACGGACGGTCAGAGCTTGGGCACCTAGGACCTCAGCTTGGCCTCATTTGCGCTGGTTGATTCACTTTGGGACACGGCTGAAGTGGCCCAGGCATATCTGCAGGACTTGCCACACTGGCACACAACACAGATCTTGGAGGACTTGGGGCTTGCCTAGACTGTCCCATAGTTTCATGGTCCTAAGCCTCCAGTTGAGAAAGTGGGGGAAGGGGAGAGGGAAAGAGACTTGCTTCTTAAATTTTAAGGGTCAACACCAAGTTAATACAACAAAAATTCCTGGCAATGTTCAGGTTCCAAGGGTGATTGGGAGTAATGGCAATAAAAAGGGACCGTAGTGGCTTTTCCTACCTTTACCATATCCTCCATCCCCGAGATATGAGAATCCTCAGACCCTCCGCAAGAGACAGCTTTAAATTGCAGAGCTAAGCCCACCTCACTTATGGCCTGTGTTGCCAGACAGCCCAAGAACACTTACACATTCTCCAAGTGCCTTTGAGAGTTGACGTCAGGACTCCCTGCAGCTTATACAGCTCCCCAGGGTGGGGTGGGGAGGCTCTGGAGTCTGGAAATGGGTTCAGATAGTCCTCTTGTTCCTCACGAACCACTTGCGAGCCACCTCTCCTAACCACTGGTGTCCCTACAGAAAAATGATTGCAAACTGTCCGAGCAGCGTGCCGCCTTGTGCCAGGGGCAGAATCCTCTGCCCATCTACCTCACCATCAATGTCAAGGATGATGTAAGCAACCAGGATTTCAGAGGTAACACTGGTGGCTAGTGACTTAGGAGGGGATCCCTTCTTGGCGGGTACAGCACACACTTTGCCAGTCTCCACAGAACTCTCCCGCATGAGCCGGGGCGATTTCCCTTAGGCAGTGTCCCTTAGATTGCCAGGGCTTATCTGATGAGTCGGTGGGAAATGATGGTAGTGAAGATGAGACGCTAAGATATTTTTTTTTGGGGGGGGGGTGAGCTGCCCAAAAGGGAAGCCTAAAAGGGTCCGTTTTTGCTCCTGGTTATTCAGCTTTAAGAAGCAGAAGTTTGAGCCTCACAGCTTGCAGAGCTGTTTGGTTCAGCAGCAAACGCCCCCTTGCGTCCCACAACGGAATTGCGGTTTGCAATACTAAGTTCCCTGGGTCCCTGGAGCCAGCGCTGGTGGGCCGGGGGCGGGGCTGTGTGGATGGCTCCCCAACCGGAGACTGATATTGCTCCCTGTGTACAGAATGGTTCGAGTTCTCCCCCTACGAGGCGGGCATGCAGAAGTACGGGGCCTACGTTCCTACTGAACTATTCGGCTCCGAGTTCTTCATGGGGCGGCTGATGAAGAGGATGCCTGAGCTAGAGATGTGCTACATGCTAGGTGACTCCCTAGGATACTCAGTCCCAGTGTGGTGGGGTGTCCTGGACTAGTGGGATGACTGGGAGAATCTTGTGCCAGTGCTGGTTGCCTTGGTTAGCCTTGAACTCTTGAATTTCCTGGCTCTGCCACATAACATGAATCCAAGAGGGGCTCCTGAACCTACTTCCAGATTGTGAATGCCCTAATCTTGCTGTGACCCTTTAGGCCCAGAGAGACTTCAGTAAAGGACCCTACAGGACTCTCTCAGCACCCTGGTCTCCCATGGTCTATCTAGGGTCTGCTCAGAAGCAGCCTGGGTGAAAAAGCCTTCTAGAAAAATCACCATTCTGCCTTGCTCCCTGTCTGGCTCTAGGCAGCAGTGTGCCTGCTTCCAAGAAAGACTGAACCCCTCAGATCCCAGGCAGAGGGGACCCCAGCAGAAAGGACAGAGTCACTGGGAAAGCCTAGCCCAGCTTCCTGTTCTTTGCTCCCTGGTTCCTCAGAAGCCAGGTCACTGAGTGTAGTGGTCAGAAGGCAGGTCACTGAGTACAGGGGTCAGAAGGCAGGTCACTGAGTACAGGGGTCAGAAGGCAGGTCACTGAGTACAGGGGTTAGAAGGCAGGTCACTGAGTACAGGGGTCAGAAGGCAGGTCACTGAGTACAGGGGTCAGAAGGCAGGTCACTGAGTGCAGCGATCAGAAGGTAGGTTACTAAGTGCAGGAGTTCACTGTGACATCCACTGTAAAATCCACATCCACATCCACATGCCTACTGTGACGTCCGCTGTGATGTGCACTGTAACACTTACTGATACCCACTGTGATGTCCACTGTAACATCATCCACTGTGACACCATCCACGGTGACATCATCCACTGTGACACCACCCACTGTGACATCATCCACTATGACATCACCCACTGTGACATCACCCACTGTGACATCGCCCACTGTGATGTCCGCTGTGACATCATTAACTGTGATCTCACCTACTGTGACATCATCCACTGTGACATCACCCACTGTGACATCACCCACTGTGATGTCCACTGTTACATCATCAACTGTGATATCACCCACTGTGACATCACCCACTGTGACACCATCCACTGTGACATCACCCACTGTGACATCCACTCTTTGTTCTTGGCTTCAGAATCTTGTCTACAAACAAAATGGCCTAGAAAATAAGCCTATCTTTATGGCTTCAAGAGCAGCTATTTAAACATGCTTTATTTAAATAGGATGCCTACATTCCAGTTACTCCAAAGCAACCCATTCCAGAAAGTCTAACTTGAGTCCCATCTCGTTTATGATGTCCACACAGAAGCCCACAGTGCACAGTTCCTTCCTCTCTCCTGAGCCCCTACACTAAAGCCCTTGTGGTTCTGAAACCTATAGTCCAGCTTGAACTCACTTGCTAGCTGTGCAAAGTTGCCTAAATTGCCTAATTTCTCTGGAGCTGTTTCCTCAGGTCCAGATGAGAAATCTAAATAGAGCATATAATTGTTAGTACTGGCTTGTTATGATAGGGTCTCACTATCAACAGGTAGCCCAGGTAGACCTGAAGCCTACTATATAGCCTAGGCTAGTTTCAAATTCTTGTCGATCCTCTTGCCTTTGCCTTCCTACTGGGCTTACAAGAGTGAACCACCATATCTGGTTTTATTATTATTTCATAGTATTAGTATATAAAGTTTTATATAACCTTATAGTATTGTTATATAAATTTTACATTCAAAAGTAAGAGCTAGCCTTCTATGTATCAAGGCTTACTGCATGTCTTAAGTGCTTTCTCAGTGTGTGCTAAGGCAAGGGTGGAACTGGGTTTGAGCTCGAAGCCTGCACTTGTCAGTTACTAGCCCCCCTGCAGGTGTGTCCTAAGCACCCTCCTGCCCCCTGCCCTGAGGGAAAGGAGAAAAAGAGTCAAGGACTGGCACCATCAGCCATTGCATGGAACTGCTCAGTGGGAGTCAGAAATCCAAGTTCGTCCCACCTGCAAGCTGCCTGGTCTGGAGAAGGCATGGAGGCTAAGGCTCAGCCAGTGAAATTTAGGGGCCTGGCGAGAGCTGCTCAAGGCCTCTCCGCTTCTCTAGGTTTGTGGAGTAGCATCTTCTCCTTGAACCTGCTTGACGCCTGGAATCTGTCCCACACCTCAGAGGAGTTCTTCTACAGGTGGACAAGGGAGAAGCTGCATGACATCGGTAGGCGGCAGCCTGGCCTCCCCTCTTGGGTAATGGATCTATAGCGTGTGGACCATGAGCTAAGGACCGGTTGCCTGGCACTGCTCTCCTTCGTCCCCGTGATCCAGACAAGGGAAGGCAGTTGGGCCAGAGTGTTTTCCTTCACTGGGGGCAGGGGTGGGGGCAGGGTGGCTACAGGTGGTACTTGTGCCAAGGCCCAGAAGGATACCTCCAACATCCAGAGAGCTGATGGCCCTAGATCTCTGAGCACAGAGAAACACCAGACTTCTGGGCTCGCCATCCTCTCTGGAGCCTTCCTTCCTGGCTGTTCTCTTTCTCTCTCTCCGTACCTCCCCACCCTCGTCTCATACCTCTGTCCTAAGTCCTCTTGGGTTCAGAGCTAGGGCTTGGGCAAGGAAGGTGTGAACTGTACTTGGAATGGCTCGCTCTCCAACTTTTGTAACCTGCCTTTCATCCCTTCCCCCTACAGAAGATGATCCACTCCTGCCCGAAATCCCGAAATGTGACGCTAACCCCTTGGAGACCACAGTAGTGATCCCAGCATCATGGCTGTCCAACACCTTCCGAGAAATCCTCACGCACAGGCCCCTGGTGTCTGAGTTCCACAACTTCCTGTATGGATTGCAGCTGCACACTGACTACCTGCAACACGATCAGTTCTCTATGTGGAAAGGTACCCCACCCGGGAGCTTCTCCAGGCTGGCTCTCTTGGGAGGAAGATAAATAGAATTGAAGTTGCCATTGAGAAAGATGGTCTCCTTTGGTCATGTTAATGGGTAGAAACACAGCTGGCTTGGGCAAGGATGTGGGGGAGGGGGTGGGGACTAGCCCGTTTGTGGCTGAGGGCTTGAATGAATACAGCTCTGCCAGCAGGGGGCAATGCAGGCATTAATTAATTAATTGATTAACTGCAGAGTCTGAGCAATTGTCCCAGGGGCAGATGTTGACCCCATTGTACAAATGGAGAGATATGAGCACTTTTGGCAATATCTTTGGGGAACACCTTTCACTGTGAGTGGTGCCCCCATTGCAGTTGAGCAAGTATAGTCTCACAGCCCTAGATCTTAAACCACACTCTCATAGCTTTGATTCCGTGTGCCTCTCCTTGCTAAGGCTTTGGGGACAAGATCTAGGGCGCCTCCTCTCCCACCATGTAGAAATCTTTGATGTTTTATTTGACCACAGCCTGCGAAGTCCTTCAGTCTGGACCCATTATCCTTTTCCTTGCTATCTGGAGCAAAATAGGCAGATGTCTCTGGTCCATGGGTATCCCTAGTTTATAGGATGTTAAGCCCCTCCTTCTCCATAAGCTCCATGGATGGGTCATGGTAGGTTTGTGTGCATAACTCATAAAAAACTAGCTAAAGTCTCAAGAGCATGCTGTTATACATCAGCCCACCCAGAGAAGTAGGACTCAGTGCCTTAGAGAGGATGTGGGAGGCTAGAGGCTCGGGCTGAAGCAAGAAAGCTCCAGGCAGGGCAGTCTGGTCATATCAATGCCTTCACCCCCGCCCCCCACAGTGGACATCAGGGCACCGGGTAGGTAAGATGTTAACTAGAGGACTTGACTTTCAGACACTGTGCTGGACACCTTCCCAAACCAGCTGACACAGTTCACAAAGCATCTGAACCTGCTGGACACTGCCTTCTTTGTCAACTCCAGCTACGCACCCCTCCTTAGGCCGGAGAGAAAAGTCGATCTCATCATTCACCTCAATTACTGCGCGGGATCCCAGACAAAGGCAAGTAAAGCAGGAACTGCGCCAGCCCTGGCTGCTCCTGAGCAGTCACAGAGTCAGAGGCTCTACCAAGGAGACTTCACAGGTGTAAAATGGGAGAAGGTGCCGGGCTAGCGCACTCTGAGGCGGCCTCAGAGGAGCTCCCGTCATGCAGCGCGATGCAGGGTCAGAGGACCAAACCTCGCTGGCAACCAGCTGGCTCGCACATACTGGGATTTGGGGTTTGCCTGAACTCAGTGAATGGTAACTTAAGTTTTGCTTTTAAGCATCTGATGCGCTTGCCATTTTTCAGCTGAAAAAATATCTTGATGAGTTTGTAATATCTTGTTTTCAAAATAATCCTAGGGTCCATGTAATCACAGGGCTTCCATATGGTTAAAAGAGTTGGCAGCAGTGGTAGTAGTGGTATCATTATTATTATTATTATCATTATTATTATTATTATTATTAGTTTTCTCTTTAAAGGAAAACTCTGGCTTTTGGTTTTTGGTTGTTTCTTTTAGAATTTTTTTTGTTATTAACTTTGATACAATCCCATCCTGAAGCCAGGAAAAGAAAGGAATTATAGACAGATGACTAGAATGGAAGCAATAGTCGTGACCTAAGCTCGTAAAGAAGCAACCGTGTGCTTCCCTACCCAGGACCTCACCTGGCCTTGCACCAGCTCCTTATGGTAGACTGCACAGCTGCTATTACCCCTAAGACACAGAGGAGGGGAGCAAGACTGGAGGCGTATGCAAATAAGGCCATTATGGGACTGGGAGTTCTTTGTGACTTAAAAGGAACTTTTTCAAAGTCCAGCCTTCAGACACTGTCACTTCCAAAATCTCTGAGTGGTCAGTCAGGACTCCAGGCCCCAGTGTCTGTCAGTCTCACAGAGGCCACCCCTGTGTCCCCACATCTGTCTTTGGGGGAAGCAGCAGCTGCGGGGCTTCTGTGTTTTTATTCAGGGGAGGAACTTTCATCGGGATGGACCCCAGACCACTGCCTGGACCTTTTGTCCTAACCTGGCTTTCTTCTTAAAATACCACACAGTGGGAAAGAAGTTTGGGACCAGATTTAGCTAGAAAAAAAAAAAAATCAGGAAACCAGACCCAGGATCTCTGTGGGGCTCTCCCCCCAAGTTCTAACGTTCAAAGTGTCCTCCCATGACGTTACAGCCCCTGAAACAAACCTGTGAGTACTGCACCACGCAGAACATCCCCTTCCCCAGCTACTGCATCCAGGAGGATGACAAAAGTCTCAAGGAGTGTTACCTGATGGAGAATCCGCAGGAACCTGATGCCCCCATCGTGGCTTACTTCCCGCTCATCAATGACACCTTCCAGAAGTACAAGGCCCCAGGTGAGCTCCCAGCATCTGCTGGACACAGGCAAATGCCCCTGTTGTTAGACTTACAGAATCTTCTGAAGATCCCAAAGGGGAGGCCTGACTTAGCTCTAGTCTGAACCCAGAGAATTCACTCCATCCTCTCCCATGAACTGGCAACATAGTCTCCTGTTCTTTTGGTCATTCAACCATTTATTGATACCCAGCTATGTGGATAAACCTGAAATAGATAAACTATGCCTTAGATAGGTGTGTGTGTGTGCACGCGTGCGCACCGCGCTCAAACAAGTCCTTACAGCCAACCATAATCTGTAGCAAATCCTCTTGCCCCAAGGTGTAGAACGAAGTCCTGAGGAGCTGGAACTGGGCCAGCTGAACATCTATGGCGCCAAGTCTCCCTATGCCACCAAGGAACTGACGTACACAGAGGCTGCTTTCGACAAGCTGGTGAAGCTCTCAGAATATAATATCCTCAATAACAAAGACGCGCTCATTCAGGCTGTGAGGCTGGCGGTGGAGAAGAAGCGCATGAAGAGCCAGTGTCCCTCCTAGGCCTGGGGAGCCCTGCTTATCCTGTGTCTGCTTCTATTGTCAGAAGCATCAGCCCTCAAAGCCTGACCTCACACACTGCTGTTGCCCCGCTTTCTGGCCAGGGGTGCAGGCGGCTTGGCCTGGGCTTTCTAGCGCAACATTACAAAGGAACGAGGAAGAGAGAGAAAGGAAAGAAGAAAGAATCGATCAAGTTTTACACTCCTGGAGTTTCTCTCCACTTCCCAGCCTGGAAGGTACCATGTTCGCAGACTCCTGCACAGTCTCAAATGTAGAACGCAGATGTGGCCTTCCTCCTCCTATGACTGGAGAAACGCCCAGGAAGACTGAGAACTGCTCTAAGTTCCTCGGGAAAATGCTTTGTAAACTTAATGTGATTGCATCCTTGGAATTTTTGTTGTCAACAGTATTTTGTGATTTATTTTTATTTTTATTTTTTACTATGATGACATGACAAAGAGAGTATTAGTGGAAAGCCTAGTCTCCGACGCAACAAAGCCAGACCGGTGACCAACCCGTGTCACTGATGCTGTTTCAGCCACGAGAGCCCTGGGCTGGTGTGCTCCAACCCTGATCAGGATCAGGTCACCCAGCCCCAGGAAAATCAGGCCTTGCTAGAATGCAGCATAAACCCACAGAGTGCGGGTCTAGGATGCCATTCCGGGAGGCTTGGGCAGGCTGTGGGTACCAGTTCAGTGGCATGAAGCCGTCCAGTGCCATCCGCGCTCTCTGACATCTCTCTGGCTTCCAGATGCAGTTATTTATTTCTGAGTTGATCCTCTTATTTATCACAGAAAACACCACCACCAGTTTCTCTAAGTTCTTATGAAGTGACTCAGGGAATAAGGTTAGGAAGGACGGCCTCAGAATGGCGACTTAGGACCCTGAGAAAGACCTCAGCTCTGGAAGGGAGTATCTGATGAGCTCTGAGCACAGACACCAGACTCCAGGCTTCACTGATAGATCAGAACACAAGCCCCTGTAGTGAGAAGACAGAAGCTGAAGGGCAGTGAGGCCTATGACCTGCACTGAGCCCAACAAACCTGGAGGACAAGGCCCTTTTTCTGAGCCACGTGATCCCACCACAGTCCTTGCTTGTTGAGAGATGAATGGTACCAGACATTTTTGTTCATTTGTTTTAAATGGGCGCCTGTTTCCATCACTGATATTCAGAATGTGATTGGGGCTATAAACCTAGCCACACTACAAGAACCTATACTGTGAAGAGATTGGTGCCCCTCTCCAGCCTCACCTGCCCCCAGGTGACTCCCCTGTGGGAAGAATGGATTTACCACACATTTCTATCAACTTGGAGAATGTGAGCCCACAGACTCCTTTGAGCCATTGGTAAACTGGTCTTCTTGCCCTGCAGAACTGGTCCCTATACCCGCATGATGCTGACATGAGTTGAATGTCCCTCATCTCCTCTAGCCCTCTATTGGCATAGCTGGCTGCCATTGTCTTCCCTCCCTCATGTGGGGAGAAGGCTCTGAACTGAGCCAGAATAGGACCTGCATCTTGTAAAGCAAAGACAGCCGCGCCTTGGACTCACCACAGCATGTGAAGTTTATAAGATCACTGTACAATTTGAGCACAGAATAAAGTGGTCACGGGGGTGAATGTTGGCCCATCTGCTTTCATTATCTGCTGCTACAAAGCACTCCTGACATGGATCCCCATTCTTGCCCATACCCCTGCCTCTACTCCTGTTCCCCACAATTCTCAGCTACTAGGGGTAGAAGAAGCCTGATGCACATAAGCCTCTTCAGAGAGCTTTGTTGCCTGCTCCGGGGGTGGCCACTGCTTTCGGTGAGGCCTCCCCTGTTTTTCTGAAACTCTCATCAGCTAGTGGAGTACTACCTGAGGCAGACCAGGATGCTCCCAGCCCATGTGCTCGGCAGGAGGAGCTGAAGGAAGCCGAATGACGGCTTACATCAGTGGCCAGCGCATGCTTGTGCACAGCAGGCTGAAAACCATTTGCTTCCCAGGAACTTAGGTTTGGGTTGTGTCAGTTAGTGAGAGAGGGTCACAGCCCAACACTGTCACTCTCAGTATCCTGAGGAGTGCCCCTAAGCTTTAGGAACATTGGTTAAGGTCAAACTGGGATTCCTAGCTTCAACACAGAAAGAATTTCAGGATGACCTGGAATTGTGAAGAACAGCTGGTGTTTTCATTAAGGACATTTCTAAAAAATTTTTTATTGTTTTTATTAAGCTATATTTTTTTTCTCCACTCCTCTCCTATCCTCTCCCCTCCTCTTCTGCCCTCTTCCATGGTGCCCATGCTCCCAGTTTACTCAGAAGATCTTGTCTTTTTCTACTTCTCATGTAGATTAGATCAATGTATGTCTCTCTTAGTGTCCTCATTGTTGGCTAGATTCTCTGGGATTGTGAATTCTAGGCTGATTTTTCTTTGCTTTATGTCTAAAAACCACTTATGAGTGAGTACATATGATGTTTGTCTTTCTGGGCCTGGGTTACCTCACTCAATATTATATTTTCTAGTTCCATCCATTTGCCCACAAATTTCAAGATGTCATTATTTTTTTCTGCTGTGTAGTACTCCATTGTATAAATGTACCATATTTTCCTTACCCATTCTTTGGTTGAGGGACATTTAGGTTGTTTCCAGGTTCTGGCTATGACAAACAAAGCTGCTATGAACATAGATGAGTATATGTCCTTGTGGTACAATTGAGCATTCTTTGGATATATACCCAAAAGTGGTATTACTGGGTCTTGAGGAAGGGTGTTTCTTAATTTTCTGAGAAATCGCCATACTAATATCCAAAGCAGCTGGACCAGTTTGCACTCCCACCAGCAATGAAGGAGTGTTCCCTTTACCCCACATCCTCTCCAGCATAAGTTGTCCATTAAGGACATTTTAATATAGGCTTAAGTAGTAGGGTTAAGACTGAGAGGAGCCCCAGAGGAAAAAAAAGATTCACCCAAGTGGGAGTGTGCTCTTCCTACGGGGAGTGGGGGAGAGTGAGGCGTGCCAAAGTCTGAGTATAGGTCTGCAGGGAGAGCAAGCAGTTCATGTCTTAGCACTAGCCGTGTAGACATTTTTTTTTTTTTTTTTTTTTTTTTTTTTTTTTTTTTTTTTTTTCTAGACAGGGTTTCTCTGTAGCTTTGGTGCCTGTCCCGGAACTAGCTCTTGTAGACCAGGCTGGCCTCGAACTCCCAGAGATCCGCCTGCCTCTGTCTCCCGAGTGCTGGGATTAAAGGCGTGCGCCACCACCGCCCGACCTTCCGTGTAGACATTTTATTGGCTGCCAAGAAGTCCCTTTTTCCTTCTTCCTCCCCACCCTCTACTGAGATGAGGCATGAGGTGGCTCCAGAGATGCACTGGATAAAATCATAATCTGATAAGGTAAAACCAGGAGCCAGAGCCAGCAGGATGACTCAACAAGTAAAGTTCAAAACCAAACCAAACCTCATACAAGCCTGGAAACCTGAGTCCAGACCCCAGAGCCCACATAAAGGTGTAGAGAAGTGCACTGTGGCACACGCGCACATGCACACAGATATGTCTTGCATACTAACATGTTTCTGCTTTATTAAGAGGAAGGGGAAAACCCAGAAGCCCCTAGGGTTGACCAGGGAGTTGAATGTGTCTTTTCTTTGTAAACGGGATTTCTGGTGAGATTCCCAGAAAACTGCAGACTTGTGGCTGGGAAGAGTGAAAGGCCTTAAGCATTTGTTAATCATGTTGGAATTCTTGTTCTCTTCCTGGTTAGAGACTTCTACTCGATGCTTTGGTAGGAGCTCTTTTTCCTTTATCATGTTTCCGAAATCTCCCTCATTCTATCCTCCCACAGCTAGGGGGAGCCATGGGAAGACTCCCAGGCCATGGTGGCTGAGTCCCATGCCCACAACCCTCTAGGCCCTGTTGTACCCGAGAGCTGTTAGCATCTATCTCTGTTCCCAGAGCGCCTCGCTGCCCACAGTTTCCTTGCCCACCAGTCCAACTTGCAAATGACTGGGACATATTACTATTGTAGGGACTGGGACACAAGAGGGGGCCAAGCAGTGACTAAATTTCAAGGAGTTGCCTCTGGTCCCCCATGGGAGGGCCACATGGAAACTGATCCTCACAGCCTCTATGCACAAGGGCAAAAGAGGTACAAACAGCAGGAGCAGAGGCCAGGCTAACAATACCTTCCCTCCTGGTTTCTACCCAGGAAGCTGGAGCCCCTCTTGGACTACTCCTACTCTCCGAGTTGCTGCTATTCTGAGGTCCTGCCTCTCTGCTTCCTTCCCCAACTCCATACTCTTCTTAGCAGTCTCGGCTGCACCCAGGACTTAATGGCCGCTTCCTTTTCAACAGCTCAGCGTTCTAGTGCCAGCTAAGCTAAGGCAACCCTCCCTTGTTATAAACAAAGGCATTCTAAGTCTGTATCCGCTAGCGTGGTTTTTACTGTATAACCTAAAGATCTAAAATTAAGCCGCTCAAACAAAACTGAAGTTCTTTGTTTCTCAGAGATCTGGGCCACTTTCAGCTTTATATGCCATCCTCAAGGTTGCCTTTTGGCCCGCCGTCAACTCCCGTGCTCCACCCACCATGCCTGTATTCCGGGCAGTAGGAAGATAAAGGGGTCTTGGGACTTTCGGATTATGAAGTTACCAAAACAGGCCTAGACTGTCTGCATATAAACTTCTTTTCTGTGAAAAAGACACAACTTTTATCTAAAAAGAAGAATTACCAGTTGTTCCAGTTCTGATTTTCCAGTCTCTAACTTTGTAGCCTATAGTCTAGCCTGGAACTTACAATGTAGCCCAGGCTGCCTTTAAACCCATAGCAATTCTTCTGCCCCTGGATCCCAAGTGCTGAGATTACAGGCTATGCCACCACACCCTGCCTTTTCCAGCTATCTATTTCTCCGAGTATAAGAACATAAAATAAGGCTGGAGAGATGGCTCAGAGGTTAAGAGCACTGGCTGCTCTTCCAGAGGTCCTGAGTTCAATTCCCAGCAACCACATGGTGATTCACAGCCATCTATAGTGAGATCAGATACCTTCTTCTGGTGTGCAGGCGTACATGCACACAGAGCACGTATACATAAAATAAATAAATCTTTTTTAAAAAGAACATAAGATAATCACTGTGTGCCTAGGGTCAGAGTCTGCTGGCTCAAGGATCAGGAAGACGTAGCAAGGACATCTCTTCTCTCCCCATGTTTAAGAACACAGTCAAGTGATTTGAGGAGAACACTGAGCTTGCGTCTGAAAGGAAGAACTCCCTCCAAGAGGCTCCGTGGGCCAGCAATACGGTTCAGTGGGCAAAGCGCTTGTCATGCAAGTCTGGCCACCTGAGTTCAAGCCCCAGAAGCTGCATAAAGGTGAGAAGAAAGCTGAGCCCACAGAGTTGTTCTCTGACTGCCACATACATGTCATGACAACCATGTACATACATGCATACATCATGCACGCATACAATGATGTAAGTGAAGAAGTAAACTTAATTAATTTTTTCAGTTAATCTGGGTGGGGTTTCTTTTAGATTATAATAGTGATATAATTTCTCTTTTCTATTTCCTTCATCCAAACCCTCTCACATACCTCTTCCTGTTCTCTTTCAAATCCATGGCCTCTTTTTCATTTGTTTATTTGCTGGCTCCTCTCACTTCCCTGAGGCGTGGGCTGGGAAGTTCAGGAAGGTTGGACAGGTTCAGCAAGCTGTCAATCAGAGCACTTCCCATGGTCTTCCCCATGGCCATTCTCCTGGGTGAGATTGAGATGGTGGCAGCAGCTGGCTTGTATGACTAGGTCAAGAGCACAGAGCTGTGTCTCCACAGAAATCTATGAGGGGAAGTCCTCACAAGCCAGGCCAGATTAAAGACGGCAAAGAACTCACCTCAAAATAAGAGACACATCAAAGAAACCCATGGCAATGTTTTAAATCCTAACCTGTAATACTTGAATGCCTGAACACGACCTTTATCCTCATCTACAAAGTGGGCCTCATGTTCCTGGTTCTGTTGTTAGCATGGTCCTTTCTAGAAACAAGTTGTCAGTTAGGAGTCACATTTTTGTCTCTGAAAAGTGGTGGTTCTGACAAAGTCCAGAGGGATGCAGTCTGAGATCCCTGCACAGAGGGATGCAGTCTGAGGTCCCCGCACAGAGAGTGAGGGAGCCTGCTTCTGTTGGCTCTTTGCTTTGCCATCCCCTATATAGTTCTTGGCCTCAGGGTCCAGAATGAGCCCAGGAACTCCAGCAGGATATCATTCTTCTAGACCATGAAAGATAGGAGAAAAACAAGCAAACAAACAAACAAACAAGAGCCAGGCATGGTGGCACACACCTTTAATCTCAGCCCTCTGGGAGGCAGAAGGTAGATCTCTGCCTTTAAGACCACCTTGGTCTACAGAGTGAGTTCCAGGACATCCAGGGTTACACAGAGAAACCCTGTCTCAAAACACACAAAAAAAATCTTTCTGATAAGATCTCATGACCAGACTTGCCTGCAGGGAGTCTGGAAAATTTAGTGTTTTACTTAGCTGGCAATGTGCCCCAGAACTAAGTCAAGAGTCATCTTGCTAAAGGTGCCTTCCCTGAAGGGCCTACAAGACACCCTTGCTCTACCAGGTACATTTTAAGTGATCTCAGTGACATACAAAAGTGGCCACAGAGAAAGCAGAACAGGGTGTGAGAGTGACGAGGGCTTTCTTCACGGGCCAGAGAAGCTGCTCTCCCCCCAGGCTTCTAAGCCACTCTGCAGTGTAAGGCACTGGCCTTGGTCAGCATCTACACCCAGCCATCAAACATAAGCTCAAGACAAACCCATGGCCAAGGAGTAAGGGCAAAACCTTCCACAAGAATAACAACAGAGGGCTGGAGAGATGGCTCAGCGGTTAGGAGCACTAGCTGCTCTTCCAGAGGTCCTGAGTTCAGTTCACAACTACATGGTGGCTCACAACCACCTGTAATAAGATCTGGTGTCCTCTTCTGGCCTGCAGGCACACATGCAGGCAGAACACTGTATAGATAATAAAAACCTTTTTACAAAAAAGAATAGTGATTCCAGGACAGGAACCAAAAGCTACGGAGAAACCCTGTCTCAAAAAATCAAAAAAAAAAAAAAAAAAAAAAGAATAATGATAGAACTTTGGCAAATATTACATCTAGATTTTGAAGGAAGTACGAAGGTAGGATAAGGAATGTTTCGGAAGGGGAAAGAGTGCGGTGGGGAGAAGAGTAGGGGCAAGACGGCAGTGAGATAAAGGATGCGACCCAGGTGCAGGATCCACAGTGTGGAAATGTCAGAGGAGGCCTGGAGAGGCGCCTGCTGGGTAAGCACGGGGACCTGAGATTGGCCTTAACATCCCCTTAAAAGCCTGGTACTTGAGTGCACACCTGTAACTTCGGGGTGGGGCACTGGCCAGGCAACCTAGTGAATCAGTGCGCTCCAGGTTCAATGAAAGACCTTGTCTCAAAAACTAAGGTGGAACGCCATGGAGGAAGACACAATCTCTGACCTGCACACACACATGCGCACACGTGTACATGCATCCACAGGAACACACACACACACTCATACCCCATGTATACAAAATATAACGAAAGGCATAATTTTATACAATGACCATTGTGCTAAAAAAATCGTATAATTATTTTTTTCAAAAAAATAAATTTTCCCACCCAGCAAAGAGAATTGTGAATCTTACTATTAGGCTACTTTCTTCCGGGAGAACTGCAACGCGTAGTATGAGCCTGGGAAAACAACTGGCTTCAGATGAAAAGCTGAGTGGGACTGGGACTGTTTAGTGGGAAGAAAGCAAACCAAAGGAGAACCGCATGCATAAATGGAGCAAGATGACGATAGAGAGGGCCAGCCTCCACCCTTGCTCTCCCACCCACATCCCCTGATCCCACCCCACCCCAAACCCCACCCCACTACCACCCCACCCCTGCCACCTCTAAGTCAAGGACTTAGCAGGAGCAAGAATGATGCTGAGGCAGCTGCAGGAAGCAGAAGGGAAAGAAGAGAAGGGCAGGCACCATGGTGCTGGGAAAGGAGGAGGAGGCACGGCAGGACTTCCTTTCCTTTCCTTTTTGTTTTTTTTTGTTTTTTGTTTTTTTTTTTTTTTTGACTAAAGGCAATTCTTTTATGTTTCTTCCTTACTTTTCTTTCCTGCTTGTAAAACAAGAATGTGATTGTTCTGTAAAGATTGGAAAAATTCTAAAGCCCATAAAGAGAAAACTAAGGTTATCTGTTCCCACACTCTGGGAGCATTACAATTTGGGGGTTCATCACTTCTATCTTTTTCTTTTTCTTTTTTTTTTAAATATTTATTTATTATGTATACAATATTCTGTCTGTGTGTATACCTGCAGGCCAGAAGAGGGCACCAGACCCCATTACAGATGGTTGTGAGCCACCATATGGTTGCTAGGAATTGAACTCAGGACTTTTGGAAGATCAGGCAATGCTCTTAACCTCTGAGCCATCTCTCCAGCCCTTATCTTTTTCTTGAGTATGCTAAAAATCTTTAAACAAAAATATAAAATCATGTACGTCCACTAAAAAAAGATTAGAGTTGTGGTTCTTGCTTGTTTCCCTTTTTTCCAGATGGGGTTTCTCTGTGTAACAGCAGGGCCATCCTGGAACACTATAGACCAGGCTGGCCTCAAACTCACAAAGATCCGCCTGCCTCTGAGTGCTGGGATTAAAGGCGTGCGCCACCACTGCCTGGCCAAGTTGTAGTTTTTAAAACACCACAAAGGACTGAAGAGACGGCTCAGCAGTTAAGAGCATTGGTCATTCTTCATTTCCCAGCACTGACACGCACATGGTGACTTGATCATGTGTAACTCATTCCAGGGAATGCGACACCCTCTTCTGGCCCCTCTGGGTACCAGGCACACATGTGGTACACAAACATCCAGACAAAAACACCCATACAAATAAAATTAAATTAATTTTAAAAAGACACTGTCTCAAAAAGCAACATCAAAACAAAATCCAACACGCTGCCATACAACACAAAGTCACCCCCTCAGGCCATTCCTAAGCAGTTCAGGAGGTGTAAGCATTTCACACTGTTGTGCAACAGCTCTCTGGAGCTCCCACTAGCAAAATGGAAACTTTACACCCATTGAATAATACCCTATTTCCTCCTCCCCGAAAGTTCTGGTAACCACCACTCTGACTCTACTTCCTGTTTCTATGAACTTGACTACTTTAGAAACCTCCACAAAAGAGACGTCTACCATATCACCTCTCTGTGGCTTCTTCACCACAGAAGATCTTCAGATACCCACGATGCGTCGTCATGTGCCGCTCACTGAGCTACAACTCTAATCCAAAATACTCTGGTTTTTTTTTTCAGGTCATTAATATTCTTACATGACGCAACGTTCAATAACCGTGTAGAAAGCCACCATTTCTTTAACTCTGTGGGAGACAGCTAGTTGCAGTTTTTCAGTATTATAAATAGTAATAAACTTCCTTTCAGATAAAGTTTTATATTCATTATTCCACAGGGTAAATATCCTCAGGTTAGTTTCTTCAACATGTAATTCCCGAGTCAAAAAGTAGATGAATTTTTGGCAACACATCAAGGAATGACTGACATGTAATCAACTGCATATATCGAAAGTACATAATACGGGGGTCTGGAGAGACAGCTCAGTAGTTAAGAGCATTGGCTGCTTTTTCAGAATACCTAGGTTCAATTCCCAGAACCCACTTGGTGGTAACTTTAGTCTCTGGTGAAATCTCGTGCCTTCTTCTGGCCTCCTCTGGTTGTGCATGCGTGTGGTACACAGATACACAAGCAGGCAAAACATCCATACATGGAAAAGAAAATATTTTTAAAGAAAGTACATAATGTGATTAATGTCCTATGTGTACAAATGTGAAACTATAACCAAAACCAAGGTCAGGAAGGTCTTCTTTCATCCCCAAAAGGCTTCTCCTAAGCTCTTCTCTCTCTTTATAACCCTTCCTTCTACTCCTCCTACTAGATTATATGATAGGTGTGTTTACCTTTCCAAGAAATAGCCAAATGTCTCCCAGAGGTGTCCGGTCATTTCACATTCTCACAAGTTGTATAAGGCAGTTACAACTTCTCGCCAACAATTGGTATGGTCTTGATAATTTTACACGATCTATTAGGTATATTGTAGTTTTTTGTGGTTTTAATTTTCCTTTCCCTAATGATTAATGATGTTAAACACACCATATTTTTGTGAAGTGTCCGTTGGAACTTTCTCAGTATTAAAATTTGTTTTTATTTTTAAAGCTTTTTCCTTTTTTATGTGTTTTGCCTTTCGCTATGTCTGTGCACCATGTGCATGCAGTGCCTGCAGAGGCCAGAAGAGGGCGTTAGGTCCCTGAGTCGACATGTGGGTGTTGATAATTGAATCTGGGTCCTCTGGAAGAATAGCTAGCTCTCTTAGTCACTGAGACATCTCTCCAACCCCTTGTTATTAAATTTTAAAGGTCTAAACATTCTGTATATAATTGTGAGATGTTATCTTTAAATATATTCTTAAAGTCTGCACCTTACCTTTCCCATAGTTCCTTCATAGGTAGGACATTCTTTAATTTGATGAATTTTCTTTATATGGATGTCCCTCTGGTGTTATTTAGGAAAAATTACCCTACCTTATAACCACACAAATTTTCTCATATGTTTTCCTTGAGAACTTTTATAATTTGTAAATTTTACATTTAGTTCTAAAATCCCTTTTGAGTTAGTTTGAACAAAGAGAATGAGGCCTAGATCAAACTTCATGTTTCTGTATACAGGCATCCTACTGATCTAGAACTATACGTGGGTCATGTTTGATGGGGGGGGGGGTGGAACCCACTATTTCATGCATGCTAAGCGTCTACATTCTAAACTGTTCTGATAAAAGACTTTCTTAGCTGTCTCGGTGGCATGTGCCTGTAATCCTAGCACTTGGGAGGCAGAAGCAAAAGAATCAAGACGAGTTCAAGGTTATTCCCATGTAGCTAGTGAGTTTAAGGATAGCTTGGGTGAATGAGGCTGTGCTCCAAAAAGAAAAGCAAGCAGATTTTGAATTGTCCACTAAATTGTCTTTGTACTTTGTCAGAAATCAGTCGACCATGTATGTGTATGTCTCTTCCTGGACTCTGTTCCATTGACATACGGTGGCATGTTCTGAAAATGCGATTTAGGCATGATGTGAGCATCAGAGTATACTTACATAAACTAAGATGTGATGTAATCAGTCAGGAAAACCTTTCAAAAGCTTGCTGGAATGTCATTAGCATATGCTTATTTGATAATTTTTCCACTAATACCACCCTGTCTTGATTTTTGTAGCTTTATTAGCTTTGAAATTAGGTAATACAAGAGCTCTATTTTTGTTGTATTTTACAGGTTTTGTTTATTCTGGGCCCTTCACATTCACCATATGAAATTTAGAATCATTTTATTAATTTTCCACTAAAACAAAGGCCTGCTGAGATTTTTATTAGGATTGCATTAAATGAATTTGGGGAAACTGGCATCTTTCTGTTGAGTCTTCTGGTCCATGAACATGATACAGGCAATATATATTTAGGCCTCCATTTCTCTTGGAAATATATTGTGATTCTCAGCGTATAGATCTGGTACATGATTATATTTAACTCTAAACATTTGTTAGTTTTGGTGCTATTCCAAGGGATGCAGATTTTCCACTTCAATGTCCAATTGTTGTTTCTAGCACATAGACATAGCTGGTTCTTGTATCTAGAAACCTCACTAATAAATTCACCTCATAGCTTTTTGTATGGATAGACCATAGTTTATCCATTTATCTAAAGACGGCCGCCTTGGTTACTTCCAAGTTTTAGCGATGAACAAAGTTGTCATAAACATTTTTGTGCTGGCAACACCTGGGTGATTGTTCAAAATGCAGTTTTACAACTACCTCACAAATCAGCTCTGCATTTCTCCCAAGTTCAAGAAGTAATTCATATGTGATCTTTCTCCAAATTTTATGCACACGAGAATCATCTGCAGGCACTTGCTGAGCTCCATCTCTCAACATTTTAATTTAGTAGGTCTGTAGCAAGAACTAGAGATCTGTATTTTAACAAGCACCTGACCTCATCGGCCACGCTGAGAACGCGCTAGAGCATTTCTCGCCAAGGATGCATAGGCGATGGTCAATTATTTCTACCAGTGTCTAGGTTTTACACTGGAAAGGGGGCGCGAGAAGGTGACAACCGCTCTGATGTATGTTAGTGTTGAATATAGGTTGTAATAATGATGATTCCATGCGAAAGAAAATCAAGTAAAACCAAGGGAAAAGGGGGCCTTTAATTGATCCAGAATTCAGTGGAGGCAGAAGAAATATTCACGCAAATAGATTTGCCATTTATATCGGTGAAGCTGAGTCTCTTCGGGAGTAAAGAGGGTTAATAACCTGCCAGCGGAAAAGAAACCTGTTGGTCAACTTTCTGAATTGTCCGTCCCCAGTATCCATGTCCAAAAGCTTAGGATGAATCGAGTTCCAGAAGGGCGGCCTCTGGTGGTTCGTTCCTGCCAGCTAAGACTTGCCCGGAAGCCAACGCCACCTAGCCAGAAGGATGTACCCCGAGCAGACGAGCCCGTGCCACCAAGCCCGGGCGACTCCCTCTCCTCGCCCAGCCCTCTAGGCCGATGCCGTCATCAATAATTCATTTAGACACGCCTTTCCATTGGCTAGAGCCTCCACTCCTCGCTGGCAGACGCCCAATGAGGAAGGATCTGAGAGCGCTTCTGAATAATGAGCGCCCGCCCGTGACGCAGCGGCTGATGATTGGTTGTCGCGGCAGGGCGTGGGCCCGGGAGCGGGCGGCGGCGAGAGCTGCCCGGGCGCCGAGATCCGAGCGACGCGGTGTCTGAGCAGAGTGCGGCGGTCTGCAAGTTGGCGGGAGGCGGCATGTTCAGCTGGCTGGGACGGCAGGCGGGCGGGCGCGAGCGCTCGGGCGGCATGGACGCGGTGCAGACGGTGACGGGCGGCCTGCGCTCGCTCTACCAGCGCAAGGTGCTGCCGCTGGAGGAGGCGTACCGCTTCCACGAGTTCCACTCGCCTGCGCTGGAGGACGCGGACTTCGAAAACAAGCCCATGATCTTGCTGGTGGGCCAGTAC
The DNA here is from genome assembly GCF_950005125.1 of Chionomys nivalis. Classification (NCBI taxonomy): domain Eukaryota; kingdom Metazoa; phylum Chordata; class Mammalia; order Rodentia; family Cricetidae; genus Chionomys; species Chionomys nivalis. Next base: position 54,545,400 of record NC_080094.1, read on the forward strand.
AGCACGGGCAAGACCACCTTCATCAGGTAACTCGCCGCGCCGGCTCGCTGCCCCTCCGCCTGGGCACCGTCTGCCCTCGGGTTACACTCCGAGCTCGGTGGCCCGTCGCCTCTGCCCACCCCGACGGGCTCCCCAAGCGCGAGGCTCTCCCAGTGCGGTGCTGCCAGCCCCCTCCCTTGCTGTTGCCAAGGCCTTCCTCGAGCCTGTCACCCTGGCCTGGGGGCATGGGAGAGGGAGGGAGGGCGAGGCACTAGATAGCATCATCAGTGCAGCCTGGGGCTGGAAGTGAGAGTGACGGTGTCCGGATCCTAGTTGAAGAGGTAAGCTTCCGTCACAGTGACAAGGAATGAATGAATGAATGAATGAATGAATGAATGAATGAATGCCACGGTGGAGGTATTGTCGTGCCTTTCCGTGCCACCCTCTTGCCACAGCAGCTGCCATTATCCAACTTTATGGGCTATAGGAAGTTAGCCTACAGTGTAGTCACCTCACCAGCCTGTGGAACGAAGGGGAGTGTCAGGTTTCTATTTGTTAGTTTCCATTTCTTCACCCTTGACAAACTGAAAATATTTATCGTGCTCGCCCAGTATCCGGAAGCAATAGCCGTGCTTGCCCTGCGGTTCCAATCACATAGCCTCCTCAGAAGTGACTCGATGAGAAATAATTTACAGTGAAACAGACTGGGTTTTGTTTGCATGTTTTAATAAGGCATCTTATTTCTAAAGCAACCAGCATATTAAAACTCCTTTACAGCCGAACGGTGGTGGTGCACATGCCTTTAATCTCTGCACTCAGGAGACAGAGGCAGGCGGATCTCTGTGAGTTCCAGGACAGCCTGGTCTACAGAGTGAGTTTCAGGAAAGCCAGGTCTACACAGGGAAACCCTGTCTCACAAGACAACCCCCTTTCTTTGAGATTTCTTTTTTGTTTTGTTTGTCTCTGGTTGTTGTTGTTTTGGTTTGGTTTGGGGTTTTTGTTTTGTTTTGTGTTAAAGCCCATATCAGTTGAAGCAAAGTGACTCAAAATTTAAGATTTGGATCCAGAGTTTTGGAAATCGGAACACTCTCTTCATCATTTACTGTTCAACAGGTGTCCAGAAAACTGCATGCCTTTGGGGTACATGCCATTTCTGTTATGACCCTTTTCTTCAGTCCTGTGACCTACAATAGTTCCAACAAATAGAGTAGTTGTTACTGTAAGAAATATGTTAAACCCAAGCCTGTAGATACAAATGTGAATGAATTCAGCAAAGGAAATACACTGCGTTTTGAAATACAAAAGAAGAGTGGGGAAAATTAATGTTGAAATTGTTTCATTTGGTACTTTTTAATAAATGGAAAATAGTGTTGAGTATGTTACCACAGAAATAAAGGTAGATGTGTATATAGATAATATATTTATAATATGTATTAGATCTATTGTAGTAACTGGCTCCTTGAAAGATGGCAAACATATGGCTGTGATGGTGCTTGCCTGTAATCTCAGGATTTAGGAAGCTGAGGCATGGGGATTGTGCCTTCTAGGTTAGCCTGGGCTGCATAAGGCATTCTAGAATAACCTGGGCTACACAACAAAAGACCCTGTCTCCAAAACAAAACAACAGCAATAAGAACAACAAAACTTAAGAAACAAAAGCAGAATGGATGGCAGACAGATGGTACAGCCAAGGCCCTAGTAGTAACAGTTGTGAATTGTTAGGATGGTAAAGCATTAGTAGGACAGGGAGAGAATTTTTTAAGCCCAAAGCAAATAAGAGTGTAATGTTGTTAAAGCGTCCCGGTGGCAGGTTCATAGCAGCCCCATCATTTCCTTCTGTTTATCTTTACCATGGGTCCCACTGTACCTATGCATAACTAGGGACCATTTCCTTGATGCTGTACCAACCTAGCCTAAAGCGCCTCTGTCCGTAGCCTGGCTAATAAACCAGCCTGAGATAGGAGAGTACAACTCAGTTCGAAGGGATGTGTGTCAATCCCTTTCCCTGCCTCAGATCATTTTGTTATATTCTCATTCTTCTCTGCTTCGTTGATGAGAAGCTTTGTGGATAGTACTAAGCCGGGTTCTGAGGTTTGACTCATGGCTATACCTCCCAGTTAAGTACTTCTTAGTAATTGGAACGCAGTAGGAGCTGCAAACCAAGGTTAAGGGAGGAGTAACCTTAACTGGAAGCTTGGCCAAGTGGCTTTGTCATTAGACCAAGGGCCCAAAGTGGACCTGGGGGTTAGAAGATCGCTATGGACAGGAAGCTGGATGAAGCTACACTTGTGGCATTTGAAATTGATTTTAGAGTAGAGAAGGAGGAAGTGTTTGGTCTCTGGGAGAAAAGCTCCAGAGGGCAGCTGTCCTGGAGATGTGGATACTTGGAATAGTAAGTAGGAGAGGCCATGAGAGCTGGCCTTCCTGGACCCTGGTTTTGGTCCTGGTAGCGACCTGGGTGTTTTGCTCTTAACTGTGAGCACCAAGCGCTCGCTCATACATGGGGAAGGGACCAGTCTATAAAGTTACAAGTTCTTTTCCTTCCAACTAACGCAGGACTGTGATGTCATGGAGGGACATATTCCTCTTCTGTGTAAGCCATTCAGCACAGTTTTTGCTGTGCATTTCACGCCTTTAATGAACTCTGTTTTTCTCTCCCTTGTTTTGGAGAAACTAGGATCCCATTGTATGTGATGGGCCAGGACATTCATCAGAACTGAGGCAGCTAAGTGTGTCCCTTGTTTTGATAGAAAGGTCTCCTCGGTGGGATGCCTGAAGAGCCTGGGGTGTCAAGAAAATATGCTCACTCTTTTATGGGTGATCACCAGGAGGGACCAAGTGCCAGGAAGAGAGCAATTAAAAGAATGGTGTTGATGGAGAGATGGCTCAGAGGTTAAGAGCACTGGCTGTTCTTACAGAGGTCCTGAGTTCAATTCCCAGCACCCACATGGTGGCTCATAACCATCTATATTGAGATTTTGTGTCCTCTTCTGGTGTGCAGGCACATGGAGGCAGAACACTATATACATAATGATTTAAAAAAAAAAAGAGTGAGATTGAGGTTAAATGGAAAGTACAGATTGTTAGAATCTCCTGTAGATCATAGCATTGAAAGGCTAGAGGAGGCTTCAGAGATATTTGTCAAAGTCTCTGGGATGAAGGTAGAACAGCTAAAAACTCTATTGTCTGGTTATTTTCTTTTTAAAAGATAGGTTATATAGTCAGAGCTGTTAAATAGCCTGCTTCTGACAGGCAGGGAAAAATCATCTAGAGAAGAAGGGATTGGCACCGGGGAGAGTGATCATATCATCTTTGAAGGGCAGATGTTGGACTTATCCAGGATTATATTCAAACCTTGAAAGGAAGGAACAGTTTCATGGGCTGGTTCAGCAGTTAAGAGTGCTTATTGCTCTTCCAGAGAAACCAAGTGTGGAGTTCAGTTCCCAGTACACACATCGGATGGCTCATAGCCACCTGTAACACCAGCCCCAGGGGAATCCAGTGTCCTCTTCTGGACTTCATGGGTACTGCCTTCACAGATGCGCACACACTTTCATACACAGTTAAAAATAAGCCAATTAAAAATTCAATTTCAGAGCTTCCTCCAGAAAAAAAAATCCTGGGCCCAGCTGCTACACAGCAAAATCATTCCACTGTGAAACAATTAAAGCTACGAATTGCAACTTTTGCTCTTACGGGTTCTACTTCCTCTCTTCCTCCTGCCCCCTGGTACCCTCCCCCAATAAAACTTATTCTAATGAGGAGAAAAGAAGAAGTGACTTTAGAAACTATGTAGGCTGGACTGGGGGTAGCTCAGTGCCTACCTAGCGTGTGTCAGATCTTAGGTTCAGTCCCCAGAACTGGAAAAAAGAAACAAGGAAGGCTTTAAAGGGAGAGATCAAGGCAATGGTGAGGAAAGACACAAACCACATCCAGATTGTTTGTACACTACATGGTCTTTATATTTAAACAATCTTGATACAAAACAGAAACCTTTTGCATTTTTATAAATTTTAACAGAATCAAAGTGTCACTAGGCAAACAAAACTGTTTGTGATACCTCCTAGGAATAAGCCCAGCAAAAAGAAATGCAAGACTCCTGCACTGAAAATTAGAGTCGTTACTGAAAGAAATTGAGGAAGATCTAAGTACAGGATACAGGAAAGCCGCCCTGTATCTGTGGACTGGAAGCTGTGCTAAGATGGCAGTGCTCCTGAGCTGTTTGTTTGCTGAGACAGGGTCTTAATGGGTATTATTTGGTGGCCTGGACCCACTGTATAGCCCAGGATGGCCTTAATCTTGTGGTAGTTCTCCTACTTCTGCCTCTGGGGTTCTAGGATTATAAGGGTGTGCCACCATACCTAACCAGTGTACCTGAATTGGTTGTCATGTCCAAAATAACTTCCATTAAAATCTTTGTCTTTTTATTGTTTGTTTGGGGCAGCAATTGACAGGCTGACTCTGTAATCCTTGGGAGCTCAGAATTGCAAATAAGCAGCCCTGAAGAATAACAAAGTTTGGAGGATTCACATTTCCTGATTTAGAATTCATCGTGTAACTGCTGAAGAACAGTGCAGCGTGGTACTAGCAGGGTAGGCTGGTTTGTGTACAGACCTTAGAGCCCTCAATAAACCTTCTTATGTGTGAGCAACCAAGATATCCTGACAGGTCAGTGGGAAAAGGTAGCTTTTTCAACAGATGATGCTGGAACAACCGGATGTTCGTGTGCAAAAGCAGTGAAGAGAAACTGATCATGGGTATGCGGTTTCTTTTTGGTGTGATGGAAGTGTTCTGAAATCAGGTAGTGGTACTGATTATACAACTCTGAGAATGACTCAAACATGGATCTACTCTTTAGAAGAGTAAATTTTCCAATCTGTGAATTGTACTCCAGCTGGGGTTGGGATATAGCTCAGCAGTGAGGTGCTTGCCTAGCACGCGGAGGGTCCAGAGTTGTTCAATCACTAGAAGTGAAAACATAAAAACAAAGCAATAAAAGCATTTTTCCAGGATAAAGCAGCCTATAATTCTGATTTTCATAATTCTGTAATTGGTGCCAGCCAAGCAATTTGTGCATCTGTGTGTGCTAATTTAAAATGAAAAAAAAAATGTATTCCAGAAAGAAAACAAGCTGGAAATGAGCTAAAGGAGCGAAAGAACAAAGAGAACTGGAGAGTAAGTGAGGCTGAGGGGTACAAATAGCTGCCTCGGGATCCCCGTGGTTTTGCTTCTCCTTGTATATATCTTGACAGTCAGGAAACATTCATCATTCACAATAAATTGATACAATAAATGTATATGAGTATTTCTTTTAAAGTACTTAATAAGGACTGGAGGGATGGCTCAGTGGTTAAGAACTCTGGCTGCTATTGTGGAGGACTCAGACTTGGTTCCCTGTATCCATAGGGTGGCTCACAACCATCTATAGCTCCGGTTCTAGAGGATCTGACACCCTTCTCTGGCTCCCACAGGCACTGCATGCAGGTGGTATGCTTATATTTATAAATGTAAAACATTCATACATAAAATAAAAAAGTAATGCTTAATATAATTATGTATTAAACTTAAAAATATTATTTTAAATATATATTTAGGGATCATCAATATAGATCAGTTGATAGAGTGCGTCTCTAGCATACAAAGGCTCTAGGTTTCATTCCTAGTACTGCGTAAAACAAGTGTGATGATACATGCCTATAACCTCAGAACTTGGGAGAGAGAGGCAGCAGGAGCAGAAGTTCAAGATCATCCTAATCTGCCATAGCAAGTTTGAGGCCAGCCTGGGCTGAATAAGACCCTCGCCCCCTTCACCCTCCCCATACACTTACACGTGTGGATATAGTGTTTAGTCAGGAAAGGCGGTGGAGACAATGAACCTACTCCAGCATTTTCAGCATATCTCTGGTCTGAATCCCATGGATTCATATACCCATCCCTACAGAGATAGGAGACAAAACGCATGACAAAGCCAAAGAGGAGGGAAAGGTGGTGTCTCTAGATGCTGTTATCAGAAAAGGAGAGGGGGGTTACTAAACAGGTGAAATATTGCATAGCCTCACAGAAGCTACAGAGCCAAGGGAAGGGAGGGTCCAGAGAACCAAGTGTTCTTGGGGGACAGGATCAAAACAGCTTGTAGGTGGATCAGCCATCAGGAGCCAAAGTGACCTTGGCAAGAGCTGTGTCCGAAAGTGGTGATGGTGGAAGCCAGGTGGTGGTGGGTTCAGCAATGCGTGGGAGACATTAAATGCAGAAAATCCTCAGCAGCAGGCACTGGAGGGGAGGAACCATTGGTCAGAGACATTTCACTGGCTTCTTAAAGAAGAGCATGATCTCAACACAGTTATAAGTGGATGGACTGGGGAGGGTGCAGAGGAAGAGCAGCTGGTGGCTGAGAACTAAGTGACCGAGTATCAAGACAGATGGCGGTGGAAAGAGGACTTTCCTGGTGTGGTATGGTAGTGGGTTTGGTTTTGTGGTACTGGGATTTGAATGAAGGATGTGCCAAGTAAGTAGTCTACTGCAGAGCCATGACCTTAACCACAAAAGAGATTTTTTTAATCAAAAAGTTCTCATTTAGATGATTGCTTCTAAAAGACATTTAATATACGTTTCAAACCCTGGCACTGTGACCAAGAAAGTGTTGGCTGTACATCTGAATCACCTTTCAAAATAAAGATCCCTTGGAATGTGGCTGCCAGAGGCGCCCTCTGATTCTTCTATAGCCTTATCCAGGGGACATTCATTGATACCTTAAAGGGCCAGCCAATGGAATTATGACAGCTGAACCATCAAGTCTTGGAAGCTCAGTCTTGATCCAGCAGAGGGAGACTTGACTCCAGTGAACGCTCCACCTGTTCCCAGCTTTATCAGATCACATTTTTAGCAATGACTCAGATGAAGACACAAGTCCTGCTAGAGAGTACATGATAAATACAACTCAGCAAAATGATAGCTTTTCTCACTTCGTGTAACCTGTTGAAAGTTTCTAATATCACTAAATCGTTTTCAAAAGTAATTTCAGGGCTGGAACGATGACTCGGTGGGTAGGCACCCTTGCTCTTGTAAGCATAAATGCATGAGTTCAAATCCCCAGTGTTCTGTAATGTTTTACTCTTTGGGCTTTTTGAACTCTTTGTGGGCCCACCACCCAGCTCCCACATAAATCACACATGAGGCTTATTCTTAGTTAGGAATGCCCAACCATACCTTGGCTTGTTTCTTTCCAGCTTTTCTTAAATTATCCCAACTACCTTTTGCCTCTGGACTTTTTCCTTTTCTTCTGTGTATCTTACTTTCACTCTTACTCTTTGGTTGGGTGGCTGGGTGGTTGGGTGGCTGGGTGGCTGGCCCTTGATGTCCTCCTCCCCTTGTTCTCTCATTCCTCGCTCCTCTCTTCCAGATTTCTCCTATTTATACTCTCTGCCTGCCAGCTCTGCCTATGCTTTCTCCTGTCTCGCTATTGGCCGTTCATCTCTTTATTAAACTATCACGTTTTAGACAGGCAAAGGATCACAGCTCCACAGAGTTAAACAAATGCAGCAGAAACAAAGCAGCAGTCTTAACATTATTAAACAAGTGTTCCACAGCATAAACAAAAGAAACACACCTTAAAATAATATTCCACAACACCTCAGCATCCACATAAAAAGGTGGACATGGGTCTTGGGTACCTCTAACTTCAGTAGTGTAGGATAGAGACAGGTAGCTGAAATGATTAACTAGGAAGCTTCTAGTTCAGTGAGAGCTTTCATCTCAAGTCGATAGGGTAGGGAGCAGTAGAGGAAGGCACCGAAGTCCTGCACCTCATATGCATGTATCTCCCCCCCGACCCCATGTAACTCGCATGGTTGCATCTTCCTGTAGCACAGCTCAAAGCATTTGTTTTTCATCTCAAGCTGTTATGTATACTGCTATGATGAATGCTTTTGATTAGAAGATTTTATTTCTAGCTTTTTTTCCCCCTTAGAATACCCTGAACATAAACACTGCATTGAAAACAAAACAGAAAACTAGGGAGATAGCTCAGGCTGTAAAGTGCTTGTCATGTAAATGTGAGAATCCTCATGAAATTATCAGGCATGCGGTCATGGGACTGTAATCCTAGAATTTAGAGAGACAGAGACAGATGGACTCCAAGCCAGTGAGAGAACCTATCTCAAAGTGTGGATGGTCCTGGAGGAATGTCACCCGAGGTTGTCCTCTAGCCTCCACACGCATACACACACAGGCACACATTTGTACATGTATACACACATACACACCTGTGTACACATGCAAAAACACCCCACTATTTTTCCAGGCTAAATTATTATATCTGCCAATATCCATAGATACATGGAGAAAGGTTACTCCAAATTAAACTTCCACCAGAAATGAGGGTCAGGATCACAGTTTGACTAAACCATTAGTAAAACTAATTATTAGCATTAAAAAAGTTTGATAGGAAAAACATTTTTTAAATTTGCTTTTTAAAATGCTGATAAAGTTGAGCATACAAAGTAGTCACTATCTTTATTTCTTTGTAAAATCTGTGAACGTTGCCCAATTTCCATTGCAAGTGCCAGTCTTTTTCATGTCAATTAGTTGGATATTTTCCCCAGTAACACTTGTCAATAACTTGTTATAATTATCATAAGTATTTTTCCAGTTTGAGGTTTGCCTTTCCATTCTAATGAGAACTTGTATATAAATGTATCTAATATTTGTGATCAAATTTAACAATATATATTTTTTATATTTTACTTTATGGTAAGAATAATCCTTGTTTATAATCATTTGGGAAATATTCACTCATTTTTATGTATTTTTTGATTTTGTATTTATTTTTTGCATTGTTGTTTTGAGTCCTGGGAGCTAGAAGGCATACATGCCAAGGTACACGGGGATAACTAGAAAACAGCTTGCAGGAATTATTTCTCTGCTTTCACTGTGTGAGTTCTGGGGATTAAACTCAGGTTCTCAGGCTAATGGGAAAGTTCCCTTACCATCCTGACCATCTTCGTAGCCTGTATTTTCCTCTTGAATAGGCTTGGTTTAAATTTTTATATATTTAAGGTCAGGCATAGCAGCACAAGCCTTTAATTCCAGCACTCAGGTAATAGGAGCATGCAGACCTCTGAGTTTGAGGCCAGCCTAGTGTACAAAATGAGTTCCAGGACAGCCTGTCTCAAAAGAAAATACACACACACACACACACACACACACACACACACACACAGATCAATTTTAAAAACTTGTCTCAGTGCTGTTAGTTATTTTGTCTTTGGCCATATTTTTAGCACTGCTGTTAAATAATATTAGCTCTTCCTCCTGTTAGGTGAGGCTTTTTCATAGGCTGTTATTTAGTTTCAGACCTTTCTCTTTGTTATTATATTTATGAATATAATATATTCCAGCAGCATACTGTGTTGAAACACTTTTTAACAAGAGGTAGCTCCAGATTCTTCTGAGTCTCTTTCTTTTTCAAACAACTTTTATTAGTCATTTTCTATTAACTCGTTGAGAAGAACTTTGAAATCACATTGTTAGGTGCTTCCTTGAAGAATCCCACTGGGGCCCATTTGTGTGCGAACTGTATTTTATCTAAATGAGAAGTTTGTTTCTGCTCTTCCTAAGCAGAAACTCCACACCGCTTTGGTGGGACCTTCCCTCATTCCTCTCTGAAGGCAGCTGCTTTACTTGTCCAGCCCTCTGAAGCTCTTAGGAATGTTATCCTTAGGTATTTCAGCTGCCGCTGCTTTTGTAAGACTTTTTTCCCTCTGTTATTTATGGCCTGTTTTCGCTGGTACATACGGTAGCTGCTGAGGTTTTGTTTTTATTTTGGTCATTGGCTGAAGGAGTATCCTGACATCGTTTGAATACACAGGCCTGTGTCTTCTAGACCCATAACTGGCAATTACACTTGGGACTGCATTGTCTCCTCTTGTCGTTCATAACTTACTGAACCAGGAATGTGGCATTCCTGTCAAACTTCTCATTTTTGTGATTTTGCCTTTGTTATTTTACCTAAAGGTAGTGCATTCATATCTCATCTCATAAATTAATCACATGAAAATACTTTTTCCAATATTAATTTTTAAAGAATTTTATTTAGCTGAGTGTGGTAGCATGCACTCAGAAGCAGGTGAATCTCTGAGTTTGAGGCCAGCCCGGTCAACAGTTCCAGGACAGCCAGGGCTGTTACACGGAGAAATCTGCCTCAAAAACAAAACAAAACAAACAAACAAAAAAAAAACCCAAGCAAACAAAAACAAGAATTACAGTGCTCAAAGATCGCAGAATTTACAACCTAAGTCTTTCGGATTATAAACTGCAAATCATAACATCAAAAACAATGAAGGTTCATTGTGTGATTGAATGAAAAACTGGAGACGTGAACGGTGCTGTGAGAAACTGGAGACATGAACGGTGCTGTGAGAAGCTGGAGACGTGAACGGTGCTGTGAGAAACTGGAGACGTGAACGGTGCTGTGAGAAACTGGTTTGATTCCAAGAGGTTTCTCCACCTCCTGAAAGCATGGAAGGAAGGCACAGGTGTTGATGCCGTGTTGACAGCAGTTGTTCAAAGCCCGGCTCAACCCCAAGTAGTTTGAATTCCACTGAGCTGGAGAGATTTCACCCAGCAAATTCCGCTCTTTTGGTTCAACAGGGCAATATCCATTCCATTGCTAGGCACAGCAATTTCTAAAATAGTATCACTTAAGTAAACAATCCTAATAATAAGATAGATTTCACTCTTAAGAAAGACAGTTTGCCCAGTATGGAGGCACACATCTTTAATCTCAGCACTGGGGAGGCAGAAGCAGGCAGATGTCTGTGAGTTTGAGGCCAACCTAATCTAGATAGCAAGTTCCAAGACAGCCAGGATTGTATAGAGAGAGACCCTGGCCCAAAACAAAACAAGAAGCCCTAAATAAAACAAAAAGTAATAATAAAATGTAAGTTTAAGAAACACAAAAATAAAATGGGAGTGAAAGTTGAATTTAGGTGTTGGGCACCAAGCCCAGGGCCTCATACGTGCTAACATCTGCTGTACCACTGAGCTGCTTCCCCTGGCCCAAGTAACGAAAGCTGCCTAGCTGCCCAGCCATTAGGAAATGACAAGCTAATTGATGCTACCTTAGAAGAAGCTGAGAGTGACGGCTTATGCCTGGAATCCTAGCACCCAGGAGACTGACACAGTAGGATTGCTGTGAGTTAGAAGCCAGCCTGAGCTACAGAATTAAACTCTGTCTCAAATAAACAAAGTATACAGCCTTTAAAAATCTTATCAAAGATGTTTTTAATCGCATAGAGAAAAAACTAATGGTGGAAAATCTATATGCAAAGTTGTATAGGCAGTTACAGTTTTAGAAGAAAAATTCTATACACAGGGGGAAAATACTGGATGTAAATATATCAAAATGTTAAAAATAGCTGTGGTGCTGGAGAGATGGCTCAGTGGTTAAGAACACCACCTGTTCCTCTAGAGGGCCTGGGTTCAGTTCTCAGCACCCACATGGCAGCTCACAACCATCTGGAACTCCAGTTCCAGGGGAGCCAGTGCCCTCCATGGGTCTCCTTGAACACCAAGCACTCACGTGATGCACAGGCACACTTTCAGGCCAAAGACCCATAATATGAATTAAAACAAACAAAAAATACTATTTCTAGTGTGTCATGGTGAAGCTACCTGTAGTGTTAGCATCAAGGAGGATGAGGAGGAATAGGATTGCTATAAATCAAAGTCTAGTCTGGCTACATAGTGAGACTTCATCTCAAACATAAAGCCAAATCATTTCAAGTTCAGGACAAGCCAGAATGGAAGGACATACAACACACACACCACCCCAAATATATGAGTCAAATATTAGCAATAATGATATATTATGTGAGATTCCAAATATTATAAATTGAAATGTTTTAAGACTCGTCCTCTTGAGTTAAAAATGAAAATTTCCACTGATCTCAAAATTGTATTTCCTGTTGTGTTTCTTTCACACTTGTATGATTGAAAATTTTAGTATGTAGAGAGCAGGGGTCCTTGTGCACATAAATAAGCATTAGGGAAACCAGGAAAGTTAAACACGCAGGCTTGTGTCTTCAAAGGAAAGAGATGTTTGCCTGTTTTCCGCCCAGAATGCTGGGAATGGATGCATTTTCTAATCTGATGATCTTTGCTAACCGTGAGCCAGGCTTCACCCGAATACCCCAGACTGTTTTGTTTGTTTATCCCAGACTTTTTCCCCTAGATCTTGAGTCACCTATACTTCAGCCTTGGTGACTTCTGTGTTCTCCTAGGCCAGGCCTCTCCTGACTCCCACAGGCATTAGGTTTCCTTCAGTTATTCTCCCAGACCCTGTCTTGAGCATTGTTTCTGAGTCAACAGAACCCATCTTTTGGAAGAGGACATATGTATTTGTAAAAAGTTTCAGTGTAAGCTTGTCTTAAGCTTTGTTGTACACAAGGGACTGAGTTAATTATCAGGAAGCTTTCCCCCCGAAATTGTGCTGTACTTAAATATGATAAAATAAACTGACTAGTTTATTAAACTCTAGAAGTTTGAAGCAATAACAGCCACTGAGTCCCTCTAAACTGGATTTTCTTCTTGCTTCTCATGATCTTTCCTCTGCTGGCCATATCATTTGCAGAGACCCCAATATTAGTAGGGCTGGACATGTGGTTCATTGGTAGAGTATTTGCCTGGTGTGTTTAAGGGCCTGGGTTCAGTCCCAAGTACTACAAGTTAACAAATAAAACCTCTTAAGACTCAAACGACTGAGGCAGCTATTGGAGTTAGTTTAATTCTCCCCCTTTTCTTCTAAAGATTTATTTTTATTTTATGTGTATGTTTTGCCTGCTTGTATGTATACCCCATGCATATCTGATACCTTTGAAGGAGGCCCCAGACAGTTTTAAGCCACCATGTGGGTGCTGTGAACAAAATACCAGTCAATAAGTGCTCTTAACCACTGAGACATCTCTCTGGCCCCAAAATTCTCTTTTTAAAAATGTTTTGTAAATGTACCACATTTTCCTTATCCATTCTTTGGTCGAGGGGCATTTAGGTTGTTCCCAGGTTCTGGCTATGACAGACAAAGCTGCTATGAACATAGTTGAGCACATGTCCTTGTGGCACGATTGAGCATCTTTTGGATATATACCCCAAAGTGGTATCACTGGGTCTTGAGGAAGGTTGTTTCCTAATGGAGTACTACACAGCAGAAAAAAATAAGGACATCTTGAATTTTGCAGGAAAATGGATGGAGCTAGAAAACATTATTTTGAGTGAGGTAACCCAGACACAGAAAGACAATTATTACATGTACTCACTCATAAGTAATTTTTAAGCATAAAGCAAAGAAAACCAGCCTACAAATCACAATCCCAGAGAACTTAGACAACAATGTGGATACTAAGAGAGACTTACATAGATCTAATCTGCATGGGAAGTAGAAAATATAAAAAGACAAGATCTCCTGAGTAAATTGGGAGCATGGGGACCTTGGGAGAGGGTTGGTTGAAGGGGAGGGGAGAGGCAGGGAGGGGAGCAGAGGAAAACGTAGAGCTCAATAAAAATCAATAAAAAAAAAAATGTTCTGGTAGGCCAACAAGATGGCTCACCGAGGAAAGGTATTTGCCTCCAAGCCTGATGACCTGAGTTCAACCCCCAGAACCCACATCATGAAAGGAGAGAACCAATTCCCTAAAGTCTTCTGGATTCTACTTACATATGTGGCACATATTCATACATAACACACACACATGCACACACACCTCCTCAAATATATGTGGAATGCTTTTAACATTATTGATTGAATACTTGCTTAATAAGATCTCTTTCTGAACATTCCTTGTGATTCACAGAGCATTTTCCTGTAAATGTTCCCATTGGTGTCTGACTCAGCCTCTCTTCCTGATTTAACTCAGGTAACCGGTTTGACCATAGTTCAGAAGTTTATTCACCAGTGAATGGTGATGAAAATAAGGTATTTGCCAATTGAGACTATTTATGTAAAGTCCCCAGTGTTAGGTAGAGTGTATTACTAAACACAGTAAATGTGGAAGTACAATCCAGAGAGAATGCATGACGAACACTCAAGTAGCAGAATTCACAGCAAGAATTTGGGGTGTTCCACCTTTGAGAGGACAGTGCTTGGGCTACAGTAAACGACTTCTCGTTATCCTGAGTTTTTTTCCTTCCCTTTGTCACACATAATACTTCTCTTTGAAGTTAATTTCCCCTCTCTAACCTAAGCGATAAAGAAAAGACACCATCTACATGCTGTGACCTCATCAGACCAGGACACAGAGAGGTCAGCTCTGCTGCCACCCCCTCCACTTCCGCCCAACCACATGTGATCCAAATGTCTGTACCTTTTTACGTTGATGGCTTGGCTCAAGACCTTGGAGCAGTCATCGCTAGAATTGGCAGGCCTCTCTGAGAACACAGGAAAAGGGAGCAAAGTGATGCCAAAGACAGATATCAAGCCTCTAAGGCACAGGATGCCTGTGGAGTGGGCTACTCGGCTCTGCATCATGGGAGATTCTTTTCTGTAGTTTTCCTGTGTGGCCTCTTGTGTTCCTCTCAACTCTTGTTGCCACAGATAACACCTCAGAGTCCCTGGAACTCCTGTTTTGGTAAAGCGTCTGCCTCAGCCTTACGCCGGGAGTCTGTGAGGTTAACGTCTCTATGTATGCCACACCTCGGGGTCCACTGTACCCTCCCCTCCCCGGTTGCTGATTTCAGCTGCGTCCCCTCAGCATCACCCTTGTCACATGGGACTCTTGGTCTCTTGGTTGTTCTGTTTCTGCCTGCCCAGCAGTCTGATGCACATCTGAGGGTCCGGAGAACCCTTTGGATCGTCTACTCAATGTGCTATCTCTTGATTCACACGTGTGACAGGCCCTAAAATAGCCAGTGAACTCAGAGTACTCTGTACTCTGGGCCCCAAGATAATGTCTGGAGTTTAGCCTGGTCCAGGAGTGAGGGGAGCTTTGTATGGCCACTAGTGAGTTTGAGCATCTACAGTAGCATCCTTCTCTTTAGATGGGTTAAAGGAAATGATTCCCAGAGACTTTGTGTACATACATACACACACACACACACACGGTGTACATATACACACACATCATGCCCTGTAGGTGCTGATGGTTCACAGAGGATAGAAAGGCCCATAGGTGAGCCTCCACAGTAGATAGGAGAGGACCCACTCCACGAGGACAGCCTGTTATGTGAAGAAGTGTGTGAATGCCTTTGTGGTAAGGCTGCCAACTATTCCTGCAGCTACGTAAAGAGGTGGATTTTGTGGCCCTCAACAGCATCGAGTACATGAGGGAGGGGTTAACTTTGTTAATAAGTTGTGTCTTTCATTAGTACTCCTTTGATAGTGAAACTGAAAATCGAGTGTGGACATTTTTATACCTGTGGGAGAGCCCCACTGAACATTTTCATACCCTAAGAGCAGCACAGTGTTCCTCCCTAGCTCTTGTCTGTGTTGGGGACCCAGAGTCTGAATGCTTTCTCAAGGTCACAGTGGAGGGCACTGTATACTTCAAAGTAGTTCATATTTGCAACTGCTTTAAAAATAAGCATTTGCGCTTATTAAAGGTAGCATACACCTTTAATTCCAGTACTCAGGAGGCGGATGCAGGCAGTGTCTGTGAGTTCAAGATCAGCCTGATCTACAGAGTGAGTTCAGGTCAGCTAAGAGACACTGAGACCCTGTCTTGAAAAAATAAGTAAATAAACAAACAAACACTTGGGTTGAAGAGAAGGCTTGGTGATAGTGATTAAGAGCACTGGCTGCTCTTCCAGAGGTCCTGAGTTCAATTCCCAGCAACCACATGGTGGCTCACAACCATCTGTAATGGGGTCTGAATTCTGGAATGTAAGTGTACATGCAGAGAGAGCATTCAGACTTAAAAAATAAATAAAATTAATAGAAAAAAGAAGAAAAGAAGCACATGTTAACATTCGACCTGGCAGGGTTGCTGCTGAGGAAGCTTTGGCTTCTAGTACTGTATAAACTTGGAAGTCAGAAATATCTGCTTTCCTTTAAACAAGTTTGTCGTTGGTGTTTTCCTTTAAACTCCCATTTAATTCTGAAGTTCATGGAATTTTCTGTGATTTCAAGTAAATAAAACCTCAGAGAAGAGTTTAGACAGACCTTGCACTGAGTTGTCCCAGTCTGACTACAGCACCTCTATGTTCCCCCCTGAGGCCCCTTCTCAGCAGCACTGATGTGGAACCTGAGGTCTCTCCTGCCCAGGCCTGGTGAAGGCACTAAGGAGGGGTCACATCCTAAGGAGGCAGGCCAGATAGAACTCAACCCTGCGTTCTCCTTCCCCACAGTTGATGGGACAGCTCAGATGTGACCCTGTGAGTTGGAAACTGTGTGTGCAACCAGGAATCCTGCAGCCCTGGCAGCTGCCGGCTCAAGCGTTGCCATCTGCACAGCTGTCGTTCGTCCTCAGTGCCCCTCTCCCTGCCTAGCCTCTTCCAGGCTGAGGGTGTGAAAGTCGAGCTGGGCATTGCCAGGTACAACCTGGCTCTCAGTTCCAACTCTGCTCTTGCATGGCCAGACTTGAAGTTCCAGAAGGGCTGTGTGCCTGTGTTAGCACACTCAGCTAGGTGTGTGAAATACACACTGTCCTCACAAGTCATCTCACTCTAGCTCTTGTCTGTCTGTTTGATTTGTGTGGAATTCTGTCAGAATTAACCAATGTGAACATTTCTGCTCCTAAGGCTGTTGACTGTGCTATTAGGCGCACTAAAGCTTTGACAGGAAAAGACTTTAATATTTTGAAAAAAATTAAATATTGACACGTTTTTATTTTTATTTATTTTTTTTTTTTTTTTTGGTTTTTCGAGACAGGGTTTCTCTGTGGTTTTTTTGGAGCCTGTCCTGGAACTAGCTCTTGTAGACCAGGCTGGTCTCGAACTCACAGAGATCCGCCTGCCTCTGCCTCCCGAGTGCTGGGATTAAAGGAGTGCGCCACCACCACCCGGCATATTGACACGTTTTGAATCAGTAGTATGTCCTTGCTTCAGCTTTTCTTCGAGGAGAATGAGGCGATGTGCCCCACGTCTTTGGGGAGACAGTCTGGCGAGCCCCTTTCTCTCACATTAGATAAGGAAATAGAAAGTCCTTATTCCCAGGACCCTTCTGGGGTGAGGGTCCTGAATGTTTCTGCTTCTCGGAGAAAGTCACCAGTGTCGTGCCAAGTTAAAGACCTGAAGACAGCACACATCTGAGAATCTGACCACTTGTATTCTATTTTCTCTCACTTGCTGTGTAACATTAGGCAAGTTGCTTGGCCTCTCTGATAGCCTGTTTTCCTACATGTAAAATGAAGATGTTATCACTGACTTGAAAGTGTTGTAGGAACCGAATGAAACAATAGTGTATGCTTAAGGCACAGTGCACACATAAGGCACAGTGCACACATAAGGCATAAGGCACAGTGCACACATAAGGCACAGTGCACACATTTAAACAGTACATACATCAGGTTTGATGCATGCGTAGGGCACAGTGCATGCTTGTGACTTGGTGCATATATAAGGCACGGTGCATGTATAAGGTTTTTTGTCTTTTCAGTAAATGCTAGGAGTTATTAGCTATTTTTTTCATGATTAGTTTCAGTTTATAGGACATCTTAAAACAATGTCTCTATTCTGGGTCTCTGCAACTTCACAGAAATGTGAAAACCTTGGGTAAAGTTAAAATCAGCAGTGACAGACAGAAAAGGTTTAGAGTAACGCCCACTAATATTGCTAGCTAATTTTCATTTTGTTTCTATAAGAATGAAGTTTCACTTTTCCTTATCATATTGATGGCAAGGTTGTGCTTGACATTTGATATTCAGTTCTTTCTATCCCCAGAATAGTCAGACTGCATCTAACTAGTCAAGATGTCTAGAAACAGAGATGGTTCTCTGTTGGAGTGGGAGCTGCAGAAACCCATATAGTTTCTTCCCTTGACCCCGAGTCATTCCCTGGTTATTCCAAGACACCTGGTGTACCATGGTGACTTCTCACACAGGGTGCCTGGGGACCACAGAGGAGGTGCTCCACATGCAGGCCAGGGATACTCTTCTAAGTGGGGAGTTGTCCAGAATGCGTGGACATGGTGAGGTGACCGGGGAATGCTTCTCCAAAGGTGTTACCTATTACGTCAATGGGATCTCAGATGTCTGCTTTTGGTTTGTGGTTGTTTTGTCTTGTTTTTGGACACAGGGTCTCATGTAACCTAGGTTGGCTTCAAACTTGTGTGTAGTAGACTCCTGATCCTCAATATTGTAATAGTTGTGTCTGAGTTGGGTAATCCTCGGCAGCTCTCTGGCTTCTTGTTTGTGCCATCATGCTAAGCGTTTCCTTTCCTTTTCCAGATACTTACTGGAGCAAGATTTCCCCGGCATGAGAATTGGTCCGGAGCCGACCACAGATTCCTTCATCGCTGTGATGTACGGGGAGACCGAGGGAAGCACCCCTGGGAACGCTTTAGTTGTGGATCCCAAAAAGCCATTCCGAAAGCTTAGTCGCTTTGGAAATGCTTTTCTTAACAGGTAAGGGCCAGAAAACTGCCCTCTTTGATCAGGGTGTTCAAACTTTTCTTCAAACTATTTCCTACCACTTGTGGAGTTCAAACAGAAGGACAGAGCCTGTGTCTGGAAGAGGGAAGTGCGTGTGGGGGGGTGCTATCATTTCCTAAGACTGTCAGAAGGGTCTATTGTTTGCATCTGTTCTGAGTGATCTCCCTGGGCATAGCTGGGGCCCAAGATGGACAGTATGCTGCCCAGTGTGAGGGCAAATGTCTCATAATTTGGTTTGCACAAGAATAGTTGAGGTTGCCCAGCTCCTGTCACTAGCAGTGTTAAATAGCCGGGGGACAGCCACTCCTCGGGTACGGTATGCAGGACTTCCCACACACAGGAAACTTAGCTCAGAGAAGACTGACGTCCAGATTTGGTCTGTTGATTCAGGATAAATCACTTCACCTTCCTGAATGTTCCTCTGACGTTTTATTCCTATACTTTGAGCTTCTTCCTTATCCCTTGAAGCAGAGCAAGGTTGAAATAGGGTGATAACAAAAGGTTAGCTTCTCTGTGTGACCATTAATTTTCCAGACATAGATGGGTGTGGATCGCTCTGCCTTGACTGGAAGTGTGATTTGCACTGTTGTCTTTCAGCAGACTTCCTGGCACAGCTGAAGTGTGGCACGGGGAGAACAAACGACAGGATTCCTGCTACAGCTGTGTAGTAGGATGAGATTTCCTGGTCTTTCCTGCTCCGCTGTGGCCCTCCCTCTCTTCCCCCCTCCCTCCCTCCTTCCCATCTCTCCTCCTTTTTCCCTCTCCCAACCCTTTTTCTTCCAATTTTATTTTTTAATTATTTTATTTAGTTCTTTTAGTTCTAATATATGAAACAAAACATGCAAATCTTTTTTTTTTAATCACTTAACACAATACTCTGGTTCTGTTTTGCTACAAATGACAGGATTATATTATGGCCAAATAGCACTCCATGTATATGTATATGTGTATGTGTATGTATATGTATATGTATATATCACACTTTCTCCTCTTTTGTCCTGGAGCTGGAAATTGAGCGTGGGGCTAGGTAGAGTATGCTCTACCTCTGGGCCATATACCCAGTCTTCTTTTTACTTGATTTTGCGGGGGATAGGTGGTAGGGCATTAGGGAAGTGCTGCCCAGGCTAGCCTTGAACTCACTCTGTAAACCAGACAGGCCTTGAACTTGAGGTCATCCTGCCTCTATCTTCTAGTAGCTGAAACTGCAGCTGTACCACAGGCTTTGCTACCATATTTTCTTATCTCGTTTTTGTTGGTGAGCACCTAAGCTGCTTTCATGTCTTAGCTCTAATGAATAGTGCCACAATAAACCTAGCTGTGCAGACTTCTCTTGTGCATCCACTTTCACTTTCTTCAGGTAGATTATATACACAGGAGTAGATAGCTGGGTGATAGGTAGGTCTTAGTTATTTGAGGACACTTCTGTTTTCTGCAGGGGCTACCCCACCTGACATTCACCACAGTGTACAAAGGTTCCTTTCGCCTCCACAACACCAGCATATTTTAATAATATCCATTCTAACTGGGGGGACAGGATCTCATTGTAGTTTTGATTTTTATTTCCCTAATGGCTAATGATACTGAGCATTGTTTTCATGTGTTTAACTGACATTTTTATTTCTTTTGAGATTATGTAGCCACTTTTTATTGGATTGCAGTTCTTTGGGAGTTACTGTCTTTATAGTCTAGATATCAATACCCTGTCAAGTAGTTTCTCATCATATTATATAGGTTGTTTTTCACTCTGTTGGTTTGTTGGTTGCTTCCTTTACTGTGCAAAGGCTTTTTAGTTTGAAATAATGCTATTTGTCAGTTTCGACTTTTGTTTTTCTGTGCTTTTAGCTTTATCTGGAAAATTAAGTTCATGGTTGGGACAGTTAATATTGTTAAAATATGTACATTTTCTTTTTTTTCTTTTTTTCTTTTTTTTTTTTTTTTTTTTTTTTGGTTTTTCGAGACAGGGTTTCTCTGTGGTTTTGGAGCCTGTCCTGGAACTAGCTCTTGTAGACCAGGCTGGTCTCGAAGTCACAGAGATCCGCCTGCCTCTGCCTCCCGAGTGCTGGGATTAAAGGCGTGAGCTAAAATATGTACATTTTCTTTTTAAACTCCTTTCCTCTTCCTTCCTGCCATTCCTCCACACCCCTCTTTTTCCTCTTTTCTAAGTGTGACTTTAAAGAATGGGGAGCCAGCCATCAGTTAGAAGTGGAGGACCAGCTCCAGCCTGCTCAGGAAGAGGAAGCAGGGCTGGTACTGGGGCACAGCAGGAGACTTGAGCTGCATTTCTGCTTTCTAGACGTTTCTAAAAATAAGAACAGCCCCTCCCTCTGATTGCTGCCTGTTCAGAGCCTGAGAGGCTCCGTTCATGAGCACCCTGGAATGAACACTTGCACAGTGGCTGTGCTGAGAGCAGCCCAGGGAGCCTCAAGATTCCATCTATGAGCAGATTCCTCCTTTAAAGGCTTTCAGATGCTCCTGTTGCAAACCAAAGAGAGCATCCGAGGGGTAGCAAGAAAGCGTGGTGGGTTAGGCAGAAGGGTACAGCTGATGAAGATGGAGAAGTTCATTCTTGTTGTTAACGGCGACTTACAAAACACTGTCCGGATGACCTCCCCTGCAGTCTCTTCTTCAGGAGGGGCTTGTGTCTTAACTCCAGAGATGCTGTGGGTGGCAGCTTCTCCTTGTGCAAAAGTTAAACCCAGGGCAAGATCCCAAGGTCTTGAGAGCCTCAATACAACGTGAATGATCCAAGTCCAAGGAAATGGCAACAAAACACACACACACACACACACACACACGCACACTTTTTGGGAGCTCAGGATGTGAAGTAAGGAACAGCCAGACTGGTCCCAGTACTTTTCTATCTAGAGTCTCAGGCACAGTAATCTTCCTCCTGGAAGGTTGCTTTAGAATCCTTACATTCATTGCCCTTGCCTTTTCTTTTATGGTTGATTATTATTATTATTATTGTTGTTGTTATTATTATTATTATTATTTAGCCTGACAGGCCTTTAAAGAGAAATAAACCTGACTTCTTTTTTTCAAATTCTCATTTAGCAAAGTCCATACTTTTAAGGACATATGCAGAAAGAATGATTATTAGTTTGTTTTACTTTCCTAAAATAACTTGTTTTTAATCTCAAACTTGGAGATAAATATGGAAGAAAAGTATAGAGGAAAAATTTTGAATGGCAAGGTTCACTATCTTAGAATCTAAAATGTGCTGAAAATAATCCATGCATTATGTAAGTCGAGTATTAATCAAACAACTAGACAGCTTGTGTCCAGCAGTGGCCCACACTCTACTTGAATAGGTAACATGGAAACCTGAGATGTTTTCTTTAAGTCCTCATGAAGATGCGTGATGTGGCTGCACTGTTATCCTCAAGCAGTGATGGGGAACTGATGGACAGCAAGGGTAAGATAATGTCTTTGGGGTCACTCAGCCCAGCGGCAGTGTTGGGATTGGAACCCACATCATCTGACCTCAGTCCTGGAGACCACAGGGCTGAGCTTCCCAATAGTGCGGTGTTTAAACTCTGCCTGCTGCCACCAGTTAGCTTTAGAATAGCCCTGCAGTGAAGACAATGGAGAAAATACTATCTGCCAAGATATAGTTCACATAATTTTGTCAGTACTATGCTTGTAGGATTAATAGAGAATAAAATGTCTGTAACAAGTCTCTTTCTGTCCCACCAATCAGTTCCCTAATAATGACATGGAGACTTTTTATTAATTATGAAAGCTCAGCCTATATCTTAGGCTTGTTCTTAACTAGCTCTTATAACTTGAATCAATCCATTTGTATTAATTTACATTCTATCATGTGGCGTTATCTCTCTTCCATCTTGCACCTCCTGGTTTCCTCTCCTGACATCTCCTGCATGCCTAAATTCTGCCTCCTCTTCCTTTCTCTCCCTGGAAATCCTGCCTATACCTCCTGCCTAGCTATTGGCTGGTTAGCTCTTATTACATCAGTCTCAGCGATGTATCTTCACACGGTGTACAAATACCCACAACAAATGGTCAGTTTACAAGTAAGAAAGCTAAAAGCAAAGAAGTGATTTGCTGAAGAAAAGATGATCAGGAAGAAGCAGAATTCAGGTTTCCCTCCTCCTACCATTTGCCACCCTGTGCCCCAGCAATGAAGAAAGTCTGTCCTTCAAGCCATCCCGGTGGCTGTGCGTGTGTGAGGCTCACAAGTACAGGATGTGCCTCATGGAAATCCACAATTCTGATAGCTCAGTTAAGTGGCG
The DNA here is from genome assembly GCF_950005125.1 of Chionomys nivalis. Taxonomy (NCBI): domain Eukaryota; kingdom Metazoa; phylum Chordata; class Mammalia; order Rodentia; family Cricetidae; genus Chionomys; species Chionomys nivalis. The sequence continues at coordinate 54,568,207 of NC_080094.1, forward strand.
CCTGCATGACAGGGCAGCTGCCTCACACAGTGCGTAAGAGAGAGCATCAGTTAGGGTGGGGCGTTCCAACTCTGGGTGCCCGTGTGTATGTGTGTGCATTCAAACTCTGTGTGTGTGTGTGTGTGCATTCAATCCATGTGTGTGTGCATTCAAACTCTGTGTGTGTGTGTCTGCATTCAAGCTGTATGTGTATGTGTGCTTTCAAACTGTGTGTGTTTGTGCATGCGCACATTCAAACTGTGTGTACATTCAAACTGTGTGTGTGTGTCTGCATTCAAACTTTGTATATGTATTTATGCATTCAAACTGTGCATGTGTGTGTGTGTGTGATTGTGTGATTGTAGTAGCCCTCTGGGATACAGCAGGGTTAGTGCCAAAGGCGGAAACTCAACATGACACACTTTCTGGAAACTAGGTCAAAACAATAGTTGTTTTCTGGGTAGACCTTTCTCCCTAGGTCTTGATGACAGAGGCCTCTCATGACTTCAGCCACTGTTCAGAAGGGCATCTCACAGGGTGCTTTAAGTCAGAAGATGCCTGGAGGGTGAAACCACCTTCCCTATTAAACAAATCTTGGAAACCTGATTCCCCTAGGCTGATTGTTGAGAGACTGAAGGATCAGTGGTACATTTCAAAGAAACAGATGAATTCCTGAAAAGGCGGGTTTGAATTAGGAAGCCACATACTTCAACAGCACAAGGGGAAGTTAGGTTTAGAATAAAAAAAAAAGAGTTTGATGGAAATGAGAGGCTTTAAAAATCGGCCTGCCGTAAGCTGTCTCCCCCAGGCTGCGTCATCTAAGATAAGTCCCACAGCACCCCGCTTGGAGCTATGCCATGGAGTTGATATTCCGGCCTGTATCAGGAGCCAGTTCACTTCACAGAGAAGGAACAGACACTGCCCAGAGCACCCTAGATCTGAGTTCTGAAAGACACCAATGTTGTCAGACAGTTCAGAAGTATCAGGGTTTGGAGCCTGACATTTTCAATCTCCAGCAGTCTGCAGGAAACTGTTAGATGCTTATTAGGAAATAAATTAGATGCTATGGGTTTCCCTCAGTGTACTTTTCTAAAAATGACAGCATTTTTAAAATACAGATAGCCTCAGATACTGTTTTCAGTTTTATCATCTAGTATACTTTTAAATGACTATTTTACAAAAAAAAAAAATTCACTTGCTCTCTCTCTTTCTCTTGCACACACACACGTGCACACTCATGCATTTGCCTATAATTGCTTAACTTTTTCCTATTAATCTTTCCCCTTAGGATGTGAGGTAGTTCTGGGTCACAAACCATTGTCCTTTTGTTTTGTTGTTGAGGCAGGATCTCACTATGTATCTCTCTGGCCGTGTACTCCCTTTGTAGACCAGGCTAACCTCAAACTCAGAGATCCACTTGCCTCTGCCTCCTGAGTTCTGGAATTAAAAGTGTGTGCTACCATACCCAGCTACAATCTATTGGGGGTTTTTTGTTGTTGTTTCTTTTGGGTTTTTTGATTGTTTGTTTTGGGTTTTTTCGAGACAGGGTTTCTCTGTATAACCCTCGGTTTCCTGGAACTTGCTCTGTAGATCAAGCAGACCTCAAACTCAGACATTCATCTGTCTCCCAACTGCTGGGATTAAAGGCGTGTGTCATCGCTACCCAACTTGTTTTGGGGTTCTTGTTGTTTTTTGTTATTGTTGTTTTGTTTTTGTTTTATGTATATGGATGTTTTGCCTGTATGTGCGTTTGTATACCATATTTCTGCCTGGTGCTGGCAGAGTCCCAAAGAGGTTTTCAGATCCCTTGGAACTGGAGTTATAGTCACCATATGGGTTCTGGGATTCAGACCTAAGTCCTTAGGTGGCTCAGCCAGGGTTCTTAACCACCAAGTTATCTCTCCAGATCCCAAACCACTGTTCCTGATTGACAGCTGCCTGTATGATTTTGGTTCCACCATTTCAGGAAATGTACCCTTTCCCCTTGGTTTGGGCAGATCCTTCTGGCACACTGCTTCTGGCTTTCCTCCATGGCAGTTGAGAAAGCAGCATTCGTGTAGTCTAGACGTGACCATCAATAGTGGGGCTGTGATACTGAGTTGCCAAGGCTTTTCATAGATTTCTGTTTACATTATATAATCTCTGGATTTGTACTCATTGGTAAAGCAGGCAATATCAAAGAAAGTATTTTGAAACTCTCTGTGCCCCCTTCCTGTTATGATTTGAGCTGAGTGACAAACCTGGTAGAGTTGCATAGACAGGCTTAGAGACCTGTTCAAGAGGGATTACCCACATCCACATCCCGTCTGTCGTTCACCGCTGCCTAGCTCCCCACACCATGACGTAGAGTACAGACTGAACATGGAAGTCTCGGGGCAGTGACACACCAGGCCTTTGTTTCAGGATATTACCCTGTGTGTGGTAAAGAGACTCAGCAGTGATTCCAGCGTGGGCAGGGATAGCAGTAGCTGTATGGTTCAGATGCACCCAGGACCGTCAGCTCACATCTCAGCTCCGTCACTTGTCACCAGTGGGCTATGACAAGTGGAAAGCATGTGGCCCTTCCAAGCCCCAGATTGCCCTTTTGTAATGGCTCTCAGATTGCAGTAAGGATTTAATCCATGGACACATAAAGTAGAGCAAGCCTGGCACGCGGTCAGGGCTTAGTGCTGGTGCTGTTATTTTCATAACTGCAAACCTTATTGTTCCATTGAAAAATCAAAATCAGTATTCAGGTGTGGGACAATTCTTTTACAAGTCTAGTTTTTCCGTTTTGTGCTTTGAAAAAAAAATATTGGGGTCACATGTAGCCCAGACCAGCCTCAAACTCAGTATGTAGATGAAGCTAATCCTGTCTTCTGATTGTCCCCATTCTAACTCCCAGGGTTCCCAGGTGCTTGGATTATAGGCGTGAATCACAATGCTCAGCCTACCAATTTCATTTTTTAGTTCTTAAAATATATGTATTTATTTAGCAGGTGAGGGGTGGTCAGCTGTCTACTGTATGGGGGGCACTGAACAAGCTGTGGGAATCAGTTTTCTCTTTCTACCATGCAGGTCTGGGGATTGACTCAGGTCATCAGAAATACCTGCAAGCACCCTTACCCACCGAGCCATCTTGACAGCCCAAATTTATTCATTAAACATTAATCATTAACTTAGACTTTTAGCTTTTGGAGGTAATTCTGAGTAACCTAATACTTGTACCTCCTTGTAGCTCTGTAAGGCAGAGCTAGCCACTGCTTGAGACCTTATGATACCTGCCGTTACTTTATCCTCTATACCTTTGCTACCATTGGCTTTCCCTAGACTTGGAGGTGACATGGAGCTGGGACAGTGAAGGATCTTGATTGTTTTCTTTTTATACCTTGGGGAGAAAAATTTATCAGGTCCGTGGGAGGGGGACCTATGGAATCAGGGAGAGGCCCTGGATCTCTGCAGCCAACCTGCCTTTTGTGTGTCTGCACTGATTTCACCACTCCAGGAAAGAGTGTGAAATTCATCTTGGTACAGCAGATCTATGCCCAGAAATGTTTCCGCAGAACAACTGCCATCATGATGTTAGGGGTTCCTGGTTACAGTAGAATGTGGTTTTAGGATAATGCCCACATGCATAGACCTAACCTTGCAGTACCTGCTGTGGTACCTCCCTAGTGCTCTCTGCCCACCTAGCCTTGCCTAGCTAGTGTCTCTCTCTCCTCTGTCTGTCTCTCTCTGTCTCTGTCTGTCTCTCTCTGTCTCTCTCTCTCCTCTGTCTGTCTGTCTCTTGGCAGCTGTCCTTACTGCTGTGTGGAGTACTGCCTCTTGCTCTGTGGCTCACACACTGACCTGGGAGCTGTTGACAAGCTCTTGTTGTACATTCCAGGGGTGATCACTGTAGGAATTTTAAGTCCCTCTGTTAGCCTCACACCAAAATCTAGGGATTTTGTGTTTTGGAAATTTTGATACTGAGTGTGAGCTTGTGGTTTTGGAGAACTATCAGCCTCCCTGTGGGGACAGTTTGTGTAAAATAGTTTCACAAGTACAGCATGTTCAACATGTTCAGCTTGTTTCACGATAGACGGACAAGAAATGGTGCCCACCAAGTGGTGCTCAGAACTCTGTTTCTCCCTCAGTTCTAGAGAGCAGAACAGGAAAGTCAAGCTTTCTCTGGAAACCTAACAAACAGTGACTAGTGGCCCTGTGTGCTCTGCTCACATCCTCGCTCTGCTCACGTTGGGCAGTTGGGCGTCGGGTACAAGGGGGACCAGAGAAAGGATAAATGAAAGGTTCCTCTTACATGTATTTGGCTTTATTTTTCATATTATGGCGATTTTCAGTTTTCTGGACTAAGTTCCACTCATCTGTCTTAGAAGGTACTAGCATGTAGTCTCCGGCCAGCCACACATTATTACCCCATGATGTCGTGACCAATCTGTGCTTCAAAGAGCCTTTCCTCCTCTCGGACTGGTTCGTAAATACAGAAAAAGAAAATGAGACTACCTAGTGCTGAGCCCCTTAAAGGACAGTTTTCATGAACGTCAACAATAGCACCTCGGGGCTGGGTGCCTTCCCGGGGCTGGGTGCCTTCCTGGGGCTGGGTGCCCTCCCTTGCCCATCGGGTAGCCCCCCCTTGCCCACCGGGCTGATCTGGCCACAGCTGTGGAGGCCGTGAGGCTTCCTTATGGCCTCCTTATCCTGCATTCCCAGCATACTTACTTTCTGAGTAATCCCCACAGTTCCACTGAATGGAAGAACTGAGCTGTTCCCAGGCGTTTCCAAGCCTCTGCCCACACAGATACAGCAGTCAGGCACTTTTAAAACAGGAAGAGGAGAGGCACTGTTTCCCCTGTAAAACATACACAAGCCCAACAAAGATCCAAGCCGGGCTTTGCCCGAGGTGGAAGTAACAGAGTGCTTCCTGCTATTACTCACGGGCTCACAACGGGAAAGCTCCAAGGACACGCCGGATTCTAGTTTAGCTGTCTCTCTTTACATATAAGGAAACTGAGGCCCACGGGGAATGGCGTTTGTCTAAGGTCACCAACAAAGCCAAACAGACTCTGAGCCCAAGTCAGCTGAAGCACAGTTCAAAATTTTCCTTCTCTTCCACTGCGCTTCCAGGTTGTTAGGGCAGATGATGGAAGCCTAGCAATAGGGACCATGGGCAGAAGGAGGAGGCAGGCAAAAGAGACCAGGAAGGAGGCTTGAAGATGCTCAGTAAGTACCTCTGCTGACCGTCCCCTCACCTGTTCTCAGGGCACCCCTAGGACTTCTGTCTAAGCATCCAAGGAGTGATGTTTCCCAGGGGTATCTGCCCTTTGCTGAACTTGAAGCCTGGGGGACTTTGGACTAGATGCTGGGTCATTGGGGCCTCAGAAAGGAACATCAGCCGTAGGTCCTCTAGCAGTCTGCAGAGCGTATAGGGCAGACTCAGGTACTCTGGCCTGGAAGTGCACCCAGAAGGAGGCGGCAGAAGCTGAGGGTGCTTGAACATGGAGGTGGGACAGGAGGCTCATGGGGATAGGAGTCAGACTGAGCTTAAGGCCCGGTTCTGAGCGACTCAGCTGCTTAACCTCTCTGAGATTGATGGAAGAAGGTTAATTTAGGGATCAAAATAGGTGATATTTGGAAAATGCCCAACTATTTGATAAATCTTAGCTAAAACCACAATTACAATAAGGGACCCAGTGGCAGCTAGCAGTGGGTTGCAGCCCATCCCCCACTCCTGTCTGTGGAATGGCATCTATTCTGTGGTACCAGGGAAGCTGCCATCAGTTTCCCCCAGCCCCTCCCCTGCTTCACAGCCCATTTCATAGGCGTCTTTAACCTCTGTCTCCTCCACATCCTCTTTTACAGACATTGGTGAGTAGAGAACCCAAGGAACCCCACCATTAGAGACTTCCTCAAGGTCCAGTTCATAGCCCCAACTTTTTTCTGTCTCTTCCAGATTCATGTGCTCGCAGCTGCCCAACCAGGTTCTGAAGAGCATCAGCATCATCGACAGCCCTGGCATCCTGTCCGGGGAGAAGCAGCGCATTAGCCGAGGTCAGTGCCTGGCCGCCCCACCCCCACCCCCACCCTCTCCAGACCATTTCTGCTCCTGTCCCATTCTTGCCACCCCTCCAGGACAGCCACAGCCCAGGGTCTCCATAATACCCTAGGCAGCCAAAGAAGCCCAGGAAACAAGTGAGGAGGTATCATAGCTTCTGCCATTTCAGCTAGTACCAAGCTCAGGTAAATGTCCAGCAGCCAGGAGGAGAATACCCCTTGGTAACTGTTCACTCGGACACGTGACGTTTTTCCCACTGGTACGGATTTCACCCCAGGAGCCCTTGAAGCATCTCGCCATGAGGAAGCTTTTGCTAGGCAGACACAGTCCTGTGAATACAGCAGAAACAGGCCTGGTTTCTATCTTTGAGGAACTGGAAACGAAGCAGACGTCCTTCATGTTGTCATAGAACTAAAATGAGGACTGGGTGAAACACCACGAACTGCAGCCCAATTTCCAGGTAGCAGGGAGCCTGGCCTGGCGCTGGAGTGTGGAAAGAGGCACCTCCGAGGCTCTGAAGGATGAGTAAGAATTACTCAAAGGAAACTGATAAGAAAAGAGCCCGTCTGTAGGAAGATCAGAAAGTGCTTGGACAATGCCGTGGGTTCCATTCGCCTTAGCAGACAAGGTAGTTGATAGTCATTTCCAGACCTGGGCGTTATGGTTTTAATGGGTATACTGCCGCCTTCAGGTCCAGCTTCCATAGAAAAGCTCATGGGACAGATCCTAGGACAGCAGCAGAGAGAAGAAAGACCTGGCCGGAAGCGTGCAGGGTGGATCCCAAGGTTATGGTTGTGAGGTGGGCCCTGCTGCTGTCCCTTCCCGCTGATAGCTTCACAGCCCTTCGCACAGCAGGGTGAAACCGTGCATGCCACCCTTGAGTGGCAGCCACTCGAGTCAGCCGTGAGTGTGACCAGCAGTGAACTCCTCAGTCCAGGAAGCAAAAGCGTGGTTGTTCAGTAAAGGGAAGCTGCTTGCTGGCACTGGAAGGGCTTCTTCGGCCAGTGACCTCCTTCCTTTGCCATTCTGTGGACTCACAGAGAGCTGGGTCTGCCCGGCTCATCCTGCGGTCTTTGCTGATTCTGGCAGGGACACTTAACAGAGTTAAGATGGTTAGAGAGAAAGGAAAAAACCAGGCTTGCACTAGTCTTCTCTCCCAAAGATCTTGTTGTTGTTGTTGTTTTCTGTTATAAAAATAGAATCCAAACAAGTAAGGGTGTGGAGAAACTCACACTGTCCCAACAGCTCTTCCTACACATCCAAACACATAATTTTTAGCAGAAACGCAATGACCAAACATTTCCCACAACTGACATTTTGCCGTATGATCTCCATGGGCTTAATAAAAGGAAAGTATGCATTCTGTTTAACTAATAATGTGGCTGTCATAGTGTTAGCAGTTTTTCATTTTTACAAAGAGAATTACAGGTTTGTTTGTTTTGGGTGGAGCTCTGTAGCTCAGTCCCCATAGATGATTTTGTTTTGTTTCGTTTGAGACGGGGTCTCATGTGTCTCAGGCCAGTGAGACCCTGGCTCAAAAAGCAAGGTAGGCAGCCCCTGAAAAATGGCAGCCAAAGCTATCTTCTGACTGCCACATGCATGGGCATACACACGCACATCTGTGACCAAGTGTGTGCACACACAACACCCTACTTTGGGACCCTTAATCTGAAAGGCTGGTGTGGTGTTTTATTTGGGGGAAAAACAAATGAGCTATCCCAATTTACTGCTTCTACATGTCTGACTTAGTATTCTGAAGAAATATGTGACCCTGATAAATCTTTTTACCACAAAATTTTAGGGCTTCTAGGGTGTGACTTCCACCTTATCCCCTCTTTTCCCCAATGGCAGGCCTTTGTCAATGCTCACCTTCATATTTTTTTTCTTTTTTTTTTCTTTTTTTCTTTTTTTTTATTATTTTTATTCTTTTTTAATTAAAATTTCCACCTGCTCCCCGTTTCCCATTTCCCTCCCCTCCTCCCAAATATTGCCCCCTCCCCCCAGTCCCCTCCCCCATCCCCACTCCTCTTCTCCTCATTTTTAGCGTTTCTCTTATGTGTAGTAATTACAAGTGTCTTTCAAGCTGTAGCTCCTTCCCGGTGGTGCCGAAGCCTGGCATGATGCTTCTACTGTGCTTTGAAGATCAGTTTCTGTCGACACTTGGTATGATCTGACTCACATCCTGGTCTGACTTACTACTGTCCGCTCACATCCTATGCACAGAAATAGCACGCGTGGCCCAAGCCCACCAGCTGGCCCCTGCCATTCTGAGGGACACAGCAGCTGTGGGGAAGGGCCTTGGACTCTAAAACAGTGCTATGGACTGTAGCCAGGGCTTCCAAGCCTGTTGACACATGGTATTGGGGACATAGCTGGTGGTTGGAGTCACTCAACTGACATATTCATTACCAAAGAATAAATAGCGTCTTAAACATGCTTCAGCTTCAGCAGTTTGGCACACCTCACATGTGCTCAGACTAACGTCCATCCTTCTGTCCAGCTTGGACACAGCCCAAGCATGTGGTCTTAATTTGTTAGAAATTAAGGTCCGCACAGCCAATGGAGTACTTACCAATTGTGACTCCATGGGCATTAAAACATTCCATATTGACTTTATTGTTAAGTGTCTGACTCCCTTGCGAATGTTTTGTCCATAAGAGGAAGAAAGTGTGTGGGGGCGGGTGCTGATGTATCATCCCCATTCTCCATTTTCCTTTTTGCAGTTGATGGGTTAACCCTCAACAAGCCTTGTGACTTACTCTCTTATGCAATAAAGCAGACCACTTGAGGTGGGTATTTGTAATAATGTAACAGTCATAGCGTGCTAAACCCTTGCTATATGTCACTATAAACACTGTTAGTTATATGGGGTTTATTATTTAATTTAAACCTGAACATAACCATGAACAGACAGAGCTAAAGACTCCTCACCCTCCCACTTCTGGGAAAGCAACCTTGAAAGCAGCCATGAGTGTTTTTCCCAGTTGCTAGGCAGATGTTTGACCAAGTTTGAGACCTGAGGAGCAGGGTAAAAATTACCAACAGTGTTACATTTGGAGAACAGGCTTAGAAGAGTGGCTCTTCCGGTATTGCTGACAGTCTAAGATAATGTGGAAGCCAGCCCACCTTCCTACCTGTGGGGAGTCTGCAGAGAGCCTGCATGAAGGAGTGCTGATGATGGGAGGGGAGAGGGGTGTGTGTGTGTGTGTGTGTGTGTGTGTGTGTGTGTGTGTCTGTCTGTCTATGCTGACTGCTGAGCACCCTCAAGAAGAATTACTGACTCCTGCAAACCCAGTGTCTTCCTTTAGCTTGGGACCAAGCAGATAGTAAGGAGGCAGTTGAGCATTGTGCTACTCTGCTGCGGTCACATTAGACAGGATGGACCTGAACTGGAGAGCTGGCTGTTTGTCACACTGGTGGTCCTCATACCACATTACCCAGAGTAGTGAGGACCAGGGTCCTGAGATTTAGGGATCAGGCAGCCTAGTGCCAGGAAGGAGTCGGATACTTTAGTAGTAAGAGCAGAAATAGGAACTCTCGAACCTGGAGTTCAGTTATGTGCCTCCCTTCGCCTGCAGCTCTACACATCATGTTAATTCTCTCATTGTGTTATAAGCCCCACGTCTTTATTCTGTACTGGGTAGAAGGGCAAGTGTGGTTACCAGAGTGAAGGCAGTGTTGTGCAGCCATTCCTCTTCTCTAGGCCTGTAATGGGGAGAGAAGAAACGTGAGCTTTCTGAGTGATACCTTGTATTCTGCAGTGTTGGGTTTGATGCAAAGTATGTCCAACCCCACCTTAGGCTATAAGCAGCCGTAAAGGTTATAAAGCCATAAAGAAATGCCTCTGCAGAATCTGGCAGACTGGCAGACTCTAGCAGTGACCCTCGAAGTCAGGGCATTGTACTCCCTCCTGCCTCCTTGCCTCCTGCCTCCTGTTGGACTGCTCTATGCTCCAGAGTCAACAACAATGTTGACAGTTGGGTAATTGGTTTTGAAGTAACTGTTTCATACCACTCAATGTGGAGATCCTTTAGATGTGTTTTAGTTCAATCATAGTTAGCAGAAAACCTTTAGGAACAAACAATTAGGTTTATTTACTGAATGGTAGCTTTTCTTGACTGGTATGAAGGATTGAATGCTTATCAAGCAGGAATAAAAATACTCAGATAGATTTATAATAATTTTATTGAAATCAAGTAATAGCTAACTACAAGTCCTTCAAATGTTCTTGCCAATAAAAGAATGTGTGGGTTCTTCAGATTTTTTCAAATTATTTTTCTGAATTGGGTGTGTAAATTCTGAGCTAGTTCACCCTTCGGCAGCTCCTTTGCCCCAGTGGCAGCATCCAGATTGTTGACACAATGTGATGAGCTGGAAGAGCACACTTATCCACATGCACATCCTTGTTTCCACTCCCAGTCTGTTATCATCCTGGCTTTCAGACTGTTTGCTTCCTAGACTACCGTTTATTCCATGCAGAACCTAAACATCACTTAGGGTTTATTTCTGGACTTGGCATGAAAACCAATGTGTTCTCAGCTACTTGGGATAAACCTCTTCAGTCTAACTTTAACCACAGCATCTGTGTCTTTGAGCAAAACACAGAAGAAAATTGTAGCGCGGCCATCAGTGCCCTTGGCCGTCTCTCTGGCACGATTGTACTGAGGTGCTGTTTTAGCTGCAAATAATTCTTCCTGTGGATTCCGGAGGAGACTGAGATTTGTCTCTAAAGATTTGATTATGGCAACAAAAATAGAACAGTTTTTCCATCCTAAAAATGCAAATAATGCCAGACATGGTGGCTCATGTCTGTAATCCCAGCACTTGGTAGACTGAGGCAGGATTTAGCAAGTTCAAAGGGGACCTAGGATACATAGTAAGTTTGAAGCCAGCCTGGGCTACAGAGTGAGACCCTGCCTCAAATAACAAAGTGAAGTTAAACCCTTGACTAGACATCGTGGCTCACACCTGCAGTCCCAGCACTCAGGAAGCAAGAGTTTGAGGGAGACTAGCCTGGGCTATAAATGAGACCCTGTCTGAAAACAAAACAAAATAGACAAAGAATGCAAAGAAGTCTAGAGGGAAAAACAACCTCTTGGCCTGGCTCTTCTATCAAATCTATTTTTCCTCCCAGGGCTTATACTCATCAAATGAAAGCTGAATTTCTTCCTCTGATGTAGAAGCCTTGTGTCTGTTACTTCCCAGTCTGTTCATTAAAACCAGTGACTATTGGAGCTGGTAAGATGGTGAACAGATAAAAGAACGGAAAATGCCCTGCTAATAAAAGCAGCACTGTGGTGGTATATGAAACAAGGATTTAATGTCTTTCAGTGACAGCAGCAAACTTCAGAGTTGTCATTAGCATCTGCACATTCACAGACAAATACCTTTGAGTGTGGCACGTGAAGATAGGCAAACCCTGTGAACATACTGTTTCAAGAAACTGCCAGCAAATCCGAGGTCCTCAAACTTAACATCACAAAAGAATTGCCGGAGCTGGGAAACAGGGCATGGAAGTCCAAACTGTGATTAATAAGGACATAGAAAGAAAGAAAAAATAGAAAAGACAAAAACAGATCGCAATCAGGGAAGCACAAACATCTACTTGACAAGTTTTTTTTTGAACTTTAAAGACAAAAGACCGGATTTTGATGGCTGCCGAGGAAAAGAGAGAGAACATTTAGAGATATCCAGATAAGAGTAACTTCCCCTCTTGGGTTTTGGGAGTGAGAAGGATTTAAGGGAAACACACACACAAGTCTGTTTTAGAACACTGAAAGGCCTGGAGCAAGCTGTTAGGCATCTTCAACAGCAGTGAAGACTGTGGGAAAGCTGCAAAGGCCCAGCGGTCCCCAGTCAGAGCAGGTGTGGGTGGCATAGTCAAGACTGTGGCACTAAGTCCTGAGTTAAGAGTGTGATGTGTCCACTCTTACATGCCTCATTTGACCTAACAAACAAGATGGATACAGTCACCCCCTGGTAGAAATTATGTTACAGTGAGTCGGACACAAAGAAACAGGTAAATTATTTTATCCATTGCTATGAATAAGTATTGCATACTAGGAAGGCAATATGAGACTGCTCAGTGAGGAGTCAGTGAGATGGGCTAGCCGCACTTAGACAGTGCATGCATCTGTGAAGACAATGCTTTAGGCAAGACCTCAATACTGAGAAGGAGCTGGCCTTGCAGGGTTGTAGCAGGTCAAAACCACAAGTTTTGGTTGCTCACAGTATTCAGATCTAACCCCATGTAGTGTTTAGATAGTCAAAAGCTCTTGCGCAGGACCTAAGTTTGGTTCCCAGCACTCAGGTCTTGCAGCTAACAACTGACTGTAATACCAGCTCCACAGGATCTGGCACCCTCTGTGGACTCTGAAGGCACCTGCATACATGTGTGCATACGCATAAATACAAGTAAAAGAGATTATTTGAAAATGTTCAAATGTCATATATCCATTCATTGATTTAAAATACTGCATGTTCATTTTGTTCTGAGATTGTTTCTGTAACAATCAGTATAAACCTCTAATCAAATTATTTTCTTTGGTCCAGTCAAGGGATTGAAGTTTCTAGAGTCAGTACCTGGTGTATCTTAGTTTGCTTTCTATTGATGTGATAAAGACCATGACCAAAAACAACTTAGGGAGAAAAGGGTTTATTTGGGTTACGTATCCCAATTACAGTTTGTCATCGAGGGAGCTCTAATCAAGAGGTGCACCCAGCAGGAAGCAAAAGTTAAGTACTGAACAAAGGTTCTAAGAGTAGGGTTCCTTTTCCTTTTAGGGGCATTGTATTTTCTTTCTTGCCTTAAAAAAGAAGTAATTCATTGGTTTTCGTAGAATTGATTTAGCCATCACCACCGTCAAGTTTAGACCATTTATCACCCTGGAAAATAAGCCATATCCTTAGTGGTCATACTGGTCCTCCTCTCAGCCCTAACTAGGCGATCACTGATGTACTCTTTGCCTCTTTGAATTTACCTACCCTGTATATTTCATCTTAGTAGGACCACCTAGGAAGTGTTTGCATTTAAAACCAATCATATTTGCAAGGCTTATATGCAGTGTAGTATATACCAATACTTCCTGTCTTTTATGATGACATATTATCCTGTCATATGGTTATACCATATTTTATTCACTCATCCACTACTAGATGTTTGAATTTTGTGATGTTTTGACTGTTATGAGTATCCTGTGAGTGTTCATGTGTAAATTTTTGTGAGGACATATGTTTCATGTAATTGCCAGATTGAACTATAACTGAATATGTAACTTCTAAATTTTATTATATTTATTTACTTTATTTCATGCGTATGTGTTTACCTGCATGTATGCATGTGCACCACATGTGTGCCTGGTGTCTGCAGAGGTCAGAAGAAGGCAAGATCTCCTAGAACTAGAGTTATAAATGGCTACGAGCCACCATATGGGTGCTAGGAACAGGACCCTAGTCTTTTGTAGAAGCAGCAAGTGTTCTTAAGCTCTGAGCCATTTCCCTGCCCAACCCTCACCCCTTTTGGATTCGGTCCCACTATGTAGTCTTAGCTGGCCTTACTTTGTAGACCAGGCTAGCCTCCAGTTCAGAGAGATCTGCCTGACTTTTCTTCTTCAAGTGCTGGGATTAAAGGAGCGTACCACAAATTGGCCTGATCAATATTTAATCTTTGAAGAGTTACTGAACTGTTTTCCAAAGCAGCTGCACCATTTCATTTCCTACCACAAAATAACGAGGACTCTCTGCATCCTCATCAACACCTGCTGCTCTCTCTTCTCTAGCTGTGGCAGTCAGGGGCGTCACGCCACCCAACTACGCTCCCAGCCCTGAGTGTCGATTGATTCTGGCTCTTTGGTTATGAAGCAGGATCTCATTTTGGGTTTTATTTGCATTTCCAGCTGATGATGTTGAACATCTTCTTGACCATTTGCCTATCTTCAGAGAAATGTCCATGCGAATTCTTTGCCTACTCTTTTTAATTGGGCCTACTTTTATCGTCAAGTTGCAACAACTCTTTATATATGCTGTACTCTTGTCAGATACATAATTTACAAATGTCTTCTTCCACTGCGTTTTTACTTTCTTCTCATTGATATCTTCTGAGATAAAGACCATGTTCATTTCAGTTTAGTTCATCTTACCTTGCTGTGTTTTGGCTTCTTAATCTGAGAAGGTTAACTCAAGGTCAGTAATCCCAGCACTTAGGAGATAGAGGCAGGAAAATCAGGAGTTTAAAGTCATCATTAGTTATAACCGGGACGACATGTATTTTGCTCATATGTTTTTCTAGTAGTTTCACAGTTTTAACTGTCCGATGAAGTCATCAATACTTTACAATAACTGTTTTATATGGTATGAGTCAGGGGTACAGCCTCTTTTCTTTTGTGTGTGGAAATCCAGCTGCCCCTGCACAATTTGTTGAAAATATAATTATTTCCCCCACCAGAAAGTCTTGGCACCCTTGTTCTAAAACTTAATTACTTCACCAAGCATAGTGATACATGCCTGTAATCCTAGCACTCAGGAAGCAGAAGGATCAAAAGTTAAGAACTAGTCTGGAGCCAGGCGGTGGTGGCGCATGCCTTTAATCCCAGCACTCAGGAAGCAGAGGCAGGCAGATCTCTGTGAGTTCGAGACCAGCCTGGTCTACAAGAGCTAGTTCCAGGACAGGCTCCAAAACCACAGAGAAACCCTGTCTCGAAAAACCAAAAAAAAAAAAAAAACAAACAAACTAGTCTGGACTACATAGGAAGTTCCAGGCTAGTGTGTGCTACATAATAAAATTCTTTCTCAATCATCATCATCATCTATAGATATGAGTTCATTTGGGGACTCTGGTTCTAACTAATCCATCTATTACTCTGTCCTTACAGAGGAGTCTCCTTGCTCAGCAGCAGGATAAATGGGCAAGCTCACAGGCCAGTTACTATAGACAGCTAAGGTGAACATGAAGGGAGTTGTTGATAGGAAGTTCTTACCAGCATCTGTCTGGAGCCTAAGACAGGGGAGATAACCGAGGCTGCCCTTACTGTTATCTCTTGTAGACTACAAAAAGTGGGTGGGAACAAAAATGTGGGAAATGGCAGCTTTGGGGAGGCAGGGAGTGGTGTGCGTGCTGGAACATGCGCACATAGCCAACAGGCACACGTTAGGAGATTTGGTTCTGAAGATTACTTGGAATGCTGAGGATTAGGAATTGGGTGATAATGAGGTAGAAAATCCCATAGAATGTGTGTCTGCAGGCTCAGGTCATGAAGCCATTTTTACATTTAGAGTCGAGTTTAGTGACCTCTAAACTTTGTTTGGATTTGGCATCAACAGAAAAGTGTCTGTCCCCATAGCTGGAGCTGGCCCCTGATGACTTGTTGACAGGTCCTGTTTTCTGGCTGGTGCTAAGGCCAGTCATTTGGGGCTGTGAGATGCTGGACATCACTTGTCACTCGGGCCCCCAACAGGAAATCCTGATTCCTTTTTGTTTCGGAGAAGTTTGCTGACAAACACATTCATGTCTCCTTTTCCACTGATGCCACGGGAAATTCGCCATGACAAGTGTTGCTGCTTCTGATCCGAATGTGAACTCGTCACCACTGTGGCCCTGGCATATTTTATTAACATTTTTAAAGCATTATCAATCATGAGGAATGGCTGCTTTTTTCTAACCTTAAAGTCTTGACTTTCACTTGAAAAACCAAAACAAAGCAAAACAAACAAATATATATCTTGATGGTGGTAAGGCAGACATTTCTTAGTTTGTGTGGACAGCAACTGATAATTATAAAACCATTTCGCAAACTATTCCATAGACATTGGGAAACAAATGAGTTGGGAAAATGTTTCTTACCCTATGAGTATGCAACCCTGAGTTCTTTCTATATGTTAGCTCATTGCTCCTTGCAGAAACCCTCTGTGGTCTCATTTTACAGAAGAGAAGACTCCAGTGAGGCACAGCAATTTTTTTTTTTGCACTACTGAAGTTTTTATTCATGTGAATTGTTAAAAATGGGCATCTATACCAGTGTCAAATGAGGGTGGGAGAGGAAGGCAGGGTAGGCAAGGAGAAGGAATTCCCGTCCATTGGTAATAAAGCTCCAGGTTCATCCCATCATGGATTTCATAATCTCCCAGAGACACGTGGTCCTTAAAAATCATGTACCACTTTTTAAGAACGATCTTATTCCACTGGGTACCAGTTTAGGCCGCTATCAGTTTCTTCAAGTCCCCGATGGTGTCATGGTGTTGCACTTGACGTGGACTTTCTTCCCTAGACTGTCGTTGCAAACCACCTCAATCATTGTGGCTGGACCTCTAAACCCCTCGAACTTATCGACGACACAACTCCTACCTCGAACGCCGAGCTCTGGCCGATGCTAAGCAATTTTAACATCACTGTGCCACAAGCTCTTCTCACCACCACACCCCAAACTGTGTCTCCAATACTCACATCCTTGTAAAGTCTCCTCACCTTGAATCTGGTCAATCTGACCCTCTAACCTCACTCTTTGATCAGCAGAATTGAGTGGGAGGGGCTTCATGACGTCCCAAGTTTCAGCCACAGGAAGTCTCGCAGGTTTCACCTGGATCTCTCGGAATGTTTGCCTGGGGAGAAGCCAGGTGCTGTGCCCTGAGGCTCCTGTGGCTGGGGAGGCTCACCCCCATCCCCTGGAGAGGCTCAGCTAGCCAGCCACTCCACTGGCCTGACTCAAATGTGTGCGGGCACCGGGCACCACTCAACCAAATCAGTCAAGCAGTCGGGTAGCTCCAGTCTTCAGACCTCACGAGGGACCCCAACCAAGAACCACCAGTCAGTTCTCAGAGCTACCCGAGAAAATGGGTTTCTGTTTAAACCATGAAGACTTATGGCGACTTAAAGCAGCTAGCGAGAAGCCTGCTGGTTCTAGAGCACATGTTGTGACCCGCGAGAGAGATGTGCACAAACTGGGACACTTTGACCCTTGAGAAGGCAGCCTTCGGAAGCAATGTAGTCGATGCTTTCCTCTTTGTGCTCTCTCGTTTTTATGGCAACTTGACCCCAGCTAGGGTCATCTGGGAAGAAGGAATCTCATTTGAGGAAATGCCTCTGTGAGATTTGCCTGTAGGTGAGAGAGCCCAGCTCACTGTGGATGATGCTACACTTTGGTAGGTGGTCCTGGACTGTATAAGGAAACAGGCAAAATGAGTCAGTAAACAGCACTCTTCCATGGCCTCTGCATTACTTCCTGCCTCTAGGTCCCTGCCTTGGCTGTGATGTGGAACTGTAGGCTGAAACAAACCCTTTCCTCCCCAAGTTGCTTTTGGTCATGGGGTTTATCACGGCAGTAGAAACCCTAACTGAGACACGCTGCAGATACTAGATCTGTTTTTTCAGAGATTTTGATGGCAGCCTTGGGGAAGGCTATATGCCACCCTGCAACTCTCATATCAAGGACGGCAGAAGGAGGGGCAGGTGTTCCTGGTCAAGCTCTTCAGCCCCTTCTATGCATGCCCATTGCTTTAGATTTCAGCAGCGAGACAGTCGCTTGGCTGACTGTAGAAAGGTTCTGTGCAGGTGGAGGATGAGCCAAAATACAGAACAAATGCATGTTGAAACAGAGGCTTATAAAGAAAGTCTTGATATCCCACAGCCAGTGGTGTCCTACGATAGTTGTCTAGGCAGGTGTTGTCTCTGAGGAGGAGACACATAGGCTGGACAGACAGAATGGCAGGGAAGGGTGGGGCTAGGTAACACTGGTAGAGAGTTTGCCTAGGGATCTTGATGTGATCCCTAGGACCAACTAAAAAGAATGGGGAGTTTGCCTAACAGAGTTGAGAGGGGCTCTGCAGAAGATGCTGCATTGGCAAAAGCTAGTGGGGAGGGGTAATAAGATCTGCTGAGTTCAGGGTGCATTGCTGAGTAACCAAGAATAGCAGATGAGGCAGTCTAGGAAGGCCTGCAGGTGTGTGCCGGAGGCCTGGAGAAGAAGCACATAGATTTTGCTCTGGGAATAACAGGAAGCCATTGAAGGGTTATCTTTTTAACCTTCTCTTGATTACCCAGAATTATCATTATGAACATCCGGACATTCTTGCCTGCAGACTACTGGTTGATTTCTATTGTTGACTGTGTTTCTCTTTGCTTGATACCAGGGTGTTTCTGGGTCTTCTTATATCCAGCCCTGTTTTCTCTGCTCCCAGATTAATCTTGTTGTTGTGAGTGATTTTGTCAGACAGAAGAGGTGAGTTCCAGGCTGAGGCACAGTTGCCACCACCTCTTGGTACCTAGTTCAAAGAGACTGGGTGTGGACCAGAGGCAGCTTCTCAGGAATTCTGATGTAAGAAAGCCCCTTTTTTGAGGATTTGGGAGTAGCATTAAACCACTACTTCTGAGTCAGACACCCTGTAAACCTCTTCCACCCCAGACAAACGAAGCATAATGTTGGCAAATTTGACAGCTCTCCTAGACTTAGAGCTACATCCCTGGTGCCTCTCCTTCCTCTAGGAAAAGTCTCCTGAGCCAGCACTAACCAGTATCTCCCAGGGGAGAGCTGCCAGTGAGAGCAGAGGTCACCAGGTGACCAGGTAAAGGGAGCCATCGTCTGAAGCTGCTGTCCTCCGCCTGCCTCTTCACTCCATGCAGAATGCCCTCTACACATTTCAAATCTCTTTGGAAGGGAGGGGTCTTAAAAACTTCTAGTGAATATAAAGAAGATTTTTTTTTTTCACATTCTCATTTGTACTTTCCAAATGTTTAATAGCTTCCCCTGGTATAATGAGGCCTTTCTTTTCAGATTGCCTCAATCCCTACTGGTATATGTGGGAAAAAAACATATAGTAGTCTCTGCTCCACTCCTGGGGGAGACCCCTATGGTGAGTGAGATAATCACAAATGCACATTTCTGGGTAGTAGAGAAATGGCATTCTGAGAAATGCTTCCTGGAATAGCTACCATTTCCCAGACCCTCCCATAGACTGGGTGACCTAAGCAAGGTACTCTGCCACGCCAGGCCTCCATGCACCCTTCCACAGAACAAGAAGAAAATATTTCACCAGATAGTCCATGTAAATGCTTAGTGCTCCGTAGATGTCAGCTTTTCTCAGCAGCCATGAAGCACAGAGAAAGATTTACCTCAGGCTTCACAGTCTCTTGTGCAGCAGCTCCTCTCTCATCCAGACCAGCTGCGGATGTGGAAGAGCTAAAAACAAGAGGGCTGTCCAGGCACCTGTGATGCAGTCCAGAGAGACAGGCAGGCTCACAGTGGGGTCTGGAGGAGGCTGGTGTGAGCTCAGATCCCAGCACAGGGTCCTGAAGATAAAGGAGGTAATGTGTAGACGCCATTTAGCTTAAAGCTGTGGTAATGGACATGGTGGTCGCTGTTTATTGTGTAGAGATATGGTTAGACCCGGGATAGGCATGCCAGGATCTCAGTCACCCAAGTCTGGAACTTAGAGACAGACCAAACTTTTTTCCATTTGTTCTTCAGGGAACAAAAGGAAAAAAGGGGAGGGGTAAATCAGATATTTATACTAGAGTTAGGGAAAGCCAGGAGTTCAAGCAAGACTTGAGTTGGCGAGGCCTGCCACAGAGAGCCGCCAGGAAAGAATTATTTGGTGACAGCCCAATTCCTGCCACAATTCTAGTTTTTTCTCCCATGGTCCCCTTTTCCTGTACCTGGTGATGGCCCTCACATGTGTCAAGGCAGCTTCCTGGAGAGACCCCCCCTGCACACTTTTCACCTGGATTCTTTTTGTGGTTTTTTTTTTTCAAAACCATCTCGTTTTGTGTTTTTGTTTTTTGTTTTTTTTTTTTCTATTTTGAGGTAGGATCTCACTATATAACCAGGCAGTTTTAAACTCCTAGGGATCTGCCTGCCTCTGGCTCCACAACCACAGGCTTTATTGACTGTTTTGTACTGCTGGTAACTATAGCTGTAACATGAACTTGGCGTGGTAAAATAAGTGAGTCTTTTATCTTTGTCAGAGCCCATTGTGGACTCACGTGGTCCCTGCTGATTTGATCTGCTGTTTTATTTGTGACACAAACCCAGAAAATCTCTGAGCAATGTTTTGGCGAGCCAGAACTTAGTCGCTGGAGCTGATGGTCATCATCTGGCTGCTGCCCCGTGCTCCCAGATCGCTCACACGGTGCAGGGTGTTTCAAACTCAGGGCAGGGTGGGCTGGGGTCAGAAATGGCTGTTAAGGCCTTTCTTGTCCTGTCATCTTGGTTTGCCGTGTCTCTTTAGAAAACCGTGACTTGAGGAGTCATTGTTTTTTTGACCCTCTGAACCTGGGAATGACAAGATTCATTGTCAAGGTCAAAGCCTTGTTTGTCAGTGTCTGACCTTATCACACTTGGGTGGAGTCTGATGACATTGGCATTTTGCCTCAAGAAAACTCAAGTAATGTTTGCCAAACTGACTCTTCTGATTTATAGATGTATTGTGTAAGAGTTTCTTGTCTAATGTATACAAAGCCCACTCAAAAAATGAGAAATGGGTATTTTTCATGTGTGACACTGATTCCTTGATGTTGTTAATTTTGATACAATATTGGAAGACTAGAGCCAATCACTTTTTAAGCATCCTTTGAACTTCTGGTAATTTCTTTCAGTATAGAATTGTTTGGAATTGGGTTACAAGGAAATTAAACTTTCAAGACAAACTACCCCAATGAAAATATTCAAGGACCTTCAAATTAGACCAAATGCTGTAACACACAAGCTCCATATGGACGGAATATAATGAATGAGACTTGTTCCTTGCTAATTTTATTAGTTAATTATTCAGTACTCCTATAGCCCCCTTAGGCTGATCTTGTAATTAGTGAATGTATTCAGTGGACACTGAGCTAAACTGAGTTTCCCAAGCATCTGACTTTCATAGTCTCCTGTCCAGAACCATTTAGACAACTAGAAACTTCAGATTCAAATGATTCCTTAATGATCACCAGACTTATAGATGTGGAAACTGAGACCTGGCAACGCGGAGTAATTAGTAATTACCTGATCCAAGTGACCAGACTTGCATGTGTCATGTCGGTAGATTCTTAGAGGGATCTCCAGAAAAGAGCCTCAAGTGAGCGCATAGCATTCTGTCTTTTTCCAGTGCCTAGCGCTCTTTAAGTGAGCCTACTTCTTGACCTAATTTTCAACCTGAGATAGAAAGGAAGATAGGAAACTATTTTCCTTTTCACTTGGCCACACTACAAGAGTCTGTAGAATTCACTGGGCTAAGATTTACCTAGAACCTTCCTCTGTCCTGTGTTGATGGACTAACCCTGACGGTCTGGACACATTCCCACAAATATGGTCTGCCATTATCCTTACCACCTTCCCGAGGACTGGTACAGGCACATATGGGAGCAAAGGACACCCAAGTCCAGGCCTATGTCCCAGGAAAGAGGA
The DNA here is from genome assembly GCF_950005125.1 of Chionomys nivalis. Lineage (NCBI taxonomy): Eukaryota > Metazoa > Chordata > Mammalia > Rodentia > Cricetidae > Chionomys > Chionomys nivalis. The sequence goes on from NC_080094.1 coordinate 54,589,591, forward strand.
TTGGTTAGAAATAAGAATAAAGAGTTTATTAAGAAATGGAAAGTACCCCCGAGGGGAGTAAAGTCTTGAAGTTTAACCTCCATGACCCTTTATAGGACATTTAAATAGCAGCTGCTTCTCCGACTGCGGGCTGGAGTGGGGCAGTTCCCACGCATGCTTTGTTGTTACATAAAACCCAGCTAAGAAAGTGTCCCTGGTCTCTCTAGGCTGACTGGCTTCTTTCATGTGTTGATCTTTTTAGCTTTATTTATTCTGGATGTGTATTCCGTGGACACACCACACATGGCGCATGTGTGGTGGTCAGAAGACAGACTCAGGGAGTGAGTTCTCTCCTTCCGCCATGTGGGTTCTGGGTATATCACCAGCCTTGATATGTTGTTAGTCTCTGTGTAACTTTGTCCGGTCTCTATTCTCCTGCCACGGGGTGGAGAGACAGCCTGTGAGGCTGGCTTGTTTATTTTATAAGGAAACAGGCATAGACAATCTGATTTACAGGGTCTTGGACTGAATCCCAGAGGGAGAAAGATGGGAAGGGAAACAAGTAAACAGCATGAAGCCCAGGTCCTGTGCTTATCTGGACCTTGTTTGTATCCTGCAGGCCAGGTGTGCCGAGTGAGGAACTGCTCCAGAGCTCAGGCCTCTTACTGTAGCTAGTTGTGTCCCTGAGAGGTAGCCGTTACCCACTGAGATCTTTGAGGAAAACTTCACATTGAACTTCCACAAAAATAACTCTTCTCAGGGAATCTTCTTGTGCAGACCACAATGTGTTATTGTGGTAACCACCTGTGTTACCACAGAAGGTGTTCTCTCCGAGCCCTGCTGCTCCCAGCTTGTCCCTGCTCTGAAACACACAGCGAATGGGTGGGGTCTTCTGGGCAGGTACTACATAGTTGAGGAGATGCTGCTCCACCTTCAGGTGGTGAAAGGTATACCATTGCAGCCTATATCTTGAAAGTGCTAGAGATTGAACGCCCCCCCCCCACACACACACACAAAATACCATACTATAGAAGGAAAAAGAATCCTCAGTAATGTTCCTCCCTCCCCGCATCCCTGTGGAGCCACACAGTGGATAAAGGCACAGACTCTGGGGTCAGAAAGCCTGGCTTGGCTCCTGTTGCCCTGGGAAAGCACTGTGAACGTGGGGAAGTCAGGTGACCTCTCTAGTCAGTTCCTGTCTGTAGGTCAGGAGACGTGATGGCACACTGCAGGGGTGTTACGAGGACTGCTGAGATGAAGCCCTAGGAAGCTCTTGAGGCAAGACTGGAGCCAGAGCCAGTAAATTTGGACAGCTATTACGTATTTTTAGCCGTCACTCCGCTCTCAACAATGAAATGTTCAGAAAAATACTTTGTTAGCTGTAAAGCAAAGTCTGCCTGGAAACAATGCAGAGACTCCCCACAGGTCTAGCTGAAGTGGCCGTCATTGTTAACGCAAGTGCCCCTTTTTAAAAATAAGGTTAGCATGCCTAAGTGGGCCCAGATAGTTGCTTTTTATTTTTAGATGATTTACACTTCCTGCAGTTAGGAACAACCATTTTTTAGAACTGTTTAAACAACTATGTCATCCAAGTTGCCAAAAAAAATGATGCTTGTTCAAGTCAACGTGTTTAGCTAAGACATATTTGTGTGGTTTTTTTTTTTTATTTTATTGTGCTAAGAGTATTTAGCAGGCAATCTTAGTCTCTTTATAATTGTCTTTCCTCTGTCCCCCCACCTCTAATGGAAACAAACAGAAGTGCACTTATCTGGATGTTTGAATCGTGGGGCTCACACACGGACCACAGCACATATGTGGACGTCAGAGGACAAAATACAAGAATTAGTTCTCTCTCCTCCAAATGGGTCCCGGGGATCAAACTCAAATTGACAGAGACCTGGTGACAAGTGGCTTTACACACTAAGCCATCTCGCTAGCCCCCTTACCGAATTTTTACATCCAGTATGGAATTAACTCTGGGCATGGTGGTGTTGAGCCCATCTCTAGGGCTCACTCATGTGGCCCAGCTGGACTGTTCTGCCTCCTGGCTCTCTTCCCCAAGCCCAGCAGCTCCCATTCCCCTTGAGTCTGTGAGTCTGACTGTTCTGATCTCTCACGGGTAGAATCACACAGCATCTGCCTTTGTCTGCAGTCTGGCTCATTTCGTTTAGTATGTCCCCAAGGTCCATCCATGTTGTCACATTGCTGCAGAATTTCCTTTTCCTTTGAAGCGGAATGATATTTTACATTAGGAATATACCACATTTTCCTTATACATCATCCATGCATGGACTCTCGTGTTTCACGTCTTGCCTCAAAAATAATGCCACATTTAACATGGGAGTGCAAGCTGTCTATCTTCATTTCACTTCTTTTCTATAAACACCCAGAAATTAGATTACCAGGTCATATGCTAGTTCCATTTTTACTTTTTTTGAAAAATAAGATAGATTTATTAAACACTATGTTTAATAGTAGATCCCAGGTATGTAGTGGTGGACAGAATGAAGAGGGGAGCCCCCCACTGTGGGTGCTAAGAGCCAAGCTTGGGTCTTCTGGAAGAGCAGCACATGTTAGTAACCACTGAGCCCTGAATTTCCATCTTCAGGTCACTAAGTAGACCATCATAGACCACGTGCTATGAAAGGAAGAGCATTGGTGCTGTAGGAACCTGACTTAGATGGTGGAAGGCAGCTGCACTGGGATTTGGGGTAACAAACATAAGTAAGACCTCCCCTGCTCTCCGGCTTCCTGTAGTGTCTAGTCTAGTGGGTGCCTGGGCCAGGAGACACCCCAAAGCCTGGAGAAAAGGCCTATTGGGAGGCCACATGGGGGAAGTCCCATCCTGCTGCATTGGGGAGGGACCCCCATGGGCGGTCAATGCAGGCAGAAGGAAAATACAAAGGTTTGAAGACTGGAATATGCAGGTGCCTCTGACACACAACAAAGAGCCCTGTGTGTGTTTGTAGGGTATGGGGGGGTGAGGCACAGGCTAGTCATGAAGGCTTTACTCTGTAAACACTGATTCTCAGAGCACTGAGGGGACTCACAGTTTCGAAGAGCTAGGTGTCATTTGGGGGCCGGATAGGAGAGGAAGGAATCTGGGGTCAAGAAGGGCAATCTGGCTGCATGGGAGGGAGCATGACTGGCATTCTCAGTGCCCATCTCTAATGGACACTCACCAACTGGGTACTGGAGGACACGAGGTTGACCAGGAGGCCCAGGAGACCTGGGTTCACACTAACAAACCAACATAGAAGTTTTGTGGTAGAGTATCAGGGCCCCATCTAGAACCAGAACTGTTAACTCTGGGAGGGAGGACCAGTCTTTGCTAAGAGGAAAAGTTGGAGCAGGGGCTGAAGGCCATGCCAAGGCCACATGAGGACCCAGAGAGAATCTGGCCTTGGTTCTGACTGCCCTCCATTGTTTTACATCCTTTTATTGACACACGTCTTGTTTAAGACTTGTGTGATTAGAAATTTGGCTCTAGGGAGAAATTTAAGCCACCCCCCACCCCACCCCCATTAAAAATAGACTGCCAAATTTGCTTCCTCAGGTCCCCTGACTTGTATTTACCTGAGCCAGGGAGCAACTGCAAACCCCAGCTTCCATTTCCTGGCAGCTCTTTCTTTGGCCCAAATGAGGACCATAGTTTCCACAGGCCCTGTGACGGGAAACCCCTGATTGGATGGACGGGCCCCCTTCCTTCCTGACCCTCCCTTTGTTCCTGGAACGTGGAGCCAGGAATGCCAAGCTGGAATCTTCCGAAGGGCACATACCCTTTTCCCAGCTCCCAAAGCTTTCATTGGGGCTGATTATATCTCTCTTTTTTTGTTTCATATCAATAAAACTTCCACTGGAGGGCTTAAAGCGTTGAAATGTTTATAACTGAGTAGGGCCAAAGAGTTGGCTGAGTTGTGAAGAGTGCAGTTGGGCTCTTGCAGAAGACCACACTCTGTTCCCAGCACCCACATGGTGGCTCACAACCATCCATAATTCCAGTTCCAGAGAACCTGCTGCCACCTTCTCTTTAGCATGGGCACCAGAAATGTACATGGTGCACATATGTAATGCAGGCAGAGCACTCAGATACAGAAAATGAATTCAAAAGCAATTAAACAGATCTTTAAAAACCATCTTGATCATCAAACATACATGTTGCTATGTAATTTCTGCAGCCTGCACATACGCATGCATATGTGTATGCTCTTATAACATAAAATAAAATGTATCTCTTGTAACGGCAGTTTGGAAAGTTGTACCAAGTCTGTGCACACATGGAACCACTACCTTCATCAAGGGATAGAACTCTGTCACCCCTAGGAGGTCCCTCTTGGTTCCAGTCAGGCCCAGCCCCACCCCTGCTGTAGGCAGCACTCAGGTGTCACCTAATCTTGCCTGTTCTAGAACTTTGAGGTGAATTGCTTAGTGTGTGCTCTTCACTGCAATTCATGTGTCAGGTCGACCCGTGTTGCATGCACCCCTCTTTACAAGCCTTTCAAGAGACAGCTGGATTGTTACCTGAGTTTTATAAAGGCATCTTTTTTTTTTTTTTTTTTTTTTTTTGGTTTTTCGAGACAGGGTTTCTCTGTAGCTTTGGTGCCTGTCCCGGAACAAGCTCTTGTAGACCAGGCTGGCCTCGAACTCCCAGAGATCCGCCTGCCTCTGCCTCCCGGGTGCTGGGATTAAAGGCGTGCGCCACCACCGCCCGGCTCAGTCAGGCATCTTTTGATAAACGTTCCCTGTGACCTCACTGTGCCTCAAGCACTGGATACAAAAATTTGGTTTTTTACTATGACTAGTAGATGGCATTTTGGACAGTTTTATAAGTGCTAAGACGATTCTGAATGCCCCATGTGTTAAGAATGCAGCCCTAAAAGGCATGTGGGTACTGTTAGGGGCTCCATTTTACAAACAAGGTAACAAAGATTAAGCTGCTTGCACAAAGTCACAAAACTACTATGATGTAGGCAGGATTAGATTCAAGGCATCTCTCTGTCTAAGCCTACACTGCCTACAACAATGTGTACAACTATGAAGAAGATGGCCCCTGTGGTTAAAGAATTTATAAGCCCAAGAAGGGGACTGAAGAGATAGCTCAGCAGTGGAGAGCACATACTGCCCCTCCAGAGGCCCTGAGTTCTGTGTTCCCAGCGTCTACCTTGGGCAGCTCCCAACAGCCTGAACTCCAGCTCCGAGGGATCTGAGCCCTCCTCTGGCTTCCATAGACACCTGCACACATGTGGTATTCACTTATACAGACACATGCACACAGACAGACAAACATAAAATCTTTAGGGCCATGCATGGTGGCACATGCCCCTAATTCTGGAGGCAGAGACAGGCAGATCTCTGTGAGTTCCAGAACATCTTGGCCAATGCAGTGAGTTCCAGGCCAGCCAAGACTACATGATGAGACTCTGTCTTGAGAAATAAAATAAGGTTCATTGAGAGACCTGTTCCAAGAGAGTAAAGCAAAAAGTGATCAAGCAGGCAGGACACTTTATTGTCCTCTTGGCTGCACACAAGTTCACAGGTACACACATGTGCATATACCATACACACACACATACATACACACTTGCTATAATCTAGATAATCTTTTATTATGCCATGTGAAACTAGCCAGTTACAGAGGACAAATATTGTATGATTAATTCACATGCAGCACTGACAGCAGTCAGATTCATAAACCTAAAAAGGAGAATGCTGTTCTGAGAAACTGGGGAGATGGGGATCCAGCACAGCTCCAGGAACGGACCGCACTGAGTTAGTAAGCGAATGAAGAAAAGACAAGCACAACCAGATACACAGAAAACTGAGATTGGGTGGTCTGAACTCTTGACTGGAGAAAACAGCACCCTGGAAGCTCAGTGTGTTTATTATATCCAGTTTAACAGACAGACGGAGTTGTTGTACACAGCTGAACAAGACTGGGATATTACACACAGATAAACTAGGAGGCCCGGCTTATGGTGCACAGCTGGATGGAGGGGCTGGGTTTAGTTCATCTCTGCAGGAGCAGTCTCTGTAGGGAGCAGTCTTCAGGCCATAAACATTGAGTGGCAGGAGTGATGGTGGACATACTCTGAGTCCCTCTCATCCAAGGAAAGCTTTGCCATGCCTCTGAACCTCACCCCAGCAGGGGAGGCTTTGCCATTCTCCTGTGGGTCTAAGGCTCTGGGGTCTTTGATGTGGCCAGCTCATGTCAATAGTCCACATTCTCTCAGGACCTCGCTCGTTCAAGGCTCCCCATTCCCTATAGAAGATATAGAGATTTAGTATTGAATGGGTTTAGAGTTTTAATTGGGAGGATGAAGACGTTTAGGAAATGAGTGATGGCTGTGCAACAGGAAGACTAGAGTCTTACAAAATGACTAAAATGGTTAAAAATCATTATGGTACATACGGGCAATTGAACAAGCCAACCTTTCCCACTTTTGATAACTCTGTGCTCTCTTCTGAGATGTTCAGTGGTTTCTACTCTTGATTGTGTTGCCTGGTGTGTGACAAGCAGTCCTTTTTATTACCTGTTCAATGGCACAAAACTACAGCTCCCATTGTTACTTTAGAAAGAGGAAATACAGACAGGGCCATTGCTCCAGAGATGTGTAACGGCTTCACCTAGCGTGGACTTGCGTAGCAAGGATCTCACCTTAGCACTGGAAGCTACTCACCGCCTCTGTGCTTGATATCTCTCTGTCTCCGTCTGTCTCCCTGTGTGTGTGTGTGTCCGCGTGCGCCCGCTTGCACGTGCACCTAAGGATCCATCCAACCCAAGTCCTCATGTGTGCTCTATCACTAAGTTAATCCCCAGCCCAGAATCTTATTGTTTACAAATTGTAAATTTTAATTTAGGCTGTAGTTTAACACATGTTGCGTCACAGCAACTAATCATCTGAGGTGGCCTGAGAGGAAGAGCCACCATGTCCGCATGGCTATGCCGACATTAGCTATACTGCTCTTTCAACTTACGTACAAGGATGACAAGCTTCCTTTGGCTTATATAGTAATACCTATTTCAAAATCAAACAAACAGCCAGGCAGTGGTGGCACACACCTTTAATCCTAGCACTCGGGAGGCAGAGGCAGGCGGATCTCTGAGTTTGAGGCCAGCCTGGTCTACAAGAGCTAGTTTCAGGACAGGCTCCAAAACTACAGAAAAACCCTTCCCCGAAAAACAAAACAACAAAAAAAATAAAACAAACAAAATAAACCTATTACTAACTCTAGTTTCTTGTATATCTGCTCCCTCTCCCATACTCATTTTTTAAAGGGATGAAAACTTTAGTCCACAAACCTCTTCACTTTTCCTACAAGATCATGTTTCCCTGGGCACTTCCTCATCCACCCTAGGACCCACACTCCATCCCCAGCCAGCATCCCAGGTTGATACTAACAGTGTGGGCTTTTGCTGCAGCGTGTATCCATAGGATGCTGAGCACTGCCTGGCATTTAACATTTTATGTGAATGCTGTCATTCTGTGGTCATCTTTTTTGATGTTTAGGTTTTTTTGTTTTTTTGTTTTTCTGGGTTTTGTTTGTTTTTTGTTTTTGGGTTTTTTTTTTTTTTTTTTTTTTTTTAGATGAGGGTAACTTTATAACCCAGGCTGGCCTCAGATTTGTAGCATTCCTCCTGCCTTCTCTTCTCAAGTGATAATATCTTGCATATGAGCCACCATGTCTGACACTATTCATCTCTTTGAAACCAATTTCTACCCAGTGCTTTCTTGTTTATTAAGGGTAGGGTTTTTTGGTTTTGTTGGGTTTTTTGCTTTTTGTTTTTTGCTGCTGTTATTGTTTTTTTTTTTTTTGCTTTGTTTTTGTTTAGGGAGAGGGTTTATTTGTTTGTTATGCTTTTTTTTGTTTTGGTTTTTGGTTTTTTGAGACAGGGTTTCTCTTTATATCCCTGGCTGCCCTAGAACTAGCTCTGTAGATCAGGCTGGCCTCGAACTCACAGAGATCCTCCTGCCTCTGCCTCCAGAGTGCTGGAATTAAAGGCATATGCCACCACCACCTGGTTAGGGTTTTTCTTTTAAAGATTTATTAAATTTTTATATTATTAAAGTTTTATATGTACAAGTGGTTGCTTGTATGTAAGTCTGTGTACCATTGTATATGTAGCACCTATGGAAGCCAGAAGAGGATGTCAGATCTCCTAGAACTGGAGTTACAGGCAGTTATTAGCTGCCATGTGCTAGGAACCAAGCCCAGGTCCTCTGGAAGAGCAGCCAGTGCTTTTTACCATTGAGCCGTCTCTCCAGCCACCACCCCCACAGGTATTTTGCTGTAGTTGTTGTGTGTGTGTGTTTGTACAGACTCAGCCTGCTGACAGGTTATCTAGCTTATTCTTTTTGCTGTCTGGTATTTTCTTATCTGAATAAATCAAGCTTGATATTTTCTTAAAAATATTTTCAGTAAGCAAGGTACACTGTTAAAATTGCGTGGTAGCTACCTCAGTGCTCTTGGCATCATTCTCTAGACTTTGGCATGTTTCTGGGGTTATTGGGAATAGGAAGGCAGAGGGAGAGGCGACTGCTTCAATGGAGACCGTGGCTCTGCAGCTGAGCAGCCTGGGAGTAAAATAACCTTTGGGTATTGGCCTCCTGTGTGCCTCTCCTGGGAACTTGCTTCCTTGGCGGAGATGGCCGAGAGTCTTGACCTCAGGAAGAGTGTTTACTTAACTGCTTGATTTGGAACAGATTGGTAGGTGGCCAAACACGACCAATGGAATCTGTTGTGGCCCTGTCCATTTTAAAGAGGAAATTGGCAAACGACCATATTGTGTGTGACAGATGTTTAAAATACTTTTTAAACACATGTAAGCTATAAAAAGTCCTCATGATAAATATCAATCACAGCTTCCCCCAGACAACCCTTGACCTCCTCAGCACTCTGTAAACTGTAAACCTCCGTTCCCGTGCTTGCTGGACACCCTGGAAACGCAGGTGGCCTCCAGGCTCCCTTCTTCATCTCAGATGTTTTCTGGAAAGTAAGTCCTGTCCAGAGAGTGAGCCTTTAGCCCACGGCCTTCGGTGCCAGGACTGGAGGTCAGTTCTGCCCCTCACCCAAAGACCTGTGCTAGGTGTGAGGTCAGAACCATGAGTACCAAGTCAGTTTGCCTACACACAGGGCTTCATCAAGCTGATCAGAGGCCCCATTTTGTCCCTTTCCTTGGGAGGTTGCCAGATCCCCAGCATTAGCTACGTGCATGCAGCCCAGCCATCTGATGAGAGATGGTTTTCAAGTCGTAGGCCCTGCTGCCTCAGATTCAATGCTCTTCTTCACTGGCGTTCTCCCACGGCCATGCCCCCCAGAGTGTTCCGCACACTGACAGAGCTTTCTCTCCACCCAGGGTATGACTTCTGCCAGGTCCTACAGTGGTTTGCTGAGCGGGTTGACAGGATCATCCTACTCTTTGATGCTCACAAACTGGACATCTCGGATGAGTTCTCAGAGGCGATCAAGGCCTTCCGGGGCCAGGATGACAAAATCCGAGTGGTCCTGAACAAGGCTGACCAAGTGGACACCCAGCAGCTGATGCGAGTCTACGGGGCCCTCATGTGGTCTCTGGGCAAGGTCATCAACACGCCCGAGGTGCTTCGAGTCTACATTGGCTCGTTTTGGGCGCAGCCTCTGCAGAACACTGACAACCGCCGGCTCTTCGAGGCTGAGGCACAGGACCTCTTCAGAGACATCCAGAGCCTGCCCCAGAAGGCTGCAGTGCGCAAACTCAATGACCTCATCAAGCGGGCGAGGCTGGCCAAAGTAAGCATCAGATGACAGGGTGGGCCCTGGGGCTGATGCTGGATTGCACTGCTATCCCCTGTATAGTGGGCAGTTCATCCAGAAAGCTCAGGGAGGGAATGTGATTTGGTGCACTCCTTTAATCCTTTAATCTGCTGCTTGGGCAGCAGATCCAGGTGGATCTTTGTGAGTTTCAAGGCCAGTCTTGTCTTTATAGGAGTTCCAGGCCAGCCAGGGCTATGGTAAGACCCTGTCCAAAAAAAAAAAAAAAAAATCATCATAATCTTGCTACACCATTAATCTCAACATTCAGGAGATAGAGACAGGTGGATCTCTATGAGTTTGAGACTAACCAGGGCTGCACAGGCTGATTACACTCATTGAAACTTGTTTTTTTGTTTTTTTTTTAAAGATTTATTTATTTATTATGTATACGGTAGTCTCAGTACTCTGCCTGCAGGCCAGAAGAGGGCACCAGATCTCATTACAGATGGTTGTGAGCCACTATGTGGTTGCTGGGAATTGAACTCAGGACCTTTGGAAGAACAGGCGGTGCTCTTAACCACTGAGCCATCTCTCCAGCCCCACTCATTGAAACTTGGTCAGGAAGTGGAGTCAACTCTCCTTCTCTTGGTCTTCTGGTATAAAACAAAAAAAGCGGTGGATTGGGACTGACTTTGGTCTGGCCATGGTGTACTGGGTCAGCCTTCTGGGGTCCACCACAACTGTGGTTCGTTTAGTAGACACAGATTTGGCATGCCCAGGCCAGAGCTAAAGAGTCATCTGGTGGAGGAGGAAGTCCCAGAGCACCCTTACTATAGAGGGAGGAACGGTACTGATCAAGGAATGGGTACTTGCCCGTATGACCTGAGAGGATGGTGCCTAGGTGCCTGTCAGGAAGACAGGATGGCTCCCCAGAGGATCACGGACCTTCCGACACCTTCTCATCAGCCGTCTTCCTACTGCAGCCAAATGTGCATGTTCCTATGTCTGAAGAGACCTGCCCCTGGCTGTCACTGCCCAGGACACACAGTGCTACAACCTTCTGGTTCCCTTTCTTACACCCCAGGGTGTACATACTTTTCCTCTGTGTGTCACCAAGCTATCGAGTCCAAAGGGTGCTGTGTGAGTCACCACTCGCTGTCCTTTCTTCCTGGTATAAGCTACTTCTTCTCAGAACTCTAAGCCACTTTATTCTGTCCTGCAAGGCAGTTGCTCTAGCTAGTTCGTGAAGCCACTTAGCTGCAGCTCTTCTGAAAGGCCTACTACCCTAGGCCTAATGCATGGTAGCAGGAAGTCTGTCTCATTTTGCTTGTTCAATGACCCTTTGACACATGGTATTTCTCTGTTCTAGCTGTTATAAATTAATTTAATTTCAGGGTATATAAAAGTCTAAATTAGTTTTGTAATTGTTGGTTTTTGTTGTTTGTTTATTTGTTTGGTTTTTTTTGAGACAGCGTTTCTCTGTGTGACCCTGACTGTCCTGGAGTTTGCTCTTTAGACCAGACTGGCCTCAAACTCAGAGATTTCCCCTGCCTCTGCCTCCCTAGTGCTGGGATTAAAGGCATGCACCACCACACCCTGGCTAGCCTAAATTATTTTCTAATCAAAGCTAGTAGCTCCTGTAGACTTTGCAAATTTCACGGGATTTAATGTCCATGGACATTTTAAATTTGCCAGTTGCTGCTGAGGGGCCAGTGACTGAAGATACAGCTATATTCAGCTATAGGGAATAAAGGTGAGAGAGAAAGGGAATGAGAAAGAATATGTGCTGGAGAGAGAGAAAGAGAAGGAATGTGGATGTGACTGGATAGAGAGCTGCTGGAAATGCTGAGCACCACAGCCTGTAGTGCTCCCGCCATCCCTGAGCCCCTGGAGCAGACCAGCGTGGTCTAGGTTGGGGAGAAACAAAATGCCTCTGTGTTCTGATACTGAATAATGGAAACCCTTGTGCAGATGTGGGGGCGGATGTTCAAATCTGCTGAGCTTACTTAAAGGAAAAGAAATAGCATATTCTTTTCTTCCTAAGAATAGTATCTGGCTTGTTCCTTTTCACAGAGGAAAATGTTTGTGGCACATCGACTTCCATCACCAGCTCCCCAGTGCCATTTGCACGTGATATGTCGCAATACCAGCTGAACATTAGGACAGGAAGCTGCCTGGGCTAGCTAAGAAGCAGAACTGAACACAGTGGCCCCTTACGTGGTACATGCTAAGTGGGTGCTCCATGAAGCTGTACCCCTAGCCCTCCTGCTGAGGTTGTAGGTTCCACTTTTGAACTTTGTCGTTTATTCTTAAAGAAGCAAGGAGCAGCCTGGAGGTGTAGCTCCACGGGTAGGGTGCTCGCCTAGCATGCACAGAGCCTTAGATTTGATCCCCAGCTCTACACAAGTCAGCTGTGGGGTACATACCTGCCGTCCCAATGGGACAGAAGGCTCAGAAGCTCCAGGTCATCCTCAGCTACGTATTAAGATTGAGGCTAGCCTGGACTATGTGGGATTCTGCCCAGAAAAACACAAACAAAAATGTGGGGAAGGGGTAGGCAAGAAACCACTGAGTCACCCTGGACTACTTATATTTCCTTATAATGCTTTGATACGGGCATGGTCATCTTTCTCTTGGCACAGTTTTCCTTCTCCAGCAAGAAAAAAAATGCTTAGAAGCCACAGAGTTTGCTTGATAATATCAGTTACTTGACAGTTGGGCATCCTTATCCTTACTTCATACATGAAAACCTGACATTCAAAAAGCAGTGTAATTTCCTGGAGCTGTTTGACAGCCTGGGAATATTATAGAAAACACATCCCAAGCCCAGGTAGTCTGCTTGGTCCAGAAAGTCCTGATCTATATCCAGCATAAACATCTTCTGCAATATCTCCTTACTTTACGCTCTTGTTTTATATATTAATCTATAATTCTGCTTATTCTAGAAAATTCTCTATCGACAAAAAACCTACAAGGGATATTGTAAAATATGGGATGGGTAGGTTTTTAGATATTACCTAAGAGATAGGAGATCTGAGTCAGCTGATGGGATAATGATTCCAAAATTCATGGCCCACACGGGGGAAGCAAATGTAGACTCATTTTTTTAAATGCTCATAGCAGATTCATTTAGAATAGCCAAGATGTGGAAACACCCCAGTGGCCGTGTATGTAATGATGGTACTCAGTACTGGAGAAGAATGAATATTGATATGCAAAACAACATGGAAAAGTCTGAGCAGTAAGTTCTCAGCAGCGTGTGCCGTCTCTCCACCCTTCTCCAGGGGACATCAGCCCATCCCTACCCTTCGCTCCTCTTCCCACCCCGGACTTCACCATCAGGTGAAGCACCCGTTTCCCATGCTGCCGGGCCATGCAGTGGTCAGTTAGAGTTCACATCTGAAATAGTGGTGCACACTCCTGTAATCCCAGTGTTTGGAGACTGAGACAGGAAGATCACAAACTTAAAGCCACCAGGACTATATAAGGAGGGAGCAAGACACCAAGGACTGACGGTCTACCTCAGTGGTACAGCAGTTCTCTAATGTGCTCAAGGTCCTGGCTTTTGTCCCCAGTACAGGGGGGAAAAGGAAGAAAAAAAACCAGACTAAGGGGTGGGAAAAGACTGGATGAGATAGCATGTATAAGTGTCCTGTGGCTGCTTTACCACAGGCTGAATGACAAATAAATTCTCGTAGTCTGCAAACCAGAAGGCCAAAATCAAGGTGTTAGTGTTCATACATCCTCCGAGAGATCGAAGTGTCCTGAGTTCTGGCTTCCTTGGGCTCAGTGGCCTGTGTTTTTATCTTAACCACTCTCACCATAATACAGGATTTTAAAATACAAACAAAAAGCTTGGAGATTGGGTAATTTTACTGTCTTTTCTATTTGTGTATTTTCTTTCTTTTTTTTTTTTTTTGGTTTTTTGAGACAGGGTTTTTCTGTAGCTTTGGAGCCTGTTCTGGAACTAGCTCTTGTAGACCAGGCTGGCCTCCAACTCACAAAGATCCGCCTGTCTCTGCCTCCGAGTGCTGGGATTAAAGGCGTGCACCACCACCGCCCAGCTCTATTTGTGTATTTTCAAAGTTTTTTTTTAAAGACTTATTTATTATATATACAGTGTTCTGCCTGAATATAAGCCTTCAGGCCAAAGAGGGCACCAGATCTCATTACGAATGGTAATGAGCCACTATGCAGGTGCTGGGAATTGAACTCAGGGCCACCTGGGAGAATAGTCCGTGCTCTTAACCATTGAGCCATCTCTCCAGCCCCTCAAAGCTGTCTTCTAAGGAACAAGAGACTGTCCTGTGCTCTGGGTTAGCCTCCTTGTCTTCCTCACCTTTTGTCAGAGGGAGGCAGCTGCCAGAAGTCTGTTTGCTCTGAGACGCCAGTCAAAGCTTACCGCACGGTTCTTCAGAGTAAGCTATTTTAGGAAAGCCTACATATGAGTTTGGGAAATAAAGTGTAGTTTTATTCTTCTATTAACCGTTGCAGACCTCAGTTTTCTTTACGGGATAAGCAAACTCAAAAGTGAGACAAGCATACCGGCAGACCCCATTCTGCACAAGGCTAGGAACGGCCACCACCTACTTGGAAATCTTCACTCAGCAGGGAAGCAAAGCAGCTTTTGAGGAAGGAGTGGTGGAGGTTGAGAGAGGAGAGCTCTAGCTTTCAGAGGTCACTAGAGTTCCGTGGAATTTAGTTTGCTCTTCAAAGACGCATTTCCCTCTTAGTCACATGTGACATGTGGGGCCTAGCTTTCCTGTTTGCAGTGTCAAATTCCTTTTTGGAGAAGCTGGGCATTTTGTAGCTCATCAGGCAGATACAGGCCGAGAGTGTGAGAATCGCCGTTCAGTGTGTGGTGATGCGCCCTTCAGTGCTTATCCACTGAGAGCTTAAAATAGCTCCATCCCTGCCTGGGCTTTGTGGATGTCAGTGCCCACGCCTATATATGGAAACCTGTCTCTCTGAAGGCTGACCTCAGATGCCTGCCTCTAAAGGCCCCCTTAAGCCCTCTTTAAGAGTGTTAGAATCACATGTGGTTTGGGTACCAGCTTTGATCTGAACAGAATAACAAACCCTTGTTCAGTAAGACTTGGCCGCTTCTCTCAATCTCACATTTTTTTTTACCTAAGCATTTTGTGGGTCTCGAGTTTATTATTGAGTGTTTTAAGTGGGACAGGTGGGAGATAGGTTTCTCTGGGTAGCCTAGATTGACCTGGAACCCGCTGTGTAGCCCAGGCTGACCTCAACTCATGGCAGTCCTTCTGTCTCAGCTTCCTGAGGGCCGAGATTACAGACATGAGTTACCATGCCCAATATTAACTGGAAAAAAATGTTACCATAAACCCACAAACAACAGTCTCAGTCTGAACAGAGGAATTTCAGACAGTTTATTGTCACTGCACGGTGTGACATCAGGCATAGTGCAAATTACACTTGTATGTTCAGAACCAAAGCTGCTGTGAAGTCACACAGTGTCACAGTGAGAAACACCGTAGAGTCATCCCAGGCTTGATGTGGAGTTAGTCTCTGGGGGTGTGCATTCAGAAAGCTTGAACTGCTGTCAGATATTCTTCACCCTACATTCAGTTTTAAGGGGTTGTTCCCTAAGCAGTAACCATACAGCCCAGCATGTGTGTATCTTCAGATGGCCTCTGCAGTGCGTGTGCTTGCAGATTCTGCTGGGCCCACCAGTGTGCATGCACACCCAGAGGCCCTCGGCTGAGCTCTGGGATCCATCTCCTCGCTCTCCCCAATGTCCTTCTTCCCTAAGACTCTAATGAAGTCTGTTATCTTCAGTAGCATTTTCCAGTCTACGTGGCTGCTTTATTTTTTAAATCGTTGCTCTGTTTTTCATCCTTTCCTCTGTTAGCTATTTATTTGGCTTTTGAATTACTCTGTAGACTTGAAGTTCTGTAAAGAAAACTTTTGTAATGAACACAGCTTACTGACCTGAAGTCGGAAGTGGAAGAATGGAAGGACTGAGAGGAGGAGGTGACACGGGCAGACAGTGCAGTGCCCTCCTGGGGAGACTGCTCGCCCTTCCGGGTTTGGGAGCCCTGTCATCCCAAATGTCTGTCACGTTCTACCTCCCGTTGTCTTCCTGGGCCTTCCCTCTTGCCCAGCCTTTGATGTTGGGGTTCTCTCTGCTCACCGTCACTGTGTGGTCTCAGCATATTGGGTCCCTCTGGCCCTTGCTCAAGTCAGGCCAGCTCTCTGGAGCTCTGGAACATTCTTGCTCCCTTTAGGCAGCCTGGCTCCTCACCTTCTCTTGTGGTCAGAACCAGAGTTCTGTGTGGGAATGGGTCTCATTTATCTCTTCTCTCGAGTAACGTGGTGTGTGCTCACCCGACATATCCCCCTCAGGTACATGCCTACATCATCAGCTATCTGAAGAAGGAAATGCCAAACGTATTTGGAAAAGAAAGTAAGAAGCGGGAACTTATCTTCAGGCTTCCGGAAATCTACGTGCAGCTGCAGCGAGAGTACCAGATTTCTGCGGGGGACTTCCCTGAGGTCAAAGCCATGCAGGTACTGGGAGCCCCCCATTACAATGTCAGGAGGAGGTTGTGGGAATGCCACAATCAATGCCTAGCTGGTTATAGGGAATATAAGAAAGTCTCAGTTTAATGAAGGAGAATTCAATGAAGTCACCTTCCTAGTGGTGACCCATGATGATGGCCTCCTATGACTAAAGCAGCTGTTGTTTGCCTTCCAAATGTCTTTTTAAAGGAGAGAGAATTAGCCAAAGGGCAGTGAAGCTCACATGAGAAAGACAGTCAGCCTGGCCTCGTAGGTGATGCTCAGAGTTGGTTCTGAGGTTGAGGTGACCCTGGGTTTTCAGAATCCCAGAACTTGAATGGAAATAGAGCTGGGCTTGGCTTTGAAGGTCCTGCATGGCTCCTGCAGCCATACAGTGAAAAGGGTGTGCTTGGACAGGCTGGCTGCTGAGCACCGAGCTGGGGCCCTCGATGGACAGGCTGGCTGCTGAGCACCGAGCTGGGGCCCTGGACATAGCCGTAATTTGCTGTATTCAGCAGTGTTCTGCTGAAAGCCTAGTGTGGTGGCCTCCAGCCTGATTGCAGAGTCTCCCATTAGCTCTGGGCAGTTCTGGGAAGCCATAATGGGGCTGCATTCAACTGCTTTGGCCCAGTCAGTGTCCGCTGCCCCACAGGGATGGGATGTCGTTTGGAGCAAGGTCGCCACCTTCTTGTCCGGTGTAGCACACATCTGCACAGGGCACTGTCCTCTCTGTTAAGCAGATGACATGAACTCAGGTGCTTACAGCTACCAGCCGTGTAGCCACATGAGGAGGAAGCCATGTCATCTTGTCATCATGTCTGCTTGTCTCCTCACATTAGTGGATTCCCAGAGTATGTCTACCAGGAGGATGATTCTGCAGGTGCAGAGTGCAGGCTTGTGGGGCCCTGTAGCCAAGGAAGACTGAAGACTGTATGGCCTGCCTATGCGGGGATGTCCTATCTAGCTCAGTAGTCACTGTCCTATGGGAATATGAGCCCTCATGGGCATAAAAGAAGCTAAAGTCTAGATTTGTATGTAAATTAATCGCCTTTCAAATTGGTCTCAAATTCTCAAAAACTCCTAGGCAGACTAAATGTAGGTTTTACCCTAAGACCAACTGTTATATCTTTCACCCCAAGCTGTACAAGCCAAGGAGAATGGCCCAAGTCAGTGGGTGTGCAGCTAAGGTTGGGCCTCAGAGGGGAGACGGGGAGGAAGGACTGGACAAAATAGGAGTGAGATAGCGTCAGTCATGAAACACTGAATGGCTGGTGCAGGGCAGGGTGGGAGGGGTTAGACTCACCGTCCTGGTGATAGCTCTTTGTGCCTGGCATCAAGGGTATCAAGGTGGGTGCTTCTGGTATGATCTGATCGCAGGATCTAGCCAAATCGTTTGTTTCTTTGTTTAATTTATTCTCTCATATAATGAATCCTGGCCACAGACTCCCCTCTTCCCCTCCTCCCAGACCAGCCTCCTGTCTCCCCCAGATCTGCTGCTCCTCTGTTTCCCTTCAGAAAAGAGCAGGCCTCTCAGGAACGTCAACTGAATATAGCATAACAAGGTGAAGCAAGACTAGGCGCAAACCCTCGTATCAAGGTGGGATGAGGCAACCCAGTAGGAGGAAGATTGTTTCGTGACAAATATACAGACATATTTTTTTCTTTCTAGCAATAAAGTAGGTATTCTGTTCAGAAGAGGAATTACTTTTCTACTGGTCACAGGATAACTAACTTGAGGGCTAGTGCTTAGTTGACTCCCAGAGACTTCTTTTTGAGTTTTTTTTTTTTTTTTTTTTTTTTTTGGTTTGGTAGCCCTTGCTGTCCTAGAACTCAATCTGCAGACCAGGCTGGCCTTGATCTCACAGAGATCCTCCTGCCTCTGCCCCCCCCCCAGTGCTAGAATTAAAGGTGAGCATCACTACCACCCAGCTGGGACTTTTTCTTTTATACTCAGGTTGTGCCCTGCATCTCATGGCACAGCTGGAGAACAGCTGTTTCCTCGTACCCTTCATAAGGAAACTTAGTATCTTGGCTTAAATGAAAGCTGTGAAGGAGTGCCCACCCTGTACATGACACCACGTATATACACTCATTAGCTGTTGGTACACTGCCCATACTACACGGTGACTCTCTGGGCTCTCACATGGCCTGTAGGTGGGCTCCCATAACAGAGCAGACTCGGGAACAGTAGCTGTCCGTGAAAATTAATCGGGCCTATCTGGGTCAGAGGATGCCCAGGCTTCCAAGAGCTGGGGCAAGGGATAATCATTGGGGTGTGACCCCAACCATTAACTTATTTTGTTGCTACTTCATAACTGTGATTTTGCTACTGTTATAATTGTAATGTAAATATCCGATATGCAGCCCCCAAAGGGGTCGTGACCCACATATTGAGAACCGCTGATCTAGACTGCAGTCAGTGCTCTGTAAATCCATGCTGAGCATTCTCCTTTCCCTGAAGCCGTTGATGGTCTACCATCCTCAGCAACAGGCATTCAGTTAACACCACTGTGTGGGGGTCAGAACTAGAAGCTAAAGCTTAGGTATTACAGTCATGACCTGGGCATATTTTAGGGTCATGAGGACAGTTCATCACAGCTGGCTTTAGGTCTCTGTTCCCCCTCTCTAGAGTTCCCTGGTCAGGGGGTGTCACATCTATTACACTGAGCCAAGTGTGTGTTTCTATTCCCTTAGCACCAGGATAGGCTGGCTATGTCTGTCCTGTGTCCTGTCCCAAGGGGCGCTTGCCTATGGGACAGTAATGACTGTCCTGCAGCTTGAGAACACTATACTGTGCTCACTCAGTTGTCCTGAAGAATTTGACCTCCATGTGGATGAGTTACCATGTTTAAACAGCAGAGGGCAGCAGAGCCATCCCCATCTGCTCCTCTCTATCACACATTTGGAAACTGCTCTGGTGAACTGTGGGAGTAACTGGGTAAGGATGACCCAGCTTGAGACCGGGCTAGGAACCTACTCTTTGGAAGGAGCAGCCCCAGGATACTGGCCCCAGTGGTACACTTGTTGATCTCTTTGAATCCTGACTGCATGACTATCCCAATGAAAGCGATTGCTGTCTTAGGCCTGCCCTGCTGGAGGGCCGTAGCTTGTCCTCCCCACTGCTGCTTAGGTCTGTGAGGACCTGAGTTTCCTTTCCTGTGCGCTTTCTGGGCAGATGTAGCTGCTGCTTGCTAGTCATTCCTGCAAAATCGTGGCTGTTGCCCTTTGTTTCTTCATACAGTCGCCGTCAGAATCGCTGGCCTCTGCAGGCTGGTAGACAGTTTGGGCAGACATAAACCCCACGTGTCTGTCTGCCAGACACAGGGACTCTGTGTGCTCAGGGCTCAAACTCGGTGTTCCTGCACCCAAGGGAATTCAGACCTCTTACCCAGTAGCATTGGAATTCTTATGTGGGAAGGCCTATGTCCTTCCTCCTCATCTGGTCCTTTTTGTCCCCTAGGCTGACTGTGTGGCACTGTCAGCAGAAAACCTGAGTGTTGGTAGCACTCTGTGGTGTGGAGGGTGGATGTGATGCTCTGGCGGCTCTGATCGACCAGTGAGGATGCAGGACCCAGAAAGCGGGACTGTCCTGCTCAAGTGCTCAGCCGAGTACAGACTGCCGAGTTTCAGCTCAGCAGGTTAGGTGTGCAGTACTGGCTGCCTGCAGATGTGATGGGAGATCTGTTCTGAAGACATTATAGGCAGTCATCTTTTGACTTTGTCCCCTTAGTCTGAGTGCTGGGGCTCTCCTTCCAAATATGAACACAGAATTCCTGCCCTGCCACACACCTTGAAGATCACAATTTTTGTTCTCTGCTAGACACAACTTCCATATCTATAAGGTAACTTTGCTAGGGAATTCAGTGGTATGTAGCTTTTAAGTATTAGATTAGCCATGTGTAGTAGCATACACCGATGATCCCAGCACTCAAAGTAGAGGCAGTAGGACCTAGAGCCACGGAATTCTTTTTATTTTTATGTTAGACTGTATACACGTATGTGTATCTGTGGCTGTGAGCGCAGATATCCACAGGTCAGAAGAGGCTATCATGTCCCATAGAGTTGAAAGTACAGGTGATTGTGAGCCAAGCAATATGGGTGCTGGGACTTGAACTTGGGGTGTCCTGCGATTTTGTATGGACATGCTCTTAACCACAGAGCCCACCCTGAATTCTTTTTGCTCATATGTTTGTTTGTTTATTAGTTTTTTGAGGCAAAGACCCACTGTCCAGCTCTACTGGTCTAGAACTCACAGAGGTATGGACACCTGCTCTGCTTCCAGAGTGCTGGGATGAAAGGTGTTTACCACTGTGCCTGAATCCCCACCCCAACCCTGCAAGGGCTCACTTTGAATTCACCTCCTGCCTCCACCTCCCAAGTGCTGGCCTTGGAGGCACGTGCTATGCTGTTGGGACCATTTGGAGTCCTGGTCTCCAGCTGCTCTTCCCTGCTAGAGATCTTTACTTTCCTTCTGATTTGAGTTACTGAAAGCTGTGTCAAAGTTGTTTACCAGCTCTGCTTCACGAGCACGTGTTACCTTGGCCTTGAGGATCAGAGGATAAGGTTTTCACCTGTTGGCCCACCTGACTGTTGCTTGAATAAGGGGCTTCTTACCAGGGACTAGAGGTCCGTGTCTCTGTCTGTCTTTGTGTGTTTCAATCTCCAGCCCCTTGCCCGAAGCTGTCTGGTATGGTAGCGCACAGAGCGCAGACAGGCGTTGTGCACTGCACTGTGCCTGCCTTAAATCTTCATTTTTACCCCCTACTTTTTCCCCATTTTTTTTTACAATGAAAGTATGTATTTGTCCATGCCCATGTCCCACCTTAATAACCTGACACATTGCTTCTGTCCAGAATAGCCAAGATTGGCTTCTTTCCGGGATCTCTCTGTCTAGTCTCCAGGAAACCGTGAAAGTGAATAGCCTCTCTTCCTCCACGCCATCACTCTACCCAGAACTGCTTATACATAAGCACCCACATATAAAAACTGCAGTGAGGACTGGGAATACAGAGCTCGACAGAAGAGCACTTGCCTGATGTGTGTTAGATCCCAAGTTTATTTCCTAGCAACACACACAGACAAAAAACAGAAAACAACAGCTCTGCCGTTGGCTAGAGAAATGATGGCTGTGCAGTTAAGAGTCCTTGCTGTGCACGCATGAGACCCAGTGTTTGATCCCAGCACTCATGTACAAGCTGAACATGGTTCCACACATGCCTGTAATGGCCTCTGAAGGGGCTGGAACTGGAAGGTCACCGAGGCTTGCTCTACCCGAGAAGTACAAGTCAAGGTTCAGCTCTGTTGAAAGATCCCTCCTCCCAAAAGATGGGTGGAGACCTCCCGTGACCGGCTTACGGGGGCTCAACCTGGGTTTCAGCTTGTGCTCATTTGAAATAACTGACTAGTCTACAGCTGCAAGATTCCCGCAGCACTGACAGCGACTTTGGGGAAGCCTCCGTGCAGTAGGCTGTGTCTCTGTGGGGATTCACCGCAGGTTTCCTGTCCTGTAGTCTTCTGAGCTCATACCTACAGAGGTTAAAGCCAAGGAGCGTGTGTCCCAGCCTGCATCAGTATTATTTCCAAATAATTCAAAAATGAAGTTCCTTTCACCAGGAACTAGGGAATTGAGACAGGGCATGGTTATGTAGACCAGGCTAACCTCAAGCTTGCAGCAAATCTATAATCTTTACCTTCTGAGTGCTGGGATTATAGGTGTGTGGTACCACGTACAATCAGCTACAAAGTTCTCAAATAATAGGATTTTTAAATTTTTTGGTTTTTTTAAATTTTTTTCTAAATATAGTCCTTGAAGGTTTTTTATCTTTATTTTTTTTAAACTCTTTGCAATACATTCCAATTGCAGCTTTCTCCACCCCCAGATCCATTGCTCCTTCACTTCCTTTCAGAAAAGAGCAGGTCTCCCAGTGATAGCAACTGAATTCGGCATAGCAAGATGAGACTAGGCACACACCCTCTAATCAAAGCGGGCAAGGCAACCCAGTAGAAGAAAAGGGTCCCATGAGCAGGCAGATGAGTCAGAGACACCCCCTCTTCCTACTGTTAGTCATCCCACTAACACCTCAAGCTAAAGAACCATAGCATGTGTGCAGAAGGCCTAGTGTAGACCCATGCAGGCTCCGTGGTTGCCGTTTCAGTCTCTGTGAGCCCATATGGTCCTGCTTAGTTGATTCTGTGGACCGTGTACTCCTGGTGTCTTCCTTCCTCCCCTTCTACAGAGTTCCCCGAGCTCCGCTTACAGTTTGACAGTTGGTCTCTGCATCTGCTCCCGTCAGCTGCTGGAGGAAGCCTGTCTTATGACAGTTGGGCTAGGACCAATTCCATGAGTACAGCAGAGTATCATTAGGAATCATTTCATTGTTTTTTCTTTTTTTCATGTTTGATTCTACCCTAGATCTCTGAGCCATCAGCTTCCAGATCCTGACCATCCAGGCAGTGTCAGGCATGGGCTGCCTCTTGTCCCTGAGTTCTTTAGCAAAGTAAAGAGTTAGCAGGTGTGGTCTCTGGTCTTAACGCCATCTGGATAGCCCATGTGATTGTAAAGCAAGGTTGTAAACTGTCCTTTCTCACCCCCTGGATCGTTATGAAAGTAACAAGTGTGCGGCAGGACCTTTCTGAGAGCAAACTAATTCTCTAGGGCATTAAGGGCAGGTGAAGGGTTTTTCTCAGTCTTAGGTGATGGCTGTAACTGCTGCAGCCTCCAGAGAGAGCAGCTACTGTACAGAAAGCCACATCTCAATCCGGAAGCTTGTTCCTTGTTCCTAAGCCCCTCTTTACATGAGCTTGGACATGGGAGCCCCAGCAGAGTTATTCTGACTGGCAGAGGGTGCGGTGGGATGTCTGCTGTAAGGGAAACCCAGCAGAGAACGTAACACCAATTCTGGTTCCCTCCCGTAGGAACAGCTCGAGAACTATGATTTCACCAAGTTCCACTCGCTGAAGCCCAAGCTGATCGAGGCCGTGGACAACATGCTAACCAACAAGATCTCCTCCCTGATGAGCCTCATCAGCCAGGAAGAAATGAACATGCCCACACAGATGGTGCAGGGCGGCGCCTTCGATGGCACCACCGAGGGGCCCTTCAACCAGGGCTATGGGGAGGGGGCCAAGGAGGGTGCCGATGAGGAAGAGTGGGTCGTGGCTAAAGACAAGCCCGCGTATGACGAACTCTTTTACACACTATCGCCCATCAATGGCAAGATATCAGGTGTCAATGCCAAGAAGGAAATGGTGACGTCCAAGCTGCCTAACAGTGTCCTGGGCAAGATCTGGAAGCTGGCGGACTGCGACTGTGACGGCATGCTGGATGAGGAGGAGTTCGCGCTGGCCAAGCACCTCATCAAGATCAAGCTGGACGGCTACGAGCTCCCGAACAGCCTGCCCCCGCACCTCGTGCCCCCCTCCCACAGGAAGTCCCTGCCGAAGGCTGACTGAGGGTGCACAGCTGGGGTGGGAAAGGAGGGGGTGCCTGGGCCTGAAGTCTGCCCTGCCACTGACTTGCTGAATGTCCTTGGCCAAGGTTCTGTTCTCTCCGTATCTCAGCTTCCTCGTGTAGGACGGGGAAGGGCGGATACTGGATGCTGTATGAGGTCCCTTTACCTCTAAAATCCCTAAATTTCTATCAAAATATCGAGAAGAGCACTATATATGGAGATTTAAAGTCTAAGAAGAAAAAGAGATTATCCAAAGAAAAATGTAGGTGTGGACCCAGGCTGGGGGACTCTGGGAACTCAGGGAGTGAGCTGGGGACGCACTGAAGTCCAGGACTGTGTTGAGCAATCTGTTACCATAAACCTCTCGGTTCTTCAAAGGGCACTGAGAGAAAATAATTTATTTTCTTATTGTTTTTTGCTATATTTAGAGGGGGAGGGGAGCAGAACAGAGGGTTGCTTCTCTCTGTAGATTGACACCAAAGAGAAAGAAGAGTGATACCCAGGTTTGAAAGAGGATGTACCATGTCTGTGTGTGCCCATCCCTTCTGCAGTGCCCAGCAGAGTAGGCAGCCAGGCCAGGAAAACGTGCCTTGTACAAGCACCTGCCGCATGACCCTGCCGAGCTTCCCTCCAGCAACGCTGGATTCGGTT
The DNA here is from genome assembly GCF_950005125.1 of Chionomys nivalis. Lineage (NCBI taxonomy): Eukaryota > Metazoa > Chordata > Mammalia > Rodentia > Cricetidae > Chionomys > Chionomys nivalis. The sequence continues at coordinate 54,613,929 of NC_080094.1, forward strand.
AGGAATTTGGAATTCACAACCTCTGTGCGCCCCTGGCAAGAGCTGTAGCTAATGTTTCAGATCATAATGAAGTCTGAGGATTGGCTTTTCTTCCCAGCTCACCCAATAGGTTGCAGCAGAGTCAGTTTATCAGACTTAAGAAAAGAGACAATTCCCATCTGTCACTAAGTGTGCCCTTCGGCCATTGAATGTTCCCAAGGCTTTTTGGTAGATGACAGGAAAGTGAGTGGCAGAATTTAAATGCAAGAAGGCCATGTCTTGAATGGTGTAGTCCTAGAGACTCTGGACCCAGGTAAAGAGAGACCGGCCCCATCCTGAGCTGTCAGTGGAGATCAGTGTCTTTTGATGATTGGCACTGCTGTTTGATTTTTAAAGAAAAATTTGCATTTTGTTGTGTCCAGTTGTGTTTTTCTCACAAGATGAAGCTTTTCTGTAGAAATCTTTTGTGTAGCCCCTTGTCTTCCAAGCTAGTGTGCTTCTCATCAGGAGTGCCTATCTGGGGCCAGGATTGGTCTGCGCACATAACCTCTCCCCGAGCCCTTGAATTTCCCTGGCCCACTTATTCAGGTGCAGGGGCCTGCTCTGCGGCCCAGCTGAGTACACTTCCGCCATCACTTATGACACTTAGGAGTCACAGCACAACAGTGCCCACATAGCCCACCCTGCCAGCACCAGAAATGAGTGAATCTGAACAGGGCCCCTGGATCTTCAGAAAAACATACCCCTCCCTAATTGTCTGCCTCTGTCACCCTTGGGATCAGAAAATGCTAAAAGCTCACACCTGTTATCCCAGTGCTTGGGAGACTGGTGCAGGAGGATTACCATGAGTTTGAAGCCTGAACTACGTTGTTAGTTTTGTGGCAGTCTGTTTTAAAACCAGGGAGAACTCTTATGTGACCATTCCTGCTCCCCACCTTACTCTCTAAATGACGGCTTTAAGAGGAGCGTGGTGTGCGTTTGACTCTGAATGAGTGTGTTTTAATTAACTGGACACACAGAGGGGAATGTTTGATCCTGGGGCTGTAACTGAATGCAGGCGTCTCTGTGCTGTGAGGACCCTGGTGTCCAAGGTGGTGGTGCCCGGGAGGGCTGCCTTCCCCCTTCCCCAATTGTCTTGCTGCTTTTTTCTCACACTTATCATATATCTCCATAAATATAATCACAAATGTATGTCTCAGGAGTGTCTCGAAAGTGTGTCTGTATGTTCTTCGTACATATGACCAAGTCGCTTCTGTACAGAACCTCAGAGGAGGCCTTTCTAGGGACTGCAAGCTAAGATTTCTGGGGTTTCCCTTCCCACTCCTCTCCACCTTCTGCTGGGAGAAGCCTGGCAGCTGAACCTCCCCACACTCTGACCCGGTGATGTTCCTGAACAAAAAGAAATCATGGGTCTACTCTTCATGATATTCTCTTGTTTGTCATGATAAGTTTACCAGAAAGGAAAATGCCAGGGATGGTGGCCAAGTGAAAGAGTGTACCTTCCCAGAACTGACAGGGCGTTCCTAGACTGTCCAGAATATCCCTCCATGACATGCCTCTGCCTACCTTGGCTGTATCGCCCTACCCCGTGTGTTAGTTTTCTGAGTGTCACAGAAACACTTGACATGATTCAGTTTCTAGGAGGAAAAGTCTGAGTTGGTCAACTGTTTGGGAAAACTCAGCACAGAGAAACATACAAACATGTATGCATTCCCCTGGCTCCATTGGGCCTGGGATGAGGCGGAATATAACAGCCAGGAGCATGTCACAGAAGAGGCTTTTGTCTCTTGACAGCTGAGGAGCAGAGGGAAAGAGACCCAAGACAGGAGAGCTACTTCCAAGGCATGCCTCAGTGACCTGCTTCCTCGTCATATCTGTTCGTCTCATCCTTGGATAAACTCAGAACCCTTATGGTCCAATCACCATCCTATTGACCAAGCCTTCAGTACACTCATAACCTAACCACCATACACATCACCCTAGTTTTCAAGGAAGCCACCTCAGAGGGTTTACACACAGGAGGACAGGTTGGCATGTCGTCTGTGACTGCATGGCTACTCCATGCTCTCCCTGGTTCCAAAGACCGTGTTTGTAATCACCACATGGCATCAGATGGCAGGACCCCCTGCAAGTGAGGGGATTGAGCCCTTCAGCTAGGTCCTGCCATCCTCCCTGCCAGGGAAGTCCTGCTGATCTCATAGGGTAGGCAGATGGCCAGACAGTATGACCCCAGAACAGGGAGCCTGAGTTTATTCAAGTAACCCAGGGCCCAATTCAAGAACATGTCAGAATATATAGTATTTAGCAACGGTAAGTATACAATGCCTCTATTTTATAAAACCTTATTTGAAAGTGTCCATCCACACTGGCTCCGACTTGTAACTGTGCCCACTTCTCAAGAGGAAAGTGGTCCCTTGGGTCCATTTTGACAGGAGATGGAAGAGTCCAGGGAACTACGCCTCTTCTCCATGCCATCCCTGTAACCCCAGTTCCGCCCGCATCCTCTCTGGGAAGAGGTCTCACAGTGGGTCACATGACTGGAGACAAAGACCCTACTGAAGCTCACACCTTAACTGAGAGAGTAAAAGCCCAGGCTGAAGGGACTGTGGAGCGGGGCAGGGATGAGCACACCCCTAAGACGCAGGCCTCACTCTCTCACGCACTTCAGGTGTGCGCCACCTGCGCAGCCACCTGCGCAACACTGGGCTTTTCCCTGTCACCCTCGTGATGAAGCTGACCTGGTCACCATTCGGCACAGCGTATTCCTTTCCCCCCCCCCGAAGTTTGGGTACAGTAGACCCCGCCCCTCTTTCCTGTTTAGCTTAAGCCAATTGAAATATTCCCCTACAAAACAGGAACTGGTCCTGAAAGACTGTGCCATCTCCCCAGAATCTTCCTTGGAGCTGACAGTGGTCCAGGGCTCCAGGCAGGCCATGCAGAGGGTGGTAAGCCCCTCCTGTGCTGCAGTCAAGAGGACGGATGCGCGCCTGCCTTGGGGGTTCCATACAACTGGCTAAACTTGGGCCGCAGTCTCTGAGTGGCTGTGTGTGGATGATGTCCTTGAAGGCTCTGGGAGAGGGCACAGGGTGGGTGTCCCTGTGGCCAAGGCTCCTGAGAAGAGGGCCTCTGACAGGCAGCGTCTGGGAGGGGGTTGTTGCTTATAGGGGAGTTAGTGGGGGCTGCCTCTCTGAGAAGCTGCTTTCCCTGGTACCCTTGCCTGTCACAATTCGTCTGTCATTGGCTGCCTTCTCAATGCTCGGCTGAGCTGGTCGGAGCCTAGGAAGCTGAGCCCAGGATGTTAGGGTCCCCGTAGTTGTTCTCAGGTAAGGGAGGGACTGTTAGTCAGTTTGCTCGACCTATCGTCCTAGGATGGGGTGCAGGAGGGAAGTGAGCCCACAGCTTTCAGCCAGAGACCCTGGCCATTGATGTCTCATTCAGACCTCAGCATCCTACCATGTTCTCACAGAGCCAACAAGACCCTCAGAGCCAAGACCCTCACCTGCCAACAAGGGAAGCAGCCAGGGGATGGGGTAGAGAATGAGGGAGGAAACCCCCCAGCTATGAGCCTAGAACATTCTCTAGCCACCCCCTCCTGTCTGGGCTCTGCCCTGTAGCAGGTGGGAGGACAATGCTGCCTGTGTGACATTACCCCTGTCAGGCTGGCAAAGGGGAGGGCCGCGCTGTGGCCTCACTCCAGCCTGACTTTCCTGGTCGCCTTTCCCTCATTCCCCAAGCCCTGCTATCTTGTATCTCCATCCGACAGTGGGACCTCCTAGTGAGGACCCAGACGCCAACTGCCAAGGTAAGCAGGCCCTGTCTTCCTTCTTTGCCAAAACTGAGCCAAAGAACAGGGGGCAATGGCTGTGGTGGTAGGACTAGCGGGGGTTCCGAGAAGAATCTGGGGGGGTGTGACTCTGGGTCATTCAAGTGCAGGTTACCAGTCAGGCTTCTTATCTGCATAGGCTCCACCTCATATTCCTATCCTTCATGTGAATAATGTGGCAGGACAGGGCTCGGTCTTCTGGCAGGTTCATCAGTGCCCACAGTGTTTCCCACCATCTCCAGACACAGGGAGATGCCAGCTGCCATTCATCCTCCAAGAGCTATAGGGTCATAGGGTGGTTATCCCTTCAACCCTCCAGTTCCTTAGCATCTCTGAGGAAGAGACTCAGGCCCGCAGCTCCGCCTTGCCGAGTCCAAGTTTGGCCATGGACTCTGAGTATGAGATCGGCCATGTCCGCAAGCTCCAGGCTCAGCATGCGCAGATGCAGGAGAAGACCTTTACCAACTGGATCAACAACATCTTCCGACTGGGCCGGGTAAGTGTGGCCTGGGAGCCTCCAGTTCTGGTCAGCGACCTGGGGACCTGCTATGGGATCCCCGGCCTGCAGCTCTTCTGGCCTGCTCCTCCCAGGCTTTAAAGTGAGGTGGGCAGGAGATACTGGGCCGATCCCACATCTGCCCCCAATCCACTCCTCAGGTGGGTATCAGGATCCAGAACCTGTATGCAGAGCTTGCTGATGGTGCCCACCTCCTGAGGCTGTTGGAGCTTATTTCTGGGGAAGCCCTGCCAGCGCCCAGCCCAGGCCGCCTGCGTGTGCACTTTCTGGAGAACAACAGCCATGCACTGGCTTTCCTCAGGGCCAAGGTGTGTTCTGGGAAGGGGTTTCTGGGTGGATAGCTGGGTGAGCAGCAACCAGGGGCCGTCGTATGATAGGCCTCAGGCAGAGCAGGAGATCCGGGCCTGAATACCAGGTGCAGCCGAGGCACAAGAGCCAGCACAAAGCTCTCCTTGCACAGTGCACTTGACTCAGGCCACCAGCTGGCCACAGCAGGAACAGTCTGCATCCCAGCAGGACAGAAAGCATCTCTGTCTGATAAAGGAGGACTGCAGGGTTCTTTGCCGAAAGAATCTGAGTGTTCGTGATCTTCTCTCTTCTTAAACCTGGACATGTAGATCCACAATGACTTATCAGGCAAGATGCGTGGTCAACCAAGTAGCAGAGTCTAGGTTGTGTGTGTGTCCACAGGAGGCTGCCATAGAGAAGGGTTCAGGAGGGCACCAGAGTCACCTGGGGAAGATCAAACCAAAGAGATGGGCCTTAAAAAGAGGCAATAGTTCCCACAGCACAGAGGGCCCCTCATGACCGGCACCACTGGTCTGTTGCCACATACACATATATAAACACACACCACCACACCAAAGTCTGAATATTTGCTGATTCCCTGCCATTGTGATCGAGTTCACTGATCCGCTGATATTGCTAAACCTAAAGCTGGGAGAATTGACTCTGGAGAGCTGGAAGGAAGGGACAAGCCCTCCTTTAGCCAGGTGTCATACCTTCGAGCTGAGGTGAATACAGAGTGATGCGGGCCAGGAGAGGGAAGTGCATGGGTGCATGGCTCAGAGACCTGTGAGGTGCAGCTGTGCCCACAAGGTACAATGCCTAGGGAAGTTCCTCACGCAGGGCTAGGGACCAGCTCACAGCTGCTCTGGTCTTACAGGGCGCCTCCCCTTTGCTCATTCAGCTCATCGTTCCTACCTGGTAGACACCAGTAATAAAGTTCTGCTAAGAACTGGGGTTGTATTGGGGAGCAAAACCAACACCCCACTAGGGGAGCGGTGGTGTACATTAGGTGTATGTTTATGTGTCAGTAAACAGGAGCAGATGTGTGGGTCTAGGTGGGAGGGAAATGCATGGTTACAACTTCAAATGAGATGGTTGGAGCAGCCCATGTTGACAAAGCGACACCACACTAGAGGCTTAAAGGAAGAAAGGGGACTAATCATGCCGACCTCTGGGGGGGGACGACAATATTTTCAGACAGCTGAGACAGCCAGCCTGTGCAAGGACACTAAGGCCTGTGTTAGGATCAGGCACCAGGGATGCCGCAAGCAAAGCCAGAGTCCTGATCTCACAGTTCTCCTCCTTGGTACCGCGTGACTCAGCAGAGAAGATGGAGCCGGGGGGGGGGGGGGGGGGGGACCAGGCAGATCCCGTGAGGCCCTGCTACATCTGTCCTGAGTTAACCCGTCCTCTCCTCTGAGGAGCAAGATCTAGACCAGTGGCTTCACCCTTGAGCCACCCACTGTTTGCTCAAATGCAGATTCCTGGGCCCAGACTCTAGAGAATCTGGCTGGGTGGAGATGGAGACCCTGGACTTCTAACAGCTCTCTTGGAGTTGAAATACCTACTGAAGACTGAGGTCTGGGGCGATTCAGGGACCCAGCACCCTCTTGAGATGCAGTGGCACTGGGAAAAGGAGGCAGCACCATATATGAGGGTCCGCTACCCAGGCTGGTTTACCTGCTCAGAGAGCACCTGGGGAGGCTTAGACCAATGTCCCAACTATTCAGAGCGCCATCCTTTTCCTGACATTGTCCATTGCCTGCTCTCCCTGGAGAACCGCTGGCTGGAGGAGGCCGGATTCCAGGACCCTCCTGTCTCACAGCCTCCTGGACTCCGGGTTTCTCGGAAACAGAGGCTTCATGGCTTAGCCCAATCACCCATGCCCGTAGGTGCCCATAGCCTTCATCGGACCAGAGAACATTGTGGATGGAGACCAGTCGCTCATCCTGGGACTCCTCTGGGTCATCATTCTGCGTTTCCAGATTTCCCACATCTCCCTGGACAGGGTATGTCTCACCCTCCAGTATGCCATGGCCTAGCCCAGCCCTGGCTTCACCTCAGGCCCCTGGGGACAGAGCAGTTCCGCCCATGCTGATGATCCCACAGCAGACCCTTGGTGCTCACTAGCTGAACTTTCACTCTCCATCTGCGGGCAAAGAACCCAGGGTGCTGCCATGTGCTGAAATAAGAATAGGGGTCGGGGACAAGTGGCTTGCTGGTGAGGCCTCTTCCTGGTGTGTTACTTGGCCTGGATCCTGGCTACCTTCGCTACACCACAATGCACCATCAGAGGAAGTTAGATATAAAAAGGGACCCTGGCCCAGAGGTCTCTGAAGTCCTCGGGATCTTGAAGATCCTGGAGGCAGAATTATCACTGTCTCCATCTTTTCCTGTCCCTCCTTCCCCCTCCGCCTGGGTCAGAAAATACAAGCAGAATGTCCTGATAACTATCAAGTTTCTGTTTTATGATTTCCAAAGCCTCACCCCCAACTCCACCTGGGTTGGGGAAGTCAAGCTGGGGAGTGAGACCCTAATAAAAAAAGTCATGGGTCTAACATATACAGGACGCCCCTCAAAACAAACCATCTGAAGGCCTGTGAGTTGGCTCAGTGGGCGAAGGCATTTACTGGTAAGCCTGGTTCCCAGGGCCTCTGCAGCCACCTCAGGCCTTCTCCCTACTCAGCTGGGTCCTGGACAGTGTCCTAGCTTCTCTCACACACCTCTCAGCACCACCCGAGGAAATTAGATATGGAAGAGACTTCACCTCAGAAGTGTGTGAAGATGTTTAAACCCTAACGGTAACTGCCACAGAGAATAGAGAACTGAGGTGAAAAGGACTTGTGCCTGACCTACAAAGCTGGGGTGACAGGAGTGTAGTGAGCCCTACCTTCCGTTCTGTGAGGGCTCAGGTCAGCTGGCTCCAGCCTGGCCCTTCAAAAGGGTTGTGAAGAGGTTGACACACAGTCAGTCACTCTTCTGGAACTAGCTTCAGTCGGAAGGGTGAGAAAGAAGTGTACTAAATATAGTACAGTATACTAAAAATACTGTGATAGGGCATTGAGAGAGAGAGAGAGAGAGGCTTTCTTGTAAACTTGGAGTGTTCCTGCTCCTTAGACCTGACCGCAGAGCCTGAACGAGGCCACACCTCCCTGCCGCTCCTCTGGGACAGAGTTATGAAATGGTCCAGGCTGTGACTTGACAGGCCTCAATGTGTGCTGTGTGGCTCCTCTGTGTTCCTGGTCACACGTGCTACACTGAGCTAAGTCACATGATTGAATATCCCACCAACCCTAAAATGTTATTTTTTAAAAAAAAATCAGACTTTTCCTTTCCTGAGGATGTGAGACCCCTTAGGAAGACTGCTTGGGGGTTTGGTCCAGAGATGAAGGCTGCTATCTAAAGAGGCTCCTTTGGCCTTTCCCATCCATCCTTTCTTGGAGAGCCCAGAGTGTCCCTGTCATCCCCACCCCTCGTCTCTCCCTGTCACTCTCAATTTTTACTCTTAATAAAGCCCCTGTCCAGGCCTCTGAGCCTCCCTTGCCACAGCCTGCAGGCTCTGGTAGCTTCCACCCACCGCACACACTGACCCCACCGCCCTGTCCTGCCAGGAGGAGTTCGGGGCCAGTGCAGCTTTGCTGTCTGCTAAGGAAGCCCTGCTGGCATGGTGCCAGCGGAAGACAGCCAGCTACACCAACGTCAACATCACCGACTTCTCCCGCAGCTGGAGCGATGGGCTTGGCTTTAATGCCCTCCTCCACGCGCACAGGTGCGTCTTAAAGCCTGAAGGCCTCCAGCCACTGAGCCCAGAGCCCCAGGCTGGGATGCTGCCGGCTCTTCCACCCACCCTGCCCTCCGTGTCCCTGGGCCTGGAAAAAGAAGGACAAGTGGGGACGTAAATGGAGAGACCCTGGGTCTGGTCCCTGCTGTAGACCTGCCCCTCCTCCTTCCCTTAAGGGCCCAGTCTGCAGCTTTGCCTTTGACCCCTGCCTTTCCTACTTCCTGTGCTTTGTCTCTTCCCGGTCCTCTGTCTAGCTAGTGTCTGTCTACCCCTTGGGGATGCCCTACCACATCTTGTCCTGGCCCCTCTGCCACGTTAACCCTCCCTCCTACCAAGCTCTGCCTGTCCCCCACTATCGGAGGAAAAGCGCTGTCACACTAAGCAGTGAATAGCTAATGTAAGGAAAGCAGGCTGTTCTTCCGAGGAACCTTCCTGCTCTCTGCCCAGGCCAGACCTGCTGAATTATGGCTCACTGAGTCGGCAGCACCCTCTGCACAACCTCTCCTCTGCCTTCCGAGTGGCTGAGCAGGAGCTAGGCATCGCCCAGCTGCTGGACCCTGAGGACGTGGCCTCCCTGCATCCAGATGAGCGCTCCATCATGACCTATGTGTCCCTGTACTACCACTGCTTCTCGCGCCTGCACCAGAGGCAGATGGCCCAGAGGAGGCTGGCTAAGGTTGGTGATAAGAGGGGGCACGTCTGTCTGACTGGCTGTCCCTGCGTTCTTACTGGCTCCTGGCCTTGGCCAAATCGCCTCTCTTCTTTGTGCTCCACGCATGACATAGAGGTGACCAACTCGTGAGTGATGGAAGGCTGTCTGGGTGCCCAAGGGAGTGTTAGTGAGTACCTAGCATGGTGCCTGGCATACAGGAGAAGCCAGGGGAGCAGTGACCCTTTCCGGCCTTCTGCCTCCACTGCCCTCAAAAACTGTTCCGCTTCTAATGGGATTAAAAGGTTTAGAGAGCCAAATCTTCAAGGACAGGCATAGAAGAGGCTCCGTGCAGCAGGCGCTACACTGAGTCCATGCTTTTGGGGGGCTCTCTCCCGCTGTGGATGCGACAGCAGAGTCTGAGGCCTGGAAGGGTTGTCCTCGGGGTAAGTGTCCTAATGTTGGTGTGGGGGTCAAAAACTGGGAGCTGATTTAGGGAGTAGGGGCACAGGGAAGAAGGGGCCAGAAAGCTGAGGAGATGACAGCCTGTAGACCCTCAACCTGCAGATGAGGCTAAAGGAGCAAAGTTAGACGGAGGAAGATGTGGTCGCAGCCCAGTTGCAGAGAGAGTACTGCCGTCTGAGGGTACAATGTCCCTGCCACTCTTCCGGGTACAGGGGGGGTGTTTTGTGCATCCTCAGCTAAGAGAAGGAATGCCAGCCTTACGTGGACAACTCTGCCTGGCACTTAGCACCAGTGGTGGGGCTTTCATTCTGAGGCCCACCCCAGGTGCAGCCTGACCAGCGCTCCGCCCTCCTCCAGATCCTGCTGCAGCTCCAGGAGACAGAGGCACTTGAGGCACAATATGCGCAGCTGATGGCTGACCTGCTCCACTGGATTGGAGAGAAGCAGATGCAGCTGGAGGCTCGGGACTTCCCAGACTCGCTGCCTGCCATGCGCCAGCTACTGGCAGCTTTTGCCTCCTTCCATGCCCAGGAAAAGCCACCTCGGCTGCAGCAGCGAGGAGCCATAGAGGCCCTGCTCTTCCAGCTGCAGACAACACTCCGAGCCCAAAACCGAAGGCCGTTCCTACCCGGAGAGGGCCTGGGCCCTGCAGAACTGGCCCAGCGCTGGGCAGAACTAGAGAGGGCAGAGACCTCCAGGAGCCAGGCCATGCAGCACAGGCTGCTCCAGCTAGAGCGACTGGATACTCTGGCCCGCCATTTCCGGCACAAGGCAGCCCTCCGGGAAAGCTTTTTAAACGAGGCAGAGCAGATGCTAGTGCAGGCCAGAGACTCCCTCATCAACCCAACCACAGGGGAGGCAGCCACCCAGAGGCTGAGCATGTTAGAGGCTAGTATCCTGCCCCAGGAAGGGCGCTTCCAGGCCTTGGGCGAGATTGCAGCCATCCTGCAGCAGGAACAGTATCACGACTGGGCAGATGTGGCCCGCAGGTGAGCGCCAAGCAAGTGAACCCATTTGTCCTCACAGCAACCTCCAGAAGAGCAGGGTGGTCTGTGGCTTCAGAGACCTGCTAAAGAGATAATCCCATGGACCCACAAATTCACACCACGTATAACTTACCCACGCTGGTAAAGCACTGGTCTCTCTGGTTAGCCTCTCATTAGTTAGCACACTCACTAAACAGGCCTTTATGTGGTACACACCGTAACCCTACACACCATTATCAAACACTTAGCAGTGCTGTGGGCAAGCAAAAATTCTTTCCCTCCTGAGGCTTAAAGCATTCCCAAGGAAAACCAGAAAGAAAATAAATCACATAAACTGTATGTGAGCAGTTTTAAAAATTAGGGGCTGGACCAGGTGTGGTGGCACACACCTTTAATCCCAGCAGCACTTGGGTGGCAGAGGCAGGCAGATTTCTGTGAGTTGCAGGGCCAGAATGCTACTGAGCAGGTTCTAGGCCAGCCAGGGCTTACCTAGTGAGACCCCCATGTCAAAAAACAAACAAAAAATTAGGGTCTTGAGTCTATCTCAGTGTTAGCATATGTGTATAATACACAGGGCCCTTGGTTCGGTCCTCAGAAAAGAAAAAGGGAGGGAGGGAGAGAGGGAGAGAGGGAAGGAGGAAAAGACAGACAGGAAAAGCAAGCAAACACAGGACTATGAGAGACCAAGGCAAGAGGCTGTCAGTTGACTTTTGGTTAGATCAAGGGGAAGAAAGTGAGCTGGTTGTGTGTGTGGGGGGGGGGGGGACTGTCCTGAGCAAAGGGAATGGCAAGAATAGCACCCCAAGGTAGTTACACACCTTACAAGGTTGAAAAGTAGCAGGGGTGTGGTGGCTAATTGCCCAAGTCACAGGAGATGAGGGAGAGGGATGGGGGTTAAGCCGGGCCTTAAATAGTAAGGCAAGAGCCTTTTTGTGGATTTTTTTTTTCTTTTCCTCAGAAAGCTAGGAAATCTCTGCATCTTGAGCAGAGGAGTGAGCCACTGTAGGCTTGGTGCCTGTGGTCACCTGCGTGTATGCTAGGGCAGGTTGAAGGGGTAAAGGCTGAAGTAAAGAGCCCTTTATGAAACTGGCATAGAATCCTGGGGGGGAGCAGTGGGGTGGTGGAAAGTCCTGGCATTCTGAATACAACTTCCTATTTTGCTTTTGAGGCAGGGTCTCACAGAGACAGAACTCACTATATAGACCAGGCTGACTTCAAAACTGGCAATTCGCCCTCTCCTCCTGTGTCCTGGGATTACAGTTGTGATAGCCAAGATCAATTGATACATTTTGAAGATAGTACCGAACAGGATTTGCAGACAGATCCGGAGTTAAGAAACTGAGCTGTCATAGTTTTAGTCTGTGTACCTGGAAAGATAGTTTTCATTCATAGAGATGGGGACTAGGCATGAGGGGTGGGTAAGGATCTGGACATCTGAACCTTCCAGGCTCCCTCTGACTGTGAACACACTCTTCCAACCATCCATGTCTAGATGTTCACATTCATACCCTACCCTGGCTCCCGAGGTAGGGACAGCCATGCTCCCTTGCCTCCTGTTCTCTAGGCAGAAGGAGATCACCCAGCGCTGGCAGAAGCTCCTGCAGTGTCTACAGGAGCAGAAGAAGCAGATCGCAGGCACACAAACTGTGCTGAGCCTTCTGCAGGAGGTGGAGGCTACCACGAACCAGCTTGGGGAGCTGCAGGTGGGCAGATAAGCTGAACTCTGGGAGGTCCTTTCCCCGCACGGGTGCTCACAGATACCCAGCTCCTAGAAATGCGCTAACCACTCCTCTCTGGCCAGGTGCTGGCCAGCTCCACAGCCTGTGGGCCACAGCTGGAAGAAGTAGCCTTGCTGCTGCAGAGGCATGACCTGCTGGAGGCCCAGGTCTCAGCCTACAGAAGCCAAGTGAACCGCCTTGCCCAGCAGACGTCCCAGCTGGACTCCTCCCAGGGCTCCGGTGTGCAGGTGCTGCAGGCTAAAGCCCTGGCATTGGTGGAGCTTCACCACAACCTCGTGTCCCTTGTCAGAGCGCGGTAAGAGCCGGTCCCAAATCCTCACCGGTCTGTAGAACTTTCCTGAAACTTTAATAATCTCCTGCCCAAGCAGAAATCTTGATCTCGCCACCTCCTCTACCCTGCTCCTGAGCCTCCGAGTCTCAGTCTTACTTGTTAAGCCATTCTGAGGAAATCCTGCCAAAGGCCATATCTGATGCAAGTGAGCAAAGTCCCTCCCCGTGATCTGCTCTTCCCCAAACCCTTTCATGGCCCTTCGGTCCCTCCTCAGACGCACCCGGCTGGAACAGACCCTGCAGCTGGCACAGCTCCTGCACAGCTGTGAGGAGGAGGAGGCCTGGTTGAGGGAGTGCAGACAGCTAATGGAGAAGGCAGCCCCTGGCCAGGACCTCGCTCAGATCTCTACCGCTCTGCAGAAACACAAGGTGTCTGTCCACTCGGTGCCTCTCTCTGACATCCCGACCTCCTTGCCTGTCAGGCTTGAAATTCCCGGCGTCACCTCTCCCTTCCTTCACAACCCACACCCCTAACCCTGCTAGGCTCTGGAAACCGAACTCCAACGCCACCAGTCTGTGTGTGCAGATCTCATGCAGAGGGGTCGCAACCTCAGTGTCAGAGGGCCCCTGATACAGCCGGATCCTCTGGAAAGGACTGAAGCCGTGCAGGGAACATGGCAGCTACTCTGGACTGAAGCCGCAAGGAGGCGCGCCAGGCTGCAAAGTGCATTGTTGGTTGGGCAGGTAGAACGTGCGGGGCGGGGCGCGCCCACAGGGAGCGGGGGGGGGGGGCGCGGGGGCACCTGCACGCTCTCAACCCTTCTCCACCTCCCCACAGTACTTTTCTAACTCAGCCGAGGCAGCTTCTTGGCTTCTCCTGCGGCAGAAGCAACTGGAAAGCGCATCCTGCGGGAAGGACCAGGCAGAGGCCGAGGTCCTGCTGCAGCGCCACCTGCTCCTGGAACGAGGCATGCGCGCCTTCCAGTCGGAGCTGCGCGAGCTAGAGGATCAGGCGAGGGCTGCCGCAGCCCAGGTGTCGCCCAAGGTGCGCTCCTGATCCTGGAAAAGGGCTTGGACTCCTGTCTCCTACACTAAGTGTGAGGCACACGCTGCTCCCTGCCCAGAGCTGATCGTTCATTCCTTACCCCCACGGCCTCTCCCGGCTCCAGTCTCAGGTCACTTGGAATTCTGTTTGTTGACAATAGGCATCAAGGATAGCTGGACTTGGCTAGGTCTGCCCAGCATAGTTCAAGAACATGAAAGTTCTCCCCAAAAGCTTTTTTCACAATCCTTCACCCTGAAGTCCCTTTTGGTTCTCTGATTTGACAACCCTAAAGATGCCCACATCCCTCTCCCCTTCCCTGCCCAACCCTGTCCCACGTATTCCCATGGAGGCTGCATTTAGGGCCTCCAGACCGCATCACCTAACACAGCCACGAAATTGGTACATGGATGGAGGAAAGACCTTGACCCGCCTGCACACGGTGCCTCACGCTCCCAGACCTTATGGGCCCATCTCTCCCTTTTCCTTTGTGTTTACTCCCAGACCACATAGTTAATCATCTAAAAAACGGATCTGTGTTAGCAAGTATCTAGAACACCACCAGCCTTTACAAACAAGTTAATCAAGATGAGATTGGAGGCAGGCTACTGCCTAAAGACCCCGTCTTCTCTGGCAAAAGAGGCCTTTTTGATTCTTTGACCAAAGCTGTTTCTGAACATGCACACGCTCCCCACCCTTGCACCTATGGGGCTTCTCTCCTAATACTTACAGTTCACAACACGGTGTATTTGGTCCAGGGCATCATGGTTTCTTCCTGCTCTGTGCATCTGCCTTCCCAGTGTGTTACTTATTAATAAATGGAACCATCTCATCCCTTTTGTGTGTTCCTGTTCCACCCAGTGCAGGCAAAGATGGAGGCCCCAGGCCTGGCCCCTGGCATTTGCAGTCTTTGCTTTTATCACTCGCTCAGGAGAGGCTTAGAGTCTGCCCTTCTGCCAGGTGGGGAGCCGCTTGGTTGCCTAAGCAGAACCTTGTCCCTCTATACAGGAGGAACCCCCAGAAGACTGGAAAAGGCTTGACAGAGACACAGCTGGAGAACCTCACGGTGGGACCCAGGTTTTAGCAGCAACAGCCAGCCAGCATTCACACCAACAGGCGCCCTTCTCCACCAGAGGTACAGGGTCATGCATGACCCTCGTGAGAGCGTGAAGTCTGTCAGCGACGAGGTCAAACATCTTCCCTTCGGCTGTGTCTAGGGCATCCCAAAGCCAAACCGAAGAAGTTCAGGGGAGGCCAATGTGAGCTCAGTAGAAAGAAGTAACTGGAGCTATCTGGAAACACCCTGTGTTGCTCAGAGCAGCCTGTTCCTGCTTCTAGACAGCACAGGAAGGTGGTTTTCATACCAGCAAAGTTTAGATGGTCAGGCTGGCTCTGTGGAGTTTGAAGTTCTCCAGGTTCTCCTCTGATTTCTTCCCCTTTCGGTACCGATTCTTTTTGCTTGTTTGTTTGATTTGTTTTGATTTTGGTTTTGGCTTTTTGAGACCGGGTTTCTCTGTAGCTTTGGAGCCTGTCCTGGCATTCACTCTGTAGACCAGGCTGGCCTTGTACTCAGAGATCCACCTACATCTGCATCCCAAGTGCTGGGATTAAAGGTGTGCACCACCACTGCCGAACTCTGTAGCTACCGTTACAATGTCCATAACCCATTCCTGAGTAATCTTATTGCTGCTCTGCAGTGCAAACTTGCCCAGAGACAGAGGACAGAAAGATAGAGACGGGGTGCTCATCCATTCACAGGGAGGGGTGCTAGCCTATGCTTCCTCTCTGCCTAGCTACCACATCACAGCACTTCTTGGGCAGAGTCCAATGGGCCTTGTCTTACCCTCTTTAAATACCCGGACCATCTGGCCTTTCTTTCCCCCAGACACCCATGATGTCTGACATGACTACATGCCTTGCCTACCTACGTACATCCCTGGATACTGTCCTATCTGTTCTGGGCCTGTGAGCCCTGCAGCCCTGAGAGACTTATGAGCCCCAATGGGAAGGTCCAGTCGCAATCCTTTTAGCCCCTAAAAGCTCTTCACGCAGGCCCAGGCACAGGGAGCAATGGGCACTGAACAACCTTGACCCACCTTGTAGTGAGCTACTGAGCAGGGAGGAGGAGGGCCCCAAACGCCCTTGAACCCTGTGCTCTCATAACAGTATGTACCCTTGGCTTCCAGAAGAGGTGCTGAATACCTGGGAGCTGAAAGACTTGGGGAGCAGCCGGAGCAGGATGCCCACCATTCGCAGCATAGAGCAGAAACCCCAGGTACAACCACGGGCCCCATCTCGGAGATCCTACTGCTTGGTGGGAGCTAGGTGTGGACACACTGCCTTCCTTCTGCACAGGTGGCGTCTGCCCTGTGCCTTCAGACTGAATGTGACTTCTATGTAGACTCCACCACCGTACTCCAAGCACAGGCTCACTTGAGCCAGAACTATGAGAACCTACTGGCCCTGGCAAAGGTAATGCTCTTTGGTCAAGAATGCCCATAGCTAAGCACGTGGCGTATGTCCTTATTCCCAGGTGTTTCCAAGGTAAGAAGATTGTATAAGTCCAGGTGTTCTTGATCAGCCTGGGAAACACAACAAGATGAAAAACCCCCAGTGAACTCATGTTTGCCTGGCATAATTGAGGTGCTGGGGTTCAATCCCTGCACCAAAAGAGAGAAAGGATGGGAGGTTAAGCATGCCCCTATCATAAGCTAAGTAATATTCTCAACCTTTGGGTCATGACCCCTTTGCCGGGGGTGGGTGTCAAATGACCCTTTTACAGGGGTCACATATCAGATATCCTGTCTATAAAATCTTTACAAAGGTACAATATAAGATATGCAGCAAAATTACAGTTATGATGAAGCAATGAAAATAATTTTATGGTTGGGTCACCACAACATGAGGAACCATGTTAAAGGGCAGCAGCCTTAGGAAGGGTGAGAACCACTGGGCTAGAGGCTGTACATGATCCCAGGAACAAGGCAGTGACTGACATGTTTCCTGCTCCAAAAGAGCTTACATTATCACCAGGATCTTTAAAGGGATGTGATACGATCGTGGAGTAAAGACTCGACCCTCCTAGTGGCTTGGGATAAGCAGGGTACACTCAGGACCTCTCTGAGTGCCCTCCCTTCCCTTGGGGGCACTGAGCCTTCACCCTGACCTGGGGCTGCCTCTTCAGCTTCACAGGGCCCGGCTAGAGGAGGCAGTAGCTCTGTTTAGCTTCTACAGCTCCTGTAGGGAGCTCCAGTCCTGGCTGGAGGAGCAGACATCCCTGTTGCGAACACTGCAGCCCAAGGGTGACAACTTAGAGGTCACACAGCTCAAGTGTGAGGTAAGCCGCTGCACTAATGGAGACAGCCCGAAGTTTCTGCCACCCTGGTGTTGCTTCTGCCTCCCACTCCTCACTGTTTTGCCCCGTATTTCACGTTTGTTCTGGTCCTGTCTGGGGAGGGTCCCACGGCAGCAGGCCTGACTCTAAGGCTAGGGACTCAGATGCTTTCTGTCTCAAGGCCAGCAGGATGAGTGTCTTAGAGCCAACAATCCCAAGGCCCTTTGTGGTCAAAAGAGGGAATGGGGAGAGAAGAACCTGCCTCCCAGGGCTCTGGGTCCTTCTCTGCAGAACTTTCTCATGGCCTTGGCCATCGGAAAAGGCCACTGGGCTGAGGTCGTCAACACCGCTGAACAGCTGAAGCAGAGATGTCCAGAACATACCTCAAAAATCCAACAACAGGAGGAGGACCTGAACCAGAGGTGACAATCAGGGATGGGGATGCAGGTAGGGCAAAGCCCTTGCTTGGTACCAGGTAGAGGGGCTAGGTGGTATCAAAGATAGTGAGGAGCGGGCAGAGGACCACCAGCCTAGAAGCATCTGTCCTGCTAGGCTCTAAGACCGCAGCTGGCTTAGTGTCATTGGATGGATGGGAGGTGTCCTTGTGATGGATACATCCCCGCATCCTCCCCGCATCCTCCACTCAGGTGGCAGCAGCTAGAGGCCCTGAAGGAGGAGAAAGGCCTGCAGCTCACACGCAGCATGGAGGTGCACCATCTTCTACAGCAGTCTGAACCCACACGCGCCCAGCTGCTAAATGTGATGGGCAGCCTGGAGGCTCTGGGGCCAGGAGGCTCTGAGGACAGTCACCGTACCCTGCAGCAGAGTCAGCAGAAGGTCCTGGTACTGGAGAACAGGATCTCCTACCTCCAAAGAGCAGCCATTGAGTATGGCCAGTTTGGGGATGGTGGTGGTGGCCGGGGAAGCATTGAGGGCAGAGGGAGAGAGGGAGGGTCCTAATAAAATAAGGAAGGGGCAGGAATGGGATGGGGAGAAGGTGACCAAGATGTGTATTGGAAGGATGCTGGCAGAAGGCAGAGACTGTTGGCATGAGAAAGTGCTATCTTGACCTGCACTGGGAGGTTGTTCTTCAGTGACAAGCCTCGAGTGAGAGGGCCAGGAGATGAGAAGATAAAGACCAAAAAACTGGGGTCGGGAGGCCTTGCACAAACTGCCTTATGCCAAGCGAATTTATTAAGAAGGACAGCATCGGGGCTGGAGAGATGGCTCAGAGGTTAAGGGCATTGCCTGCTCTTCCAAAGGTCCTGAGTTCAATTCCCAGAAACCACATGGTGGCTCACAACCATCTGTAATGGGGTCTGGTGCCCTCTTCTGGCCTGCAGGCATAACACAGACAATATTGTATACATAATGAATAAATAAATATTAAAAAAAAAAAAAAGAAGGACAGCATCTTGTATACTATTTGCAGGGAGAGAATGGCCAGGGTCAGAGGAAAGCTAAGTTAGACAAGGATGACAAGAGAATGCAGGATAGCTGACACAGCAGCCTCGGGACTGGTAACCATGGCATTTCAGAGGGAAAGGCCTGGTTCCCAGGAACCGACTCCTTAACTCCTTCAAGGCCCAGGCCCCAGACTGGACCTTCCAAGGTCTACCCTAGGTAAGGATATAGAATTGCCTTCTCCTTCTCCTTTCATTAGACCTCTGAGAAAGCTTTGGATCGGGTCTGGCTCCCACACTCAGAGAAAAGGAGAGCCCTAGGGTCATGCTGCTTCTAGCTAGGGGGAGTGGGGACACATTCGGAATTGTCACCACTTTCCCAGGAGACATAGGCCTGGGTCCTGACTGCGGTGGCTATCATCCTGCAGGGCGAAGGAGTCATGCCCCAGAGAGGGCTGGCTGCTTCAGGAGCAGGTGCTGATGCTGCAGACTCTGCTAAAGCAAGTGCAAGGGCGAGTGGCCCAGCAGGTCCAAATCCAGACTGAGGCTCGAGTCCAGCAAGGCATCCTACAAGAGAGCCACAAGTTGCTGCTGTGGGCGGAGGGCATCTGGGCTCAACTGTGCAGCAAAGAGGAGCTGGAGGATGTGGCCTCAGCCCAGGAGCTGCTGAGGAAGCTTGGAGGCCTACAGGAGGAGACCTGCCTGTGGCAAGAGAGGTCAGGACAGACCTGAGGGGGTGGAGTTCATAAAAGGAAGGTCAAGAGCAATGTCATGAGCTTTTGACCTTGAGTCGGGCTGGTATCGACTCAAGATCGAAATCTGCAGGCAGATTTTTAGAAGATACCCCAGCCCACCTCAGGCAACCTGCACACTCTGGAAAGGGACCCCAGACACTGAGCTGCCAGAGGCTCTGAGTTCCAGCCCAGCCACTCTCCTGGCTGTGATAATGGTGCTCCCTCTCCCCCCCCTCCCCCCGCATCTAGCTTCCCATTTCGTACCCTGCTGGCCTCTACAGTCAAAGGGCCCAGGACTCACCAATAGGACTAAGATTTCTATGTCACTTCCGTCAGAAGTGACATACAGTCTTGTGAGCAAACAGAGCCACCATGTGCAACCCTCAGGTTGTCCCCTGCTCCAAGGAGCCCAATAGGTATCAAGTGGACCCTGAGAGACAGACCCCTGCCTTCAAGACACTTGTCACACACACCCTTTAGGGTTGCAGCAGCTTAGAGGAAATGCTGGCTTTTCCTGCCTCACACAGACATGCCACGTGTTTTCAAAATGGGGGGGCAGCATTCAGCCTAAAGGGGCACCTGCCATGCTGGATCAAAGGTGCCAGTGGTCCTGACTGCAGCCATGTGCGGACTGAGTGATGTTTTTGTTGAGTTGTGCTGTTCCAACATGCCACAGTCATCTGCCTAGAGGACAGTGTGATGTGGATCCTGTGCCTTCTGCCGGGACTGTTGCGTTCCATCGTATGCATAGGCCAGGACACAGCTGTCCTGTGAGAAAGTGAACCAGTAGGACTGAGCAGCCACAGAGCTCTGTGGTGTGGTGAAGGGCTGGAGGCGCTGGTGACGACCTGGGGTGGGCTGGTACTATGTTATTTTATACAGACTGCGGCAGCTGGAGGCAATCTCAGACTCCCCACAGTCCCAAGAGGTGGCCAGTGCCCTAAGGCTCCTAGGTCAGCAGGGCCAACAGCTGAAGGCCCTATGGGGCCAGAGGGAGCAGGAACTTCGGGACAGGCTGGAGCTGCAGAGGTTTGGCCAAGAAGTGGATAGCTTCATTGCTACCTGTTCCAGCCATGAGGCCTTCCTCCACCAGGACAATCTTGGGGTAAAGAGTTGGGGGAGTGAAACTGGAGTGTTGTCATTCCGCCCCTAGAGGGAGCTGGCCTCCTTGGGTCCAGAAGCCAGGGTGGGCAGGGAGGCCCTGGGGATGAGCTGACTTCAGGTCTCTGTACCAGGAGGATCTAAGGGAGGCCCAGAGCCTGCTGCAGCAGCACCAGGGTTTTGGGTGGCTCCGGAGCACCCTGGGATCTCGGGCTGAGGCCCTGCAGGCATGTGCTGAGAAGCTGCTTCTGAGCCAACACCCTGCTGAGCACAAGTGAGCCACCTGCCTGCTGCCTTCTCTGCACCTGGGCAGACTGCTGCCCTGAGGCTGGGTGGGGTGGGGTTCCCTTGGGCTGGGGAGTGGGGGGTTCAGGACAGAGAAGAGCCTTCTCCTCTTTCTGCTTTCCAGGATCAGAGAGCTGCTCCACAGTGCCCAGGAACAATGGGCCAGGGTCCAGGAGAGGAATGAGCAGAGAAGGGAGCGGCTTTTGGCTTCCCTCCGAGTGCACGTGAGTTCCTAGGCCGCGGGAGAGATCCGCAGAAGCGGGGGCCCTGGAGCCCACAGCTGCGCTGAGCCAGTAGGATCTTGTTTACTGAGCCTTTCCCTACCTTGAAGCACAGTTCTCCGGTGTTTCCAAGAGGAGGCTGGAGCTGTGCTCACTGTGCTTCTCAGAGAAGGATGCCTTGATTAACTGTCCCCTCATCCTCCTACATACCCGCCCTCACTTCTGACACACCAGAGGCTTGCATGGTGAGAGGAAGCAGCTGTACCTTAGCCTTGATGCTTGTTCAGGCCCTAGGGCTTGGCCAGGCCTCCAAGAATATCAACCTATTTAGATCAAGACACCCGAGATCTGGTGTGGTCTGTAGGAGTTGGACCTGACAGGCATTTCTCTTTCTGGGCACAGTGTCCTTGCCCCATTTGTGGATCAGAAAAAAAAATCCAAGCTCTACCTCCCCTGTACCCGAGGACTGGCTCTGGGTCTTGTTTTTCACCACAGGGCCCCTTGCCCTAGAAGCAGGTGTGCCACCCCTCACTCTGGGTCCTGGACCCTCTGTCTCCTGGTCTCCGGCAGGAGTGGAAGCAGGCTGTGGCAGAGTTAATGCTGTGGATGGAGGAGAAGTGGCCCATGGTGGCCGATGAACCCTCCCAAGCATGGAGCAGCATTCGGCAGAAACTCAAATGGCACGAAATAGCTAAGAGTGAGCTATTAGCTACCAGTGGGTACATGGAGGACCTACAGCAGGTGAGGATACTGGACAGCAGGTGCCGGGCCCTCTTGTCTTCAGATTCCCAGCATATATTGCTCTTCCTGTTGTCACTGAAGGAAGGGACCCCTCTGCCTCCTTCACCTGGGTGTGAAGCTGGGTGTCCCCCCCAGATAGGCACTCAAATCAGCTCAGAAAGTACCACCATCCTAGGTAGCCAGCAACCTGCCTCCTGCCCCTGGGTGCAGCATGTTGTGGCTGGTGGTGGGATCCTCACAGCTCAGCAAAATACCTGGGCCTTTGTCTCCACTCCAGGCTGGAAGAGAGCTGTTGCATAGCCACCCCTATGCCCAGGAGGACATACAGAACAGACTCCAGGACCTGAATCACAAGTGGGAAGAGTTGGACCACAGGGTGGCAGAGCGAGGAGACAGGCTGCAGCAGACCAAACAGCAGGGGCAGCTCCTGGAGATACTGCAGGTCCCTGGGGAATGTGGGATGGAGACCAGAAGGAAGACCAGGACTTGGCTGGGTCGGAATGGGAGCAGGCAGGACAGAAAGGGCTGACAGGGTGGCCCCATGAAGTCTTGTATAGAGCTCTGGCCCAGAGTAAGCTAAGCCTGGCTTTGCTCGGCAGCAGGTCGTCACAGGAGTGACTTCTGTGTGTCCCGTGTGTGATCGTCACAGCTTGGGACTGCCAGAGAAGAAGGTGTATAAGGGATGCTTTGCACACTATGAGTTGGGAGGACATGATGGGTCCCTGGTGAATCTGGGGCTAGGAGCACTGTAGACTTAGAGCCCCAGCGGGGTTGCCTGCTGAGCTGGAGAAGAAAGGTGAATGCGGCCTCTTGCCACCCTCCCCAGGATGTCAGAGAGATGTTGGAGCATCTGGAGGAAGCCCTGCAGAGTGCAGAAATGGGACAGGACCTGCACTCCAGCGTGAGGCTGCAGAAACAGCTCTGTCAGCTGGAGGATAAGAGTCAGGCACTGGCCAGCAAGATGGCTGCCCTCATCTCTCAGACCCACAATGCCTTCACTTCCCTGACCATCCTGGAAGAGAGCCAGAAGTGTCACCAGAGGTGGCCATCCCATCTTTACTATGCTTGAGGGTTATGCTTCTCCCTCCACACTCACCTTGTGACCCTAGGGCGTGAGTGGCACCTACAGGACCTGAGGGCGTCCAAACCTCCTTCCTTTCTGAGTCGGGTCTTTCTGAGGTGGGGGCTTCAGAGGCTTTCTGTTCCCTGGCATTATTCCTCATGGGTCCCTGGCAGGGAAGAGGAAAGGACCATGACCTTGTTTTCTTTTTCCTCCCCCAGCCACTTTATCTTTTCTCCTTCTACCAGGTTCAAGTCCCTGCAGAGCAAGCTGGCCACCCGGCACATACAACTGCAGGCCTCAGTTGAGCTCTACCAATTTAACTGCCTTAGCAACCTGGAACTCACATGGGTGGCTGAGCATACGCCCAGTTGCAGTCCTGCCTGCCCTGCCCACTGCTGGCATGATGCCCAGAGCCTTCAACGTAAGCACAAGGTAGTGTCACCTGTCTCCTCCCAGGGCCCCCAATACCTCATTCCCAGAACTTAGAAGCCCCCTGCACTACTCAGGGTGTCCTGGTCTCTAAATGCTTCTCCCTGGGTGCCCTGATTCCCAAATCCACTTTGCTCTAGCTATCCTTAACTGAGTGATCTAGAGCCTAGAGACACACCCACGATTCTAGTCTGGACATCTGTGGTAAGGGAATCCCATTGTTCTTTGGCAGATGCTCCAGGCTGAGCTGAAAGCTCACGTGGGCTGCATGCATGGGGTACTAAGTTCTGGTCAGAGTCTAGCCGTGTCCGGGCACCCACAAGCTCAGCACATTGTGGAGCAGTGCCAGAAGCTAGAAGGCCACTGGGCAGAACTGGAGCAGGCATGCAAGGCACATGCCCATTGCCTGCAGCAGGCTGTCACCATCCAGCAGGTAGGAGACAGAGGGTGGGGTCTGCAGAGCAGTGGAAGCTGGGTCTGCTGTGGGAGAGGGGAGTTGTGGGACCTTCATAGAGGGAGGCCAGTAAGGAGAGCGCTGTGCTAAGAATCAGCTGGTTCCAGTGAGGGTCCAGAAGCCCCTCTGTTAGCTGCTAGAGACCAGGATGGGTGATGGAGGGTCCCAGCTAGGATCACCAACGCGAGTCAACATCTTTCTTTGCAGTGCTTTCTGAGTGTGTCTGAAATAAAGACCTGGGTGGAGGAGAAGTGGCCTCTGGCAAGCAGTCAGGAGTATGGCACTGATGAAGCAGCTACCTTTGGGCTCATTAGGAAACACCAGGTACTGTGTCCTGAGTATCTCCATGCGAGTGACCACAGACCACGAGGATGTCTGCCACACTCCAAAGGGCACATCCTACTTCTTGAGACACAGGCCCCTGCTGTTTCCTTCTAAACACATGGCTAACCCCCTCCACCACCCACTCAAGACCTTATTCACCCTCCGCCCTGAACACATGCCTCTGCCAGTCCAGCCCCAGCCTTGTGATGCAGGAGTGTTTACCCCCTGGAGCCTTCCTGGACCCGCCTCTCCACGCAAACTCTGTCTCCATCCCGGCACTTTCCCGCTCCTCACCGTCTCCTGCTCCAGCCTGTCCTATGCCCGCCACAGGTGTCCTTCTCTGGGACTCTGAATTTCATCCTTTTGTTAGCCCATCGCCATCCTAAAACCCATCTTCTCCCGTAAGCCTCTCTGGGAGGAAGGAGGGAGGCCAGAGTGGATTCCTAGAACCATCAAACCCCAAAGCCTCGGCCCCACTGCACTCCTGCTTCTTGTCATGGAAATGTCCTCTTGTCCGGATACTTTCCCGCACGCACCAGTGGTCACTGTTTGGTGATGTCTTGTGGCTGAGGATTTTCAGTGAGCTGTCCCTGAAGGGTGTGCCCGCAGGCTTGGCCTCATGTAACCTCCATGTGCCAAGCATGCAGAGAGGCTTGCTCAGTTCGGTCTGTTTTTACACTTTGATATTGGGGGTCCAACATGATGGCTCCTGTGCCCTCCCTTCCTTGGCCCAGCCTTCCCACCATTTATTCTTTCTGGCTAAGTAGTGAGCCCTCTGAGGGCGGAGACCATATCTCATTTTGTAAAAGAGTAAGTGTGCCATCAGTCTTGGGTAAGTGGGTAGTGGGTGGGTGAAGCTGAGTGGAACATGGCTGGGTAGGCCGCTGGATGAGTCCCCTGATAAGTGAATGAGTGTGTGAGCCGATGAATGAGTGTCTAGGGGTGAACTGTAGGTTTTGTTGGGGGTAGCGTATGGAGAGATGAAGAACCACCCAGTCTGGGCTCTTCCGTTGGCAGATGCTGCAGCAGGAACTAGCTCTTTATTGGAGCTCCACAGAGGATCTTGAGCAGAGATTCCAGACCCTCTGTGGACTTGACACCACTGAGCATCTGGGTACGGTACGGGAGCAATTGCAGGCACTGCAGAAGCTGGCAGATGCAAGGTGAGGGGCACTATGGACCCTCTCATCAGTGGGCACAGGGGCCCTAGGCACAGCTGACTGTCCCCGGCTGTGGCCCTTTGCTGGCGGGAACCCAGGCCTGTAGGATGCACTAGGAGAAGGCTGAGATTTCACATTGCTCACCTCTCTCTAAGTTCTGCAGTAAAGGCCCACTTAGCAGGAACTGGGCCCTCAATTGCCAGCCCTCCATCTCTTGCCAGCATCCTTTGTCCCTACCCTGGCCTTGCTATGTCTTCTTCCCATGTCAAAGGCTTGGGCAACAATCATAAATAACTCCACTCCTCAGCACCCCGCCCTCAGGTCCTACCATCAGGGGGGTGAACAAGCTGCTAACATCCGGGAAACCCGGCTCTCACCACAGGGGCCAGGAGCTGGAGGGGACCCTGAAGCTGCATGAATTTACGAGAGAAGCCGAGGACCTGCAGAGCTGGCTGGCAAGCTGGAAACAAGTGGCCAGTGGAGGGGACAACTTTGGAGAAGACTATGAGCGTGCACTGGTGAGGCTAGGAGCAGGGAAGATGCAGGAGGCAGATGCTGGGTGACAGGAGCAAGTCCTGCTGGGCTGGGTGGACAAGGCATAGTAGAATCATGGACTATGCTTTCATGGTAATACAGACACACAGCTCTACACTGTTGCTGAGTACCTAAACTAAGGCTGTCCTGTCATTTACTCCCCTCTCTCCTCAGCAACTCTGCACTAAGTTCGCCAAGTTTCAGAACCAAATTGAAACTGGTGCCCAGCGAGTAGAAGCCTGCCAGCATCTGGCAGAAAGCCTTCTAAAGTGTGGGCACAGTGCTGCTCCCAAGGCCCACCAGAGGCAGCAGGATCTACGGTGAGTGTGATGACCCAGGCAACGGTCTAGGTTTGGGGGAGGGCGCTGACCCAGTGTCTTGGAGTGTTAACAAAGGGTGGTACCCTCTTGTGGGACATAGGATCCTGCTTGCTCAGCGAGAGAGGACAAAGTCCCTGAGATGCTAAAGCCTCCACTGTGGTCTGTGAAGGAAGATGAGGCTGGGGATACTGTAGTAGGAGGCTGTTGGTTCGTTCCCAGCTTCCCTGGCCCAAAATAATCACACAGAAACATTTTATTTAAGTCACTGCTTGGCCAATCACTTAAGCATATTGCTAACTATCTCATATCTTTGGTTAACCCATTTCTATTATTTTATATTTTACCATGGGCTACATGATGTCTCGCAACTCTGCCTTCTTTCTCCCAGCATTCAGTTTAGTATTCCCTGCCTAGCTCTACTCTGCCCTATCATAGGTCAAGCCAGCTTCTTTATTCATTAACCAATAAAAGCAACACATGTACAGAAGGACTTCCCACACCATTTCCCCTTTTCTGTTTAAATAAAAAGGAAGGTTTTAACTTTAACATAGTAAAATTACATATAACAAAACAGGTATCAAGCAAAAAAATAATGGTGTGGGAAGCAAAAAAATAAGGTCAGGAGCTAGACAGACCAGAGAGGGAATACAAGCTGACCCATGGCTGCTCTTCTGTGCGGTAGGGCTGCCTGGTCTGAACTGTGGCAGTCGACCCGTGCCCAAAGCCGCCTGCTCCATAACACAGAGACTGCCCTCAGAGCCCACAGAGACCTTCTAGAAGTCCTTACTCAGATTCAGGTATGAACTCTAGACGTGGATCTACCAGGTTCAGTGCCCCGCCCTTCCTTCCTGCCCTGCTCTGAGCCTTTTCTGCCCTAGGAGAAAACGACAAGCCTCCCTAATGATGTGGCCCAGGACCTGCGTGGGGTAGAGAACCAGCAGCAGAGACATGAGGGACTGGCACGTGAGCTGGCAGGCATGGAACAGCAGGTAAGCAGGTTGCTACCAGCCCTCCAGCCTGGCCTATTTGTTCTTCTCCCTGGGGCTGCCATGCATGGCAGAGCATGGCCCAGGAAGTTTCCAGGCTTGAGTACTCAGACAGGGAACCTACCTTGGGATGCTCAGATCCTTTCACCTCATGAAGAAACTGCTCTCTTCCCCTACCCTTTCCTGCTAGCTGCAGGAACTGCTGAAGGCTGGAGGCAGGGTGCAGAATCTGTGTCCAGGTCCTCAGGCCCTGGCCGCTGTCCAGCAGAAGCAGCAAGCTGTAACTCAAGCCTGGAAGACCCTACAGCTGCGTGTGGAGCAGCGCAGGGCCCAGCTGGAGCGAGCACACCTCCTGGTCCAATTCCACACAGCGGTGAGGGCTCTCTCCTCTTGGGAGGGGTGTGTGCGTACACAGACGTATGCACGCACCGAGGCCCTCCAGTTCTGGAGGGAAAATAAGTGTGGCCAGAAAGGGCAAGCGCGAGGGTCTGCCATCCTGGAAGGACTGGGTTGGATGGTGACAGAGAAACCAAGGGACAGAGAAACCAAGGGACAGAGGCTGTGAGTTTCCCCAGAAGTTGTCTCAGGCAGCCTGATGTCTTTGTATGCGCATGGGTTCAGGCAGGCTGCAGTTCTTGGTCACCAACCCCATCTCAGTGGCTCCCCCTTGTGTCCTGGGGTCAGGTGAGGGACTACACCTCCTGGGTGGCCAGCATGCATCAGGAGCTGCAGGTGGAGGAGGGTTCCTGGGAACCCAGCAGTATCCTGCTCAGGCTCAGAGCCCACCAATGGCTGCGGGCAGAACTGGAAGCCAGGGAAGAGCTGCAGCAGCGGGCCGCTAAGCTGGGCCAGCAAGCGCTTCTGGCCATAGGGGCACCCACTAAGGAGGTGGGCGTTTTTCCCATGCTCCCAGCCTACCCTGTCCTCCCCTTGGGCTGCCTCTTTCCCACCCCCACCACCTCTTCTCCAAAGCCTCCCTGGGGATCTATAAGTGGCCCCCACCCCCACCGCCCCTTCTCCAAGGCTTCCCTGGGGACCTATTGTGGCCTTCCCCAGCCCCAACTGCCACTGTCTCATCTTCAGGTCCAGGATGGGCTTCAAGCCCTACAGGAGGAACGTGACCAGGTGTTCAAGGCCTGGACACTCAAGCAAGAGAAGCTGCAGGCCATGCTTCAAGAACAGCGCCTCCTCAGACAGTGTGAGCGCCTGGCAAAGATCCTCACAGGCCAGGAGGCAGGTGTTGCCGCCCCGACTCTGACTCTCCTTCTCCTCTTCCATGTCTGTCTGCTCCTCCCTTTCTTCCTGAGTCTGCGGCTGTTTCTTGACATAGGGATAGGGCTGTGGATGAGTGCTCCCCGTTGGCTAGTGGAGCTCACCAGGGCACCACGGCATCCACAAGCACCCCCAGGCCAGATCTAGCCCTGCTGTTCCCCAGCCTGGACACTGAGACCCATGGAATCCGACAGAGATGGCCCATAAGCTCCACTTTGTCAGAGGCTGACGTGTTGTTGGCCTCCTTCCTGGGTTCCTGTTCCTCCTCACCATTCCATATCGTGTGCAGTGTTCAAGTCAGCTACTCAGGTGGCAGGGGTACTGTCCTGGCAGACAGCACTGGCAGCCTTCAGTGCTCTGACCTCTCCTCATACTGATTTAGGCGTTCCTAAAAGCCGGCGCCCTGGGGAGCTCGGTGGAAGAAGTGGAGCGGTTGATCAGCAAGCACGTGGTCTTCCAGAAAGTCCTGGCTCTCCAGGACACAAAGGTGATAGACTCAGGGAGTCCTAAACATGGCGATGGGAAAGCCTTCAAGAGGGGTACGGTGGCTGTGTGGTGGGCGTATGCCTAGAAAAGACCCAGGCTGGGGTGCTCTGCACTGCAGCCCCCCTCCCCCACGGGAGCATTTACTTAGTCTAAGGTCACTGAAAGGAGAGGGGTTCTAGCTACTGCCAGGGCCTTCAGCCAGCCCTTAACCACGCAGAGCTGAGGGAAAGTCAGTGGCCAGGATGCCAGAGAAGACCACAGGAGAAGGGAAAGTCAGTGGCCAGGATGCCAGAGCAGACCAGCAGGAGGTGTTTATTCTCCACAGGAAGCAGCTCTGTGCGAGCAGTTGAAGACTATCCCGAGCCCTAAGGGGCAGAAGCTGCTTTGCCTCGTGCTGGAGCACCAGGCGCGAGTGAAGGAGCTGGCACAGACCCGGGGCCAGGCCCTACACACCTCCCTGATGATGGCCAACTTCACCAGGGCAGCAGCTCAGGTCAGAGGACCATCCCTGCCCATTGCCCAACCCTTAGAGTACATTGTACAACCTGAGGTGACAGTCACACACACACCAGAACACTATGATGACAGAAACAGTTTGGGGGGGGGGTAAATGGCTTCCTGGAGGCCACGGCGCCCAGAACATTTGATTTGAAGCCCCTGTGGGCTGAGACTCCTCTGTTTGCTGAACACTGACAGAGCCAAGGCAAGCAAGAGCTATCGGAAGGAGAACATAGCTGTACATGTTCCTGGAACAGGGGGCTCACTCCTCTGAAATGGACTCCCATCCAAGTTCCTTGCTCAGGCGGCCTGGGCCATGGCTTCCTGGGCTAGAAGCCTGGTTCTTGTTTACTAGATACTGCTAGCTCTGCCCCCGAGGCCAGTAGCCCACCACCTGAACTTTGCAAGTGTGGAGTGGGAGTTGAGGGAGAGGGGGGGGGGTCTTCAGAATGGGACATCATAGGATTTGTGCCCCATGCCCACCAGGTTGAGGACTGGATTCAGGAGCGGGTCCAGCAACTGAGAGCCTGGAGCACTCTTGGAGACCTAAAAGATTATCTGAAGCACCAGCAGAAACACCAGGTTTTCAAGGCTGAGGTTCAGGCCCATGAGCAGGTCATGACCTCTGTTGCCAAGGTAACCCTAGCCTCAGCCCAGACTAAAGTATTGATGGCTAAGGTTTCAGGTAAGAAGAAAGGTGCTGAACGCGCCCCTCTTCCTGTCTCCCAGCAAGGCGAAGAGCTCCTCAGACAGTGCCACCCTCAGACTGGAGAGGTCTCCCCAAAGCTGAAGGCCCTGTGGGAGCTCTGGGAGAAGCTGAAGCAGGCAGTGACCCTGCGGGGCCAGGCCCTGGAGGACAGATATAACTTCCTGGAATTCCTGCAGAGAGTGGACCTCGCAGAGGCCTGGATCCAGGAGAAGGTGAAGGCTCCCCTGAACAGGCGTTTGGGGACTGAGGGCTAGGGACCGGGAACTAAGAATGGGGTGGGGAAGAGCCAGGCCTGCAGTTGTCTGGTTCCCGGATGGTAGGAGGGAGCTTTGGTGGGAAGCCCCAGCTTCAGCTGCCCTGCCATGGCCCCAGCTTCAGCTGCAAGTGGCCAGAGCTAAGCATTGCGTCCCCACCCTTGGTCTCCGCAGGAGAGGATGGTGAACAGCAGTGACGTGGGCCTGAACCTTGAGCACTGCCTGCAGCTCTACAGACGGGTCTGCAAATTACAGGTGAGAGGCTGTGCTCAGGAGGGGTTGACACGGTATCTCCCATTGGGATATTTGTCTGGTGGACTCCAGAATCCAGAGAAAACTCAAGCTCGACTTTGTGTTACTTGGACACACTTAGGCAAGTTCCTGCACCTGACAATCCTTGTTTTCTTCATCTCTAAAATGGGTAGCTTGCCTTCCTCAGAGGTGAGCGAGTATATGTGTGTAGCGGTGATCACATGATTCTACACCTATCATAACATTATCCCTCTTCTGGAGAAGTTGGTACACTGGTTTCAGTGTTATGGTAAGAAGCAGGGGTGGTCCCTGGAGCCGCTGAGAAACTTCAGCAATCTTCTGAACAAAATTGCAACCATAACTTACTATTTCAAGCCGGGCGATGGTGGCGCACGCCTTTAATCCCAGCACTCGGGAGGCAGAGGCAGGCAGATCTCTGTGAGTTCGAGACCAGCCTGGTCTACAGAGCTAGTTCCAGGACAGACTCCAAAGCCACAGAGAAACCCTGTCTTGAAAAACCAAAAAAAAAAAAAAAAAAAACTTACTATTTCAAAATTACTAAAAAAGACGCAACCTCTGCCTGAGTGTGGTGGATCATCGATGCCTGCCTTCGGTGCGAGCGGTTCAGCATCTCCTCGCCCACACCACTGACCAAATACATCTGGAATCTATGTCTGCAATACAGAGGAGGGACACTGGCAAATACGTTCATGATCAGATGTTGAATGAAGACGGGGGTGTGCTAACCCGCTCGGGGGTCAACTTGATACTTGTGCTAACCTTTATACAGGTGTATAGGTCTCAACCCACATCCTTAGCTGGTGGTGGCATTTGCTGGCTGCTGTGCCACATGGTACAGCAAGAAGGGGCTCCCTGGGCACGAGTCCCGAGACTCTCATGGCCCTTTGAGCCCCGCTGTGCTCCGGGATCACCTCTCAGATGAGCCGCTTCACAGGAAGGGGCTTTGGGGATTAAGAGGAGTTAAATGGTACAAATGTGGGAACAGGAAACCTGTGATCACCCTGCTGGGGCTCCCCTCCCTGAGGACCTGTGAGCCTGCCTGTGTCCAAGCTCCATTTTAACTTTACACACTACTCATGGGCCTGTGGCCACCTTCCTCCTCCTACCCGGTCCCCAGTTTGAGAAGCCCCGTTTCCCTGCCTGAGAGCTGAAGCGGTGGTCTCCAGTTACTGCAGAGGAAGCAGCCACCTCCCACTCCCCAAATGTGCTGTGGTTGCTAAAATTCCTTCCCGGGGAAGCCATAAGCAATATTCCCCCCCTTTTCCCAAGGCCCCAGGGACAAATAAAGACATGAGACAAAGTTCATCCTGGGTTCACTGGGCTTCCTTATGGAGCACGATACAGGAATGTGGGTTCTCCTCCCCCAACAAGCTGAGAAGCCATACCCGGAAGGGATGAGGGCTCTGAAGGAGCCCCTCCTGCACTCTTCCCAGGTTCATACACTCTAGCCTCTTCCCCATGTGCAATTAAGGCAAAATTGCATGCAGCAGATGCTACGGAGCACCTGGATATTCAGGCAAGGGCCCTGTGAACCCCCACCACCCGCGAGGGAGCGCAAACATCAACAAGCCCAGCTGGGATGATCTTTGTCCAGTGGCAACAGCTGAACTCCCCAAGATGGCGGTTGCGTTCTCAGGGCACGGCACGACAGCTTTCCCAAGGAGAGGCCCTGAACAAGTAGTGCTAGTGTCCACACCTCCGCCTTCCCCCAGGTCACAGTGGATGACACCTACGTCAGGAGAATCAAAAACTTGTCACTGCAGCTCAAGAACCAGAGCCCCAAGGAATCTGAGACCATCTGCCAGCGGCAAAGCCAGCTCAACGATAGGTCAGTCTCAGGCTGGGGAGAGGAATGGGGCTGGAAGAGGGGCCGGGTGCCACCGCGGGCTGCAAGGTTCACCCCCATCCTTTGATCAGGTGGAAGACTTTCCATGACAACCTGCTCCTGTATCAGCAGCGGCTTGAAGCAGCCCTGGAGATGCATACATTGTCCAGCGAACTGGATGGCGTCACGGAGCAGATCAGGGACAAGGTAGAGAGTGAAAAGTCTCCTTGTGCACTGAGTTAGGAGTGGCTTGAATCTCCCATGACCCCAGTCCCTGGCCTGCCTCTGCTCTTCAGCTGGGTCCCACTAGGAGTCCACCAGAGAATCTGATGAGAAGCACACTGCAACCCCACACACACCTCTGCAGTTCCCAAGCCAGTCCCCCTGCCTCTGTCTAGCCAGAGCACACCTGTTTTCCCCGGACCCTAAGCAAAGTCCAGAAGAGGTCTATTCCAGGATGATGTCAGCACCCACAGAGATGCAGGTGGACTGAGAGCTTGGGGAAAGTTCAAGTGAGACCTCTGCAACCTGAGAAGTCCAATGGGGACAGCATCCTCTTCCCCTGGGTCCTGGCCTCACAACTAACCCAGGTCTCTTCCCAGAGGGATGAGAGTCGAAGAGACAAAACGCCATGCGTCTTATCAGGGAAAGTCAAGACCCAAAGTCCTGCCCCAGAACTCTTTCGTGGTTTCACAGGAGGAAAATGCCTCTGGTCAGGTGCAGGGTCCTGCTCCAGTACCACAGAGCTGGCAGGAAGGGATTCATGTAGAGTGCTTACATTCTCCACTGTTGCCAGAGGTGGCTAGGCTTCTGTGATGAGGGGACAGCTGAAGTTAGGCCTAACCTTCAATGGCTCCCCCTCCCACCCTGCCAGGAAGCCCTGATCCAGGCCCTGGAGAGTACAGAAGATTTGGAGAATGTACAGAGGCTGTCATGGAAACGGGAAATGCTGCAGCAGGGGATGGGCCTCATCCAGACTCAGATGGAGGTGTGTGATCAGGGAATCCAGGCCCCAGATACATCCTCGGGAGCCCTGATGAGCTCCTGAGAGCCAGACACTAAGACCTGCATAGCCCGGGCCTCTTCTGCCTAGCCTCTGACCTGGGCCTCTGACCTTTATCCCCACAGTCTCTTGAGGGTAAGGTTGACCGCCTCTGCAAGAGCAGTCCTGAGGTTGCCCACAGCCTCAGTCATAAGCGACAAGAAATGATGGACAGCTGGCGGAAGGTCTGGAGCAGGGCCCAGAAGTGGTATGAGTCCTGGGCCTTAGTTCCATGCTGAACGGTCCCCCCACCCAGTTCTGAATCCACACACTTCCTTTGACTCCTCTTTCTCCTGAATTTCTGTACCATTTACCAATGAATTCCCAGGCCGTAGACCTTCTTGGGGATTAAAGGATACTGGGCATGTGGGAGAGGAGGCTTCATAATTCTAGAACTAACTAGAGAGTCCTGTGAGCAGGAGGGAGTCACTAGATGCGGGCCACAAAGCCTGGAAGCTCCGGATGCTGCTGTGGGATCTGCAGGATTGGGCACAGGGACTGAAGGCTGAGATGGGCATGCGGGGCACCCCCTGCAGCCCCGAGAGAACCCAGTACATGCTGCAAGAGCACCAGGCATACAAGGTGAGCCACAGTCCCAAGGTGCTAGGCCTTTCAAATGTGTCCCCCTCGCTACCCCCCATTCCTCTGACCTTTCTCCGTCTCCTAACCAACTTTGTCCTTTTCCATCCTCCTCTTGATTCCATCCTCCCATCTCCTTCCTGCTGGACCTCTGGTAAGCCCCAGCCTACAGGGCATTGATGTTGGGCCTATTACAGGTTGAGCTGGACATCCAAACAGCCAGCCTTAGCCTGGCTCGAAGCATGGAGCAGCAACTGCTTGCGTCTGGATACCAACTGGCCTCTGCGGTTCGTCAGCCCCTGGCTGCTGTGGAGCAGGAGTTGAGTAGCTTAGAAGAATCATGGCAGAGGCAGCAGCAGCAGCTCCAACAAGCCCTGGAGCAGCAGGTGGGTCCCAGGCCAGCTCCAACCTACCCCATTCTCAGGACCTCCACAGCCCTGGTCAAGGCCAAAGCTGAAAGGACTGCCTCTCTTGAGTGTTGCTGCCGTTCAACCTGCTCCTGTGTCATGGCACCAGGCCCCTAGTTCTCCAACTGAACCACCGGAAAGATCACACCCCTGTCTGCATAGTCACTGGGCCCTCTCCTGACTTTCTCTTATTTTTTCACCAGCTACTTCTGAGCTCTGTGGAAAAGGTGGAACGCTGGCTCGACAGCGAGGAGTCCTCTCTAGCTAGTGAGGGACTTGCGGTAGGTACCCAAGGGGAGTGGGGAAGGATGGCCAGGAGCACTCAAGCTGGTCAGAGCCATCAAGATGTCTGAGTCAGGAGCAGTTACCATCCATCCTAAGTGTCCTTGCCCCTTTGGGTAGGGTCTGAGGGGCCAAGGGAGTGAGCTGATGGTTAGGCTGGTCGGTCCCTCACAGCTCTCTCCCACAACCCCCGTCTCTGTCCTCATTCCAACATCACCTCAGCCCCAGAAACAGACAAGCAGAACTCACATAGACCTGGAGGAATAATCAGGCCAACACAGTCCTACTCAGAGCGTGGAGGAGAGAGGGAAGCCCTCAGCTTACCCTGGAAATGGACACAGATGCTGTCTCCCCTATCCTACGGCTAGAATAGCCTTGTGGGGTTTGAGCAGTGTCCTTAGGAGGTCAACCACCTGTGGAAAGGGGTTCGAGAGGGAAGCGGGTGGTTCGCGGTGGAGAGGTAGCAACCCTATAGTCAGCATCAGCACCCCACTTCCATCAGGACCCCTTGGCTGCTGTGGAAACCCTTCTGTTAAAGCACAAGAGACGCGAACAGAACCTGAAGGCAAGGGCTGAAGAGATCAGTGCACTGGAGGCCACAGCCCACAGCCTGCACCAGAGTGGACACCCTGAGGCCCGCAGCATCCTGGCTAGGTGCCAGGGCCTACTCCTGAGGTACCTGTGGCTCTGGGATGATGGGAACTGGGCTAAGCTAGCTAGGATATCTATTATCCAAGCTCTTCCCTTCCTGTTCAACTTCTTTGTTCAACTACTAGCATTTTCCAAAGCCTAGGGTAGGACACTAGGAGTATTCTCCACCCCTGACCTGGCAATATGTCGGCCTGTTCTCCATCAGACAATATATGGCATCCACTTCCTTCATCCCAGCTTCCTCCTAAGAAGTTCACACTAGGTAACCGAGAGGAAGTGATTTAATGACGTGGAAGGGACAGGAGCATGCTAGGTCAGTCCTGAGTCTCTCTGCTACCCAATGGGTGGACCTGAGGCAGATTCCACTGCCCTAGTTAAGTCTAAAATCTGCCTCTGAGGGCCTGTGCCCCGAGTAGGCTGAAGATCTCTTACACAACTGAAGCTCAGCCGTGGACCTGCATGGCCTGCACAATTGTTGACACTAGCCTTGCCTTCCCCCGTAACAGCTCCTGTGGCTCAGTGGGCCCAGTTCCTCCAGTGTAGAGACTGAAGCAGAGACAGTCAAAAGCCATGTCCCAGACTAGCTGGGGCTACCTGCCTTCCCACTTCTGTGGCTCCTTGGGCTGGTGCTCCAGTAGGAGCTAGTATATCTCCTCTCGGTTACTTACTTTCTCTTTATTTATAGTGTATGTGTAAGAGTGTTTTGCCTGCATGTATGTCTGTGCACCATGTGTTTGGTGCCTCGAGGCCAGAAGAGGGCATTAGGTTTCCTGGAACTGGAGTTGTAAATGATTGTGAGCTGCCCTGTGGGTGCTGGGAATTGAACCCAGGTCCTCTCTCAGGCCCCATCCCTCTCTGTTCTTGCAGGTGGATTTCCTGGGTATCTATGGAGGTCTGAGTAGACAAACAGCAAGTTAGTTTGCCAGTCTGTTACATTAGGTGGTTCCTGCAGGCCTAGTCAACCCCAGCAGGGTGGCATTGACCCCTTCCCTCGCCCCAGGCTGTGCCATACTCAGGAGGCTGTTCAGCTTCAGTCTGCCTCAGTTTCCCCCAGCTCCATGCCCTTTGGTTAACACCAGGGAAGGGAATGCCGGGCGATGGTGGCGCATGCCTTTAATCCCAGCACTCGGGAGGCAGAGGCAGGTGGATCTCTGTGAGTTCGAGACCAGCCTGGTCTACAGAGCTGGTTCCAGGACAGGCTCCAAAGCCACAGAGAAACCCTGTCTCGAAAAACCAAAAAAAAAAAAAAAAAAAAAAAAAACCCCAGGGAAGGGAAAGGCTAATGAGAAACTATTCATGGCCCATGGGTTGGAGGTATCAGAATTTTATTCTGTGTACACCTGCTAATACATTGCTTCGAAGGTATATATACAGAATATATAAATTA
Source organism: Chionomys nivalis (assembly GCF_950005125.1). Taxonomy (NCBI): domain Eukaryota; kingdom Metazoa; phylum Chordata; class Mammalia; order Rodentia; family Cricetidae; genus Chionomys; species Chionomys nivalis. Next base: position 54,650,222 of record NC_080094.1, read on the forward strand.
ATACATAATGTAACTTCCATATATCAAATATTTCGAATGTGTTAAATATTAAAATGTGTGTGTGTGTACTCTTGCTAACAGCAATGCATAATCAAAAAAGTGGCTAAAGCCAGGCATGGTTACACCTGTAATCCAAGCACTTGTTGGAGGGGCACAGGAGGATCAAGAGTCTTGAGGCCAGCTTGGGTTGCATAGCAAGTTTGAAGCCTGACTGAGCTATATAATGAGACCCTGTCTCAAAAAGAAAAGGGGGTGGGATTATCAAGAAGGCTCACCAGGTGAGAGGGCTTGCTGTATGCGCTTCAGCTGGTGGAACCTCTGGAGGAAGGAGAGAACCAGCTTCCAAAAGCTGACCTCTGATCTCCAGTCATATACACACACACACACACACACACACACGTATGTATCAAAATAAAAATGTAAAAATAGCATAAAAACAAAACAGTTCTAGTGTCTCAGGCCTGTAATCCCAGCTACTTGAGAAACTGAGGCAAGACGATCGCTTGACTTGCCTGGGCTATGGAGTAAATTTACAGTCAGGGCAAGGTCGTGAGACCCTGCCTCACAACGTTTAAAAAGCAAAAGGGGGGCTTGGGGTGCAGCTCAGTGGGAGAGCACTTGCCTAGCATGTGTGAAGTCTTTAGGTTCAACCCCCAGCATAGTAAAAAGAAAAAAGTTGCCTGGACAACTGTATTAGTTTGGCCTGTTAAAACAAAGTGCTACAGGTTGGGTATAAACAATAAAAAATTATTTTCTTACAAGTCTAAAGGCTAGAAGTTCAAGACCAAGGTGTTAGAAGAGTCTATCTTTGGAGTATAGTCTTCTCCCATGTCCTTACATGGTCACCCCTTTGGGTGTGTCCTGCCTTAACCTCCTCATATAAGGACACTTGCTCTCTGAGTCCAGCTGATTTTATCTCCAAATATAGTTATGTCCTCAGATTAGGGTTAGGATATGAACATAAGTGACACCAATATGAAGGGAAAAACATATATGTCTTTGTTTCAAAGGAAACCTCTGGCTTATCATGAAAAGCTGGGCAATACACACACACACACACACACGAAAGGCTGGGCTATACACACACGTGAAAGGTTGGACTACACACATGAAAGGCTGGGCTACACAAACACACATATACTCACATACGGACACATGAAAATCTGGGCTATACACACACACACACGGGGAGTAGGCACACACTCTCCAGTCCTGGCAGCTGAGCCTGGGAGTCCATGAAACCCTCTTCTTGCAGGAAAGAGGCACTCACAGAGCGAGCAAGGGTGTGGGATCGCCAGCTGGAGGAGCTGCGGCAGCTTCGGACTTTCTTGCAGGATTCCGATGAGGTTCCCATTGCTTGGGCTGAGGGGGTTGTTGGGGCACACCTTCCTCAGAGGCTCTCCAGGGGTTAGGGAATGCAGAGCCTCGTTCTGTCCTTGTGCTAGGTCGCTACGTGGCTGAGGGAGAAGAACCTGGTGGCTCTGGACAAGGGCCAGCAGGACCCAACCATGATGCAAACACAGTTGCAGAAGCAGCAGAATTTCCAGGCTGTGCTGGATGCCAGTGTTCACGAGCAACGGGAGCTGCAGATGGTGAGGTTCCATGAGGCTGAGGGGCCACAGCCTAGTCCCTTACACCCCCGCAGCTGGCTTTGACTCACAGTAGTGACGACTGCTGTCCTCTGCATGCTCTCTGTGCAGATACCCCCTCTTCAAAAGTGGCGCCTTTTTGATAATTTTTTAGAGAGTATATTGGAACAATAAGACACAGCCAGCAGCCCTGGAGCTCAGGATATCAAAACAGTATCTTTTTGTTTGTTTTGGTTTTAAATATTTCCTTCTCTGTCTGGAAAGGAATCCTGGCCCCAGGCTGGTTACTCCTGATTTCAAGTGCGTTGCTAAGTAGTTGTGTTCAGTTACCTCATTTAACCAATAATCAGTGCCACTTCATTGCAGGAGAGGACACAGAGACGTAGAGTAAGAAACTTGTGAAGCTGGGTGTGGATACACACCCACAGCGCCAGCACTGTCAGGCTGAGGCTAGACAGTAGTGAAAAGGGCGGGGAAGACAGGAGGAAGAGCCAGTCTGGTGTGCGGACTGTCATCCCAGCACTCAGGATTACAGAAAGAACTGCACAGTGAGTCTGAGGCCAGTCTGGGCTGTGTAGTGAGACTCTGTCTCGAAAAAGAGGCGGGGGGGTGGGGGAACACACAAAGGATGGACACTGGAAAGGAAGGAGGGACGGAACTTTGTCCCATGTCACACAGAGTGCAGGCTGGTCATTGGTACCAGGGTACCAGCATCCTTAGTCCAGGATGTCTGTACAATGTCTGGTGTAGGAGGGGCAGAGGCTGCTACAAGGAGGCCACCGAGCCTCAGAGACCATCCGGGAGAGGCTGCAAGAACTAGGAGGCCTCTGGGCTGAGCTGCAGGCCAACTGCCAGAAGAAGATGGCCGTACTACAGGGGGCCCGCAAGGTGAGGTTAGGGGCTGTGAAGCAACTCACTGGACAGGCCTCTAGGACACACCACCCCCACTCTCTTATACTCTCTTACATCCTGCCCCAGGCTCTGCATCTACAGAAGATGCTGGAGAAACTGGAGAGCTGGCTAGAGACCATGGAAGCAGAGCCGGGAGACCCCGTCAAAAGCCAGGACCTGCCTAGGGTGGGCGAGCTCCTGGGGGTGCAGAGGGAGCTGGAAGCAGCTATCGCTAGTCAGACCAGGCAAATGCAGGAGCTGCGGGGCCAAGCCCAAGCCTGCCTTCAGGAAGGCCACTGCCTCGCCAAAGGTGTGGAAGAGCGAGCCCAGCAGCTGCTTCAGAGGTAGATTGCCCAGAGCCCCCTGGTTTGATACCCTGCCCTCCTTTGCCTTCTGCCTTTGAGGGGCATCCCCCATCCCTATCTTCTTGGAGGAGAACCCACCCTTGCCTTCTTGGAGGGGCACCCCTCCTGCCTTCTGGCAGGGCTCTCATCTTTTCTCCTGCCCACAGTGAAGGGCACAGAGTAGGTGAGCATTGTTACAGTCTAGTTCTAACATGGGTGGCCGGGGTCCCCTCTGGTTCCTTTTCAGGCTCCTGAGCCTTCAGGAGTCCCTACAAGAGCGTGGGGCGGCCCTGGAAGCGCAGAGCCTACTCTTACAGTTCTTCAGGGATGCTGATGAGGAAATGGCCTGGGTTCAGGAGAAGCTGCACTTTGCCACAGCCCAGGACTACGGCCAGAGCCTGAGCACTTTGCGGCACCTGCAGGAGAAACACCAGGTGCTGGCCCATGCTGGGAGGCTGGGGAGGGTTTGCCTCAGAGGAGCTGGAGGCTCACAGTCGAGGACAGGGCACTGTGATCCAGCAAAGTCTCTGCTTTGGGGACATCTAGTTTCTTTGGAAATCCTGGGATGGGAACTCCTTAGAAGTCTGAAGGATCTTTTGGCCCAGCTCGGGGCGTGGATTCCCAATTTGTTGGTACCTCTCTGGTCCTTCGTCCTTTGCAGAATCTGGAGAATGAAATCAGTAGCCACACAGCTCTGAGCCAGGTGGTGGTGGGTACGGGCCACAAGCTTGTGCAGGCTGGACACTTCGCTGCGGAAGAGGTGGCTGCCCGGGTGCAGCAGCTGGAGGTGGCTCTAGATCACCTGCAGACAGAGGCAGTGCGGAGGAGGAGGATGCTGCAGCAGGCTCTGGAAGCCCAGCAGATTTTGATGGAGGTGAGAGGATGCTGTAGATGCCGAGGTGTCAAAGCCAGCCTGAGGGTATGAACACCAGGAGTGTATGGACTGAAAGATGACCCAGGGGCAGGGGGAGCGCCGTGGCTTCTGCTCACAACACTGAGCGCACTGGGCTTGACTTTCACTGTTTCTTCCAAACCTGGGGTTCTCGGCTAGAACTTGGTCAGCATTGCCTGGAGCTATCACCTGACAACTACATCTGAGCTACCCCTCAAACTAAACAAGTAGCAAGAAATGTGAGCCGTACATTCTCAGCACCTAGAGGGCTGAGCTATATAGTGAGGCCCTGTCTCAAAAAAAAAAAAAAAAAAAAAAAAAAACCCAAGTAATTAGAAACCAGGCCAGCACTCAAGAAACAGACAGGAAGGTCCAGTTCAAATCCCAGGTCAACCAAGGTCTAAAGTGAAACCCTAAGACAAAAAAAAAAAAAAAAAAAAAAAAAGAAAAATAATGAAGTAGGACTGTTGGCTAAAACTTGATTTTATTTTTCATATGCTTTTATTATACTAAATAGAAACCCTATCTCTGAGAAGCAAAAGTAAATTATATTTATGTTACATGAGAACTCTCCAATTTTCCCATGCGCCTGATTGAGGATACCCTCCCCCAGTCCATCCCCTCACCCCACTCTGAACCCTGAGGCTGAGAGCCCTTGCCCGTGTTTCCAAGTGAAGCGCCAGGCCTAGGAAGCTAACTCCTGCTGTTACACTGCCTAGCTCCTGGAGGCGGGATCCTGGCTAGCTGAACGGGGCCGTATTCTGGACAGTGAGGACCTGGGCCAGGATGCTGAGGCCACACAGGTTCTTCTGCGGCGTCTGGAGGCCACCATAAGAGATTTGGAGGGATTCGGCAGTCACACTGAGCAGCTACAGCACACAGTGGCCCTCCTGGAGAGTGGGCAGCACCTGGGCAGGTAGGCCAGAGCCACACTCCTTGGAGAGGAGCAGAAATGAGGATGCCACTGTCACGGGGGCAGAGGACACTGGTCCATACTGGAGAGGGAGGGCTGTGCTCTATGCTGTCCCTTTCTTCCCGTCTTAGACCCAGGGTGCTGTCCCAGCTGCAGGCTGTGAGGGAGGCACACACACAGCTGCTGCAGCGGGCAGAGGGCAGGGGGCAAGCGTTGCGTGAGCAATTACGCTTACACCAGCTGGAGCGCGAGGCCCGGCTCCTGGACGCCTGGCTGACCACCAAGGTGGCTGCTGCCGAGTCCCGGGACTATGGACAGGACCTGGAAGACATCGAGGTGGGTTAGACTTCAGTAGGCCCAGGGGAGAGGAGGGGAAGGCTTCTTTAGGTGAAGGCATGTGTTTGAAGATGGGGGAGTCTGAGGGTGAACAGGGAGGCTGGAGGAATCTGTAGTTCTAGGGCTAAGTGATGCTGGGGCCACTGGTGCGGCCGGGCCCTTAATGAGTTTCCAAGCCTGCCGGTAGCAGCTCTGCAACCCCTGGGCTTATATCCTTCCAGGCGATGGAAGCCACGTTTGGTGCTTTCAGCAGAGAAGTCCAGAGCCTGGGCCAGGCCAAGGTGCAGACCCTGAGAGAGCTGTTGGCCTCCTTGGAAAGAGAAGTACCCAGGTTCTTCCCCCAGATTCAAGCCCAGAAGTATCACATCCAGGCCACTTGGGAGAGGCTGAACAAGGCAATTGAAGCCCGTAGAGAGGTAGGCCATGTCTCAGGTAGCGTGGAGCTGTGCAGCGAAGCAGAGCCCCGAGCAGGTTTCCCCTCGTTCTCTCCCAGAACCTGGCTGCAGCCCGTGAGCGCCAGAGCTTTGAGCAGGCCGTCTCAGTGCTCCAAGGCTGGCTGCAGGAGACTACCCTGCTGGAGGGAGAGTTCCCTGGCCACAGCCTGTCACCTGCACGGCTCCGGCAGCAGCATAGGTGTCTGCAGGTACAGGCCTTACCCAGGGCTGCTCACCCCAGCCCCATTCTTCAGGCAAAAGATCTGTGCACCGCACTCAGTCTCTGGCCTTGCCCCGAGCCACTTCTCCAGGATATCAGACCACTCCCCTCTGGCCTGGGGACTTGGCACAGGCTTTAGAGCAGAACAGAGGGGTCGCCACAGGCCAGGAGCCACTGAATGGGGAGTGTGCCCTCCCCAAGAGTGAGGCCTGACCTCATGTTCTGGTTGCAGAGAGAACTGACAGCTATTGAGAAAGAGGTGACCAGAGTGCAGATGGAGGCCCATCGACTGGGCCAGCGCTACCCTGTGGCTCAGGAGGGTCTGGCTGAGTGGCTCACCAAGGTGCAGGGGGCCTGGGCCAACCTGGAGGCTAAAGCCCAGGAATGGAGTCAGAAGCTGTTGCAGGCTACGCAGGGCCATACCTTTCTTGGCCGCTGTCGGGAATTGCTGTAAGCAGGGGTCCTCTACGGACTGTTAGCTTAGCTCTGCCCGATTCTGGCTTCGGGGGAGCAGCACTTCTGCCTGGCCAGCTCTGCTAGTAGCTCTCTTTCCTTGCCCAGCAGAGCATGGTCTCAGGAGCTGCTTTCCTCGGAGAAGCTGGCTAGGGATGTAGTTGGGGCTCAGCAGCTCCTTGAGCAGTATGAGGAGCTGGACCAAGAAATCCAGGAGTGCTGCCGTCAAGCCCAGAGCACACGACAGGAAGGGCAGCAGTTGCTGGATGACGGCCTCTTCGTGTCCCCGGAGGTGTGAACGGAGGGTGGGATGAGCCTCACTGCTAAGGCCTGGGAGCCCCAAGAAGGGTGAGGAAGGAGCAGAAAGGATCTGGGTGGGCTTGGCTCTCTTGCTAGACCTCCCAGGGTAGGAGCTCTGCCCAAGCTTCCATGCCTCTTCCTGCAGGTGGCAGAGTGTCTGCAGGAGCTGGACAGACACCTGCAGGAGCTTCAGGCCGCACAGGCCCTGCGTGGGCAGCGCCTTGAGCAGAGCCGGGGCCTGCGGCAGCTGGGGCAGAAGCTGGAGCTGGCGGAGGCCTGGCTGGCTTCCCAGGAAGGCCTGCTGCTGGACCCCAGCTATGGGGTGAGCCGAGGCAGGTCTTGCCGTTGCCTGCTCATCAGCCTCTGGGCTAAGCATGGAGGGCCAAGGGGGGCTGGCGCCCTCCTCTGAGCCACATCCTCGTTTCAGTGCTCAGTGACAGATGTGGAACGTCTGCTCAGCAGACACGAGGGCCTGGAAAAGCTGCTGGTGGCCCAGGAGGAGATGTTCACCCAGCTTCAGACGATGGCACAGGTCCCAGGGCTGGATGACGGGAGGCTGAGTATACTAAGAGGGGGTGGTCGGGTGGCACAGTTCCTCAGTCTGCAAGTTAGGGCTCCTTAGGGCACTAAGGCCTTGTGGTGTCTTCCTCAGGGTCTCTCCTTCAGGAAAACCACCAGTGTCCTGGAGAGAGGGGTACCCCTGCCACCTCAGTGCCCTGGGGAAGGAGGTGCCCCTGTGGGCTGGCAAGAACAGAAGACTCCAAAGCTGAAACATAGTCATAGAGACCGGCACTCTTGGGGTGGGAGAAAGCAGGGAAGGACGAAGGTTATGGACCATACAGGAACACACACAGGACCACACAAGATGGCAATCTGGTGGAGCCTTCCTGTAGAGACTCTTTGAACTGGGGATTGGTTACACGTCTGGGTAAGATGAAGGACCTGCTATAGCCTGCTGTTATCCCCTCCCCTGGAGCATGTAGCCAGGCCACAGGGGCTCAGAGTGCCCAGGGTCCACACTCTAGAGTAGGCACAGGGGCCAGGAGTGCAGGGCCCACTAGAAATGAGTGGGTGTCTCCTGTCTCTTGTCTGTGCTGGGCCTGACATGTGGACCCCTGTCTTGTATCCTCAGGAGGCAAAGGGCACTCCTGTCAGGGAGCAGTCTGTGGAACTTAAACAACAGCCTCCTGCAGAGGGGAGGCAGGTGAGTAGTAGCCCCCACTGCAGGCATCTCCATGTTCAGTAGCCACCTGGCCTGGCACTGTGGCTACCAGCAGACTCCTGGGTAGCTTCCTAGGTGATCTCAGGGAAGGGGGTCCTTCTCCTCCCTCTTCCCCCTCCCAGTTGTCCTGTCAGCTCCTCCTTTGATCCTCCTCCCTTCCCCATGAAGACCATGGGCAGTACTTTCCTGGAGAGGTCTGGGGCCATCTTTCCTGTGTCTTCCCCACAGCCCAGCGCAGGCTTCTGGAACAATAGCCATGGGACGCTGACTAGCAGAGCCCTGAGCCTGTTCCCCGATAGGAGGAAGGCAACCGAAGTACCTGGTGGCACTGGAGTAAGAGACGTCGGGCAAATAGAGACCAATCTCAGGGGAAAAAGCTGAGGTGACCCCTGTGACCCTGTACCCCATCTCTCCCCAGGAGCTGGCTTACGTAGCCCCCCTTGTGCCTGAGTGTGAAACCAGAGGCCAGGAAGCATAGTTTCTCCCCAAGGTGAGAACTGCAGGCCTGGCCCCTGACAGCAAGCTTGGCTGAGGTCTGAAAAGCAGGCTGCACTGGCAGATGGGCTGCAGGGGAAGGAAGAAGGTAGTGGGCGGGCCCCAAGCTCCCGGTGTTGTCTTTTTCTGTAGCTACTCTCTCTAATGTCTAAAGTGGGACCTGATGTTTTTCTCAAAGAACTCTGGAAGTTAAGAAATTTGCCCAAAGTGACACAGCTACTTAGTAGCAGAGGTAGATTGTGTGCCAGCCTGGAACTTCGTGGGTTCTGTTCCTTTCTGGACCTCACAGGCTGGTAACTGAATGCTGGATCCTGAGGTCTGGACTGTGGTCGAGCTCCCACCAGCACGAGGATGTGCAGAAAATACTCCTTACCATGTGTGCCTTTCTGCGTCTGAAGGGTTCCCTGCGGAGCCATGGGGTCCCTTGGCCCTAGCTCCCCTCCTTCCTACCTCCTTGCTCTGGGTCTTGATGGGAGCTCTCATGGCGTCTCTTGGGAGTGCCGAGTTCCCAGTCACACTGCAGGCCCCAGTAGGAAGGCACTTGAGTCTCTAGGAAGAAGCTGTCTTGGCTAGGGTGAACCTTCTCTGGTTCTACGACCTAAACCCCAAGGCCAGGTTCCCAGCTGAGAGTGACCTGTGCTCAGGTAGGACAAGTGGGGCGGGTTTTTCTCTTAATCCTGAGAGGCCAGGACTCAAGGCCCACCCTGCTGAGTGGGCCCGTGCTGAGGCCACAGGCTCCCTTTCTCGCAGGGGCTCACTGATCTCATCTGCCCTTGGCACCCTTTACACCTGGTGAGCCCCTGCTGGTGCCAGGTCCTGCTCTGGCTATCCCGTGGGCAAGAACACCCTGGATGTCCACCCCACAGTCCTCATTCTGAGACAGCAAGGCCTCAGCCATTGCTTGCCCCTCTGCTCTTCATCTCTATCCTGTCTTGATTCTCTGTCCCTGATGTCAGGGCCAATGACCAGAAGTCTAGAGCCCCAGGAAAGAGGCAGGTTGAATACAGGCTCTTCCTAGGGGTCCTCAGCCATCTCACCCATGCCTTTCCTACCTCCAGGCTAGTGGGCTTCAGGCCTCTCTAAAAATGGGGGCACTTGAGTCACGTGAAAGAGACTGAACACCATCCCCACGGGTCCTCAGGGCCAGTATGACAATGTCATACATCTAGACTGATGCACAGCTGTGTGCCTGGAAGGCTCTCGGGCTCTAGCAGGTGACAGCCACAGCTGTGGTCCCTGGCACCTCTCCTGCGGGACTCCTGAACTCCAGCTTGATTCGGAGGGTGTGAGCTGAAGGAACAGGGCTTGTATGAGGCAGTTCCTGGTGGCCCTGGGAGTGAGCGGAGGGCATCACGCACACACTCTACCATGGAGATGCCTCCTTGGCTGTCTTTACAGCTCGCTAAGTTGTCTAGACTAGCCAGCCTGGTTTTGAACTTGTGATCTTCCTGTCTCAGTTTCCTAAGTAGCTGGGGTTACATTTCAAGCATCCCAGAGACATTTCCAGGGCAGGCCCTGAGAACCGCTTGCCTGGCTGACAGAATTTGCTGGATCGTAAGAATCAAAGCCGTTACATCTGCTCGTCTCAGAGCGCCCAGCAGCTACTCACCACTCCTACGCTAGGAGATGGGATGTTCAGGGAGGCAGAGGGCCAGACACCATGTTGACGGAAGATTCTACGGTGCAAGGTTCCTAATCTCTGCTCTCCCAACAGGCCTGAGCCTTGAAATGAATGCTGAGGCAACAGTGAAGACACGTCCTGGGGACCCCCTTGGCTCCTGGCCCGCTCAGGCCCAGTGTCCAGAGGACAAGCCTTGCCACCACGTGTTGTTACCAACGAGGCCTGAGATGAGCTTCACCTTTTAATTGGACCATGGCCTCACCCCCGGGTCTCTGTTTGGACAAAGATGGCAGTCTGTCCATCTGGACAGGGCTGGAATTTTCCAGAGGGGAGCTCACATCAAGTGTCTTGTGGAACTAACAGCCTGGTACAACAGATAATCTTGGGACAACGCCACCCGAGCATCTCCCGTTTATAAGAGCCCCTGTAACATGTCACAGTGTCCTGTCATGCAACCAGCACCGTCCCATCTCTCCATCCCAGGGGTGAGTTAAGTCATTCCGCATGCTAGGCCCTAGCGTCTCTCCTTGCAGCTCACAGGCTCAGTGCCACCACTGGAGGTTCCAGACACGTGTCTCTGGAGCTGTGCCTGGACATCAGAGTCCCCAGAGGCTCTGGGGCACTTGGTGAGGCTGGTCTTCAAGTCAGAGCAGAAGGGGAAGGAGTGGAGGGTCACAGGCTTCCAGATGGAAACCCTGTCAGGGAACCCCAGCTGTCACTCAGACCTGTACTGCTGGGTGCGCTGTTTGCGCCGTTGCACGGCCTGGCGTAAGGCGTCCCGCAGCCGTTCCTGGTTGTTGCAGATGTTGTAATGTGTCAGGCGTAACAGCTTGTCCACATCCTCCTGGCTGTAGGTCACTTTTGTGTAGTGGTACGGGGAGTCAGAAGAAGACAGGTTCACCTTCCCAGCTGCCTTCTCCTCCAGTGTTCGTGGCACCCCTGTGGAGAGAGGCCAGTCTAGATAAGGGGCCTGGGGACACCTGCATTGAGGCCAGTCTGGAAGAGAGGTGGCCATGGCTCACCAGGGGCCGAGTAGTCCTGGAAGGAGTCATTGACCAGAGGGAAGTGCAGCACGGTTGGGGCTTCGGGCTGGGCGGGGTCACAGAACACATGGCACTCCTGAGGTTGGCGCTGCTCCTCAGGGCTGGGTGAGATAGGTGGGAAAGGGATGCCCTGCTCCTGGCAGAACCGGCTCACAAGCTGCAACTGCTGCTGGGCGGGCAGAGCGGGCATTAGAGGGCCTCAGTGTGCTAAGTACAAGGCATTCACTAAGATGCACGGGACTTGGTGCCCAAAGACCAAACTGGAGACTCAGTCTCACTGTGCCCTCCCTTCCAGCTCCTCTAGGGCTCCCCTGAGTTAGTGGCCAACAGCCAGTCCTCTGAAAGTGGGAGCCGTCCAGAAGTGGCAGGTATGCCAGGACCTCTTGAGGGTTAGATACAGCAAAGAGAACTCTGTGGTACAGACAGATGAAATATCCCAGCTACTCAGCACCCACTCCCAGAGCAGAGCTAATTTTCCTAGGGGGCGCCACTGTCATTCCCCCAGAGCAGAGCTACCTTTCCCCCAGTAGGGGGCGCCACTGTCATTTCCCCTAATGGGCGTGGGGTCAGATACTGGATCCTAAAGTAGGTTTCGTTTTTCATTCTAGAAGGCTACCCTAGATGGCCCACCATCTCCCCAACCTGAAAGGCTCCATGGAGGTTGTAATCCAGTGATAAGATGAGGTCCACATCCCGTGTTGGCTGCAGAAGGGGTGGGCAGCTAGTATTGATGAAATAGCCAACATCCAGGAGGCAGAGGTGGGGTTCCATGGGTGTCAGCTGGTTGGGGAGCCCGTCCAGTTTGGTAGCTACAAAGGTTTGGGGTGGGAGAAGCATCTGTCATTGTGGGTCCAGACCTTAAAGACAATCTGTGGTCCCCGCAAATCCTGCCGAGCGGCATACCCCAGGGAGAGGAAAGGAGGGGGGGGGGTGTCGTGAGGCTAAGGGATGCTAAGAGCCTAGACCACACAGGGTACCTTTCCAGGTGGAGAAGTATGGGTGGTGGAAATAGTCCTTGTGGAAATGGAGGCCACGCATGAAGTTGTGGGTGGCCTGGGCAAGTGGCCGCTTTGTCAGGAGGCCAGTGAAGAACTCGGCAATCCTGCCACCTGTTGCTGGTGGCTCTGCAATCTTCAGATGGGGGACCTGCTCTTTGTCTGCAGAGGCGAGAGGGGATTGGGGTAGCATTAGGAAAAGAAGGCCTCCGATCCTTTGTCCCAATCTTTGTGGGGACCCTGGACGGTAAGCAGCTGAGGTCCACGATGCCTTAAAGATACTCCCAGCTGGCTGCCCACCTCGCTCCTATGGAAAGCCCAGGCACCTACCCAGGCTGGCCTGATCCTGAGCCCAGCGGTCCCAGAACTGGGTGGGTTCTGAGGCCCAGTACAAACTGTCTTGGAGGCTGGCTGCAAACAGGTTGCTCCAGATACCTGAGAAGGGGGCGTCAGGGAAAGCATCTCAACTGCTGCTGCAGTCCAAACCCTCCCCTCCCTCTGGCGGATCTGGGCAAGGAGAGGGCGTCCCTCTCACCCAGGCCCCCTCTCCCATTATCTAGCCTCCTCACCTTCCAGGAAGCAGATTCGGGACTCAGGGAGCTGCTTCACCAGCCGCCCCATGAAGAACTCGGAGCCAAAGAGCTCAGAGGGGATGAAGGCCCCGTACTTGGGAAAACCGACTTCATAGGGAGAGAACTCACACCATTCTGTGAGGACAACACACAGCTCGGCCATGGAGCCAGGGCCCTTGGGCTCCCAGACACCCACCCTGGACTCACTATTTCAGGGTAGTGTGGGGAACGGGAGGCTCAGGCCTTGTTACAAGCATGGGATTTAAGGAGCTGGCAAGATGACAGACTTTGGTACTTGAATCAGGAGACAAGAGCATCAGAGTCAACTCTTCAATACAGGACTAGTCACACTGAACCCTACTATCTGTACGAGCACGGGCCCCAGGTCTGAAGCCACTCACCCCCAAATTCAAAGGTGGTCAGGCCCCGCTCCTTGCTGTTGAGGGCACAGTAGATAGGCAGAGGGTTCTGGCCTCGACTCAGGGCCTCCCGTTGGTCTGAGAGTTTGTGTTCATGGGGCTGAAGGAAAGAGGAGCTCGACCTAAGCCCTCTGCTTCCTGATGCTGGGAGTCTTTCCCACGTAGCATCCAGAGATGGGTCCATTTCCAGACGGCTTTACCAACCCCAGGCCCACCTCTCTCCCTACCTCATCATGCAGCAAGGCCTCATTGATGAGGGCCCACAAGTTGGTAAAGCAGGTCGGGTGGCCCAGGCGGGCACGCTCGGCCAGCTCCTGCCGGTACCTCCACAGCTGACTGGGGGCCAAGGCGCCCAGCTTGCTCTTCGTCACCTGGGTCTTCAGCAACTCGGTGGGCCCTGTCAGGTCCTTCTGAGACCACTCTGGGTCCTCATAGAGGCTGGCCAATGCCCTGAGGGAAGCCAAAGCTTAGGATTAGGGGATTGTTGTTACCAAACGATCCTCCACCTGGACTTCACGTCGTTGACTTTCTCCTGAAGGCCAGGTCTGGCCAGCACCTTCTTGTTCCCTGGAGTACACTGCGCTCTACTGCCAGCATTTTCTCAGTCTGTGCAGTTTGCGCAGGGGCCACGGGGCTTAGGAAGTCCCTTTCACTACAGCCCTTCCGACTCCGCCCCCAGCACGCTCACCAGGTGGACCCTGAAGCCCCAGTGATGTACGAGATGCAGTCCAGGAGACCAAGCTCCCTCAGGCCAGCTAGCTGCCCATATAAAGAAGTCATGGCCCGGATCCCACCGCCAGTGGCCATAACAGCAATCACGGGGATCTGGAAGACGAGAGCCAGGTTCAAAAAAGGCCCAAGGAATAGAGAAAGCTACACTCTGGGAGGAAACATGTCAGTCAAGGGGCCAGTCAGTCAAGATGCGATTGAGTCCTGGGACCAGCTCTGAGTTAGCCCTGTTGATCTAGTCAGAAACAAACTCCTAAAGGCCTCATTGCTTCAAACATTGGGGCTCCAGAAGAATGGCCTAACAAGTGCCAGCCCACAAGGAGCCTGAGATCACTTTCTAGAAGCCACCAAGGCTCCTGTGAAAGTCTCCAAAAGGCCCTGCTCTCCCGTGCTGGAATTCATTCCCCTGGGAGCCAACTCAGGCTGGTCTGAACCTCTGGGGACCATTCTGAGTCACGAGACCATCCTCATACCAGGTGTCTCATCAGCCACATCACCACAGTCAGGTGGGAGAGCACAGGTTGGCCTATGTGGAGACTTCCACCCTTGAGCTGCAAAGTGCCTGATGTATCATCCTGATAACATCGAGGAAGAGGAACAGGGAAGGCAGGGCTTGCCAGCGACGACAAGCCTGAGCTGATACCAGCTCCGGGCTGCACAACCCTGGGCCTAAGCAGGCATGAGGAAAACTCCACCCAGTAGTGCTCAGCCCCCAGACCTCATCATCTTGCAGGTCTTGGTCCAGCTGTAAGGCCTTTTTCAGGGCGGCGGCCACCACCTGCTTCCTCCGGCCCAGGAAGGCCTGCTCCTCAGGGCAGAGTTCACAGCCCAGTCGCACTGCCAGCTCCTTTGGTCTGAGGAGAAGGAAGAGTCCGGAAGCAGTTCTCAGCTCCCTCACAGAAAAAGGAACCGCTGACTTCACCTGCCAGACCCTTGCCCTCTCTCCTCAGCCCTCGCCACCTCCTGCTGTGGAGTGAGGGGAGGGAGAACCCAAAGCCATGCACGCAATGTGACTCTGGCAGAGCAGACCATGGGACTGGGGCTGTCACCTCCACATCAAATCTCTCCCTCACCCACAGCTCCAAAAATGATGATGGAGGGAGCAGAAACGAAGGCCCACTGCCTCACCTATTGGTGATGAAAAGCCACCCTCCCTCTTCTGAAGGCCATTGAAGGTCCCTTCTCAACAACCTCCATGCCAAGGTTCATCCCTCCCTCTTCCTCTTGGTGTCCTAGCCTCCCTGCCTGCTTATCCAGACAGACACTGACCCTGCACTGTAGCAAATTCAAGTGGGAACACTGAGAACAGCCTATGCACACTGAAGCCTCCTCTCGATGCAAAGCCCCCCACCCCGCACCCAGGAGCTTCTGTATCTCCCTCCCCCAGGCCAGACTGACCCTCTCCCATGCTGCCTGGGCACTGTCCCCTGCTCTCCCATTCCCCAGGCCAGACTGACCCTCTCCCATGCTGCCTGGGCACTGTCCCCTGCTCTCCCATTCCCCAGGCAGGCTCTTACCCTTCTTCCTTCTTCAGTTCCAGCCTCATCAGTGGTTCCTGGAAACCATGAGTACCATGAAGAGACAGGCTGTGTCTCTTCTACCCACTGTGGCCTCAGTGCACCCCAGTCTATCCCAAGAACCCTTGGGCCCCAAGCACTTTTCCAGGGTCCATACTTCCACCCCATTGATTGTCTGAGGGCATGGCCTGAAGGGAGGATCAGCCACAAAAGAGGCTGATTGCTCCAAGGCCAGTGACAGGCCTGTGAACCCAGCTTCTCTTTATGACAGTTACCTGGGACGTGGGGAAGACAAGTCTCACCAACTCTGAAGAGGGTAGGGTGCATAATGGTACCTTCAGCTGCTCCTGGGGGTCATCCTTAGGAGTAGGGGGAGAAGGAACCTTAGCAAAGACCCCACCAACTCCCTGTGGTGGAGACGGGAACAGGAAGGGCTCCAGGGGTCTCAGGAGCAAGACGCTACCTGAAGATGAACACTCAGATCTTGCTCCCAGCAGGCTGGGTAGTGGAAGCGGAAAGAACTGGCACCCACAGAGGCAGCCTGTGGGCCCTCGCAGGACCCAGCAACCACAAGTTGAACTCTGTTCTCTGACCCTAGAAACGGGAACCAGAAGAGAAACTCAGGAGGGGATCTCTGTCCACCAAATTCATTATCAAGTCTTCAGGGAAGTCCCTCTCTGACACGGTCCAGCTGGAGAGATGGAGCCCGGGGAGTCCCAGCGAGGACTGACCTCACGAGTTTTGCTCCCCGAAAGCATCCAGTACTAGGTTCCCCCTCAGAATGGAGGAAGAGACAGGAATGGGAGCAGAAGGGTCCGAAAGAGGATGAACTCACCCTCTAGGTCGCCTGTCTTCTTCAGTTGAACATGCAAACAGGAGAGCTCCCGAGCCTGTGGTCAAGAGATCTCCTTAGATACACACTGCACCCCTCTCTGGACCCCTGCTCCCCAGAACACTGTTATATCACCCTCAGTCATTAAGCATTTTCTTGAGATTTATTCCCAAGGTCCCCAACTCAGCCCACACGACCCAGGCTGTGGTGAGCCTACTCAGTCTGAGAAAAGAGCAGATAGCAAGAGGAATGAACTACCAGGGGAAGCCCTGGGCCCTCACTCACCACGAGGATGCCATTGCTGACGAGCTGTTCCTCACGGTCTGTCCTGGAAAGAGGTCCCCAGTGACTCTCTGCAAGAGCCCAGGCACCCCTCCTCTACCAAGGAGGGGTGCCAGTCTCGGTGAGCTGCACTGCCCATCCCAGAAGGAAAGTCTCCACTGCCACCCACCAGGCGCTCCCGAGCCCCTACTCACAGACTCTGCAGCCGGAATTCAACTTCTAGGCACCCGTCCTCCTGGAAGAGAAGCAAGTTAGAGGCACCGTCAACCCAGATGGCAGTGGGAGATGCTGAGGCCATAGAGCTGGGGAAGAGCCACTGTCCCTTTCCACGACTCTGTCTATAGGTCTTGGACTGTTCCCAAGAAGTTGTGCTTCTGATCAGGAGGTGAGATAGAAGTTGGGGACAGGACTGCTCCTTGGTGAAAAGTCGCCTGGGAGGCCCGAGCCACTCCCTGAAGCAGGGGAGCCTCTGAAGCCCTATCCTCAGAGCTGCCCCCCACTGTAGCGAGCTGCGTGAAGCCACACCTGATGGCAATGTAGAGAGCTGCGTGGAGTCGCACCTGATGGTGCTGGCTCCTGTCCTCCGCGATCCCGAAAGCGAGTGCTCTCTGTGATAATCAACTCCTATGGCTAAAGCCTGACTTATGCTATTATCACGCAATGACTGTCAGCTGCTTGCATATGCGTGGACCTATGGGCAGTGCCCACCTGGCAATCTGAGGTTGGCGGCCCAGGCCTACTTAAGGGCTGGGGGGGAGAGGAAAAGAGAAGGAGAGAGAAGGAGAGAGAGAGAGATTTTACAATTGTCAAAAGGTCCTGAATAAAACTGCAGTGAGAAGAGCTCTGGTGGTCGCGTCATCCTTGCTGGACAAGGGGGGCCGCGACACCCCACCCCACTTCCCCTCACACAGCTGTACCTGAGTGCTCAGTGAGAAACTCTGGCGCCGAGATTCCCCAGCTCGCAGAGTCCCTACGTCAAACAGCACAGACAACACGGGGTCATCTTTAGTGAGCAGGTCCTGGTCAAAGACTTTCAGTTCCACGACGTTCTGGAGGAGGCGAGAGCGGCAGCTTATACAGGAAGGAGGGGACGAGAGGCAAACAGGACAAACAGGGCAGGATACATGTGGTAATGGGCACAGGGGAAACGGCAAGGGCGGACTCGGAGCCTGAGCTACCTTGAGCAGCCTGTGGATCCGGAAGTGGAAGCTCTGATTCCAGACAGGGTTTCTGCTGTTCTTGACTGTGCGTGTCTGGAGCGTGTGGCTGGAGGCTGTGGGCAGGTCCAGAGTCACATAGCAGTCGGAGGAGGTCACTGCAGGAAAGAGGAGCGCATGTCTTGTAGTGATCAAGAACCCTTCCCAGCCTACCACTGAGTCTACTTCCTTCTTCCTGAGATGCTGTGTCCACAGGGCCGAGCCTTCTGACACTTTTGGGACCCTTCTCTCCAGTAGACCCCTGCAGGACCTCCTACCAGCCCCTCCCATTGGTACTAACTCCCCTCAATCAGCCCCCACCTGTTCTCTGGGCTCAGCTAAGGGCCAGGGGAGCAGTGTGCTTACCTAGGTCCTTGGAAGGCAAGCCATTAGCCTGGAGGACACGTACAGTGAGCAGGCATGTCCCCGCCACCTTTGCCTGCGGATAGACGGGGCAGGTTTGCTATAGGTGTGACAGGGCCACAGGGGAGGTTGGGACAGTCTCTTACAGTTCACCCATCAGAACCCCAGAGCGGCAAGAGACACTGAATCTACACGATGACACCTTCCCCTAATTAAACACCACACTGTGCCAGCCACATACCAAGGACTCGGCGTGTGTTTACTCAGTTGTCTCACGTCCTATTAGGATGCTATGACCATGACCAACCATGGAAGGAAACTGAGGCCACTCTCGAGGCATGGTTGGGATTGGAACACGGGCAAGCTGACCTTTTAATGGGTATGGCTCCTTCTGTCTTCTTATCCTATTGCTTCCCCTCCCCACCCCACCCTACCCCACCAAGCAGCTTTGTGTTGAGGGAAAGAAAGGACTACATTAGGGCTCAGGCAAATGCACGAGCTGTACCTGGTGCTATCTACCCCATCCTGGGGATGGGTTCTGGGTCAGGATAGCAGCTGCCAACCCAGACCACCCCCACACTGCCATCCTCCAGATCTGATGGGGGTCTCCAGAGCTCCTTCCAAATCCCCTCTGCTTCTGGACATGTGGACATTTGCCAGTGTGCCCAGGCAGAGGCGGCTTGTGCCACCTGGTCCTTTCTTTAGGTCTTCAGCCATATCTCTGGAAAGGTGCCAACGGTCAAGTTCAGAGAGCTCCATGGTCGGGAGCAAAGCTGAGGAAGTTCATCTCTGATGCGGCCCCTGGGGGTTCCCACATGCCAGAGGCATGGAGAAGCTACTTCTTTTGAGGCCCCCAGAACAGTAGATAAGATCCCTAGAGTTCCCAGGAGAGACCCCATCCCAGTTCTGGCCTTGCCCCTGGCTTCTACTCTGTCTGATCCTGAAGGTGGAAAGCATCCCCTCCCTCTGCTTAGAAAAGCCCACAGCTCCTCTTAGAAACAGCAGCAACCAGGCCCTACATGGGGAACCAAGTCAGAAATGGGAGCCCAGTGCCCTCTGGAGCCTTACCAGAGCCATGAGACCAAGTTCACGGGAACAGGTATGACGGGGGAAGTGGCCACAAGACCAACGACTGTCAGCTTTAAACCCAGAGCCGAGGTGAGCCAACCGGCCACACATTCCTCTCAAATCCCTCCCACAGACTCCTCCGCTCCACCCAAGCCCCACGCCCACTGCTGACCCAGCCACCTGCCCAGGAAGTGAGACACCTGAAGCCGATGCTGGAATCAGTGACACCCTTGGAGTTAGCACAGGCTCCCTGAGGTCCCATTCTCCCAACCAGCCCGAACTTAAAGAGGGGTTCCAGGAGAACTTGCTGCCACAGGCTGAGCAGGCCAGCAGACCATGGCTCCCCAAAACAGCAGTGAGCAGTGGGGCCCGAGCATCATGTCGCCGTGGTCCTTTCGCAATCTTCCCAGTGCCAGTGTGACAGGAATGCCCAGTCGCAACTGGAGCCCTGGGCAATCTTGGAAGAGTACCTTGGGCCCCATCAACCGTAAAGGGGAGTGGCTTTCACATAAACAGCTCTTCAAAGCCCTGTCTTGGCTGCCTCCACCCCTGGAGCTGGCTGGCCAGAGATGAGGCCTGTGGGCTGGCATGACAGGATAGGAGCTCTCCCTGCTCTTCAGCTGAGTGAGGAGGAGTCCGGATGTGGAGATCAGCTCTTCCCTCAGAGAGCAGCTCACAAGGACCATGGTTCCCGTCCCTTCCTGTTTAGACTTCTAGAATAGGGGTCACTCAGGGCTCTAGATCTGCCGGCTCCCCAGGAACTGGAGAAGGAAAAGCAGTCTGGGACCAAGCTAGAGGCAGCATTGGTGGCCCTGAACCAATCAAGTTCCAGCCAGTTATAACACAACTGTGTGGGTAGCATCCCAAGCCAGGATCTGCTTGCACCCCTCAATCAGGGTCACCCTGAAACTTTTACCTGAACATTTAAGCCCTTGGCAGGCCATGGAAGGCAACTGTGGACAGGGAGCATGAGAACAAAAATATCAGCGCCATCTTTTATTGACTGACTCCTCCATGCTGGACCATGTCTATCCCCACAACAGCCCTGGGAGCCAGAGCCATTATTATCTCCACTTTACAGTCGGGGGACTGATGCTAACAGGCAATGACTCACCCAAGGTCATAGCACTGGTGACAGGCACTGCTGTACCTGATCCATGCTTCCTTGTCCCTATGTGGCAACTTTCTGGGCACCTTCACCCAGACCTGCCTGGGTGAGGCCCTCCAACTATATTTCAGGTTTCTTCAAGGCTGATCTCAGCCCACGCAGGAACCCCGGCAGCAGCCAGTTCATAGGCAAACTCTAGGTTGCTTCTAGAATCAACCCCCGACACGGGCTGTCCTCTGCAGTGTCTGTGAGGGTCCCATCAGTCAAGGCCTGCGGCCCTCGTAAGGGAGTCCACCAGCTGGAAGTAACTGTACTTGAGGTCATACTCCATGTCATACCAGAAATTCACTGTGGAGAGGAGAGGGACCTGGAGGTGAGGGCCCTTCTTTTCAGTCGGAGCCACCCCCAGTCAATACCTTGCTGGGCACTGGTTGCCCCGGGTAACCTTACCAGCAATGCAACCGTGGGACTGCTGGACATGGTGGAACCAAAGGGCTGGCAGGTACAACAGCTCACCGGCCCGCACCGTGCAGTGAAGGGCCTGTGCCTGGCTGTAACTGGGGTACCGGACCAGGTCTGGAGCCAGGGGGTCCAGTGGGATCCAGGGCACCTAGAGACACAGCAGCTGCCTGGGAGCAGGCTCTGAGGATCCCACGATCTCTAGCTCTGTCCCTTCTCCTACTTGAAGAGCCACAGACTCAGGATTTTCAGAGTGGGGTGTCACCTCCCCAGACCCTTTGTGCCTACTCCCCAGGAGTCTACCCTTTCCCCAGAACCCAAGAACAGAACAGACACCTTCTCCATGGCCTCCTCGTCCACCACCCTAAAAGTGCCCTCTTCGGTCAGCTGGTAGGTTGCTGGTGTGTACAAATCTGAAGGCAAGGTCAGAGAGAAAAATGACCAGCAGCCTTTCAGGCTCTCCCCACATAACCGGTCCAGGGTTCCCTGCACATAGAGACCAGAGGGCTGGGAACCTGAGGCTACACCCCAGGCCGAGGCATCTAGCCCGCCCTGGGCTCCCGCTGCCCGCCCTCCACCACTGGCTACCAGCTCCTTTTAGGCCAGGTCACCTACCATAGGGGATGAAAGGCCGGTCACTGGGTGGATGTAACAAGAAGTGTTTCTCGCCGGAGACCACACAGTACAGATTCTCATAGTGGTCCTTGTGCACTGTCAACACATGAAGGCCTGGAGTTGAGGGGAGGAAGGCAGCCCAGCCTGCCCTCAGCACCACACCCCAACAGAGCCTACAGAGAGAGGGTGAGCCCACACAGGATCGGCAGACTCGGAAACTCCGAGGACTCTAGCAAGCATCACAGAACTTGGCGACCTGAATATGGACTCCCCTTCATCAGGAGGGGAAGCAGAACCAATAGGCTCTATGTCCCAAGCCCTGCTCTCCTATCTGACTTTGAAGAGGCTCCTCAAGACCTAGAGAGTATGGTGTACCCTGTCCCCAATGTTCCCATTCTCAAGAGACCCTTTGTGGTGTCCTAGACCCAAAATACCAAAAGAAATCTGAGGACAGCTAATCCTTCCGAGGCCCACCTTTCTTCTTGTGCCCCATCAGCTCCCTCCCCACACCTACAGGAAGTCACCGCAGCTGCCTCGCCCAGCCAGAAGTTCACGGCATCAGGCATCTTTCCTGTGGGACAGAGTGAGTTAGTACCAGGCCTAGGACGACCCACGCACAGGGCAGCTACTCAGAAATCTGGGTGGGAGCACAGGAATGCCAAGGAGTCTGGGAGAAGGTGATGCTGGGAATGTGACCTCTGGGGCAGAAGGGAGAGCGGCCAGGTGGCACCTGATCCCATAGAACCAAAACCAAAGGCAGAAAATGGGAAAGCAGGCTGACCCCTTTCCCTCCACTTCATCCCCATACCCCCTGCCTCTTGCCCCTCCACTCACCCAGTGACTCAGAGGCCCACGGCACATGGGACTCGATGTCTGACAGAAGCTGGGGTAGCTCGGTGGGCAGGTTGGAGCACTGCTTCTGCACGTAGAGGACTCCTGGGTGCTGCGCCCGGCCCTCCAACACATCCAGCACATGGCTCATGGGCAGGCGACGTTCCGCGGGCATCACAAACCGGTCCCCTCGCACAGCATCTGCATAGCCATCTGGGGTCACAGCCACGCTCACCTCTGTGGAGCCCACTGTGGCTCTGAAGGAATGGGCCCTTGGTTTGTAATCTGCTGCTAATGGCCACTGGTCCACCCTGCCCCAGAAGGGAAACCTTACCTTAAGTAGGAGAGGGACCACTTCTGGAGGGCTGGCCAGTGTTGCAGCGCATGGCGGATAATGCAGGGCCTATTGGGGCACACCCAGTCCCGGTAGAAGCACAGTGGACTTGGGGGCCCATCCAGGTAGGGCACAGCACGAGATACACTGAGGTCTTAAGAAAAAAAATGGGGAGCGAGTGCCTAAAATCAGTGGGTGGTACCGTCTGTCACACTGTCTGCACAAGAAATCCTCCATCATGGATGCCCTAGGCAAGGCTGCTGCTGACCATGGAAGCCTGCAGGGTCGGCCCCTCACTTCTCTGCCCTGAAGAAGCAATCGTCGCTGAGCTGGTGACCACAGGCTGACTGTGATGGGGCCTGGCTCTGGGATCCCCTCCAACGGTGAGACTCACTGAGCATCTGACATGGGCCCAGCACTGGGCCTGGCCGCTGTGAATATCAGGTGATCCCATCATCTCAAGCAGGTTACGGCCTAGCTGTCTGGGGAGATGACTACCCTGTGACAACACCAGAAGTCAGGCAGGGGCTGAGCTGAGCTTTGAGTCTCAACGGCAACAGCAGCAGCATCTTCAGCCACCTTGGGCCAACACTTGGCCACTCTGCCACCTACAGAGACATTTTAAGTGGGTGTGGTGGCTGACAGGTGCAAACCCAGCACCTGGAAGGGGGAAGTAGGATTACCAGCTCAAAGCCACCTCAGCTACAAAACAAGTTCAAGGACATCCTGTTTGTATGTGGAGCGCTTCTTTCATAGAAATCAGGATTCTACTAAAGAAGCTAAGTACACTTTCACGAAAACGTGCTTACTATCCCAGAATGTGGCATGCAGTACTTAGCGGACACTCGTGATACTGCTGACGACAGCGTGACATCACACCTGACTCGGCAGTCTCTTGATGTATCCTACCCCAGTCCTGCCCTTGGCCTGGCTATCTCGAAATCCTGTAGATTGTACCTCCTTGTCTCTCAAACCACCCTTTCCTTCCCTCTGCTGCTCCGGGTCTGGTCACACTGACAGGCGTCCTTCCCTGGCCACCCCTTTGAACTAACCTGTCATCTGTCAGCACAGTCCTTATCTCTGTGCCGATTTAGTTTTCCTCCACAGATTTTTCATTACCTGACCCTGGATAGCTTTTCGCCCATTTATTTACTCATTCTCCATCTCTTTCAGAACAGAAGCGCAATGGCTTGAACGATCACCATTGCTCCTGGTGCATCTCTCGCGCCTTAGCACGCAGTGGGTGCTCAGCAAACATAAAGCCAAAGGAAAGTGCCCCGCAGTCCCTGGCTGCTGCTGCAGCGAACCAACTGGTCTTTCTGGTGGGACCCCCCCATTCCCTTTCAAGAGCATCTACCCGAAAGGCAATCTCATCTTGTCATGCACCTAGTGAAGACTCCTCTGACGGCTCGCTGCTGCCCCCGGCAGAATGCAGTCCACCCTGCATGCGTTCAGGCTGCTCCACGACTAAGTCCAGCACACGTTTTCCAGTCTGGTTTGCTACTGTCTCATGTCTGACCTTGACGACAGGCCCTGGACTCCGGCTGGGTTTCATGCCTGCTGTTCCCTCTCTGGGCTTTTACGAGAGAAGAGTGCTCTGCTTTGTTAACGTTCAGCCTTACTGTCTGACCAAACACTTTGGGACCAAACCCCAGACAAATGTCTACGGCCTTCAATTTACCCGAGGTCATGCCCATTCGTAGTGCCATCTCCATGCCGCCTGCAATCCCTTGCAATCAGTCAGAAAGTAACTTTAAATTGGACCTGGGAACCACATGAGAGACATTGGTGGGCCCACGAAAACTGTGGAGAAGAGCTAGTCATGTACTTGCTGTCCTGAACAGGGGTAAGAATCACCAAGCAGACCCCCAAAGCAGTAATCTTAGATGGGAATTGGGGCTCAGGACAACTAAGTTGCTTTTTGGGGTCTATTTTCCAATGCCTGGGATTGAACCCAGGGCCTCCTACATGCTAGAAAAACATTACCACTGTGTTACTCTAACCTGGAGTTTAAAACTGAGTAGAAACTGACTTGCTTTGTTTTTCGGGAGAGGAAGTGGCTCTGGCTTCAGAGATCGGCCTGCAGCTGCCTCCTGAGTGCTGGCATTAAAGGCGTGCGCCATTACCACCTGGTGTGAAACTGCCCGTCTAGCCTTTGGATTTTAACTATACCAGTTTTGTTTGCTCTTCGTTTCGAGAAGACCTATTTTTCTCCCCTAGAGCTGCACACTGCACTCCAAACAATTCCTGTGACCCAGCAATTTAACTGACAAAAGTCAACATGAACCCAGAGTCTGGGTCCTCCAGACTCTGCCTCCCAGCTCTGGAACAGCGGCAGACATCCTCATCAGGTGCGGGGATCTGAACTCAGGTCATCATGTGCTGAAGTACTTTACGCACTCAGCTAGCAGACTCTCCAGACCTAAATACCCTCGGATTGGTGAGATGGCTCGGTAGATAAAGACGTTTGCTGCCAAATTTAAACACACTGAACACACACATTCTGGCACACAGAGGTACTTAAACTTTGTTAAGTGAACAGCCAAGTATTTGCAGCTGAATTATTGAAAACAAAAGGTTAAAATACCTGCACGCTTATCAATAATGGGTACCCTGGTTCACAGATGTTAAGACTTGAAGCAGAGGCACCTGGAATGCCCTCTAGGACCCGATGCAGCAAAGAATGCTTAGCAGGACTGTCATTCTGGACAGCTAAGGGGGTGGCAGTGAAGCTTACTTTATTTACATTGCATACAGAGGTGCCTGCACTACTGTTCAGTAAGAAACGACTTAGTAAAGAGTGGGGGAGGAGGAAGGAGGTAGTGAGGAGCGTGCAGGAAACATAACACCGAGTAGTGAAACAGCCAGTATTGCTCGGGTGGGTCTCTACAATCCTCAAAGCTTGGAGTTCGCTCTGAACAAATGATCCCAGTCAACCGCTTCTCTCCTCAAAACCCACCAGCATCCGAGATATTTGAGGTCAAAGAGTCTTCGGTACCGAAAATGCCGCAAGGCAGAGCACAGGGACTCAGCACCCGGCTGGCTTTGAGAACGGCACGACTACCGTCGGAGCTGGGCTTTGAACAAACCCACAACTGCACCCCACGAAGGCACCGGGACGTGCGACCGTGAGCTGAGGGCTGGTCCACTAGCTAGAGAAGGGTGACACACGAAATGTGTGGCCACCAGAAGGCCACTCATGCACACATGATCTGAGTTCCGGTACCCCAGGATCTCTCCACGTTGTCACCACGCGGACGCCACTCACCGCGAGTCGCTGCCGGGAACTCTTGCAACGCCCTCCGCACAGAGTCCAGTGCCGCCTCCGCCATGACGCCCGCGGGAAGAGAGCCCGCCCCTATTTCCGCTCTAGGCTCGCAGCCCCGCCCCCATCTCCGCCCTCGCCCCGCCCCTCAGGAGGTGCGACAAGCGGCGCTTCGGAGTTTTCTAGCCAATTAACAAATGATTGTGTTTATTGACAATTTCATACTTCGGTACAAACGAGACTTTAAAACAGCCCCGCCCCGTACAGCCGAGGAGGAGACAGGCGCCACAGTATAAAAGTTATAAATAAGGGGCTTTTCAAAACTGGGATGGGACAAATCTGGACGTGGGCGGCTGTTGCCAGAGGCCTCAGACATGCAAAGAAAACTAAGCGCCGCTGGCCACAAGACCCCATCCATGCAGGGTAGAGGCGCAGGGAAACACCGGCTCCCTCAAGAAGGGTGCTGGCTAAGACCCTCTAAGAACCTGGCAAGTCAGGGCAGCCTTATTGCAGTGGACGGATTTCTAATCCTCTGGATGACAACGGGTCGGCCCTTAGCCGATACTGTTCTTCGGGCTAGACGTTTGGCCAGGCGGGTAGTAGGAAAAAAAAAAAAAAAAAAAAGGGAATACATGGTTTGGGTGTACTTAGGACACTCCAGCTGAACCTCCAAAACTAAGCACCCATTAAAACCGTTTTTTAGCCTCTGCCTCCAGAGCTTGAAAGGCGCTTCGGCAGGTTTTTGTTGTCTAAACCTGGTGAAATGTCACTCTGCCATACCTGATGCAGAGGGAAGGAGGGCCCAGAGACACATAACTCACCAATTCTGTAACTACGTCACTACTTGTCCCTACCTACAGCCTGCCTATGCCTTCTCTTTACCTTCTAACAGTGACCTTAATTCTGTCCCCTACCTCTGCCACCTATCACTTTTCCAGCTTGTCTCTTGCCCAGACCCACCGCTCCACAATCTTCAGCATTCAGTATCTCTGGGCACCCAGCACTGCCTTTGAAAAAGAGCCTCCTCCATGAGCCAGATGTCCCATAGCCATCTCCTGTCAACCTGGCTGTGGACAACCAAGATCCCAGAATTTTAGTGTGCTCCTTTTCATGTTTCTGGATAGGAGTTCTAGCGAAACCAGGCTAGTGAAGTTGAGGCCAAATGTGAAGAACCAGGTACGTGTACCAGCCAGGCAAGTATTCTAACAATGAACACTCAGCTATGTATACAGTGTGTGTGGCCAAAGTCCTAGCAAGATGGGCCAGTGCCTGTAAACCATGAGGGAACTCCCAATACAGGTTCCTGACTGCGCATTGCCCAGGATAGAGGGAGAAAGTGATCCCTGGGGCTTCAGTAGTCCTCTAGAGACCAGGGTTAGAGAATTAAGAAAGCCTAAAGGGTCGAAGAAAGTAGACCAGGCTTTGTGTTTGCCCAGCAGAGGGCTTTACTGTCCTGCAGCAAGATCCCACAACTGGTTCCACAAGGAAAAAGAGGGATGGGGGTAGAAAATGCTGGGCTCTCTTGCAGGGAGAATGGGAGTGGAATGTGGGGGCTCAGGTCCTGATACAACTCAAGTCTTCTAAGGGCTGGGAATCCCCTGGAGGGCCAGGCAGCTCTACCTTTCTCGACTGCCAGGAACTGGGGAAAACCATGCCTGCTTTGGCAGCCAGGAGAGTGCGGCTGGTGCAGGGGTAGAGGCAAGGGTCTACAGCTGGCTTAGGGCACTAAATAGCACATCGCCTTTCATCTCTACCCCGAGTACCCTGTGTATGCTCCACCCCAGGGAGCTGATCCCTGAAGTAACTTCAAATGGCTTCTAAGAAGAGAAGGCCAGCCCTTTCTGATGTCCCCAGATGAGGCAGGCTGCCCTCCTACCCCTCACAGCACCAAGATGACATAGACTCAAGACTGCCCTGCTCATGAGAGCCACTGGAGGGGCTTTAGAGGCAGGAGTCTCAAGGAAGTGAGGCAACAGGGAAATAAATTAATAAATACAGGGGCCCCATGAGGAGCAGCTGGGAAAGCTGTTTTGCCTCTGAGCACGGATCCCTGCCATCCACCCCAGACATTTTCACAGGTTCTGAGGAGCGGAAGAAGAGCTACAGTTTGGAGTGGGAGCATTTCTCTCGGGACAGGCTTCTGGAACTCAGAGTCTGCGCTCCATACGCCGCTCCACAGCTCGAAGCAATAGTTCCGAATACTGCTCCAACAGGGCCTGAGTTTGCTCAGCCCCCACAGCCCCAGGGCTGCCACCCGGGCTGGACAGCGCAGCCCCAGTCAGGGCCTCTAGCTCCTGCCGCACTGAAGAGAAGGTGTCTCTCAGGAGACGGGAGATGCGGCTGTGCTCTTCTGAAGGAGTCTTACAGCTGGTCACCTGCAACAAGAGCACCGCCAATGAGGTGGAGAACCAGCAGAGAATGGGTACAGGAAAGCGGGCTCCACACGGGCCTAGCCTGCCCAGAAGGGACTAGCTAGGAGTTCCACGCATCAGTACGATCAGAGCCACTCTGATCCGTGACCCAGATGAAGGTCCCTCCAGATGAGCAGAACCATCTACTTCTTCTTGACCACTTCTCCCAACAACCCAGCCAGGCTGTACTTCTCCTTCAGAAGTGGGTACTGTTACATCATTTCCTATATCTAAAGAGCCCACACCATTTTGGGATATGAAAAAGCACACTATTAATAGTTACACAGACAACAGGCACAAACTGGGATTTTCTTGAACAAGATGATGTTCTAAGCTACAACCCTGTCTTGATGCTCCAGTTTTTGGCCAGAAATGACCAATAGATAGGGGGTTGAGGCCTGACCTGGCTTCTCGGAATATTTCTGAGTGCTCCCCCCCCCCCCCCGTGTGTAGGAGAAACCCTGTTGCTGTTCTCTCCGCAGTAAAGCATGGAGCGCTGCTGACAGGCTGTCTTCCCACCGCTTGCTGCCCAGTACTCACCAAGCGGTAGAGCTGCACTGCTTGGTGCACATTCCCCTGGAGCTCGGCCACAAGCTGTTCACATTGCTGCAGGCTCAAGGCCAGTTCTGAAGGACAAACACCAGTGAGGTCCAGCTGCTCGTTCAGGCATCCCAACTCGGGGCTCTCAGAGCAGTGCTGTAATCCCCGCCAGCCCACAGGCCCTGCCACTTGCCCATTCTCTTCCAACACCTTTCCTGACACCACACAGACAGAGCTTAGAGGAAAAGCCAGCCCTAGCTCCAGCCCGAGAACCAGCCCCAGCATACGGAATACATTAAAGGGTTGAGTGGATCATAGGGAGATCATGAAGGGTGGCAGGGGTGTCACACCACCAGGAGTGTGACTTATAGACCGAGACAGGAACAGACAGGATGGAGAACGCCAAAGGCTGGATGCACACACATGAGATGGAGTCAGAAAGTGGCCAACAGAGACAGGAAGAAGATAGGATGAGAGATGAGACTGGGGAGCTGTGCACACCTGAGTCCTGGCTCAGGGCTGCCCCTGGCCTGGTGCATTCCATGGGGTTAGGAGTCTTCTCAGGGGAAGGGGGCTGCAAGCTCTCAGGGTCTTGGAGGAGGGTGCTGACCGGCAGTTGCTGGGCACAGGGGTGGTTGGGGCCAGGATGAGTCTGGTACTCTGTCCTAGGTTTAGGAGTGGTGCCCTCCCCTAGACAGGCCCGCCTTTCCAATGTAGTGTGAGCCTTTCCTAGGCTCGTCAGGGATCCGGATTGTTCTGCTTCATTATGGACTTGGACCTTGGTTACAGGTGAGAATGTGGTCAAGGTAGGACGGTCAGGCAGTGGTTTGGGGATGTCCAGGACAAGATGAGCCCGGCTAGGCAGAGCTAGCTTGTTGAGTGGTGAGGTTCGCATTGGTGCAGGAGCTTGAGGTTCAGCCGCCAGGCCCGGGTTCTCCCCAACAGAAATGCTACGAGCTAGCTTGGCTGCAGAACTGGTGGTGGGGTTCTGGCAGGAGTGGGGCTGAGATGGGTAGCTATCAGCTTGTGGCAGGGATCCTAAGCTGCCCTGGATCTCCACCTCTCGGAAGAGCAGTGGACGTGATGAAGGCACCTCATCTGCACAGAAGACAGGGACAGATGCAGGTCACATTGTGGGGAAGGTATGCCAAATGCTAGGGCTCAATCCCTAGTTGCTACTTTCCCCCTGAACATGACCACTCCAAGGGACATGTAGTGACAAGTACAGAGATACACCAGGGCCACACTGGGCCCTCCTTCCTCCAGCATGCCCACATACATGGCCGTATTCCCCATAGCCTGGAGTGGAGCACACCAGGTTACTTACCCTGTGGTATTAGACTGTGCACAGACTGGGCTTTCTGGAGTCCAGCTAAGGAGCGGGCTGGAGCCATTTTCTTGGGGGCCCAGCTGTTATCCAGGTTGTTACGCCGTCGTGGTAACAGCACAGGAGCCACCTGCTGGGGGCCGGAGTTGCCAGAAGAGGGTTCCATTTCTGGGGGTGCTCCTGGGGGAGTGGCACCACTGCCTTTCTGCTGGTCACCAGATACCTGTGACACCTGGTCAGATCTTGGTATCAGGACCAAGCTTGAGGAGGATAAAGATGGTTCCCTACAGGGAAAAAGGGTTTAGAACGGGTCCAGAGAAGGCTCAGTGTTTTCCTCCCTTTAAAACTGCCCGATGCTCTCACAGACAGAGAGGCACCAGGAGAGGACAATCACAAAGCAAGACAGGGTTTGGGTGAAGCCACTAGTTCCAAAGCTAGGAGCACTTTGTACCCTTAGGGAGAGGACGGAAGGCTATATGCTATGCCAGGTGCAAGAGCCCCAGGCTAGCAGAACCACGTGGGGTATACCTGAGGGGTGAGGTCTGCACTTGCAGCAGAAACCGTGATGAGATGCTCCGAGACTCTGTC
Organism: Chionomys nivalis; assembly: GCF_950005125.1. Classification (NCBI taxonomy): domain Eukaryota; kingdom Metazoa; phylum Chordata; class Mammalia; order Rodentia; family Cricetidae; genus Chionomys; species Chionomys nivalis. Next base: position 54,680,426 of record NC_080094.1, read on the forward strand.
CTTTCTAGGACCCGTGCTGGACCCCCTGCAGGAGGCACAGAAACCATGAACTGAATCAGAAGTTAAGTTCTTGCCTCAGGTCTTGCCTCTTCTTAGAAACCTAAGGCACTGCCTTCCATACCCTCCCTTTCAGGTAGGCATGGAAGGGAGGCGGGCAGACTCCACTGACTGACGGTTGGCCCACTGACCACACCTGGAGCAGACCCATTGGCCAAAGTCTCAAAGTGCTGTTTTAAAAACTGCTCCTGGTCCGGCGTATGAGGGCTGCCTTCTTGTAGCCCACAGAGGCCAGTGCCTCCCTCCTCTTCTTCTTCATCACCCTCTGCTGGCTCTTCAAGGTCTGAGGAGATGCCATCCACACTTAGGGGCTCTGTGCTCTCAGAGTCTGGATGTGGGGGAGGGGAGAGGCATCCGACTGTACCCATCTGTCACAGGTGCTCCCCGCCCCCGCTTCAGTCAGTCGTCCCTTCCTCACACTGCAGCCTTACCTTCATTGGGGTGCTCAGGACTGGAGAGCCGGCTGCTACTGTAATCCACAGAGCACGCGCTGTCGGGACTGTGCTTTTCCGAGCCCCTGATGCCTGAGTAGAATCTTCCTAGGGAGCCTCTGCTTGGAGCCTGCACCTGGAATGCACTGCCAGGAAGGCAGCAAAGACAAGGAAAAACAGTAAGCCGGGGTCAGCAGCTCCACTGAGGTGGCAGGCAAACCCTTAGGGCCTGGAGGTCAACCATTGCCTAACTGAAAAAACTCAGAGGGCTTCATGGCCTTATGTGCTCGGGCCAGGGCACAACCCTTGCCTGGTATCCATGGTGGGGCTGTCCCCGGGCTCCGGGTAGACAATACCCTCTTCAGTGGGTGAAGGCTGCAGATCTTGGGCAAAGACACCTTCTTCTTGTGACAACAACTGAATAATGTGGGGGCAGGAGCAGGGCTGGGAAGCCTGAAGCCGAGGGGCCTTTTCCTTCTGGAAACACAAAGAAAGGAGCACCTAGGAGGGCTGCTGATGCGAGAAGAGAATGTTGAGAGGAGGCAGAGTTGGCAAGAATTTGGTGAACACCAGTTCTGAGGAAGCAGAGTACTCCAGCTCTGGGAAGAGGCAGCAGAAGCCAGGCTGGGCTCTGGCTGGAGAAAGCGAGCTCACCTGGACAGCACATGAGAGCGCGGGGGCCTGCGGACCAGGCTTCCCAGGACCAGATGGGGACACAGCCAGTGAGTCCTGGCTTGGGCCTCGAGGGCTTGGGGCCAAGGTCTCCAGCTGTCTCAAGTCCAGCATGGAACGAACACTCAGCTCCACACCTGGCTGAGCCCAGCGCCCTCTTCTTTTGGGTCCTGTGTTGGCTACAGGGGTTGAGCCCAGGAACTCCATGGTCTCTTGCTCCTGGTGATTGTAGGTGAAAAAGGAGTAATAATTAGAATCACACTGTCAATAAACAAACATACTTGTATATATAGTCTGCATGCCTAGCACCTTCCATGTACTAGTTCATCTCATCTTTACAGCAAGGCTACAGAGAAGGCCACACCATTATCCCAGGTCTTACAAGTGACGGAACCACAGCACAGATTTCAGTGACTAGCCCAAGCTCACGGAGGACAGTAAGTGGCCTGCAAGCCAGCCTGGCTTTAGAGTACATGCTCTGAGCTGCATTCTAGACAGGATATCTAAAATAGGAACCCTTCTAGTTTCTACCTCTACCTGGTGACTTATATAGAGCTAGGGTTCTAAATAATCCTGTTCTCTCAAGACACCCATCAGAACCCTGAATCTCTTCACAGCAGTAAGGACAAACCAACAACAAAGAACTGAGGCCCGGCATAGCCAGAGAGTACCAGATTCCACATCACCAACGGAGCGCTAGACTCAAAATCCCAACTTGGAACATGCGAGGGCTGGGCTGCTTTGGGGCTTGCTGAAAATATCTCGCCCTCTCTGCCACTCTGCAACAGTCACAGCCACAGGTCTTGTAGCCTTTCCCTCTGACTGTTCTGAACTTACCTCCTCACTGGAGTCTGCAGAACTATAGTGTCCCTAGTCTTCTACTTGCTGGACCCTTGCTCTCCTGGACTTTCGTCCCAACCATGTGACTCAGCATGTTTCTACTCCCCAGCACATGCTGCGTGTCTGTTACTGTTGCTTTGCTCTGTTCAAGCAGAGCGTGGTGGTGCAGGCCTTTAATCCTAGCACTCAGAGGCAAAGGCCCTGTGGATCTCAATGAGCTCCAGGCCAGCCAGGCAGACACTTGCTCTAGAACAGCTAGTCATCTGATACAAGAAGGAAGACTGGTGCTCCCTTAGCCCTCATCCCAGACTAGACATAAGGCCTTCTCTGGAGACAGACTGGAGCATGTGGGCAGATCTGATACCCAAATGCCTCATGAGGCGCAAGGGACTCAGAGGCTACCCCTTCACTTCCAGTGACCTTGGAAGCACATTTCAGAGATGGCCACTTACCCGACTCATTTCCCAGTGGGACAGGCTTCGGAGCAAGGCTGGACTGGAGACCGAGGCTAGACAGAAACAGGCAGTCAGAAGTGTTTCCCACCTACCCACCTCTGGGACCAGGAGCCCACAGCATCCCCTTCCCCGTGTGATCACTGTGAGGGCCCAGTTTCTTTAGCCTGTGGTCCAGATGGGCTCATCTAGCCACTACACTAGCTGCGCCGTCTGCCTCAGCCCTGACTGCCACAAACCTGGCTCTTTCTTGGAACTCTTTCCAAGAATGGGTAGAGCTGGCAGTTCTTCTTCTTCAGTCCCCTCTTCTTCCCCCTCCTTGTCACTGTCTGAGGAAAGGGCTGGTCCAGGAGGGGGAGCCACTGGAGCCTGGTGCCTGAGTTCAAGACAAGAACATGGGAGAGGCTTGTGCATGAGAAAGAAGGTCTAGGGAGACACAGGAGCTGCTGAATACCAGGTTCTAAGGGAGGAGGAACAGGGACAGCACACCAAATGATGTGAACAATGGGCAGAGCCAGTCTCTGTGCCACTTACTGCTTGGGTCCAGAAGCCCTTTGGGGAGAGGTTGGTCCTTGCTGCTTGGCCCCTCGCTGACGCTGGCGCAACTCAGCCAGGCGCTGCCTCATGCTGATGGTCATCTCAGAGCTCAGGCGCCAGACAAATATGCAGCTGGGGGGAACCACAGCATGTGTGAGAACTCTGGAGGTAGCAACGCCAGTCTTCCCCAATTCCCATGAATTGGTAAAGAGATCCAAGCCACCCTCCACTGCCAGGTCAGGCTTCACCAAGAACAATCCCTATTTAGACCCACTTCCCAGAGACATCATGAGCTCACCTGTCCCCTGACACAGAGATGAGATGTTTGCAGTCGTTGCTAAATTTCATGCCAGTGACAATCTCTGTGAAGAGTAAAGAATATGGTCTCTGAACTGCCATGGAAGCCTAACCAAATCCCTGCCTGTTCTACAGTGAAGATGGGCACTGACTGCAGGGCAGGGGCAGACTCTAGCCACACTTAGGGGCCTTTGCTCTAAGAGTCTGAATAGGAAGGGGAAAATACCAACCACACTGTCCCCTTCTGCCTGCAGGGCTTCCTACCCTGGCTTCAGTCAACCGTGTCCTCCCAGGGCAGATGGGCAGTCATAGGGTGACAACAGACAAGGGAACAAAGTACAATTCTGGATGGGGAGGTGAGCGCTGCACTTACCTGAGTGACCAAACATAGTGGCCACACACTCGCCTGAGGAGAAGTCAAAAATGGAGAGGTTCTTATCAGAACAGCTGGTGGCAATGTAGATCCCTGAGGGGTCTGTCTGCACCTGGGAAGACACACAGGGAAAGAGTGGGGAAGCCACGCCCTCTTCATTCAGTACCTCTCTATCCTGGAGCCGCCTGGCCCTTACCTTAATGAGAGTGCCGTCCTCACCCTGAGAGCCTTTAAACAGCTTTTTCTGCTTCCCGCTGCTGATGTTAAAGATGCTGTGGAGGAAGGACTGCTCACATTAGGTGGGGTACAGCACAGGTGGCACAGACCTAGCATTCACCCCCTGTTCTAGGAGACCCTCTTGACCACCCAAGGGCTACTCTCTCAGGTAAGGCATGGCACTTTGTTGCCTCAAAGAGGGACAAAGGCCCAGACAAAAGGACAAATATGGGGACAGAGCTGCATGAAAGAATGTGGCCCCAAAGTCTGAGAAGTGGAGGCCAGAAAAATGACCCAGGGGGTAAAGCCAGGCCTGATGACTTAAATTTGACCTGCAGGACCCATGTCCTCTGATGTCCACATACTCACCGTGGTATGTGCACACCCTTCCCTGCCGTCCCACACAAAATAAATAAATTAAAAATGAGTTTTTGAAAAAGTCTGAGAAGGGAATGCCCACCGAATATTTCGGTCTTGGCAGCCGATGGCCGTGTACTTCCAGCTGGGCTCCACATCCATGTCATAGAGGGTTGTCTTCCGTACCACGTGGTGTGTTCGCGTAAACTGTACTCCTTCTCCAGACTACAGCAGGGAGGACGTGGGCAGGCCACACCCGATGCGTCACCAGGTCATAGAGCTTGTGTTGCCTCCGTTCACCTCTTATAACCTGAGACCCTCTTGCCACCCCTGCCCTGCCAGGGACACCCAGTGGCCTTACCTTCTGTGCAGTTCGGAAGTAAATGCTCTTGTCTGCGCCACAGCTGATCATGCGCACTTGCCCATCACTAGCTATGGGGGACAGGGACGTGGATGCTTCCACCATATGAAGGCAGCCTTTCTTCTGCCTCCCTTACTTCCCCCAATCTAGCTACTCTACATGGTGGACCAACCAATTAAAACAGAATGTATTCCACTAACCCTACATCCTCACCTCAGCCCAGCCTGTCTGACTCAGACTCTGTATTCCACCTGTCTTCCCACCTAGCCTCAGGTACTTTCCAATACAACCCCCGCCCCCCACCAGCAGACAAGGTGGTAGGTGGAGGGATGTACAGCCTCCGTTTCCCAGGCCCCACCTGCAAACTTGACAGCAGTAATGGAGGATGAATGCTCGTCCAGAGTCTGCTGTAGACTGTACTCCCGCCCAGCATCCAGCACATGGATCAGACGGTCCCGGCTTGCTGACGCCAGCAGCTTCAAACCTGGAGTTGGAAGAACCCCATCAGCTCACATGAGCAGACTCTTAATGATGCCCAGTAAAGAGCCCCAAGGAGATGGCGTCTCATAGCTGTATAACCATGGAACAGGGACAGGGCTACCCTGTGGTAGTTAGTTTGAAAGAAAATGGCTCCAAAGGGAATAGTACTATTAGGAGGTGAGGCTTTGTTGGAGTAGGTGTGGCCTTCTTGGAAGAAGTGTGTCTCCGTGGGGCTGGGCTGTAAGGTTGCTTTTGCTCAAGCTTCACTTAGTGTGATACTCAGACCACGTCCTATTACTGCCAAGATGAAGAACTCTCAGCTACCTTTCCAGCACCATGTCTGCCTGCATGCCCCCATGTCCCACCATGATAATGGACTGAACCTTCGAACTGTAAGAGTTGCCATGATCATGGTGTCTCTTCACAGCAACAGAAACCCTGACTAAGACATACTCTTTTCTTAAAGTCCTACAAAGACAGAATGATCCAAAAGATTAGAGGACTCAAGATAATCAGGAGCCAAGACAGTTATAAATGGCATTGGCAGGGCAAGAGGTGCCCTGTGCCAGAGCTAGACCTTACCTGTATCTGGCTTAGAGTACTCCAGGCACAGGATCTCAGAATCATGGGCTTCCACCTTGAGCATCTCACTCAGGGACTGCAGTTCATGTACCCTGCAAGGATGAGAAGTCGCTGTCAGGCTGCAAAAGGAGGACCTCCTTCTGTTACATCCTTTCCCCACCTTTAAAAAATACCTTAAAGCTTAAAGAAAACTTTAGATAGTACAAATGTTCTATATTTCTCTTGTCCAGTTCTTCTTACTTAATATGCATAACAATAGCACATTATAAGAGCCAGGGCATTTGTGATTAATTAAATATCATTCCTGTGTCACCATTTTCCCCATGGTCCTTACAAGAATCCAAATGGCATTTAATTATCACTCCTCTTTAGTTTCCTGTTTCCTTACCTTCATGACCTTGACATTTTTTGAGGAACACTGACAGTTACTCTGTTGTATGTACCTCATTTAACTCATGAGTGACCTGAGTTATATGCATTTTTTTTTGCATTTTTTTTGAAGAACACCACAGAAACATAAAAAAAAAATGTCCTTCTTAGAACACTGTGCCACGAGTTTCCTCATGCTGCACATGGCTGTTAACCATGCCCACTTACTGAGACTTCTTTTCCTGAGCTTCCCACCATAAGCTCATTCTTTCCCTTTTAGGGAATATTTTGCTGCTGAGTGTTTTGGGGGAAACAGCTCTCCTAAAGCACTGTCCTTGAAGGACCCAACTATCCCAGCCACCATGCCCAGAACTGACATTACCTAAGCGTCCCCATACGGTCTCCTGAGGCCAGGTGTTGTCCATTGGGGCTGATACACACAGAACGGATGCCTACTCGGGGGTCCATCAGGGACCCATCAGCTTTGTCTCCTCCAGGCAGCTCAGTGTCCAGGAGAGCCTGAGTGTTCCCGTCCACATAGATGATCTTAATGAGATCCTAGGGGAGGGCAGGAAGACATGAGTGAGGCAATCCAGCAGGACAGCTGCAATACCGAGGACTGCTGGGTAAAGATCAGCCCTTGGCTCACAGGGCCCAGCCAAACAAAAGCTGAATGATCAAGATTGGGGAAGCTGGTTCCTGAAAACAAGGTCAAAATCTGTAGGCATGGGGGGCGCTGAATATGAAACAGGGGCCCAAGCCTCTGGCTCACATTGCTGAGGATGTTTCGGTGCAGAGTAGAGCCATGTACCCCAGAGCTCTCTGTGTTCCACAGGCGGATGGTGTTGTCTGAGGAGCAGGTAATAAAGGAACTGGGGGGCAGACAAGCCTGATTGCTGTCCTTTACCTCGGGGTAGACCTGAAGGGACAGAGGGGAAGAGTTAGGCTCCATTTGGGGGGCAGTTTTGCCTATTCAAGGAGATGGAAATGGGATTGAAATCCAAGACAGAGCACTAAGACTTCTGCAGACGCCTGACGTGTAGTAAGGAGACAAGGTATACATACACAGTGAGAAAAGGCCCGGGAACCTAGCGCCCTCTATGTGCCATAATATCTCAGTTACATTACATTGTTTCATTTCATTGCTACAACAATTGCATGGATTGGGTACATCATTTTACAGTTAAGGAATCTGGGGCTTGGTTAAGTTCAGTAACTCATCCAAGATCCCTGAGCCCAGGGTGAGGCAAACCTCAGGCTAGGCAGAGGCACACAAGAAGAAGCTGATATGCACAGGCACTAACATTCAAACTCTAGCCCCAGGGTCTATGGCAGGGAAGCTACTGAACCCGAAAGCTGTTCTTGGCGCTCTCTGTCCTCTATTGTCACGATGCTACTCCAGCAAACCTATCCCACATACCTCCACACTCCAGACACAGGAGGAATGATACAGAGCTGAGTACACCTTGCCCACTTTCTTGGGGTCTCTCACATCCCAAACATAGATGCTGTGGTCGTTGTACACACACGATAGCCACTGATTAGTTGGATCAAAAGTCAAGGCAATGGTGTCTGGGTACCTAGCATTGGCCCCTCCAGAGAAAAGGCGACTGTGGGAGAGAGAACAGAGAGTTACAACAAAGAAAGGGATGGAACACGGGACAGTGTCTCCAGACCTACAGATCTGGCTACTCCCTCCAGCACCTCAAAATCATCGTCATCATCACCATCGTCATCTACTGAGAGCACATGCCTAACCATAAAGTCACCAAACATCACTCTTTCCCTTTCAGCATGACTGGTGGCTGTGTCTTTATCCCAGTGCTTAAAGACCAATTGTAAAATTGACCCCATTCCCCATTTCGGCTTCGATCCCTTCAGTCATTCCTAAGATCACCCTCAACCAAACAGATTGATAACAGCTCTTCCCGCACTCACTAACTGAGCCAATCTGTCGTCCTTCACAGTATACAGTCTCCTTGGTCCTGACAAAGACCAAGAAACCCAGATTTCTTTGTCTACAAAGGTGTTCCAGGCGATCGTTAAGCACCGATACATTTTTCATTCTGTTCCCTGAAGTACTGACTAAAATTCTGAATGGGACTGTGGGCGGGCCCCACTTAGCTCACCTGGCCTCAGTGATGCTGGCAATGTCTGTTCCCAGGGCATGGGGTCTGGGTAGGGTACTGAGGAAGTGCAGGTTGGAGGGGTTGAAAAGGCGCACTGTGCCATCGGCACAGCCACAGAAGATGTATTCTTGGCTCACAGAGATGCAGTGGGCCACAGTGGTCTGTGGGCAGAGTAGCACAAGTCAATAACGATCACCTTCCTATTTAGCCTTGTTTGACCATTGCCACGCCCTCTGCAGCAGTCACTTGTAAGGAGAGACAGGCCAAGGCAGGGGCAGCCCCTCAGCTATCATCCAGGGTGCCCTCCCTCCAGCAGCATGTGCCCAGAAGGCCTATAGCCCTGTACAGTTGGGAAGTGGGGTGAAAATCGGGGACCCTTCTAGGCATCAGAGGGGCCAAGATGCTAAGGTAGGAAAATCCCAGAAAGGAGAAAAAACAGCTGAGGAAGAGAGGAAGACCTAGGAGCACTTACTGTGATGCTGTCAGTGTTCTGAGCACAAGAGGAAAGCAGGGGAGAGAGATGAGAAAGAACAAGAGGAGGCAGTCATACAGGTCATGGGACCAGCCCTGGGTCTCCTGGAAATCCAGCCCCTCTAGCATGCACGGAGGCCCAGCCCTAGGTCTAGAGCCCCAAGGCCAGTTCTCCCCTAATTTGAGATATAACTGAACCCTGTCCTGGAGTCAGAGTTACTTACTCTTAGCTCCACCCATTTGTCCAGAAGCCTGCGGTCGCTGAACTCGCACAGCAGCCCGGACGACGTGATACAGAAAGTGCTGTCGGCCTTCTTCCCGCGGCCACAGGCCACATCCGTGAACAGGTTGTTTCGCAGTTCCCCCAGCAGCCCCGAGCGGCCCAGCAGGGGCACAGTGGCGTTCACCTGTGGAGATATGCCATTGCACCCATCTACCCCTGGAAATGAGGTGCTCAGGAGGGGAGGGCAAGCACAAGCTCCCCTACTCTCTAAGACTATTCCTCAGCCCAAGCAGAGCAGACCCGTCCAGAACTTGTGACTGGTAAGCAGCCATGGGCAGCTAGCTGGAGCAGTATCCAGGGGGGCAGAGTCTGTCCTCACCTTTGAGGTCTTACTGTCGTCAAGGTACCAGAATTTGATGTGCCTGTTGCCTGCAGTGACAAAGTAGCTGCAGTCTTCAGAAAAGGACACTGCTGTCACCCGACTAGATACTTTGTTGGAGGCCACAACTATGTTTTTCTGGAGGAAAAGTTAAAAGAAGAATCAAAGCTCTGACCCTGGGGACTAAGAGGGGTTGTGAGAATGGAGAAGAGCTAGCAAGAATTTCTACTTAGGAAACAAAACAACGCAACTTTCTAGTATTTACTGATCAGAAAAAAAAAAAGACAAGCAAATCCTTTTCTAAACGAATTCAAAGGTTTAACTCCTCCGGAGTATGGAAAAACACAAAGCCAGTCCCTTTAGCCCCTTGGTACCCAGTGACTAGTTTCTATTTCAAATTCTGTTCAGGAATGAGATGGAAATCAGTGAAGCAAATGAAGTTGCTCAAGTCAGCAGTTCCCTGCCCCCCCCCCGCACCAGAACCCCAGGAGGATGCCAAGGCCACCCCACCCAGCCCACTCACCTTCCAGGCCCACACGTTGACAATCATATCATGCTGGTAACCCACAGACACGATGTACTTGGCACTAGGGGAGAAGGCCACACAAGCCACGCCATACTTATGCTCCTGTAGCTCTGCTACCTGGTTACGTTCAGCCACATCCCAAACCCGCACGGCAGGCATGTGCCCACTCTGTAGAAAGCAAGAACGTGCACGAGTGAGAGCTATGGGAAGGTGCTGTGTAGCCTCCTTGGGCTTTCGCCTCCTCGGCTTCTAAACACTGCTTCTGCAGTGGGTCTCTGCTCAACAGCAAAGATCAAGACAAAAGACACGCAATAAACATTTGGGGACACTCATGAGGACAAGACTAGCCCAGGCCTCTGTGTCTGAATGACTCTGGTAAGCAGCCAGGCCTACGAAGGAGCACTGTCTCCTACTCTGTCTCCTTGTAAGACCAAGGGCTGTGTTCCTGGTGTGTCCAGCAGGAGGCACCTGGAGGTAAGAAATAGTTTAGGGTGGTGGTTTTCAAAATGTGTCTTTAGCCATCCCATCCTGTTAGAAGCTACAGCCAAGAGGTGAGAGATGGCTTCAGCATGGAAAGGCATTTGACAAGTCTGATGACCTGAGTGAGATTTCCACGCTCCCTTCCCCACACAAAAAAATGAGTACGTATTTTTTGTTTTTTTTTTTGTTTTGCTTTTAAAAGAAAAGCTACTTGGGAATCCTGGGTTACAGAATCACACAACTTTGGAGCAGGGGACCAGCTGTGAGCACTTTAGAAAGCCCTCGCAGTGACTCTGATCACACTAAGCTTACGAACAACTCCTGAAGACATGATAGAAGCCAGAGGGACAGCACCCTAAGTGGACATAGGATTGTTGCCTGTTCCTCACTCACCTCTCCAGTGACCAAGTACTTGCCATCAGGGGAGAAGGCGAGGGCAGTAATGGTTTTCCTACAAGAAATAGGGCAAGCTTGGTTGGACCTAGGAAACTAAGCCCCCCACTCCCACACTCCCTTCCTCCCTCCTTCTTGTGTAGTTTCCAAAGGCAAGGCCAAAAGGCTAGGGGGTCTACAGGGCACTTCCTATCTGGCCTCAAGGCCAAACCTTGTCCCAACCCCCTGGAGGCCACGCCCACATACCTGGAACTATTGAGGATGTGCTGTTGTTTGTGTTTCCGGGGATTGAACAGCACAACCACGCACCTGAGAAAATGAGTGCGATGTTAGGCTTAGTTCCGCCTAACCTGGGCCCACCTGGGACTGCTGGTCACCCAGCAGAGGGAACAGATCAATCAAGCTCTGAGATTCTTCACCCAAAGGGTCTATCTCAGCAGCTTCAGGTGGAAGCCCATTCAACAGGACCCTAAGTACCAGCCCCATCTCTGATCACGCCCACAAAGGACAGCAGGGATACTTCCCACAACCTTCACACACACCTCAAAGAAAGAACACAAGACGGAAGAATAAGTGATTTGATCAGCTCAGGCCTCAGCTTGCAACCAGTTTTCAGGCTTAGAGCCATGTCTTAATCATTGTTATAGATGGTGTGTCTCCACCTACTGAATAAGAAAGACCATGGGGCTAGGCAAGGCACCAGAACTGTAGGGAGGCCCAATAAACTGGAGGTGGAGGGAGCAGAGATAGCCTGAGAGGACCTGGGAATGACTTGAGAATGCTACAGAGCTTCCGGCCGAGCCAAAGGAAGCCTGGGTTTCAGGGCCTCAGCAGGGCTTTCTGACCACCAGACCAAGGCAAGTGGAGATGCTACACCCATTTCAGGAAGAAGAAAAAAGGGTTGGGACAGGGCTTCCAGATGGGACCAGATCCAGACTGACTGCCCAGAAGCATATCTGGGGAGGGGAGATGCAGCAATATGCCAGAGGCCAAGAGTCAGACAGTGTTCTCAGCAGGCCCCTTGGTGGTAAGCAGGCCCTAGCCTGTTGTCCAGCTGTCTAACCTCTTGGCATTGGAGTAGCTGACAGGGGCAAGGCTGGAGGCTGCACACCATAGAGGGGAGGAGGGAAGAGCAGACAGAGACTGCACTGGGAAACTACATAGAGGTGCAAACTGATAACAAGTACTTAGCGTCACGGGCTCAATAAACTAATCCAATATACAGAACACACATGTTCTCTGGAGACGCTGGACCTTTGGTGGAACCAAACATGTCCAGAACCAGAACTTCTACTGACCAACAAATCTGAAGTCTTGAATCTCACCACCATCCATTCCCTCTCCCAGCCTTCCTCCCTCATCCCCGCTCTCTCTTGCTCCCTTTTCCCTATTCTCTCTTTTCTCTTCCTACATCAACTTCTGATCTTCCAAGTCTCCTTTTTGGGGGCAGGAGGTTTGAGACAGGGTTTCTCTGTGTAACAGCCCTCACTGCCCTGGAACTAGCTCTTGTAGACCAGACTGACCTCAAACTCACAGAGATCCGCCTGCCTCTGCCTCCCGAGTGCTGGGATTAAAGGCGTGCGCCACCACCACCCAGCCCAAGTCTCCTTCTAAAGTACTATGGTCCAGAAAGGTTTTAAGTATGACAAAAGCCATGTTCATGGGGCACACCTATCGTCCAACATCCAACCAAATCAAGCTTTAACTCTTCAAATGTTCAGTGTGCAATATACCAAGTTTGTGGTGCTTTGACTGAAAATGCCCCCTCCCCTAGGCTCACAGAGAGTGGCACTGTTAGGAGGTGTGGCCTTGTTGGAGTAGGCATGGTCTTGTTGGAGGAAGTGTGTCATTGGGGGTGGACTTTGAGGTTTTAAATGCTCAAGCCAGGCTCATTGTTACTCTCTCTTCCTGCTGCCTACCAATCCAGACGTAGAACTCTCCGCTCGCTACCTCTCCACCACATCTGTCAATGTGCTGCCATGCTCTCCACCATGACAATAACAGACTGAACCTCTGAACTGTAAGCCAGCCCCAGTTAAATGTTTTCCATTATAAGAGTTGGCTATGGTCATGGTGTCTCTTCACAGCGATAGAAACCATAACTAAGACAGAGTTCAAAGCTAGACTGGACTACAAAGTAAAACTTTTCCTTAAAAACATAAAACATGACATAACCCAAGATGGCTCTGGAAATTCTGTACTCTATCACTTCTGAACAGGTGTATGAAAATACACATTAGTTACAATTCAAGACTATTCGGTGTGTGCAAAATAATACCCTCTAGGCTGACCCACACAGAGTTTTCTGTGGCTGCTGTGTTCTGAGCCCTTCCTTATAGTTTGCACTGCGCTGCTGAAGAGCCCCCTATAGGCTCAGCTCTAGCAAAGGTGGCTAGTCTGACAGGCTATGGGCCACTAGCTTTCTGACCAGTAACAGATGAACAAGGGCCCCTTGTTACAGAACTCCTGTGAGTGCAATGATGACATAATGCAGCCAACCACACTCCACATGCAGAACAAGTGGGTGCTGGGGGCTCTGCTCCCTTACGCCTATCACCCTAGAGGTAGGGTAGCTATTAGCAGGGCAGCCTTTAAAGGGCAGTGCATCAGACTGCTTGAAACACTCCAACCAGGTGTGGTGGCACACACTTACAATCCTAGCCCTTAGCAGGTGGAGGCAGGAGGATCAAAAGTTCAGTCATCCTCAACTATACATTAGGTGTGAGATCAGCCTTGGCTGTACAAGATCCTGTTAAAACAAAACAAAGCAAAACGCCCAAACCTTTCTAGTCATTATGTACAAATTCTAGTCTTTATGGGTTACAATTTCTTCTGTTTCCTCCATCTCCTAAGTTCAAGCTCACAGAGGAAATAGGAAGGCGAGCAACACTGTGTGTGTGTGCATGTGTGCATGTGTGCTTCTGCATGCATGCCTGACAATGCTGGCAGAGTGATGACTGGCTACAGGCAGATGAGCCTCATTCACTAGGAAATCTTCAGGCATGGCAGGGAAGGAAACACACAAGGTTCCTTTATTTATTTATTCCTATTTATTCAGACTGGAAACTAACCCCTCAGAGAGAAAGAGAGACACAGTGAGCACACATGTATTTCTCTATGGAAGAGACGTGCCCAGCTCACTTAAGTCCTTTCAAGTACACAGGAAGGCCTATTCTTCAAACACCTGAGAACCCTCTTTGGTCTTCTTAGTGGACTTTTAGCAAACGACTCAGTCAGCCAGGGACAGAAGGGTGGGGCACAGCTGGCATCAGTCCTTGCCAGGCAGAGTAAGCCCTTGCAGCAATGCTCACTGAAATCACCAACATAAGGACTACAGGGTTGGGCTGGCCCAATAGGATGAGTCCTGTAACTTAGAACCTGAGGGCACAGAGAGGTGGCTCATCCTCACAGAGGGAGGGTACGTCCCTTCGGGCCTCAGTTCAGGACACTAGTGCTGGGAAGGGTGGAGCCCTTGGCACCCAATCCTGCACAAGCCCAGGCTTGCTTCATTCTCACAGGACCTGTCTTCTCCCTCTCCCAGAGGCAAAGCCAAAGGAACAGCATACGAGCCATGAGTGGAGCAGCACATACACGAGCAGGCCCAGGCTGTTCAACAACAAACAACGTGTCTTCAAATTTCTTTCAGGCTAAGTAAATCAGAATGGCCTCACAGAGGCATACTGGAGGTCCCTTCATGCACGACTAAAATGCTACCCTCTGATCCTATTATTAAACCTCACTCCCCGTGTCCTTTATTGCACTTTACCACCATCACTTATTCTTTCTCCAATGCATGCAGCAACTTATAATTTTCTACCTAACTTACTTTGTGAGCGGTGCCTATCGCTGCATTTTTCAACTCGGCCAAGAGGTCATTTTTGTGTTTTGTGTTGTGTTAAGTCCCCAGTCCCAGGAAGACAGGCACTCAGTATTAGTGGAAGGTGGAAATAGAGCTTTAAACCAGGTGTGACGGTACATGCCTATAACCCCAGCATTCAGGAGGTGGAGGCAGGGGGATCACAATTCAAGGGTTCCATAACGACTCTGAGTTCAGTATGGAATCCATGAGAGCCTGAGGAAGGGAGAAGGAAGGGAGGGAAAGAATGTGGAAGGGAGGGAGGGAAAGAGGGAAAATGAGAGGAGGGGAAGATAGAGGCAAAGAAAAAGAAATAAAGGAAGAAAGAGAGGGAGAAGAAACTTAGAAAAGAAAGAAGAAAGAGAAAACATGCCTTAAATCTCCAAACTGCTGAAAAGCCGGGCAGAACTCTGACCTCGAGCTGCAGAGGCAGGTCCATGCTTCTCCACATTACAGTCATAGCTCCCTGGTGCCCAAGGGTAGTATAGCGATAGAGATGAAGATCACTGTGGTCAGACAGACTCATCTGCTAATATACAGTGTGGCCTGAAACATGTTTCTTTACTTTCAAAACCCTCAGTCTCCTCATCTGTGAAGCAGATGTTTCTCCCAGAACTGTGGTGGACACCCCAGCCAGCATTTTCACTACAGTCTCTACTGTCACCTTCACCACAGTGACATGTCTCTTGGCATGTCTATGAATTTCCAAAACAGTTTAACTGAGGAGGGCAGACTCACCCTGAATGTAGGGAGCATGAAACCATGGGCTGAGGTCTAGAATTGAATAAAAAGGAGGAAGGAAGCTGAGCATGGATTTCATCTCTCTGCAATGTGCTCAGCTGCCTCACACCTGCTGCCGTGGCTTCCCTGCCTCCTCACACCTGCTGTCGTGGCTTTCCTGCCTCCTCACACCTGCTGCCGTGGCTTCCCTGCTCCTCACATCTGCTGACGTGGCTTCCCTGCTCCTCACACCTGCTGCCGTGGCTTTCCTGCCTCCTCACACCTGCTGCCGTGGCTTCCCTGCTCCTCACATCTGCTGACGTGGCTTCCCTGCTCCTCACACCTGCTGCCGTGGCTTTCCTGCCTCCTCACACCTGCTGCCGTGGCTTCCCTGCTCCTCACATCTGCTGACGTGGCTTCCCTGCTCCTCACACCTGCTGCCGTGGCTTCCCTGCCAGGATGGGCTGTAGCTTCAAACTGTGTCCCAAAGTAAGTTTTCCCCTCAAGCTGCTTTGTCATGTACTCTAGTACAGCAACAAGAGTCTCTGTCTTAGTCACTATTCTGTTGCTGTGAAGAGACACCATGACCATGGGAACTCTTTTTTTTTTTTTTTTTTTTTTTTGGTTTTTTCGAGACAGGGTTTCTCTGTGGCTTTGGTTCCTGTCCTGGAACTAGCTCTTGTAGACCAGGCTGGTCTCGAACTCACAGAGATCCGCCTGCCTCTGCCTCCCGAGTGCTGGGATTAAAGGCGTGCGCCACCACCGCCCAGCGACCATGGCAACTCTTACAAAGAAAGCATTTGACTGGGGGCTTGCTTACAGTTTCAGAGGCTTAGTCCATCATCATCACTGCAGAGAGCATGATAAGGAGCATGGCCATGGGAGAAGTAGTTGAGAGCTACAGCCAGATCCACAGCAGAGAGAGACTGGGCCTCAAAGCCCACCCTTGATGACATACCTCCTAATTCTTTCAAACAGTTTCAGTCCCTGGACGCAGCATTCAAATATGGCTATGGGAGCTTATTCAAGCCACCACAGTAGCTAATAAGTCACCTGGGACGAGGGGTGGCCATGAAGAGACTGAAGTGGTCCTCTGCCTAAGGAATGTGTAAGTGTATGAGCTGCAGGCTGGAGCAGCCCTGAGACGCTGGGAGCAGAGCTTACTGGACTAGTCTGTGGAGTCTGGAATATCAAACTGCTGAGAGAACATGGCAGCTGCGGCCATGAGGACTGTCTCAAGAACTAGGCTAGAGGCTATTGGCATCACAATCAGGCAAAGAATCTAGCTTCATTTTGCCCAAATCCTGAGAACTTGAGTGCAGCTGACTTCAAAAGCAGCGGACTAATTTGCTTTGCAGAGGAATTTCAAGACAGGATAGTATTCAAGCTGAGTTAGGTTTACTGCTCACTGCTCGGATCTGGATCTGCTGGGAGAAAGAAAAGTGCCAGAAAGTTATGGAAAATGTGTGGTTTGGCAAAGAAAGGAATTTGAGGGGATTTAAAGTAGTAGATACAAAGGATGCAGAGAAAGCAGCTGAAATGGTTACAGAATGTCCTGCTGTATTTGGAACACTACCAAAGGGACCCCGAGGGCAAGACCTCACCCACTGAAGGGCCAGCATTCAACAGTGCAAGTAATGGCCACCTGGAGACTGTTTCCCTAGGATAAGCTTCCAAGGCACATGGAAGATACTGCAGCTGCGGTGGGAAGCCTGGCAAGCTGCATCTCATACGAGCAGCAGAACCTGGCAGCATGCTTCTTGTGGTGCTGGTTTTGCAGGTGTGGAAAAAAAGATGCAAAGGTGAGTGGGTCGTGGAGGCTTTCACCAAGGCTCCAGAAAGCTACTAAGGCAAGCAATGTGTGGCAGGGCTACAGCTCCTGCAGAGGCCACTAGAGGCCATTGTGTGAAGCTGGGAAAATGAATCCTAAATTCCAAAGAAGACCCTAGCATATTGGGGCTACCAAAACTAAATGACATCTACCTAGAAAAATAGCAGACATGCAGTGAAGTTGGCCCAAGAGTCTCTGAACACTGCAGGCAGGAAGGCAGCAGAGCTGGAGAGAAGCTGTCCAGCTGTTGGGACTCAAAGGACTCCATGTGTAACTACAATTTTTGGTGTTTGCCACCCTGGGCTTTGGTCTTGTGTGAGCGTCTATTCTTTCTCTGTTCCCAGTGTTCCCGGTAATAGGAATATTACTTCTGTGCCATTTATATTGGAGTATAAAAATTGCTGGGCATGGTGGTACACACCTTTAGTCCTGGCCCTTGGAAGGCAGAAGCAGGTGGATCTCTGTGAGTCTGAGGCCAGCCTGGTCTACAGAGTGAGTTCCAGGACAGCCAAGGCTACACAGAGAAACCCTGTCTTGAAAGTCCAAAAGAAAAAGAAAAAAGAAAGAAAGAAATTTGCTTTTATTTTAAAGGGGCTCATAGCTAAGAGATTGCCTTGAGTCTAATAAGGGACTTTGGACTTTTAAAGGATATTAAGACTGTTAAAGACTATGGAGTGTTTGAAGATAGACTAACTGAATGTATTTTTGGAGTATGAGATTTAAATGAGCCAGGCGGTGGTGGCGCATGCCTTTAATCCCAGCACTCGGGAGGCAGAGGAGGCGGATCTCTGGGAGTTCGAGGCCAACCTGGTCTACAAGAGCTAGTTCCAGGACAGGAACCAAAAAGCTACGGAGAAACCCTGTCTCGAAAAATCCAAAAAAAAAAAAAAAAAAAAAAGAGACGAGGTGTCCTGGTGAAATGCTATTATTCAAACTGATGTGTTTAAGTGATAAGATGATCAGAGGTGGAGTTGTGATGCTTTATCTTGTAAACTTGACACCATGAATCACCATGGTAACAGGTAATGAATGCCTCTTAGTATGTCTATGGGGTGTTTCCAGAAAGGTTTAATTAAGGGAAGGAAGCCTACTCTGAATGTAAATGGCACCATCTCATGGGCTGGGGCCCTGTACTAAAGGGAGAAAACAAGCCACTGTCAGAACTCATGTCTGTGTGTGTAACTGCAGACGCGTGAGTCCTGCCACCTCATGCCCCTGTCACCATGACATTCCCTCCATCTTGAACTGTACCCTCAAATATGAACCCAAACAAATCCTGAAGTTGCTTTGTCAGGTTTTTTATTTTAGCAATAACAAAAGTAACTAAGAGTGCTCTTGGCAATCTTCTTGAAACTAACTAGGAAAAGACTATCCAAGGTTACCTTTTGTAACAGGAAGCTCACATGTATACAAACATATGCTATAGCATTCCATACAGTGAGCTAGTGCCATCCAGAAGCTGATTATAGCTAATTCCCCCATATTTGCTTTAATTATCCCAAGAGATAAAGTGGCCAGTGTGTGACATGGAATACCCCTGGCTGCTGTCCTCTTGAGATACCTAGAATTCAATGCCTTCCAAATAACCCCCTTGGGTCAGGCCATGCGACCCATTAATACCTGTTTATGGGACACTTTATAAAACGCCCCTCCTCAAAAAAGATGAAAACCTAGTTATGAAATGGCTGCTGTGTCTGCACAGATGAGAAAAACATAAAAGACAAGTGCTAACTCCATGACTACACGGCTAGTGATGAGGGGCATCAGGACAGTTTTCTCTGCCCACAGCACTCCAAAGATAGTTCTTTCCCCAACAAGAGGCAATCCTTGTGAGCAGCAAGATTTAAAAGTTGGGACATAACAATGGTTCCTAAGGTCCTGGCTTCCCACTCACTCTCTATTAACCACTAGCTGATTGGTTCCTAGAACAAAACAGTTGTTCTTCCCTTAGATCTTTGCAGCTGACAACACGTCAGCACCACAGCTCACACGGCTTTCTTCTCGTGCTGCTATTGGCTCAAGTACTCCCCACCAAGCCCTGACCACTCAACAACATTTTTTTTCTTTTTGTATTTTACATGGGTGAATATTTGCCTGCAGGGCCAGAAGAGGGCACTGGATCACATGGAACTGGAAGTACAGATAGTTGTAAGACATTATGTGGGTGTTAGGAACAAAACTCAAGTCCTTTGCAAGAGCAGCGAGTGCTCTTAACCACAGAGCCATCTCTTCAGCCACCCAATCTAACACCAGCATCCTCTTTAGCTCCCAGTTATTTATGTGCTGTCTCTTTCATCACCCTGACTATTCTCTGATCCTCCCTTGCTCACTAACTTCTATAACTCAGTTTAGGAGGAGATTCTGTGGCTCCCTACATGTCCATTTTATAATGCCAATATGGGTGCACTCAGGAAAGGAGTTATCCTCTTCTCTCCACTGAAAAACTCTCCAAGAAGCCTCCTCCTACTGGTATAAAGGTCTAATCTCTTTGCAGTTCCTGCCCCAGGAGTCAAAAAGCTGCTCTGCTCAGAGTGCTCACCAGGTTATGCTGGCTGTGGGGCCACGGTCAACCAGCCAAGCAGTCAGAGAACTATGAAGCCAGCTAGGGGTAAAAGCCCAGCTCAAATAAGAGGGTTCGGCTGAACCAGGGTCCTCAAAGAGACTACATAAGGACTACATTAGCATCCTAAAGTAGGGGCATGTGATAGTTAATATTGTCAGCCGGACAGGATAGAAACACGATCTATAATCTATAAGCAACAAGATCTACAATCATGTAGGAGACGAAACTCTATGGCTGTCTGCAGGAGTTTCTAAACTGGGTTAGCTTATGTTGTAAGACCCATCCTAACTATGGGCAGTGCCATTCTGTGGGCTGGGGACCAAATAAACAGGAGATGGCGAGCTGAGCACCAGCCTCTCTCTCTGCTTCCTGGCCACGGACGCGCCCTGACTGGTGGCCACATGCTCTTGCGGTCATGCTTTAAAAAGGAAGGGTGGGCTTGTTTTAGCTCATAGTTTGGGGGTACCCCTAAGCTGCTTCTGTGACATAATTTTATCACAGCAAGGAGAAAGGTACTAACACAGGGCGCTTCAAGTATGGCAGGTGAGGGGTGGGCTTCCTGTGGGACAACAGGTAAAGTAAAATAGGAAAGCTCTGTACAAGAGAAGCAGGATGCACTAAAGCTGAGGGTCCTGGCCCAGAGACACCACAGTCACTCAAATCCTACCCACCTCTGCCTGGCACATGCTGCCCACCCCCTTCCCTGTGCTGTTTCATTTCCTCTCAGAAAATTTTGTTTTGGTTTGATAGTTGCTGCTAGGCCTTTGGGAGGATTCTGAGTTTTGTTTCTCTTCTTGTTTCTAGGATACCTGAGCTGGCTCCTACAGCAAGAGCAACAGGAACAGTGTGGGGGCTGAGGGTGGTGCTTGGCAAAGGAGGTAGGAGAACCTGCCTGCACTCACGCAGACTGAGTGCTTCCCATGTGCCTAGGGGCACAACAGTGAGCGCCCCCCCCCCCCACCACCACAGACAGGAACCAAAGTTGAAGCAGCCACTTGCAAAGAGAGAAACCCAGATTCTAAGAAATGCACAGGTCAGAGACCAACCTGGGAATGTTGCCCAGGGTTAGCCAAAGCCAAGCGTACTCAGGAAATCTCCTGAGAGACACCATGCCCAACCCAGGAGGACTCCCAGGCAGCACACTGGGCTGCAAGTGTCTGTAAAGATAAGCACATACTCCACAGCTCCAGGCCTGGCATCCAGAGGTAGAAGGTAGGAGAAAGGGGTCAGAGTTCCACACTTCCCAAGGCCTTGACACAGGGCTCAGCATACCAGAGACAGTACCCCAAGCTTTCCTGCACAGACTGTATCTAGCCCCAGCCCCACTTCAACAAGAAGGGGCCTGGTTTTCCCTGGCTGGGGCAGGCAGGGAATGAGTGGAATTCCCCGGAGGCAGGCAGTACTAGGTTATTTAGCAGGGCAGACCTTTCATCAAGTCACTTGGGGGAGGGGTATCCAGTTTTTGCCAGGCTAAGCCATTGTAGCAACCACAGGGCCCCAATTATGGACACTAAACACGATAGGACCCTTAGGAGAGACACCCAACTCAGAACCCAGAGGCAGAAGACTCCCTGGTAGACTACTCTGCACATAAACTCAAAAGGCAGGTAGACAGTAGAGTAAAAGCGGAAAGCCTGGCCTTTCCCCACTCCACGCCACTGTAGAGTCACAGTGCTAGGGTCAGGACAGACACTGGTGATGTAATTCTGAACAAACTGCTTCACCCTGAATCTCAGTTTCCTCCCCTCTTCTATGGAGTTGAGAACATACCAACCTCAAGCTCCTAGGCTCATGTGCTCCTCCTGCCCCTGCCCCAGCCTCTCCAGTACTTGATATCATACAGCAGTGCACCTTAGTATATAGAGTTTCTAAAGTTGATTGTAGTGATGGCTACAAAACTCTAGAAAATTACTAAAATTCATTGAGTTGAAGCTTTATTTTGCTAGGAATCAAAACTAAGGTCTTGAAAATAGGTGAGCACTGTGCCAGTGAGCTCTATCCCAGACCTGAGTCAGACATTTAAACATCTGGTATCACGTCACAACAAAGCCATTAAAAATCACCAGACGGTAGTGTTAACGGTGGTGCTTGGGTGGGGTGGGCCAGTGGTGTAGTGGGCATGGATCTGTCTATGGATCAGAAGAGGGCGCTGGGGCTGGAGAGATGGCTCAGCAATTAGGAGCACTGGCTGCTCTTTCAGAGGACCAGGATTTTATCCCTAGCACCCATATGGTGACTCACAACTATGTGAATTGCAGTCCCAGGGCACCTGATGTCCTCTTCTGGCCTCCATGGGCACAGGGCACACACATGGTTCACAGAGTGTAGGCAGGCCAGTCATACACATAAAATAAAATTAGTGTTTTTTTTTTTTTTAAGATGGCGTTGGGAATCCTATATAAGAAAAGTACAGATATGCATGTGTGGATATAAGAGTGGTATGATGGGGGCTGGAGAGATGGCTCAGAGGTTAAGAGCACTGACTGCTCTTCCAGAGGTCCTGAGTTCAATTCCCAGCAATCACATGGTGGCTCACAACCATCTACATTGGGATCTGATGCCCTCTTCTGGCGTGCGGGCATACATGCAGACAGAACACTCATGTCTAAAATAAAACATTATTAAAAAAAATAAGAGTGGTATGATGTCCAAATATCAACCAGTTTCTTCACAGAAATGGCATCAAAACATTAATCTAGATGCATCTCTCAGAAGACTCCAGAAACCTACTGTCCTCAACTAATTTAGCATAATTGTAACTGACACTCTTCTCCCCAAGGCTAAGGGACGTCACAGGAAAGATGGTAAGAGCCAGAGGCAGTGGATGACGTCAAGGAAACTCTTTCCTGGACACAACATGGCAATTGCACATATGAACTCACTGCAGCTGTGGCTGCATTCACACACCCTGAGTAAGTTCAAGCCAGACAAAGTGCTGCCATGGACGGGGTAGGGAGGGGACAGAAGTGGTGAGGTGGGCCCAAAGTCCCACTCCTGAGTGAGGAGCTACAGGCTTGACAGCTGCTGGGAGAGGAGAGTTCATGGTATACTCCCTGGTAGGCTGACCGCAGCCAAGGTCAGGCCCCACAATCAAGAGTAGCTGGGCAACACAAATTTGACTTCATGGGCCTTTAAAAAGGGAAAGAGGAAGGAGCCAGAAAAGGAGTGGGAGATGGAGAGAAGGCGAGGCACAAAGTTGGATGGGTAGAAAAGTGGAGTGGGCCTGGAGCAGCAGGGGGAAGGGAGTGAATCTGATCCAAATAATGATATGAGATTCTCAGAGAATTAATAAAATGTTACTAAAAAACAAAAAATAAGCTTTCATGCAACAAGACCTCTTGAAAAGCACTTACCCAGCGGGGTAGGCAACTAAACCTGACCGGGGATCACAGGCAAGTCCTCTGCCTCCGGACACTGTGATTCCCAGCACCTTCTCCAAGGTCACCTGTTAGAGCAAAACAGAGAAGTGACTTATTGTAGACACAGCAGGGCCAGGATGAGGCATTAGGGCTTCCACAGCATCTCTTCAGCACAATTTTCCTATAACCTTCTCTTCAGGAAAACGAGCCTATGACTTCTTCAGACTTTGGTCTGACCAAAAGCCTCTTGATCACATGAGAAAAGTCCAGTAGTGAGTACCATTTGCATTTAACAGGCTCCACCTGCGGTTGCCACAAGAAAGAAAATGAAAGGGTTAACGTACCCCTTCATGACCAAAGAGAAACAAGCACTCTCAATGAAAGAAGACACTAAGTCTTGGCTTAGAGGCTGGGATCTGCGGTCTGTGGGACTCACATGAGGTCAATGACCTTTAAGTGTTTGCAGACCACTGTGTTCTACCTATCAACAGCCAGAAGAATGTGAGGCATCCACTGGGTAACTTGGACACCACTGATGTGCATCCCATCGTGGGCTAGCCCTCCATCAGAGGACTCCACCTCCCCACGTCTGACAGTTCTACAGTCTAAGAGTTTAGGAGGCCAAAGCAGGCTGAATGCTGTGTTTTGCAAATCACAGATGCTCAGGGTACTCTGATTATTGTTATTAAGTCACAACTCCCACAGAGATGAAAGGGAAGCCTGTGTAAAGTGCTGCAGAGTCTGAGAAGACATGACACACGAGACATCCACCACCTTCATCAACAGTACTGCTGTTTCACGTTGTCTGCAGGCCACAGAACCCCCACAAGATTAACCTCAAATTAATTCATTCATCTTTCCGTGGATGAGGTCATGTGAGAGCCATACTGGCCTATAACCGCAGAATTGTCACTCCATGGTGCTTTTTGTGACAGTTTTTCTGGTTTCTCCAGATCCAGTCCCCTCCAGGGCTGTCAGTACTTCCTGCAGGAGCCTTCCCTCAGGGATGTCCTTGTTCTTCCTTCGTTAGAGTGTAGGAGTGGCCACGTGAACAGAGTGTACTCTCCTATGAAAACTCTGCCCTGGAGAGTCTTGGAGGGCCAAGGAGTGGAGTAAGACGGAAATACAGGGCAAGATAGAATCTACTATGACAGGCCAGTTTCTACAGTGGGGAAGCCCAGAGTCAACTGAAACAGTCTTTGATACATATTCTTTCATTGGCCTAAAGAAAAGAACTGTTGGAAGTGATTTTAGAGGGCCCATTTAGACTCTTACCTCCAGAGGTTCTCTGACCACACACATTCACTGTGGCACATGTGGGCACATCATACACACAATAAACATAACAATCAAATTAAACTCTTACCTTAAAGGCCATTTCATCTATCTATCTATCTATCTATCTATCTATCTATCTATCTATCTATCTATCTATTTCTTTTGGTTTTTCAAGACAGGGTTTCTCTGTAGATCTGGAGCCTGTCCTGGAACTAGCTCTTGTAGTCCAGGCTTGCCTTGAACTCACAGAGATCCAGCTGTTTTTGCCTCCCCAGTGTTGGGATTAAAGGCGTATGCTCCCACCTCCCGGCTGCTATTTTATTTTTCATTAGGTGGAAAGGAAATGCCCTGTGGTTGATAAAAACTAAAATAAACCTCCCAAGGTAGTACAGTTAAAACCTACAGTCCAGTCTAGTCCAGTCCAGTACAAAAGGCTATTAAAGCCCTAGCAACTAAAAATAAAACAAATCAGGAAAAAAACACTGAAAGAATGCAGAGGTCTAATTACACATCTGTAATCTCAACACATGGGAAGCTGAGACGGGAGCATTACTATGAGTTTGGGGACAACCCAAGCTATAGGGGGAGTTCTAAGCTAGTCTGGGCTAATGAGCTATCTCAAAACAAACAAACAAACAAACAAAAACAAAAAAACCACAGCCAAACAAAATTTTATCAGAGAGTTCATTAAGAGTCATTTAGGCATCTTAGGAATATAAGTAAAAAATTCCAACATATAGCCAGGTGATGGTGACCACACCTTTAATCCCAGCACTCATGAGGAGAGGCAGGTGGATCTCTGTGAGTTTCAGAACAGCCAGGACTATACAGAAACCCTGTCTCCCCGACTCCATCCCCCCCAAAATAAAGAATTCCAAACATACTCAGCAGAGTCCATCAGTCCAATCACCCCACTGTTCACTTATCCCTGTGCCCAGCTGAGGTACTAACCCTAACATGACATAAGCTAATGTTCGTCTGCCTATGCTAGACATTCTGGATAGCGAGTCTGAATTTCTCCCAGTCACCAGGTACTGACTGCAGACACAAATTCACCCTGGGGAGACTCTGATTTAGTTATCCCAGACCGGGATCTCGGCACTGTGCCTTTATTCCCCCAGAGGAAGGAGTGGTCTGCAGGAGTGGTCTGCAGCATCCCTACTGTACTTTCTGCCTGAGAGGGAAAAGAGAGGAGGAGCCTAAAGCTACCGTGTCTCACGTGGAAGGTGAGGTTATCGGACCAAGAACAGCTATACACCTCCAATTCTCTTCAATTCATATGAACTGAAGCAAATCCTTTAGATTCAAATGTGTACTCCCCTATGGTTCAGTGTTGGTCCTGAAGAATTAGACTAAGCGTGCTGGTTCTCAGCTGCCCTTCCCTCATAGGACTGTGCGTAGAGAACCCAGTTCTATAGAGAATCTTGAAACTGGTTGGCAATTTTTAATATGATAAAGCAGAAAGATTCAGTTTATGCATACCCTAAAGACCAGTTTTCATAGTAAAAAAAAAAGAAAGAAACATATTTACTATGATTCATTCATAGTAAGAAACATGCTTTATATAGTGACCCAGTGTGCACATGCATGTATGTGTGTAGGTAAACAAAACTGAGGTACAATTATCATAAAACAATAATTACAGTATATGCTTTAATATACTCTAGTATATTCCTTTTAATTCTGATCATGACCATTTTATCAACTCCATGACCTACAAAGGAAGACTAAGGTTGGGAAGCTTGCCACACTTGTTCCTGCCAGGCCTAGGGACAGGCTAACCACTGGAGTCTTTATATTTTGTCATTTCCTCTCAGGGCTCCTCCGCACACAGGGGCATACTTCCTGGCTAGGAATCCCACAAGCAGGAGTTTGCCTGGGCTAAAATCTTGGCTCATTTTCAAAAGGTTTCCGGGTTTGGTTTTTTTTTTTTTTGGCGCTCTGAAGTAGTCATCTAAGGGAGGGAAGCAGTTTCCTTTGGCGCTTTGAAGGGAGGAGCACAGGAAAACATTCGGGGCATCAGCTGGTTTTTATTTTATGTTCTTAACTCAAACCAGCTTCCTGTTTGCAGGGAGGTTTAGGGCTAAACTCCTCTCTCAAAGGATCTGGGAGTCCCCAAGCTCTTTTGAAGCCTGAAACAGCAAGGTCCACTCTGCTATGACCCCCCCCCCCTGATAACATGTTTTCCCTCTCCTCTCTTCAGAAAGGTGGTAGAGCTTCCCCGGCTCTACGGAAGGGAGGTAAGCCTGGACACCAAGGCCTCGTGCACCAGAACGCCACCGTGGTGTGCGGCGGTGCGCATCAACCCTGACAGGCACAGCTTTCCCCACAGCCAGTAACAGGAGTCTTAGCCTCTCAATGGTGGGAGTGTTTTACCATGGCAACCAGCAATCAGTCTAGGATTCTCCCCCATTCTTGGGGATCCTGCAATATAAACTAGTGCACCAATGAGTTCCAATGACTATCATCTTTCAGTTGAAATGTGTCTGTACCTCCCAAATGTTCTCCCAGCTTCGGGCCTTGCCTGCTACAGTCTTTTCTCAAGGCGGCTGGCCACAGTGATTCTTTTAAACATAAATGAGACCATGTCATTATTCAAATCCTTCCAATGGCTCCCATCTCCCTCAAAGTTCAAATTCAAACACTTGGTTTCAACTTAAAGAGGCCTAAATCACCCAGCCTCTGGCTATTTCTCCGAGATCATTTCCTATACTCTCTCTTTGCTCCCTCTACTCCAGCCACCTCAGTCTCCACTAGCACCACAGGTTCCTTGGACTCAACAGCTCTTCCCTTAGCTATTCTCACAGTGATGTGACTCAGGCCTTTGTTCAAAGGTTTTCTCCTCAGAAAGGGCTTTGTAGAATTCGCTGTCATCATTTCTAGCCTTCCTCAGCTTGCCTTTACCTCACAGTATACACAGGCAGGTAAGATGGTCACCTCATCTCTGCCTAGGGGCTTCCTCATCCCCTCGAGGACAGGGTTTAGATTCCCATCACTTATTCATATATCCTAAGCACCTAAAAAAAGCTAATTTATTTTTATGTGTATGAGTGTTTGTGTACAACATGCATGCCTGGTGCCTGAGGAGGTCAGAAGAGGGCATCGGATCCCTAGAACCAGAGTTACCGACAACTGTGAGCCACCATGTGGGTGCTAGGAACTGGACCCAGGTCCTCTACAAGAGCAGCCAGTACTCTTAAGCACTTAGCCACGGCTCCATCCTTACCTGCAGCACTAAACCACACCTCTCACAGAAGAGGCACTTGATGGTGAACCTGATACTATTGTACCGCCAGACTGCAGAGCATCACACCACCTACTAAACACATCTCTCTACCAGTCGGTTAAGAGTAACCCTCAGACCTCGGAAGAGACATTTCTTTCTATAATAGATGGTGATTAATTCAGAACTAGCCAGGCAGTGAGCACACCTTTAATCCCAGTGGGAGGCAGAGACAGGTGAATCTCTGGGAGTTCAAGGCCAATCTGCTCTACTAGAGAGTTCTAGGACAGCCAGGGCAACCATAGAGAGATCCTGTCTCAAAAAAACAAAAAATAAAACAAAACAAAAAAACCAAAAAACTAGTGATATTTTGTGTTTTATTTTTTTAAAATATTTATTTATTTATTATGTATACAATACTCTGTCTGTGTGTATGCCTGAAGGCCAGAAGAAGGCGCCAGACCTCTTTACAGATGGTTGTGAGCCACCATGTGGTTGCTGGAATTGAACTCAGGACCTTTGGAAGAGCAGTCAATGCTCTTAACCACTGAGCCATCTCTCCAGCCCTTTGTTTGTGTTTTAACAAATAAAGCTTGCCTGAAGATTAGAGGGCAGAGCCACTAGAGGCTGGGCAGTGGTAGGCACACTTTAATACCAGGACTCAGGAGACAAAGGCAGAGAATCTCTGTTAGTTCTAGGCCACTCTAGGCTATGAGAAATTGATCCAGTCTATAAGAGAAACAGTTCACACAAAGGTGATCGCAGCACTTGGGACCCCACGCCTTTAATCCCAGAACTAGGGAGGTGGAGACAGAAGTGAAATGGCTGGGCAGAGAGAGGAATGTAAGGTGGGAGGAGACGGGAGCTCAGTGCAGTCTAGAGATGCAGTCTGAGGACAGGATCGCCCCTTCAGTCTTAGCTCTGGTAGAGGTAAAAAGGTCTCTCTAGTGGTTGACCACTCTGCTGCTCTCCTCTCAGCTTTCACCCCCTAATATCTGACTCTAGGTTTTTATTAAGAACAATTAGAATTTGTGCTACAAAAGAAAGAAAAGAAGAAAGAAAGAAAGAAAGAAAGAAAGAAAGAAAGAAAGAAAGAAAGAAAGAAAGAAAGTCAGTCACAACTAGTCAAAGCACAGACATTAAAAAAAAAAAATCCCTAATACCACATACACTGGCCAAGACTGAAGGACCATCCAGAAATGAGGTGCAAAGATTTTAAGAGCCAAAGGCTGGGGAGGATCAGAGCAGAGCAAAGCTTTCTGGACACGATAGGACGACTACTGCACACGAACTCACAGCAGCTGTGGTTGCCTGTACAAGACCTGCAAACATCAAGCCAGTCCACATTCTAGCATGTGAGAGGAGGGAGCTATGACAGTTAATGGCTTCTGTGGGAGGGATGTCAGGTTTGTGGGGCTTGTTGTTGTTGTTGTTGTTGAGATAGGGTCTCTCTACAGAGCCTTGGCTGTCCTGGCCTCACACTTAGAGATGCCTCCCTCTGCCTGCTGAGAGTTTTCTTTAAGGGAGGTCACCACATTTCAGGGGATGCCCATACCTGTGAGTACGTGAGCAACACAAAAATGACTGTGGGTTATCAGGAAAAGGGGGGGGGGGTAAGGAGAAATGAAGGATTATATCTAGGAGGAGTTAGGAAGAGGACCAGGAGGGGAGTAAATTAGGGGGGAAGGCACTTGATATATTTGAACTTTGGCTGTCTGACAGTTCTCAGGAGCACTGGGAAGAGGAAGTTCAACTGAGGAAATGCCTCCATCAGATTGTCTGTAGGCAAGACTGTTGGGCATTTTCTTGATCAATGATTGATGTGGAAGGGCCTGGCACACTGTGGGTGGTGCCATCCCTATGTGGTATAGAGAGCAAACTGAACAAGCCACGTGGAGCAACCCAGTAAGTGGAGTTCTTCCACGGCCTCTGCTTCTGTTCCTGCCTCTGGGTTCCCGCCCTAACTTCCCTAGGTGATTGATGAACTACAACTGAAAGTGAAATCAAACCCGACCCAGGCTGGTGAGAGGGCTGAGTGGGTAAAGAATGTGCTGGTAAGCCTAATAACTTGAGTGTCATCTCTGAAACCCGCATGGCTGAAGGTGAGAACATGCTTCAGCAAGTTGTCCTTTGGTTTCCGTGTGTGTGTGTGTGTGTGTGTGTGTGTGTATGCAATGCATACATGCAAGCAAAATGCCCATACAGACTATACACATGCATACACACACACATATGATTTAAGAGTATATAGGGGATAGAACTGAAGAACTTCATCTATGTAGCTTTGGGGATATCTTCACCCATGCAGGATGATGGATGAATTGGGGGGTCACAAATGTCCCTGAAATAAATCCAGTAAGCTCACTTGCTCACTTTATTCCGCTTGTTGGTGCTCTACCTGCTATGAGCAGACATTTGTTTATGTCTCCCCAGGAAAAGTTAAGGCAACACTGGCCTTGAACATGAGACAATCCTCCTGCCTCAGCTTCCTGGGTGCTAGGATTACAGGTATATATCACCATGTGCAGCTCCAGAGTTCTGAAAGATCCAAATGCCAACAAAACATAGCCAAGAAATACGTAAGCCAACTGTTTACAGCCAGTGACTTGGAATACAACTGTATCAAAGTAAACCCACTGCTCTAGAAACATCATTCCCACAGAAGCAAAGACTCAAGAACAAGAGCACCCACTGTATACCTGGCATGATCTCCATATCCACAATGCAGTCTAAAGCTGGAAGGGTACCATGTTAAGAGCCTGAGCCAGCTCTTGCTTCAGCAGGTGGAAAGAGTGTTGAAATTGAGGGGACTCTTTCCCAGCCCGAAACTGGTGTGTGATCTTTCCACAGGCAGGGGTCTACAGTAGCCTGTGAGAGAGCTGACACACCCACCACCCCCAGTATGAACCCGACACAGCATATCAAGAGAGAAAGGAAGTAGGCAACATTTCCCTTACTCAAATCAGATAGTTAACTTTGTAACAGCTTATGAGAGAGAGAGAGAGAGAGTAAAGTCTTGTGTTTAGGTGCCCTTTCTGCTTACGCTTATGGAGCGGGGGAAGGGTTGCAGAGATGGCTCTGTGGTTAAGAGCACTGACTGCTCTTCCAGAGGACCTGGGTTCAATTCCTAGCACCCACATGACAGCTTACAACTGTCTGTAATTTCAGTTCCAGGGGACCCAACACCCATGGGGAAACACTGATGTATATAAAATAATAAATTAAAAAGAAAAAAGAGTAGTGGAGGAAACAAGTGGTTCAGAGGTGTAAGACTACACACTAATTTATACTAAATAAAACTATTTTCCAACTGCAATTTATGAATAGGATTTGAAAACAATTTGGTTAATAATGAATAAACCGAACAAAAATAGATCATGCAGAATCAAGTCACAAAGTAAAGTATATTAATGGGTGTTTTCAAAAGTCTGAAAGTTGGGGCTGAAGAAATGGATCAGCAGGTAAGAGCACTGGCTGCTCTTCCAGAGGACCCGGGTTAACTGTCCAGCACCCACAGAGTGGCTTACAACTGTCTTGAAGACCAGTGGCAGGGTGTAGATATGGACTTAGTGGAGGGATGAGGTGGGCAGCCCTGGAGCTTCTTGTCTTCCTAATTTCCTAATAAATGGCTGTTCCACTGAAAACAACAACAACAACTCCAGGGACTCTGATGCCTTCTTCTGACCACAGCACACAAATGGTGTAGAGACATACATGTAGGCAAAAATACTATGAAATAAAAATATTTTTAATTTTAATTTATTTTTTTGTTTTGTTTTTCAAGACAGGGTTTCTCTGTAGCTTTGGAGCCTGTCCTGGAACTAGCTTCTATAGACCAGGCTGGCCTCGAACTCACAGAGATCCACCTGCCTCTGCCTCCCAAGTGTTGGGATTAAAGGAGTGGGCCACCACTGTCTGGTGAATTTTAATTTTTTAAAATTATGTGTCTGTGTGCACGTGTGTGCGCATGAGTACAGGTGCCTGCAGAAGTCGGGGAGGTCAGATGCCCCTAGAGCTGGAGTTATAGCTGCTTGTGAGCTTTCTGACATGAACACTAGAAATCAAACTCGGGTTCTCTGGAGGAGATCAGTATGTGCTCTTAACTGTTGAGCCATCTCTCCAGCCACAAACTGTTTAGTGTGTATGTATGTGTGTATGCATGTATGCATGAGTCTGGAAGCCACAGGGTGCTATGGGGATCCCATCAGGAATAGTCCAGAGTAATCCAGTGTGTGACAAAGGTCACAAAAGAAAAGAACCCTCAACAATGAGACGTGACATCTGGGCAGGTTCATGAAGGAGACCTTGCCTAGTGATACAGAATGGGGATTTGGTGTTTCCTTAGTATTTAGAGATGAGATTTCTTTCAAAACTTTGAGGCTAGGCATTGTGGCACACAGGATTTACTTTATTACATTTATTTAGTCTGTGTGTACCTATGTACTTTGGTACATGAACATCACTAAAGGGATAACTTGGGGGAGTCTGTGCTCTCCTTCCACCATGTGAGTCTCAGCGCTCAAGCCTGGGCCACCAGGCTCAGCAGCAATTGTCTTTACCCACTGAGTCATCTTACTGCCCTCCTCACAGGACTCTGACAGGTGAAAACACAGAAGGAGTTCTTAGAGGAAGCTGTGTGAGGAACAGTCTGATGGCAGGAGATAACAGAGATGATAAAATCGCGCTCCAGGGAATTCTAAGTCTAGAGAGGTAGAATGCAAAGGGACCAGAAAGAACTGCTTGTTTAAGATAGGTCCTAACTGGCCTGATACGTATCACAGGCTGGCCTCAAACTCATGGCAATCCTCCTGCTTTAGTCTCTTGAGTTTTGGGATCACTGGCATGTGTCACCATGCCTCGCTCTGAAAGGACCTTGAGTGCCAAACTAAGAGGAATAATTTTTAGGTCCTGGGAGACCACGAGAGGAGTTCAAGCAAAGCTCCACACAGACCTACACAGGAGACAGTTATGAGGCTGCCAGAATAACTCAGGGGAGAAGTAATGGGACAAGACAAGCATTGAGACAGTAGCAGTAGAACAGAAATAAAACTGGCAATAAATGAGCACTATACAACTCAATTCTGAACCTCAGAAATAGCAAAGTCAAAAGCAGGACCTGGGTCTACAAGGGGGCAGGGCACTGCACTGAAGGGGTGCTGGGGTATTTAGGAGGAACCACAGAGCACTCCATTCAGCAACATAAACAGGATGGATACTTGGAGAGGTTAGGACTGGAAATATTTATTGATAAGTGTTCACAACAAGATAGGAGAAGACAGAAGACAGGAGGGAGAGACTAAGCAGAGCTTTGGAGAAAACCCACTCTCATGCTGTGGAAAAGATGAGGTGCCTGACAGTAGAGAAGGGGAGTTCCTATAAGGGAGCACCCATTAACGTGCGTGCTATGAGGAGGCAGGAACAGGATTCCTCAGATGTCTGAGCCATCTACCCCAGTCCCAAGAAGCCCCAGGCTGTTAAACTAAACATAGCCCAGGACTGTAGGGAGGGCCTCAGCTATTTCCAGCCAAGCTCTCAAGCTTCCACCTCTCTGGCTTGCTCACTTGCTCTGATAGAGGGACTCCTTGCCTGGGCCAAGCATAGACTGTGAAGGTTTTCTCTTTCTTCCTTAGTGTGAGGACCCACCACACCGGGAGTCAGCCCATGCTATGAAGGGGCTGCCCCCTCATGATGGGGACCTAAGAAGTCAAAATCACTTTGAAAAGGCCTGGGTCATCTAGGGTTTGGCTGACCTCAAACGGGTGAGAAATCCCCAACACTAAGGAAAGTGATATCTGCTTTTGTTGCCATCTTGTTGCCCCCAGCCTCCTTCTTCCCTTCTTCCCCCTCCCCAGCTTCTCAGTTCCACTCGGCACAAATGATAAACCCCAGGGATGGAAGCCATTCCAGACCAGTGGTGGCCTGTGGCTTCCAGAAACAAGCACACCAGAGACCCTGCTACCTCTCCCTCCCTTCCTAGAGGTTAAGAAAAAGTGTTTACAGTGACCTGTCTATTCTGTACTCTAATCCCAGCCCATCCTAAGAACTGCCGCTTACACAGAAGCTACAGAGAGCCCATGGCTTTCTACAGAACCTTAGGCAGCTGCGCAGAGACCCAAAGACAGGACCTAGAAGACAGAATGATTCTGGCGATTTAGAGGTCAAAGTGTCATCTGGTCAGAGGTAATTAGGAGCAAAAAGGATCCTTCCAAGGCAGGCAAAGAGACCTGGCCTCTCAAGTCTGTGCTGGTCTTAACCCACTGTGGATGATTTAGAGTTACGCTATCTTCCACAAAGCCCACCAGAAACCAGTGACTCCAATGTGACTAAACTAAGCTTTCCTGTTCAACACTGCAGACCAGTGGGAGCGGATTCTCCTGTGCTGGGATTCAAACAGCACCAGCTTCTAGGGAAGGTCAGTCTGCTACTGTGTAGAAGAGATAATCTTAGAGATCCTCTATCACAAGTCCTTGGAGACCAGCAGACTAGAACAAAAGTTGCCCAGTCTTGGGCCAGCAATAGAATTACTTCAAGATCCCCACGAGGCCCAGATAGCAGTTCCTACCCCTCGAGCACATCCTTTGTCCTGTCCTGTGAGGTTATGTGCATCCAAATGTGTGTGGCAGCTTCTTTAGCTTCCTACCTTATGTTCTCAGACAGTCTATTACTTGCTGATCCGGCTGATCTGGCTGGTCAGCAAGTCTTAGGAAGACAGTGCTGGCATAGTCTGGGCCAGAGCCCATCTTTTTAAGTGGGTGCTGGGGATCAAACTCAGATCCTCCTGCTTGTGTGGCAAGCGTTTTACTAACTGGCTCACCTCCTCAGTTCCCACCACTTTTTCTGAGGTAGGTCAGCCTGTGTGTCTAGGATGGTCTAAAACTCTGGAACTCAAACAATCTTCCTACTGCAGCCTCTAGGTAGCTGGGCTACAGGCGGACAAAACCACAGCTGGCTTTGCAGGGTTCTGAACAGAAACACAAGGGGGGGGGGGGTTAATTCATCTGCATGGCAAAGGCTCTCCAGAGGCACATCTAAAATCCCTGCTACTTCTGGGGTTGAAAGAAAAATGATTGCCAGCAGCTGTAGGTCAGCCTGACAACATGGAGGATCCCTGTGTCAAAAAAGAAAACAAAAAAGAAAAGCTTTCCAAATGGTTCTAAGAATCAGGGTCTGAACTAGAGCGTTTGTTTGTTTCTCTGAAGACAGAGTTTCTCTGTGTAGCCCTGGCTGTCCTGGAACTCACCACCTGACCTCAAACTCAGAGATCTGCCTGCCTCTGTCTCTTGAATTCTGAGATCTAAAGTGTGTGCCATCACCATCAGGCTTCAATGATATTTAAAGCATTTTGCCATTTCCCCCAAATCTTAGGCCCTGCTAGGACCACAGAAAAAGCTGGCACTTCAAGTCTTGAGACAATGCCTGAAGGGACAAAGGGTCTGTGCAGACCGGTTCTACAGCAACCAGAGCTACCACTCATTGAACACACAACCTGCCAACAACCGCTCTAAGCACGTCACACTGAGTATCTAATGTAACACTCATGACAACTTCATGAAGGACTGGGATTATACTCACGTCACAGAGAAACAAAATAAATGGAAAAAGTTAGTTAATTAAATAAATGAACAAATAGAAAGAAGGAGGTAAACGGTGACTGCACACCCAGGGCAGCCTGCAGCAGAAGCCACAGTGCCGCGAGGAAGAGGCCTCAACAGAACATTGCCGTTTCTACTGACACACACTAGGAGTCACCTCACCTCTGCTGCACGTCAAGGACAGGGCAGAAAACCAAGGAGGCAGAGGGCACACGGGCACAGTGACAGGCATGCCCTTGTGCTCCTAGCTACTTGGAAAGTTAAGAAACCCAAGAATTCAAGTGCAGCCTGGGGGTTAGGGTGGGGCTGGATATGATGAGTAATCCTAGCATTACATTTGTAATCCTAGCATCTTAGAGACCAAGGCCAGGAGGACCATTCCAAGTTTGAAGCTAGCCTGGGCTAAGTAGCAAGTAGTGAGTTCCAGGCCAGTCTGTCTCAAAACACAACAAAATCACTAGAAAAGAGAAGACAGAGGGCATCAAGATAAAACAGGGGTAAAACATGCCTGTCAGGCTAGCTTCACGGTTTTGTTTTGTTTCTAAAGATGCTTCATCTTTATTATTTATTTATTTTGTGTGTGTATGTGTGCATGCACATGTTCTTGTGTGTGAGCATGCCTGCAGAGTCTAGAAATGGGTGTCAGATTCTCTGGACTTGAGTTAAAGGTAGTTGTGAGCTGTTTGACACTGTTGGGAACTGAATCCACTCCTCTGCAAGAACAGTGTGCCTTTAACCACTGAGCCATCTCTCCAGCCCCAGCTTTAATGTTTTCTTTTCTTTTCCTTCCTTCCTTCCTTCCTTCCTTCCTTCCTTCCTTCCTTCCTTCCTTCCTTCCTTCCTTCTGACTACTTGGACTTAATGTAGTGGTACACACCTTTAATCCCAGCACTTGTAAGACAGAGGCAGGCGGATCTCTGTGATTTTGTGGCTAGCCTGGTCTACACAGTGAATTCCAGGATAGCGAGGGCTATGTAGATAAACCTGTCTCAAAAGACAAAACAACCAAAAAACAAAAATTCATAACTTATCAGTAGCTGAAATAAGTCTATAAAAACATCCATTCCTCAGTAGATGACTTCAAAGAAAGAGGAAAGGAAGTTTTCATAATGCCAGACTGATGGATGTGGTCAGAACCTGAACATGTCTGGGCCATACTACAACCTATAGTCAATATGGAGAGTTGACACCTGCTTCCAAGGTAACTGGCGTCGCAGGAGAGTCTGATTTTCTACGCAGATGAAGGGAGAATAAGGGAGAGGGAATGAGGGACTCTTGCTATAGAGCCCGTTACAGTACAGTCACCATCACGTGCCCATGTCCAGCAAGCAGCTCAACAGCACTGTGCCTGGGCAGAGGAAGCCTTCTGACCCTTTCTTACTTCTCCGTGGTTACCAGAAAAGCAAAGATATAAGACAGTTTAATTCAGATGGGGTGGGGGAGGGGATTTCCCCCCTCTTAGGTCAGACTTCTCTATACTAAGACCAGAATCACAAAGCTCTATGGACTAGAGTCTGGTCCTCAAAAGAGCCTAATTAAAGCCAGATGTGGTCGCATACACCTGCAATCCCAGGGACTTAATGGCAAGAGGATTAGGAACTCAGCTACATAGTGAGCTTAAAGGCAGTCTCAAACTACCTGAGACCCTGTCTCAAAACAGCAACAAAAAAGGGGCATTTCCCAATCTACACAGCTGAGCTGTTTGCTCTGATCTCCCGGTTTCCACTGCTGTCAGCAGGAAGAATACTGAGTTCCTTGCCAAGACGGCCTGGGTAAAGTGAGTGTGCAACTGAGAAGACGGTGGGAAGAAAGGAAGGCTCTAGTGCTCAGTGTCATGGTGACTTGGGGTCAAGACTCCTTTCCACACCCGAAGGCCTTCCTCACTTTCCCAGAGGCAGCAAGAGCTTTCATATAAAAATCCCCTCCTGTGGACTGTACCCTTTCTTCTTGCTCAAAAACTTTCTAGGGGTCCCTGTTGCCAGCTAAATAAAGTGTAAATGTCTGCGCCGAGAGTCACCAGCCCCGAAATCTAATTCAGTTTCCTACTACTCACCTAACAGAAACAGGCACACTTGCCAGTGTAGGTTATTCCCAAAAGGAGCCGCTACTAAACATACCGATATCCTAGCTTCCATGCACAGATCAGTTCAAAGGTCACATATCCCGAGTCTCAACTTTCAGTGGCTTCTCTGCGTGTTGAAATTATGGGACAACTTCTTCATGATCCTCTTCTTTATATCACTCCGTGAGTAAACTCTTCACAGAACACGTGTCGCTTAAAAGCATCAAAACTTATTTGTTTATTGATTTTTCAAGACAGGGTTTCATTGTGTAGCCCCGGCTGGTCTGGAACTCACTTTGTAGACCAGGCTGACCTCAAACTCACAGAGATCCACCTGACTCTGCCTCCCGAGTGCTGGGATTAAAGGCGCACCCAACACACCTGGCTTGCATCTATACACTTGGCTCGCATCAAAAGATTTTATTGACTAAACATCAATAAAAAAGTATTTCTAAAGATATGAGAAGTACAGCATCTCAAACTCACAAGGCTATCCTAGATTTTCAAGAAAAAAAAATCTGAAGGTTCTATTTTATTATTTTCATCAGTGTGTGTGTGTGTGTGTGCACATTTGGGTATGTGCACATGGGTGAAGAAGCACACGAACCAGAACTGTCAGGTTCCCTGGAGCTGGAGTTACAGGTAGTTGTGAGCTGTGCTCTTAACCACCAAGCCATCTCATCAGCCCCAAGAAAGTATTTTTATGTCCCATTAATACTAATATGTATGTTATACATCCCAAACCACCAAGCTTATCATAACCAGACACATTTTCGGTAACATTTGTGCATAACTAATAATAAGTATAGATTTTAGATTCTGAACTTTGTTTGTTTTCCAAGATAGGGTGTCTCTGTGTCACTCTGGCTGTCCTGGAATTTGCTCTCTAGACCAGGCTGGCCTCAAACTCAGAGATCTGTCTGTCTCTGCCTTGAATGCTGAGATTAAAGGTGTGCATCACTACCACCCAGCTGATTTTGAATATTTTATATTTAAATCTGAATTAAAAATTTCATCTTTACTTTTTTTCTTCTTATAAAAATAATGGAGGTGTATTAGTTCAAATTCAAATCTTAAAGAATTTCAGTGACAATTACCATAATCTAACACTCCCTGAGGTTACCAGTACTTACCAGTGCTATTTATAGCTTCACTTTTTCTGTGCATACACTACTAGATATGTATGTTTTCACAAAAACAAGTCATCATTAGCAGAGTGTTTTACAACTTGCTGTTGCTCTCCACATATATCTTATACTTCATTGCACATCAGTACAGACAGACTGACTTCATTCTTTTCAACAGATAGAGGGATCTCATTTCATACACGTATGCCATTCTATCCAGAGCTACTTGGAGAACATCAAAGAGGTCACTATTATGAAAGACGACGTGTTTCTTCCAGTGAGTATTACCAAATTATACCAGATGCTGGATCTGCAGTATGAGTGAGATAGCCTCACATCTTCATATAGTCTTAGTGGGGTTTGTATATGTATCTTTTTCTTTGTTGTTATTTGTCCGTTCTGAGACAAAATCCTCCTGAGCCCAGGCTGGCCACACACTCTTGATCCTAAGTCTTACAAGTTCTGGAATACAGGGATGCACCACAAAGATCCGCTCCACCAAATTGTTTAAATAAAAATTTCACTGCAGTACCATATTAGAAACCTAGTGGGTTATAAAACTAATATATTTTCACACTGACTTTCAATTCTTAGACTGATGCTTTTAATTCCAGTACTCAGGAGGCAGAGGCAGGTGGATTTCTGAGTTCAAGGCCAGCCCGGTCTACAGAATGAGTTCCAGGATGGCCAAGACACAGGGAAACATGCCTTGAAACAACTCCCACTCCCCAAAAATTCTTTGACTGAAATTACAGGACCAATATAATTCTCAATTATTTCAATATAAATGTCATTAGCTTCCTCTAAAGAAAAATTATTTCTCTACCTTGTTGAAGGCATTGCTATTACAAAATATGTTCATAACCTCAGTAACTTTGATCTAACATGGAAAATTAGGACTCCTATCCCTATGAATTAACTAGTTTGACTTATTTTACATGTATGAATGTTTTGCCTGATATGTGTCTATGCACCACATGCATGCCTATGTGTTCAGAGAGGTTAGAGATGGGAGTCAGATCCCCTACAATCTCTGGAGTTACACAGATGGTTATGAACTGCCATGTAGATCCTGGGAATTGAACCCAGGTCCTTTGAAGAACAGCCAGTGCTCATAATCATAGAGCCCTCTCTCCGGCCTCTAGTTTGACTTTTAATTGTAACAAACTTATTGCTATAGCAAAGAAATAAATTATAATATAATTGATGTCAAAAAGATCATTGTGGACTGGAATGGCTCAGCAGGAAAGAATGGTTGCTGTACAAGTATGAGGACCTGAGTTCATATCCCCAGCACCCATGTAAAAAGTTGGTGTGATCCTGTAACCCTGGCACTATGTGGGTAAAGAGAAGATTGTTGGAGAGAATGCTGGTCACTGGGCTACTTCCAGGTTTAATGATTTTGTCTCAAGGGAATAAGGCAGAAAGTGATAGTATAGACACCTGACTTCTCAGGTCTCCAAAACACAGAACATTACTAACCCTTACAGTTAGTATTATCGACACAAGTTAAATCATTGGCAAGGAAAAGATACTAAGAATGTGTTAAATGTTGAAACAAATGATGCTAAACCTGCAAAAAGGAACTTCTCACAAATGGAAACTAGAAGGAATTAAATTTTGCCAGCAAATTAGAACAAAGTTCATTGACAGTCTACAAACCTTTGTGCTCTGTCGTTATTAGCAACCCCTTTCTATCTGTGAAGTTATTTGTGTCTTCCATCGCTCTTTCATGGTCACTAAATCTCATTTAAACCTCACCACAGTCCTGGAAGGCAGGTCTGGGTGTGAGCAATGCAGGGGAGCGTGCCTTGAGACCCATGTTTTTGCACTTACAGTGTGGTCACACTTGACTACTTGAGAGAAGAAATCAAAACCATAGAGATCTGAGGTTAGGTGAGGGCAGACATCTGCTCGAGGAAATGTGTAACCCTGGAACCCATGCAGATAAAGGGAGTCGGGTGAGCAAGTGGCCTCATTTCTGCTCGTGTTCAAATTCACCTGATCCTGTCATCATCCAGGTCAGTCCTAGCATGGCGCATTTGGGGCAGTTTTTGTTTTTCACAAAAATAAAGATTTCACTCAGCATTCTCCATGACTTAAAAAAACAAAGTTGGCAATAGGCTAAAATACCAAACAGGTACAGATGGAGGGAAAGATCCAGTATTACACTAGGCCCTGCTCAAAAAACATGAGAGACACGATTAGCCTGCCAAACAATACCTCAGATGAAAACCCAGCCATCCCCACCGCCACAGAGATGGCCAAGGCATCTGTTGGTTTCTACTCCGCACCAGTTCTAAAAGCAGCAGCAATTGCTTGTGGCTCACAGGCATCTGGAACCACACAGCTGTAACAACCTGACATTCAATTACCCACAGACCCACAAGTTAAATGCTTCCTAATAGTATCACAGGGCAAGCTGTGGGGAAAGAGTCAGGAAAGTGCGGGGGTGAGAAGAGGAGCAAGAATACAAAGGTTACTAGACCATAGATCTAAAGCATCAGCTGAGAAACTCATTACAATGGCCTTTCCAGGGAAGGTTATGGAAAAGAGTGAGCGTATGCGTTCACAATTGTTTTTTGTTTTTGAGATTGAGTATTGTGTAGCCCAGGCTGAATTTTCTAGGATCTAGACGACAGGACGAATGATCTTGAAGTCCCCAGTCTCCTGTTCCCACTTCCCAAGTGCTGGCATCAAAGGCCTGTGCTACTATACCCTGATAAAAATGTGTATTTAATACAAACTAACAATGCACCTCCTTCAACCTATACACAGTGCACTGGCTATAGCAATGATAGGCTTCTTTTGGAAATGAAGATAACCTTGGGAGGAGTACAGAATAAAGATTAAGTTTGGGTTTTGGACCTTCCTACTGTCCACTCGAACAGTCCTCAGTCCCCAACATGCATGGTGGAAACAATTATTCATAACACACTATTACATTGCAGAAACTTTGCTGTGTTACAGTTCCTGTATTTTTAAAAGTTGTGTTTCTTTGTTACATGCCAGCACCTGTAAGAGGCCAGGCGAACACATGGAGAAATAGCCAGAAGCGCCACTACAGTCAGGCAGATCTCAAAGACTGAGGAGAAGTGTAGCGCCTCGTCAAATGGAAAGGAACACTCGAACCCCAAAGCACAGGGTGGGAGGCCTGCCTCTCGGGTACAGCACTTGCCTATTAGATCAAGCCTTGGATCCTAACCCCAGCACTAATAAAAAACAAAATTTCCAAAGAACAACAAAAAGAAAACCCCACAAAACCACCCTTCTCATGACGCCTTTAAAAGAGCATTTGACAACATGTATGTGGGGAAAAATCAGCCATAAGAGTGCAAGAAGTCTTCCAAGATCTTCAAGTAAATTTAAATCTTCACTATGAATGAAGGAAAAGGAGAGAAACCACCCTCAGCCTCGCCTCAGTGTTAGGGGAGGTGAGCTTATGAACCCTGTCTTCGACAATCGCGGTTCTACACCCTGGGAAGGCCTGAAAAGGCGTTACACAGTTTCTGTTGTGGTGAGAGGGAGTAACGTGTACTCCCCAGCAGTCTAGGAGGAGAACCCTTCCAAGTGTCCTTCAAAACCAGAGTAAGAAGCATTAGGAATACAACTGACATCTGGGTGCTCCCTGTATTCCCAACACACAGAAGGCCAGAGCAGCAAGAGAGCTGCTGAGTTTGAACCCAGCCTATGATTCTTTGTTTGTTTGTTGTTTTTTCAAGACAGGGTTTCTCTGTGTAGCATTGGAGCCTGTCCTGGAACTCACTTTGTAGACCAAGCTGGCCTCAAACTCACAGAGATCTGTCTACCTTTGCCTCCACCACCACCCAGAAAGCCTACGATTCTTAGTGAGGATTTGTCCCCAGAAAGTAAAAGAAAAAGAAATAAAAAAAAAACACAAGGGCAGCACTATGGGGTTGTTGATAAAAGTGTCAAATAAGAAGAAAAGATGTGGAAAAATCTCAACATTCAAAAATTCAGATCCTAAGGGTCCATATTACTCAGCATGGCTGTCATGCTCACTTTTAATCTCCCTTAATCCCTGCCCCCTTTCATCTTTAAATATTAAGTATGAAGTAACAGAAGTTAAGGGTGGGGTAGCGCAAGCCTCTAATCCCAGCATTGGGAGGCAAGGCTGAGGCAGAAGAACTACCATGAGTTCAAGGCTAGTCTGGGCTATAGAGGGAGTTCCTGTCTTAAGAAAAATAAATAATTAAGGCAAAGCCAAGCAGAACAGCTGCCATGCTTGCAAGAGACTACCACCAAACCACCTGTGGTCTACTGAGGTTCACTCAGAGAAGGGGTGGGTCACTGCAGTGTCCCTGAGATCCCAGCTGCTCCTCGCACTTTCCACGCCTTAATTGCATGCACACTATCAGGTCTCAAGGTGTCTGCCGTGTGCAGTCTGCGAAGGCTAAATGGGAGGAGTTCCATCTATGAGGCTGAGGAGAGCCATCATCCATGTCTCATGAAGACTTTCTAGTATGGTAGCTCTTGGGTCCCCCACACTTCTGTCACCCCTTCCCCATGCTCTGTAGCAAACACAATAAACTTACTGGCTCCCTAGAGTAAAGTCTGACGGAATATGACTTTGGTTTGCCACTGGGACTTTATGAGGAAGGAGTAGGTGCTGTTTATGTCTCCCCAGGGATGGAATTCTCACAACAGTACAACAGTAAACACCAAAAAAAGTGGGTTAGCCTCGGTCTGCATTCTATGAGAGCTAGAGAGCTGAGAAAAGGCAGCTGACAGAAAACCCTTTGCTCTGCACTGAGAAAGCAGCAGAAAGAGGCTTAGCTCGCAGTGGATGTCTAACATAACAAAGCCTACTGAAAACACTGCAGCTTCCCCAACAACACTGCTGCCTGAACATGAAGTCAAACCAACACATCCTCTAAAGGACAGCTTGATAGCCCATGTTCTCAGAGAAGCTTAGTTTGAATAAACATAGTCCCAGATTTCAAGCCCTTGACTGTTCTCCAAAGGGCAGTGATAACAGTTCCAAGTCCAGCTGGAGAGTCAAGGGGCTTGGGGGTGGGGCAGAGTCAGGCATAGGCCCCTCCTTCACCTGTGCCCCTCACTTCTCAAGAAATGAAAGCACACCTGTGACAAATGGAGGCCAAGTGAGAAATTCCAAGGTCCAGTTAGTGAGATGGGGGGAAGGTGGAGCTTGGGGACATGATAGAGTGTGGTGATAGGGTGTTTGCCTAACCAATCAATTCTCTGGGTTTAATCCTGGCACTGCAAAAGAAAAAAAAATTACTAAAGGCTGATCCAACAGGACAACTTGGCCTAACCAGCTAAGTGAGAGGGACTCTGGAGTGAGCAGCCAAGGAGATGAGCAGTGTCTCTGGAGACACTCAGCCTGAAGAGGCCAGGATATTTTTAGACAGTGAAGGAAGAGGTGTTATGGGTTCAGGAAAGAGGACTCTCTCAGTAAGAACCATTTTAAGGGCTTGGGGCACCAGCAGGGAGATGATCACAAAACCAGAAAGTAGCGCTGTTCAAGCGCAGCACCTGTTCCCGGGGTCTCACAACACTTGATCAGCCTCAGCGCCACAGCGCACCACAGCCAGGCATGGTGGCAAGTGCCCACAATTCTGGCTCTGGGGAAGCTGAGGCAGGAAAACAGAGCGATGTGGGGAGGGAAGTGCTAAGCTACTGGCTGAGAGATCGCTATTCCCGGTCATCTATTCCAAGTGGAGAGAGAGTTCAGAGAGTATATATCCCACAATAAAGTCTGTTCATTCCTAGGAAGGACGGTGAGACAGAGAGCTGGCACGGGCTCTTCAGATGCTATCCTGGGGAACTGTCTTAGTGAGACAACTGACTCTATAGGTCTGCCCTCAGCAGTGAATTCTGTTAGAGCCACCCCGACAGTTTACACAGCTAGAAGTCTAGAAGACAGACAAGAATAAAAATCCACTCAAGGAAAAGAGCATATGTCCCAAGCTGGACTGGTGTACTGTCAATAAACTTCAGTAAGGATTTGGATATGAAGCCAACAGATGTCAGGGACATAGTACTTCCGCCATAAGTACTATAACTGACAGTGGGCTTCTCACAGAACTTAATATATACACAGCTACCAAACTCCACTCCAAGAGGCTCTGATTCTGTAATATGAGAACGGGTCCTGGAACAGGGTTTACTTACTTTCTTCCTTTTTTGAGACAAGGTTTAGTATAATCCAGGCTGGCATCAACCTTCCATGTGCTGGGATTTCAATGTGTGCTACTCTGGTTTACGTGATGCTGAGGGTGGGGCCTAGGGTTTCGTGCATGTTAAGAAAGCACTCTACCAACTGAATGCTTATTTCTTAAATGTTAATAGTCTGAGGCCCTGCTAACCATTCTCCCAAGCTGTCAGCCTCAAGCTAGAGCTTAGGATTGACACGTGCTTTGAAAATAAGTATGTTTCCCGCTACCAAAAAGGCAGAAAAGGCTTTT
The DNA here is from genome assembly GCF_950005125.1 of Chionomys nivalis. NCBI lineage: Eukaryota > Metazoa > Chordata > Mammalia > Rodentia > Cricetidae > Chionomys > Chionomys nivalis. Next base: position 54,725,111 of record NC_080094.1, read on the forward strand.
GATACTAATATCTGGGCTCAAATACTGAGGCAAAGGCTGAAATTAGACTATTGCTAGTCTTACTCTTTCATGAAACCTACTTACACACTCTTTAGAGCAAGCGCATACTAAAGGCCCAAAGCAACAGCATATAATCATGCAGGAAAAGAACAAGAATAGCTCTACAATCTAAAGCTGGGCTAGAAGAAAATCTGAACAAATAATATACAACCTAGACCAGATTAACAGTGACTAAGAAAGGTTTTTAAAACTACCACTTAGTACAGGAATCCTTTTGTGTCCCTAACTTCAATCCTGCCTGCTCAGCCTCAGTCCATTTCTGTCCCTTGTAAAAATAGAACCACCCAGGCTCCCTCTACACAAAAATCTCCAGAAACTTAGGAAAAGAGGGGGAGAGAAAAGGATTAGCTACCAAGAGCACACACATTTCATTCCTAAAGAAGACACAGCCTCAGCAGAGACGGGAGGCGGGAAGTGACAAACACCCAGGATCGATGGGCTTGAAAGGTTCACAACTGAAGAGAGCGGCCAGCTCTTCGAGAGTCTGCAAACCTGGCGTGGCGTCGCCTGCTGGTCTTCTCCAGTTTACTCCACTGTAGAAAGCACCTTCCCCGTGACAAAACTTGATAAGATCTCGTTGCTCATCTACTCTCCCTAGAGTCATTAAACCCCACCTTTACTCCTGGCTCTCTCGTCTCAGCTTTAAGCCATATTTAACCATATTTTAATGGCTCTCTCCTAAATAAAAAACCCTTAAGGAGCAGTGTCCTCTCTAGTTCCTTTCAGTCATCCCATTACCCCAGGTTTTGACTTCTCGGGAAGACACAACTCTTCCTGCTCATCTCTTACCCTCTGGACATCCAGCTCATCTGCGTAGACATCTTTGTCTCAGCCACGTGCTACCTTCCTACCCACTGCGTAGCTCGCACTGTAAGGAACAGTTCTCTGCTGCCTTTAGCAACTGAAGAGACACATAAAGGGACAACTAGAAATTGGTTTCGAAGTAGCAGAACTAATCAGAGACGTCCCTCTGTTCTGGAAGATATGGAGACAGAGCTACAAATGAGTGGATAATTTTGTAATACAGAATGGTACGATCCAAAGCAAGAGAATCACAAGTCTGAGGTCTGCCTGGGCTACTGGATAACAAGATCTTATCTCAAAAAAAAAAAAATTAAAACAGGAATCTACCTGAGTTGAGAGCTGCATAATGCCATTAATTCCTCCTTCCTTATCTTCAACCCTTTTTATCTTTTTATCTTCAAGTTTTTTTTTTTTTTATTTTTCGAGACAGGGTTTCTCTGTGGTTTTGGAGCCTGTCCTGGACCTAGCACTTGTAGACCAGGCTGGTCTCGAACTCACAGAGATCCGCCTGCCTCTGCCTCCCGAGTGCTGGGATTAAAGGCGTGCGCCACCACCGCCCGGCTATCTTCAAGTTTTGTTTCAAGATTAGCTACCATGGTCAGGTGCAGTGGTATAATATAACTATCCCAGCACGCAGGAGGCTGAAGCAGGAGGATCTCCAATTTGAAGCCAGTCTGGGCTACATGGGAAGTTCCAGGCCAGTCTGGGTCATATTAAGACCCATGTCTCATAAAACAAAACAAAACAATCAAGTGTCCACAAATCCATGCCATAGTTACCTTAGTTACCATGCATTAGGGAAACTCATGGGCCAGGTCTTATGTGGGTCATAAAGCAAGCTTTTACAACAAGCCTAAGTAGAAAGCCTTCATGGAAGAAGGTCATGTGCCAGGTACACAATGACAGCTCATGCTCAGTCACACCATTTAAAAGGTCAGCACTGACTTCCTACTTGGAACAAGGATGTTAAATGGTGATGCCAGAGATGGTTTTCTGTCACTGTTTTCCTAGAGTGACCCTCTCTTGCCTCAGGACTCAACAGTGCAAACATCCCTTGCTCCATCAAGTCTCTCCTAATCTCCTGCCCCTGTAATTCCTTTGACAACTTGGTGCATATTTCTAGAACAACACATTAGTAACCACAGACCTGAAGCAGCAAAGGTGCCCGTTGTGGTGGTGTATGGCGATAGGATATGCTGAGGAGGCAGAGGCAGGAGGATCAGGTGTTGGAGGGCAGCTTAGGATACATCTTTTGGGTCAGCCAGGTGACTTGGCAGGTAAAAGTGCTTGCCATGTTGACCTCCACAACAACACCATGGCACATGTGCACCTGCTCACACATCACAGTATGATAATGATAAATAAAAGCTTTTTAAAAAGGGATGGGCAAAGAGAGCTGTACCTAGGAGTTTCTAAGTTGGAGGGCTCGTTCTTCTGTCTCTAGAGAATAGGAACAATTATTAATGAGGGTCCTTGAAAAAGGTCCTAACCACCACCACAAAAACGTGGCAAATTTTAATTCAATAGAATCCCTGCTAGAATATACAGGAAAGCTGTTCACTTTCCCAAAGCAATGACAGCTCTGCTAAAGGATGCAGTAAGTCCTCCAAGAACTCTGTCATGTTGTACATTAAACTCTAAGTCTTTCCTCAACAGGGTTGATCATCTCTGAAGAGTCACAGGCAAGGCAATAAAATGCTGCTGTCTTAAAGGCCTCTGTCGGTAGCAACCTTGTACTACAAAGCTATTGTGTTTGCAGGCTGCTAATAAGACAAAAACCTAATCTGATCCTGTAGACAATGCTCAAGATTCCCTCAAGAGAGTAAATAAATGTATTCTACTGTTGTATGCCCAAAATTGTAGGGATCAGCATCTGAATAAAGCATAAGATGGGCATGCCAGAGTTCCAGCACCCGGGACACTGAAGTTTGTAGAGTGTGAACCCAGACAGGACCATGTAACATTTGTCCAGAAAAGGATGTGGGCATACAGTAACCAGGATGGGCTGTGTATAAGCACAAACCAGTGAAGCTGTCTTTCTGGCACACACTTGGTTCCTTCATATTATATGAGAAACCAAGAAGCAAAGTTCCAGTTAAATAAATTTAGAAGAGATTAAAAAAAAACATTCATTTCTTTGTGGGTGTGCGTGTGTGCATGCATGTGCGGAGGTCAGAGAACTGCTCCTAGGTGTTGGTTTACTCCTTCCATTACATGAGCCCGAGGAGTACAAATCCAGAGATCAGGCTTGTTGACAAGTGTCCTTACCAGCTGAGCCATCTTGCCAGTCCAACCTTCTTCATCTTTTTTAGACAGGACAAGGTCTAACCATGTAGCCCTGGCTGGCCTGGAACTTGTTATATAGACCAGGTTGAAGTTGCCTCTGACTCGCTAATACTGGGATTACAGGCATGCATCATCAAGCTTGTCATAAAATTGTTTTGACATCTCTAATGAAGTGTTTCCGTATATTTCTTTAAGCAAGTATAGCTGGCATAACCCCAACTGTTACACTAATACATCCCCATTATTCACATCTAGGTGATCTCACTGTCCTCTCCCAAGAAGAGAAACTGAGTCATAACATGTCAACTATCTTCCCCAAGCACACACTTAGTTTGAACTGAGGTCCTATGCACATCTTCCCACGGTTGAGTCTCAGCATGCCCACCCACGCACGCTGTTGTTCATCCAACTTCAAATCAGGTTGTTATAGATAAACCCGTTTGATCTTTTAGAGCCAACAGAGGAATTTCATTATCTCCCCCCCCCCCCCCAAGAAAGAGAAAGATGAAAAAATAACAAGGTGCAACAGAGGGTAGAGTTGAAAAAGGTGGCTCCCAGTAGGACTCACCTTGGAGCTGAGGTCTTCTCGCCGGTTTCCTGCTTTACTTCTGCGTAATTTGATGGATGGGGACCGCAGCAAGTTCTTGATGCGGCTGGTAATGGTCGACCCTTCCCCAGCCATTATAAGGAGGAGCCCCTAAGGACAGTCCCTGGCCTAGCCTTAGGACTTGCCTCAACAGTGGTACTGCCTTCTCTATCAGCAGGGCCTTCGGATATGCACTTTCACTGGCCTGAGATGGCAGAAGCAACCTTGGCATCACAGTAGGTGTCTTCTGCCAGTCAGCCGCTCTTACTCTGGGCATTGCCCTGTTCTTTCTCACTCCTCATCTCCACCCTAGCCAGCTAGATTTCTTAGGAAGGGAGGACGACCCCCTAGAGTGAAGAAATGTCAGGCCCACGCCAGCCAGAGGCGTTTAACTGAAGAATGGGATGGGTTCTACCAGGGTTTGGCGCCGGTTACAGCCCAAGTGTTCCCATGGTAACTGCGGTGTCCAAGGGAGGAGGCCGCCGAAGTCACCCGAGCGGTCCGCTGGGGGCCGGGACACCGTGCTGGCCGCCCGGGCTCGTGCTGACCCGATCTGATACGGGAACCTCCCTCCCCCACCCTGGCCTTGGGAGCTCTCTTCCAATCCCCCGACACCCACCACCCGCTCCAAAAGCTCTCAATACTCGTCAGCGCCCCCGTTCGCTCAGGCCCAGCTCACAGCGCCCTCGGGCATCGCGCTCGACGGCTTTAGCTCCGCCGCGGCAGCCGCAGCAGTAGCGGCTATGGTGGCACCAGCGGCTCAAAACGCGAACTAGAGCCTGGGCCGAGCGGCGCCGGGAGGCGGGGCCTAGGGAAGGGAGTGCGGTCTGCAGATTAGTTCCTGATTGGGCGATCGACGCCTGTGGGGCGGAGCCAAGAAATGAACTGTGGAAGCGGAGGGCTCGGGATTCTGCACAGTATAATTGTGGGTACCGCTCTTATAGCAAGGTCAACATAACATGGCTTTAGAATTGAGAGAACCAGGCCTTTTACGGTATTATCAGGTCTGGTCCCCCAGAGACCTTCTCAAATTCCCAAGACGATAACCACGCCCCCAGGCCTAAGGTTGATATTTTGGTAGGCCTGAGATCGCCACTGAAATTTAATTCCTAACTCGTAAAAAGAAAGAAAGAAAGAAAGAAAGAAAGAAAGAAAGAAAGAAAGAAAGAAAGAAAGAAAGAAAGAAAGAAAGAAAGAAAGAAAGAAAGAAAGAAAGAAAGAAAGAAAAAAGAAAGGAAAAGAGAAAGAAAAGAAAAGCTGGGATGCAGCCAAAAGAACTCCTTTCCACTCCAACTGCTGGGATTTAACACGGTTGGAATGGTTTGTGATTACGGCCAGACTAACACAATGACGCAAGTGGAGTAACTCAACTCACATATTTTAGAACTGAACAACCTGTTAATGATGGAAGCTTCAAGCCCACAATAGAGCCTTAGGTAGACTGCGAACAGAGAAAGTAAATGAATGCACCCATGATACCTTCCATCATTTCTTTAGCCACCAATGTCCTTTATCCACAGCGTTAACAGTATTTTGCTACTCCAGATCTTTTCTTTGCAAACACCCCTAGGGCTGACACTTACCGATATGAAACTTGCTATCAGGTTTTTTGTTTTGTTTTTCCTAGTTCATGGAGATAGGAGAAATGTCAACACACTCATGCTTCATAGATATGTAAGTCGGTTTAATTTTAGAAGCTTTAGAATGTCCCATCTAACTACTTCAAGAAATTACCTGGGGCGGGGGGGGGGGGGGACACTGGACAGATGAGATGGGTCAGAGATTAAGAGCACTGGTTTCTTTTCCAGAAGATTCAGGTTTAATTACCAACACCCTCATGGCACCTCACAACCATTGCAGGGGATTTGTCGCCCTCTCCTGGCCTCTCCTCTATAGGCACCAGTCACATGGATGCATAGACATAACAGTAGGCAAAACACCCACCCATATATATAACTTTTTTTTCTTCTTTTCGAGACGCGGTTTCTCTGTAGCTTTGGAGCCTGGCCTGGAACTAGCTCCTGTAGATCAGGCCTGCCTCTGCCTCCCGAGTGCTGGGATTAAAGGCATGCACACGGCCCCTTAATATACATAATTTTTTAAAAAAGGAATTGCCGCGGGACAGTGGTGAAGTCGGACTTTAATCCCAGCACTCCAGAGGCAGAAGCAGGCGGATCTCTGTGAGTTCTGAGCCAGCCTGGTCTACATAACAGGCTCCTAAACTACACAGAGGAACCCTGTCTCGAAAAACCAAAAGACACGAAAGAAGGAAGTAGAGAGAGACGGAGAGAGGGAGGGAGAGAGACATGGGGGGAGGGGGAAAAAGAGAAAGAGGCAGAAAAGAAAGAGAAATTGCTTTCTAAAAAGGATATCGCCAAAGACCTGTACCTAACAGTATATACTGATGTGTCTCTCCTATTCCAGGCTCTGAATTCCTGGAGATGGTAGGTTTGCAAGGGGTAAGGATCCCTAATATCAGTGTTTAGTGGTAACTGAACAACCAATGTTCAAAAGGAAGATACCTGTGTTCTATACAGCTATATATTAAAAGCAAACGTATAAATCTCACTCGTTGATACAGGCATCAAGGATATTGATACAGGCATCAAGGACACTACTGGCAATAGTAACCAGAGGCCTAAGGTCTCTAGCCTTTGAACCACACATTATAGATCTAGTGAAACTTAAAACGGGACTTCCAAATTAACTGTCTAAACCGGAAGACAGGAATGATCATATAACTATAGAAACAACGGATTCTTTAACTCAGCACTATTAATAATTTGTGATTTGACCTGCTGTAACACTAATAAATGGCGCCACCTGGTGTTTTCATTTAGTTGCTACAGAACCTGGTCTTTGCTACACACGTTTAGGCAAATTTCTATTTACTAATAGATATTCTCACTTCTCTTTCAATGCTAGTGAATGGGTTTACAAAGTGTAATTTCTCATCCAAAACTACGTTAGCTCCATAGACACACACACACACACACACACACCATTACTCTCATTCGATCTGAACTGCATGGGCAAATCTAAGTGATTGCTTTCCTTGTCTAAAGATGATACTCAGTTGAAAAACAGAAAACATGAGGGATTATAACTATCGAAATTATGTAGTTTCAGGCCAAGGCTAAAAATAACTTTTAAAATTCTTCCCAATCCAAGCAAGCTGTCTAGGTATCATGCTCCTTTGAGATGCTAGTATGGCAACAGGTTGAAAGTGTTCTCTTTCATGTACGAGTGAAGAGAAGCAACTCCCTTTACAAATGTCACCCTACTCTCCAAGACGCAGCTGACCTCCACGGACATGCTGGTTGTGCATGTCCAAAGCAAGTATACATGGTGTTCAAGATCTCCAGATGTTGAGATGCTATAGTATTTAGCGATTCTTATTTATTACGTACAGTGTTCTGTCTGCATCTATGCCTGCAGATCAAAAGAGGGCACCAGCTGGGCGGTGGTGGCGCACGCCTTTAATCCCAGCACTTGGGAGGCAGAGACAGGCGGATCTCTGTGAGTTCAAGGCCAGCCTGGTCTACAAGAGCTAGTTCCAGGACAGGAACCAAAAGCTACGGAGAAACCCTGTCTCGAAAAATAAAATAAAAAAAAAAAAAAAAAAAAAAGAGGGCACCAGATCTCATTACAGATGATTCTGAGCCACCATGTGGTTGTGAATTGAACTCAGGACCACTGGATGAGCAACCAGTGTACTCTTAACTGCTGAGTCATCTCTCCAGCCTGAGACTGTTATAGTAGTCTTGTTTAAAATTATTAGATAAGATTTTAGAACTCATCCTAGGCAAATAAGATGCAGAGGTCCTAGAAAATTAACATGCTAGAATAAATATTTGCTCATCAATCCAAATATTTATTGAGCACCTTTACATTCAAGGCACTGTGAGAAAGCTTGAGAGTAATGAATGCAGTTGTAAAGAAAATAGCTTTCAAGTCAGTATTTCCAAAGCTGCTTTCCTACTGGTGATGGTGCTATCTTATGAGCAGTCTACAATGATAGAATATTTTAATGTCTCAAATTTTCACCTTGTTATGGTTTAGCCTCCTAACCCCACATCTATCACTGCTGCCTAAAACTGTGTCTCTGTAAACCAGTTTTAAATATACTAAAATTATAGATTTTAAAATTGTGTATTAATTTTATTTCCAATATATATGAACTCAGGTCACCAGAGTTGAATGCAAGTATCTCTACCCAACAAGCCATCTCACCAGCCCTAGCTTTAATTTTCTATGTACTAAGTCATTCATGTATGTGTAAATTTGTTTGGTACAATATATATATATTTATATTTATATATATTTATAAATATATATATTTATATATATATATTTATTCTCACTTTCTTCATCTACAGGCAATAATTCTACCTACCTTAGCCTCACTATGTTATCTCTGGCTAGCCTGAAACTCACTATATAGACTAGGCCAGCCTTCAACTCACCTGCCTCTCTGACCTCACAAGTCCTGGGATTAAAGGGATGTACCAAGTCTCTTTTTAGAAGACAGGGTTTAACTACGCAGTCCTGGATGGCCTAAACTACATACAACAGACTATAAAATGGTTTTGTTGCTGTTATTTCTACATTGAGGGGTTTGCACATACCACAGTGCAAGTTCATGGTAGAAGCCAATTTTCTCCTTCTGGGGACTGAACTCAGGTCACCAGAGTTGAATGCAAGTATCTCTACCCAACAAGCCATCTCACCAGCCCTAGCTTTAATTTTCTATGTACTAAGTCATTCATGTATGTGTAAATTTGTTCGGTGCAAGCAGGTACATCTGCATTTGTATGTTGTGCATGGAGACCAGAGAATCAGCTCTAGTACCATCCTCATGAATGCCACCAAACTTTTGGGACAGGGTCTCTCACTGGTCTGGGGCTCACCAATTTGGCTAGTCTAGCTGGCCAGAGAACCCCAGGGATCCCTGTGTCTCCACCTTCTCAGTACTGGGATTACACACCTGGCACTTTTACTTGGGTTCTAAGAATTCAATTCATACTTGGGAGGGAAGCACTTTCCCTAGTCCATGTGGATGTGAGTTTTAATTAGCAACGATACAACACGGGACTATCAAAAGATCCTTATAGCACTTTCTTCAACAATTCTATTCAATCAATTTTATTGACTCCTTGAATACCAGCAATTCTCCATGAAATGAAGGGATAAACCTGAAGTTCCTGAAAATGAGCTGCCTACACTATCCACAGCTTAATTCTGGAAGAGACAAAGATATCACTATTTTGCAGACTTGTCCAAGGCACACTGATCACACAATTTCACTATAAATAACTACTACAGGCAGGGAAAATGTATGAAACTTTGCCAAAAATAATGTATAAAGATGTGTGTGATGGCACATGTCTTCAATCCCAGCGGGCAGAGGCAGGTGAATCTCTGCGAGTTTGGTACCAGCTTGATCTCCAGGCCAGTCAGTGTTGTATAGTGAGACCCTCTCAAAAAAAAAAAAAACAAAAAAGGCCTACTATTTTCATCCATAATGTTGTGGGAACAAAAACCAACTGCACTTATAAAAGTACACAAAGTAAACATTTCTATGAAGTTTATATAACTAAATTTGATCTGTTAAATATCTTAATAGCAACAGTTTAATGTTTAAGACTCCCATAAGAACACTTTGTAATATTATGAAACCCCTTAACACCTTGGCTTAAGAACATCTATTAGACTATCAAGATGGCTCAGTTCAGTGAGGTTAAGTCTTTGCTGTGAATGATTGACAAGCTGAGTTTGATCCCTGGTAGGAGAGAAGCGAATCCACAAAGCTGTCCATTGATTTTCACATGTGCACCAATGGCACACGTGAATACTTATTTTAAAAGAACATATACAAATTTTAAAATACAATTGTCCCTAGCGAAGATTGTGTTTATGCCCTGTTGCTCTCCCAAGGCAACGCTGAAACTAGCTTTTACTAAAGAATGGTAAATATTTGTCCTAAGATTGTACATAATTTTGAAGTCCCCAATAAGACATGCTCCCCAAATGACACATAAAAAGCTTTAAGGACAAGAAGCTTCTAAAAAGATCTTCCAACGTCATCCTCTCTCAAATATATCTGAGGACACTGAATTCTCCATTCAGGCATAAACCTCCCAACACCAAGTTCTGATTTAATTAGTATAACTGGTTTATTTTGGGTTCACATGTCTTTCCTTTCAACTGCCAAGCCTGTTATTTCTAAAAAAATAATCACTTTCAAAAGCAGAAAGATATATATTTAATATATAAAAGAAAATGCTAAATCTGACATAATTATATTCTTAAAAACATTCCATTTATTTACAGGTGTATAAAAAGGCGAGTGATTGGTCTACTGAGATCATGCTTAGCTAGGATGGAAGTTTTTTTTTCAGGTTCCTCCAATGTTTTCACTTAACTTCACCTTTCACAATCATACATGTAATTTTCATAGACCAGTTTCTCATAATGTAAGGATACCCTAATGCAAAGGGTAGGAGTTTGGGGGAAAATTTGGATTTCTGTCAAGACTACAAGATTGTTCTGAAGACTAAGCCCTCCTCAAATAGCCCTGATAGCTCCTAAATCTGTCTTAAGAACAATGCATCTTGGGAGTTTGTAATACCATCTGCAGCTTTCCCTGAACACCTAGAACCAAACTTCATTTCTAACTTTCTACATCTCTCATAAACGCAACCAAGTATTTTCCAATCAAGAATAAACTCTGACCTGTTTTGCCTATTTTTTTCAAATTATAAAAAAAGGGAAAAAAAAGAGAAAAAAGAAACAAGTGTTAGAGCTAACATACATGGTTCTTCTTTTCCTGAGGATTATCATTCACTCCCTTGCTGCTTCTTGTCTGACTTTCTAAAGCCAGAAGGAAACACGGGAAGGAAACAGGCAATAAAACTGCTGGAAACTGCCATACCCGGGCTAAAGAACTAGGTCTCCGAGGACAGCTGGTAGCAAGGGTGACAGGTGCTGCACTCCTTGGCTAAGGCATTGGATGAAGTCAGCTGGGTAAAGGACAGAAAGGACAAAGGAGAAGCTGAGAAATACTGTTTTTACTATGTCAGGCTTTTGTAGTAAACAGGGATGGTTAAGTGCTGATGAGCTGTCCAGGAAGGCAAGCAGCACAAAACCAATGAAGAATTTACTACCACTGCATTTTGCAGTGGAAGATATTTTATCATTTCAATCTGATGATTATCAGAGTTAATCTAAAAAGGGAATCAAACATGGAAGTAATCATTCACTGGCTAGATTCATTCCAAAGTTGGTCTCACAACCTAGGTCTGAAGATACTCTGAGTGGGACTTGAGATAAAGAAGGCAAGGATGTAAAAGAAATAGAATTACCCAGGCACGGCCCAGGCACCGGAAGCACTTGTGTTAAAAGTGTTTTACAACACAAGCAAATCCTGTCACTGAAGACAGAACGGGTTACATTCCAAAATATAATTATTTAAGAAAGGCAAAATGCAGCAGCTAAATCTCAGTCTATACAATTTCAGAACAGTGATTCTTGCCCCAGGAGCTTCCAAGAGACCCCTCAAATGCACCATGATTATTTACAAACTAGATAGGAAACATTTCTATACTCAATACAAATCTCTTCTAGGTTGAAAACTTCATCCCTTGAGAAATCTATGAAAACAACTATACAAAAATATAAATATCTTCATCTTTACAGGTTGTCAGTCCTTCACATTCTGACAGTTACTGAGTGAAAAAGCTCTACAGATCATTGATGCCATGGCAGCAGATAAAAATATATCTTGTGACTCAAACACTGCCTTGCGTCCCTGGTAAAGAACGACCACTGTGACTTGCCTGTCTTGTCACATCCTGTGCAGGTGACAGTGAACAAAACCTTCAAGCACCTACAGGCTGGTTCCATTTGGGAAATATCCAGCCTCACAAATTTTTATTTTGGCTATGACCTCTGGTCTGGGGAGAAACTGCTTTTCATTTTAGCTGTTTCTGGAGTGGCAATGATTTTGGAAAGGGAACAAATGACTCTATGTCTACCTTCAAAAAACTAATAATGGGTAGAAACCCCTGGCATCATGAATGGATCTTTCAATACCACAAAAGACAGCAAGGAAGTATCTCTTTTTATGCCTCTCAAAGTAAGTACATTAATAGTAAAAGTTAAAAGTATATTCCTACTTTACTAGAAAGCTTAAAGTTTATAATTTTGACTGAAAGGGTAAGGGAACAGCTATTCAGGATATGAAACAGTCTGTTGAATGACAAGAACCCTTCACTTTGGTATTCTATAGTATCCATCCTACCTAGCACAATCCTTCCCTCCCCCATCTGTGATGTATGTGTAGGGGGGTCCTTTATAGACCAGGACAGATACAAACTTGCAATTCTCTTGCTTTAGTTTTCTAGTGGTGGAATTACAAGTGTGCACTATCATGCCCTATTGTTGAAATAATAACTAAAAATTCTCTCTAGCTCCTTTTATACAACTGTATCACAATTCTCAGAATTTAGAGCTAATAATTATCACTTCAGTTTAGTTCATAGTAATTCCAAGTCTTAAGCATTTTCTCAGGGGAAAAAAAACAGGGTACTCGATGGAGCCAGATTCTTATTATGAATTCCTTGGGCAAGAGGGATCGCACCTTCTTAGAGAAGATGGGGGACCCAGCACCACAAGTGAGGTAACATTTTTAACATGATCAGAATTTCAAACACCAGGACCAGCACCCTAACCCCCCTTTCTCCATCAATATCCACACATAATCAAAGTCAAAGATTATAGTTCCATCAGACAAACAAACAGATGCCTGCAGAGAAAGGAGGTAAAATTCAATCCCCCATAGCCTGGCTTCTGTATGAGGACGAATGAGTTCATTTCCCTGAAGAACTTGATGGAATCCCAGAGCTGCCTAATTTAGCCACAATAGGTGCCAATGTAGGCATCACCTTGTTCTCTCGGCCTTCCTGGTCATTCCCTGTTAAGTTCATTTTATGTCCAACTTTGGCAGCTATAGGTGCCAAAGAAGGCATCACCTTGAGACTTTGACCATCTGTGTCACTGGGAGGATTAGCTGCTTTTAAACCCAAAGGGGCCAATTTTGGCATAGGCCTCCACAAAGTATCTGTGTTGCTGTTCTCTGGACCAGTCTTCATGTGTAGGATGGGTGGTGAGGATACACCTTCAGGTTCTGTAGGGAGACCAGAAGTACTCTTCCCTCCATCACTAGATTTCCTATGGGGAACAAGAGAATCCTTCATCTCAGAGTTGATAACAATCTTAAGGACATCTGGCTCAGAAGCTGTGTCCCCAAGTTGTTTTTCATTCTCAGAAAAGTCATCATCTTCCAAGTGCAACAGGAGGGGGCTGATGGATTCACTCTCCTCTTGGACATCAGGCAACTCTTTCAAACCCGTTCCCAAGTGTCCAACTTGGAAAGTTGATCTGTTCCCAGGAGCAAGTTTATTGATAAAAGCTCGCTGAGCATCCTCTGGAAATTCTGAATCCATAGAATCAGGCATTTCAGCCAGGCCAGAGTCATCATTTAGTTGCTGATTAAGAAAGGCAATTTCACTGAGCAGTGAAGTCAGTGTCTCATCGGTGTCATCCTCATCTTCCACGTTAGTCAGCAGCTCGCTGGGATCAAGGGCCGCATCCTCAATAGCTGAAGCTACCTTCCTCAGTTCCATCTCAATGCTTGAGTCCTTGAGCTCCTTCATCTTTAATTTATGAAACTGGGATTCCTTTGACTTCAGTCTCTCTCCTCTCAGTTCACACTCTTTCCATTTATACCGATGTCCTCTCATATCACCAGAAATCTTCTTAGGTACAAACTCCTGTGCAGCCTGCATACTGGGAACGTCAACTGCATGTGGAAACCCAGGATCCTTATTTGCCAAAAACACTTGTGTTGAAGCCCGGGCCGTTCTGCCATCTCTATGGTTTCCTCGGGAAGAGATTCTATCTGTATCTACTGAGGAGCTAGCTTCATTCCCAACAATGTCTCTCAGGTGGTCAAGTGGCTTGCCATCAGGAATTTCATGAGGGTATTTGCTGCCACCCACATCTACTAACTCTTCCTCTGCAGCCAATGATGTCACATTAACAATTCGTGGCATCATAAATAAGTCATCATTCTCTGAAAATTAAAAATAAAATTTATTAGATTTATAGTAATGAGAATTTCTTATCTCTTCCTCTCTTTCCCAAGTCATTCTACCTAAATTCATCAGTCCACTGTCATCAAGAAAGATGGATGAAATAGTAACTCAAGTAAAATCTAGGCAAGACACTAAGATATTTCATTATTAGTAATAGCTCCATTCAATTATAGAGCCCAGGGCTTTGCCTACACTAGGCAAGTGTTCTATCACTAAACCACATTCCCAGCCCTAAATTTAGACAGACTTAGAATTTTCCTATGTAGTCCAGGGTGGGCCTCCAATTCACAAAAATCTTGCCCTAGTTTCCTGAGTGCTGGAATTATAGGCACAGGCCACCATCAAAAGTCCAGTCTGTCAAGCTAATTCTTGCCCCAAGGTAGAAATTCACCTTTAGTTTGTTAACCCAATTAACTGCTAGTTAGAAGACAAAATGGAAGTCTAGGGTCAGCATAGTGAGAGAAAAGGGAGTTCTCCAGAGTAGACTTGGCAGCAGAGACAAGCAACTGTTGCTGTAATGGCAACAAAAACGCAACAGTTTTAAGAGTGATGAGAATGCCCTTTCTTAAGGAGGTCTGAGTGCTGGGAACCCAAGCCACCAAAATAATACTTTAGTCTTTGCTGCGAAAAGGGTGGTACTCAAAACAAGCATTGTGTTGTGATCCAGCTGCCCTCACTCCCCCTGACTGACAGTGGAACTTCCTTGTGGTCTGTAATTGACAAGGACGTTTGTGTTCTTTCTGGCCAGTGGGTCTCCACAGAAGGAGTAGAGGTATAAAAGGTTGCTGGGCAAAATAAAGGTCGCTGGGCAAAATAAAGGTTGCTGTTCTTCCACCTGAAAAGAATCCTCCCTGTCTCAATCCCGGCACCCTCCCTCCGCTGCCAGTCTTGGCTATCCAGGCTGAGCTGGCTGCAGCAAGCAGAGGTCCTACCGAGATCTGGAAAGTGGGGATACGTGAATGGGGTCGCTCCAGCCGCTGGCTAAATCGAGGAGCATATTGGGGAAGGTAAAGTGTTATAATTTTTCATCCCCAGAGATAACTCTGAGGGACATCCTCCAAAAGATAAGCAAGTATAAAAAGGCGGGAGGGTGAATTGAAAGGCCTCAAAAAGTAACTGAAACTCTTAAAGCAACAAGGCATGGAAGTAACAAGGAAGACAGCCAAAGATTTTGTACAGGAGGGTGTTTAAATGTTCCAGACTGGGAACAAGCCAAGTAAGATTAAAATGAGTATGTGTTTATTCATCCCCAGAGATGCTCTGAGGGGTGCCCTCTGGCAGACTGGCCAGTAGAGAAGCAATAAAGAGGAGGCAGGAGGGTGAACTGAGGGCTTCAAAAGATAGAATGTGTAGAAATATGTTATTCTGTTGATTGTGTTGTCATTTGTGTTCTGGACTGGAGAAAGACATTTGATCTGGGAACTGCTAAGAAAGCTATTTTCACTTTAAAGTACAGGCCTAAGGATTTGATGCTTTAGAAAAGAGGTTCTGCTTTTGTCTCCACAGAGGATGAGAACCTGTGGATTCATGGCAAATTTATGTGGTTTGAATCACCGAGAACCCCTGAAATGTTGGTGTAAAATACCGCCCAAGAATGCAGCACCCCTACTCAGCAGGAAGTAGCTAGACAGACTGACGATGGCCAAACTCCCCTAAAAGATTGTTAAAGTGGAGCTCCTTCAATGGTTCCCGAGCAGGAGCAGCGAGCCTGCTTCCCTGAGTTCTGCTCCTCTCCATGCAGCAGTTTGGATCCAGAGAGAGTGCGGCTGGGGCCAGAAGGCAGCTGGAGCAGAGCTTTGCCACCACAGCTACTGCTGCCGGACTTGGTCTCTCAAGACTGTGCAGAGGGCTGAGACTGTCAACCAGCTTGCTGAAAGAGTCAGCAATGCTTTGGACGTATTCAATTGGGCATATTGACCTTAAACCAACAAGTGGCTCTGGTTCAGGAGCAAGTGGACTATGTTCGGACTTTCAACAATTAATCATGTTATGTGACTAACTCATGGCACTGTAATGCATGCTTCTGCTACTGTTATGGAACTCAACTGTCATATGAGAGGGCTTTTGTTAATTTACCACCCAGTTAGTGCATGCTATATGTTTTGCAGCACTGGTCTGGCTCCTTGGAGCTGTCAGTCCTGGAGATACTTAGTTTAGGGCTATGTGTCTGGGTAGCCACAGATGGGCAATACTTTTGGCGGCAGGATGCTATCTAAGACAGGGAATATTACAGGGCTATTCCCCATGACTGGAAAGGTATTATAAAATAGAAGGGGGGGGGTTGTTATCCAGCTGCCCTCACTCCCCAACTGACAGCGGAACTTCCTTGTGGTCTGTAATTGACAAGGATGTTTGTGTTTTTTCTGACCAGTGGGTCTCCACAGAAGGAGTAAAGGTATAAAAGGTTGCTGGGCAAAATAAAGGTTGCTGTTCTTGTATCTGAAAAGAAGCCTCCGTGTCTCAATCCCGGCGCACCCCCCCCCCCACCCAACTCTTGGCTATCCAGGCTGCGCCCTGGCTGCAACACATTGGACTGGTACCAAGGGAGTACAGCCCTTCTGAGGCCAACACAAAAAACAATGATCTGAGCTGGGCGGTGGTGGCGCACGCCTTTAATCCCAGCACTCGGGAGTCAGAGGTAGGGGGATCTCTGGGAGTTCGAGGCTAGCCTGGTCTACAAGAGCTAGTACCAGGAAAGGAACCAAAAAGCTACGGAGAAACCTTGTCTCGAAAAATCCCAAAAAGAAAAGAAAAAAAAAAAGAAAAGAAAAAAAAGAAACCTATAATTTGCTGGGCGGTGGTGGTGCACGCCTTTAATCCCAGCACTCGGGAGGCAGAGGCAGGCGGCTCTCTGTGAGTTCGAGACCAGCCTGGTCTACAAAAGCTAGTTCCAGGACAGGCTCCAAAACCACAGAGAAACCCTGTCTCGGAAGAAAAAAAAAATGATCAATACCAAAAACATAAATATTGGCCCTGCCAACATCATCATTCCATTTTGACATCGTTTTAATTCTTCCCCTGCTAAAAATTTCACTAGAGTTCACAAAATAGTTTAAAATCCCAGGTAAAAATAAAACTTCCCATCAAGCTAGAAGATTTCTTACCAAGGCAAATGCCAACAGACCAACTCTGGATCACTAAAGAACAGATCCAAAGGCTTCCTATCACTGAGATACCATGGATCTTTTTTTCCTAACCACAGAGGATACCACCACGTACCTGACTGAGCCATAGTACTACTTGCAACTTGAGGCTTTAGATCAGCATCTAAGAGAGCAGAAGAAACAGCTACCACTGGTCCTGAGAATAGGGGGCCTTTTAGGGTAAGCAACTGTCCTTGTGGAGTCATCACCAGGTTGGCAGAGGAGTGTGAAGTGTTAGAAGTCAAGGCATTTTCTGCAAAGGAAATGAAAAATTAATAAAACAAACTTTCAATTAATGCTGGTATCCTCCAGAGAGAGGCAGCCCTAAACCCTGACTTCAAAGATGCAACGAGTGCTTAAATGAAGGTAAACACAAGCCTATTCAGGTTTCCTGTTCTGTATACTCTTATAAAAGTCATTCAAAGCCGGGCGGTGGTGGCGCACGCCTTTAATCCCAGCACTTGGGAGGCAGAGGCAGGCAGATCTCTGTGAGTTCGAGGCCAGCCTGGTCTACAAAGGGAGTTCCAGGACAGGCTCCAAAGCTACAGAGAAACCCTGTCTCGAAAAACCAAACAAACAAAAAAAAAAGTCATTCAAGTTTCTAGGCCATAGTTCGTGTCTTTCCATCTGTGAATTCAGATAATGTTAAAATCAATTCTTATTTTAGAAGGCATCAGAATTTTTTTTTTTTTTTTTTGTAGACAGGGTTTCTCTGTAGCTTTGGAGCCTGTCCTGGAACTAGCTCTTGTAGACTAGGCTGGCCTCGAACTCACAGAGATCTGCCTGCCTCTGCCTCCCGAGTGCTGGGATTAAAGGTGTGTGCCACCACCGCCTGGCTAGAAGTCAGATTTTTCTGGTCCATATATCAAGCTATCTTAAGAATAAACGAGAACACCCCCCTTCTAAGACACCAGCAAATAACAGTGAACCACTTCCAAATATCAAGGTAAGAAAGAAATTAAAGTCAGTTTCCTTTGTTCTTTAAGAGAGACGATAAAAAATGAACTAGTTCAAAGAAATTAAATTACTCCTTAAAAAAAAAGTCTCACGTTTACCTAGGCTGCCATCAATTCTGAGCCTTAAACAACCTGCCTGTGTTAGCTTCCCAGGTACGTGAGACTATAGGTACATACTACCATGTCCAACTTAAACAAAGTTTTTAAAAGTTCCATTTTATTTAACCCAGAGTAAATTCAAGAAAATCAAGTGTTCACATACACAAACAGCTATGTATTTACTAGAAACATGTACTATAGACACTGCTATCAGAACTAGAACTCATACATTAGAATACTAATATCTTAGAGTTATTATATGTAAAAAAAATTGAAATTTACAACTTAAGAGTTGTGTTTTTCTTTATACTTTTGGCTTTTTGTTTTTTGCTTGTTTTCAAGACAGGATTTTTCCATATAGCCCTGGCACTCATTCTGTAGACCAGGCTGGCCTTGAACTCACAGTATCTGCCTGCCTCTGCCTACTGAGTGCTGGGATTAAAGGTGTGTGCCATTACCACCCATCTATAGTTCTTTTTCTTAAAACTCATCCCAATTCAATTAATTAGGACTACAGGCAAGAGAAGACGTTCAGTCCAATAAAATAAATTGATGTATATCTACATTGAGGAAAACAAAGATATCCATCCCTCTTACCTGTAGCCTGATCTCTTTTTCTGGAAAGAATCAAAGGTTTCCCCCTCCTGTTATTTATGAACATCTGTCCAAGATCTACAGATGATGTAGAAGATCCTTCCAGCTGTTTGCTGATTCTAGCAGACACACCAAACTCATCTGATCCCATCTTCTTCTTTCTTTTTTGTGCCTCTAGTGCTTGTTGTTTTGCATAAATATACTCTAGCTTCTTCAGGACCACTTCTTCTGTCTTACCTACAGGTTGATAAGGAAAAATAATTAGCTGAAATCTAGTTGATTTAACTATATTCCCCAAAACTACAGAAGACAAGAGTGAATACAATTTAGAAGATATAACCCACTCAAAGGTAACTCTGCTGCAAACCCAGGATGCCAATCCTTAAACTAAACAGACTCTGAAAGACCCAGTGAGCATTTCTCCTTGCTAAAGCTGTTTATTATGCTCTTTCCCACATTTACAAAACTTACCTGAAAGAGATGATACCTTCCGTATTAAAATATTTCGTTTTCGACTCAGCAGATTTTTCTGTCCTATCAATTTATCTGCCTGGTCTGTTAACCCTTGAATTTCACTGAATGCCTAAAATAGAAACAGTATGTCAATGGAGCACTAACTCCTAAAAGTACAGGAAGCCTACATAATTTATTTAATCGTTAAGAGACAATTATAAACTACTACTGATGTTTCAGAAACTGGTTAATGGACCAAGTCACTGACTGCGGTACTGGAAATAGCAACTTAGGGTCCTGTACATGCTAGGCCAAGGTTCTACACCCCAGGCTCTATCACCAACCCAACATTATCTGTTAAATTGTTTTCTAGCCTATATTTTTAGGGAATGTAGATAATGATTATTTCTAAGATCATCACTGAGTGGTAAACAGGCCTTCAACTACTTCAAGGAGATATAAAAATCCATTTTGTGCTCTCTCCTCCAGCCCGGCAAGATGCCCAAGGGAAAGAAGGCGGCCCCGGCCCCCCCCCCCCCCCCCCCCCCCCCGTCGTGAAGAAGCGGGAGGCGAAGAAGGTGGCAAATCCTTTGTTTGAGAAGAGGCCTAAGAACTTTGGCATTGGGCAGGACATCCAGCCCAAGAGAGATCTCACGCGCTTCGTCAAATGGCCTCGCTACATCAGGCTGCAGCAGCAGAGGGCCATCCTCTATAAGCGGCTCAAAGTTCCTCCTGCCATTAACCAGTTCACCCAGGCCCTGGACCGGCAAACAGCTACCCAGTTGCTTAAACTTGCCCACAAGTACAGGCCAGAGACTAAGCAGAAAAAGAAGCAGAGGCTGCTGGCCCGTGCCGAGAAGAAAGCTGCCGGCAAAGGGGATGTCCCAACTAAGAGACCACCTGTCCTTCGAGTGGGTGTCAATACAGTCACCACTTTGGTAGAGAACAAGAAGGCTCAGCTGGTGGTGAATGCCCATGACGTAGACCCCATTGAGCTGGTGGTCTTCCTGCCTGCCCTGTGTCGGAAGATGGGGGTCCCCTACTGCATCATCAAGGGAAAGGACAGGCTGGGGCAGCTGGTCCATAGGAAGACGTGCACCACTGTTGCCTCCACACAGATTAACTCGGAAAACAAGGGTGCTCTGGCCAAGCTGGTGGAAGCTATTAGGACCAATTACAATGACAGATATGATGAGATCCGCCGCCACTGGGGAGGTAACGTCCTGGGTCCTAAATCTGTGGCTCGAATTGCCAAGCTGGAAAAGTCAAAGGCCAAAGAACTCGCCACTAAACTGGGTTAAATGTACTGCTGAGTTTTCTGTACATAAATATAATTATAAAACTTCAAAAAACAAAACAAAAAAACAAACATTCATTTTGTGCTTAGATTTTAACCAAATTTTAAAATAATGTTTATACAATCTGTTTCATTTCAAGAGAGGAATATGAATGCTAGATATATACTTCCCCAGCTTCTACTTATTAAAAGTCATGAAACGGTATTAATTTAAATGATTTATGCTCAGAGCTAAAACTTCTAACTTGACCATTTCATTTTCTTTTTAAATGACTGTTAGCTATTAAGAAATATGTTAAGAATTATGGCTGTAGTTAGTTGGTAAAGGACTTGCCTCACATGCATGAAACCCTGTGTTCAATTTCTACCCAAAAAATGGTGTGTACTAATACTCTTCTGGCTGGGCGGTGGTGGCGCACGCCTTTAATCCCAGCACTTGGGAGGCAGAGGCAGGCGGATCTCTGTGAGTTCGAGACCAGCCTGGTCTACAAGAGCTAGTTCCAGGACAGGCTCCAAAACCACAGAGAAACCCTGTCTCGAAAAACCAAAAAAAAAAAAAAAAAAAAAAAAAAAAACTCTTCTGCTATGCATTTTACACTATGATAAACTGTTCTAAATGATATGGGGAATAATATAGGACACTCGCACACAGACTTAAGAATTTCTGACTTGAGCCGGGCGGTGGTGGCGCACGCCTTTAATCCCAGCACTCGGGAGGCAGAGGCGGACGGATCTCTGTGGGTTCGAGACCAGCCTGGTCTACAAGAGCTAGTTCCAGGGTAGGCTCCAAAACCACAGAGAAACCCTGTCTCGAAAAACCAAAAAGTCTGACTTGATAGTGCTGTCTATATTTTTTTTGACATGGTCCCTTACAGTCTGGAGTTCACAAAGTAGGCTAAGCCAGCTGGCCAGTGAGCCTGGAATCTGTCTATTTCTACCCACCCAAAGCTGACATTAAAAGCATGTGCCACCATATCTAGTTTTTCTGTAGTTTTTTTTCTATTTGTCATGTGTGTGTGTATCACATGAGTGGGTGTGCTGTCAGAAGACAGAGAGAGTGTTGGATCCCCTTTGAGTTACAAGTGGTTGAGAGATGCCCAACAACAATGCTGAGAACTGAACTGGGGTCCTTGAGTAGAAGAGCAAGTGCCTTTAACCTCTGGGTCATCTTTCTAGCTCCGCCCAGCATTATTTTTAAATGTAGCTTCTGGAGTTCTAGAACTCAGGTCTTCATGCTTGCAAGGTGAGCACTCTGTCAACTGAGCTATTCTCCCAGTGCTCAGATTCTGACTTTAAAAACTTAAAACATTTGTAGTTAGGGAGATGGCTCATTGGGTAACAATAATAGTACTTACAAGCACGAGGGACTAAGCTTGAACCCAGAGCACTCATGTAAAAAACTAAGAATGGCTACACAAACCTGTCACTCTTAACATCAAGATGAGGAGACAGGCAGATCCCAAAAGCTCAATGGCCACCAGGGCTAGCCACAAAGGCAAGCTTCCAGATCTATGGAGAGACCCTATCTTAAAGTAATGAAAAAAAAAGTGATAAAGGGGGGCTGGAGAGATGGCTCAGAGGTTAAGAGCATTGTCTGCTCTTCCAAAGGTCCTGAGTTCAATTCCCAGCAACCACATGGTGGCTCATAACCATCTGTAATGGGGTCTGGTGCCCTCTTCTGGCCTACAGGCATACATACAGACAGAATATTGTATACATAATAAATAAATAAATATTTAAAAAAAATAAAATAAAAAAAGTGATAAAGGCAAACACCCAACAGCTTGCTCTCATCTCTGTATACATACTCATGGGAACATGTATCCACAGACTCGTGTGCTTACACACCACACACACAAATCTTCCCTGCTCTCCTGCCTTCAGACACAAAAGAACTTAACATTCAATGTAAAGTTATTCTCATTTAACATAAACATTTTCCCCCCTGAAGTATTTATTGCGAATTTACTGGCCCTGCCTTTGACACAGCATCACTCTGTCACTCAGGATGACCTTACACTGAAGGCAATCTTATTGTTCAGCTTCTCCAATGCTGGCATCCTAGATATGAGCCACCAAGACCAGCCACTAGCTTCACTAAATTCTTAAGTACAAGTGACTCGTTTCTATCCCCTTCAGGTGACAATGGATTTCCTTTATCATAATATCCATATGACTCTCTTAGTTGAGTGTGCATTTACATGTGTTATTTACAGAATACTTACCCGAGTAAGAATGAGACTTTTGGAAACTTTGGAAGAATGAAGTAATCCCAATGTAATCTTCAATTTTTCAAAGAGATCCCTCATTTCACCACGCCGCCGTCGCTCATTGGCAGTATGTGTCCGGCGGTAATATGCAAAGGCTTCTGTTTCTTTCTGGGGTTTATCACTCCAGCAATCATCTTTCAATTTTGGAGAAATTAAAGGAACCTGTCCAAAAACATTGTTTCCTCAGCATCTTTCACATGTACTTGCCCTCTTCCTCCATCCCAAATGATACACTTCTATTTCAGATATACTTTCTGTCTGAATTGTTATAATGTCCTCTCAGTTGTTCATTTTACCAACCTATCATTCCTCCAAATCTCTTTAACAACACCAACAGTATGAATTCTAACATATATTAACATAATCATATGCTTCCCAGTTCAAGTTTTGGTGATTCTCAAATGAGGAGGAAGCACTGGGAGTTAGGAAGGAAAGACCGGGAAACGCTTATTTATATAATTTATCATCATTAAAATTAGTTTTAAGAACATAAAAAAAAATCACAATCCTGTGTGTGTGTGTGTGTGTGCATATATATATTTCCTAAGACAGAGTTCCTCTATGTAATAACCCTGACTGTTGTGGAACTCACTTTGTAGACCAGGGTATTTCAAACTCACAGAGATGCCTGCCCGTCTCCCAAGTGCTGAGATAAAAGGTGTGCGCCACCACCAGAGAAATAAAATATTTTAGGGCAACTATAGAAATGGCTCAGTGGGTAGGGTAGGGTGCTTGCTGTGCAAGCATGAGGACCTGAGTTGACATCTCCAGCATTCACAGAAAAGCTAGGCAGTTGAGTGTGAGCCTCTATAGCCCCACCTAGCATTGGACAAGTGGAGACAGGTAGATTTGGGGCTTACAGTCAGTCAGCCAGCCTAGCTCCAAGAGTGAATTCCAGTTCTTATGAGAGACCTTATCTCAAAAGAAAGGTGGGGGGCATAGAAGAGACACTGACATCTACACTGGCCTCCACATCTGGCAAGCACAGCACCCCTGCACATACACAAAAAGAGCTTTCACAATTTGGGGAAAGAACAATTGCCATTCTCTTATTTTTGTTTTTCAAGGCAGGGTTCCTCTGTGTAGCCCTGGCTGTCCTAGAACTCAACTCTGTAGACCAGGCTGCCACGAATTCAGAGATCTGCCTGCCTCTGCCTCCTGAGTGCTGAGATTAAAGGTGTGTACCACCACATAACTGTTTCCACTCTCTACTAAATAAACTTTCTATCCAGCCCTTTTTCTTTTCTTTTTTTTTTTTTTGGATTTTTCGAGACAGGGTTTCTCTGTGGCTTCTGGTTCCTGTCCTGGAACTAGCTCTTCTAGACCAGGCTGGCCTCGAACTCACAAAGATCCGCCTGCCTTTGCCTCCCGAGTGCTGGGATTAAAGGCGTGCGCCACCACCGCCCGGCTATCCAGCCCTTTCTTTAAAAAAAAGAAAAATATTTATACTTAATTGTAGTGCTAATGGCAAGCAGATGACATACTGTATATGCAGAAATCAGAAGACAAGCTTTCGGGAATCAGTTCTCTCCTTCCAACTCATAGATCCTGGGGCTAAACTCAGATCATCGGGCTTGGGACTGAGCCATCTCACCAGCTTCTTTGGTCAATTCTAACTGTGAGAAATTCTTCAAACACATTACCCAACACCACACTTTCTTGCCTAAATTGCTCAGGCTTTTGAGTGGCATGGATTCTTTATGCCTGGTTCCTCCCAATCAATGTTACCACCACACATTTTTTCAGGGAGGTCTTTCTTGATTCTCAGCATACACTAAGGTCTCATTAGTTTTATTTATTCTATTTCAATTTTAAATTTCCTCATTTATTTATTTATTTGTTGTTTTTCGAGACAGGGCTTCTCTGTGTAGCTCTAGCTGTCCTGGAACTCGATCTATAGACCAGACTGACCTTGAAGTCAGAAAACTGCCTGCCTCTGCTTTCCAAGTGCCAGGATTAAAGGCGTGCACCACCACTGCCTGGCTTAAATTATTTTTTTGAGATTTATTTTTTTTTAAATTATGGGCTTTGCATGGGCTTGAGTACAGGTGCCAGCAGGGGCCAGAATCATCAGATCCCCACTGAGTTGGAGTTACAAGAGGTTCCAAGCCTGACATGGGTGCTAGAACCCCAACTTAGATCCTCTGGAAACAGTACATGCTATTAACTGCGAGCCAACTCATCAGTCCTAAAATGTATTTTTAGAAAGAAATTACCGACAATATATAAAGTTGTAAATACATGCCAAGTATATTGGATATACGCCCTTCACCTCTAGCAGGATCCTCAGGAATGACAATGTGTCACATGTTTATGTGTGGCTTCTTTTGATTCTTAAGTAATAATATAAGCTTATTTTTGCTGTTGCCAATGATTTCTTACTTTTTCCTATGCATAAAAGGATTTTGGTCACATTACTCTTGTGTATCTCAGCACTCTCTAAATAGTTTCTAACTCTAGTTTTTCTATTCATTTTGAGCAACATGCATAACACATCTTGTCCCTTTGCTTTCAAAATGCTATTAATATCTGTATCTCTCTTGCTATTCTTCCTTTTAAACATGTTTTAAAAATTGGTATCAAGCCAGGCGTGGTAGCATTCCTTTAATCCCAGTACTCAGGAGAGAGAGGAGGACCCCTCTGAGTTCAAGGCCAGCTGGGTCTAAGTAAGTTTCCTGACAGTTAGAGACACACAGAGAAGCCCTGTCTCCGGGAGGAGTGGGGTAGGGATTGATAGTAAATCTTCCATATTTTAATCTTGGGTTAAAAATGTCTTAATTTTAAAATCTATTATTTTACTTAATATGTATGTTTTTTTTCAAATAAACAGATCTATTTTCATAAACTATATTCATTTAACTCCTCCAAATTTATTCTATCCTCTGAGAGGAGTAGAATTAAGAAAGGAAAAGAGCAGGTAGCATAATTTTGTAGAAGGGCCAAGTTACTTTTAATAAATTAAAAGTCCTTAAAAAATTAACAGATCTTATGTTTTAATCATAAAACAAATGTTACCAATTTTATTAAACAATTATATTAAATACATTCTAAATACCTTCCGACTCTTTTCAGAAGCTTTTTCATCTGTAGAGATACGGCTATGACACCTAGATAAAGAAAGTAGTTTTAATGTTTCACTGAAATCCATTAACATCAATCTATTTCACACCTTTATGAAACTATACCATCTCAAAGGTTCCTAAATTACAACCATTTTTCTCCAAGGTATACTAGATAGCCACAATTTATTCAATATTACATTTCCTCCCTACTATCCAAATAGTTACTAAAATGACAAATTACTGTTTTTCATCCACTGTTTATTTATTGGCAGGGTCTCATCATGAAGTCCTAACTGTTCTGAACTTGGTATGTGTGGATCAAGCTGGCCTTAAACTCAAAGAGATCTCTGTTTCTGTCTTTAAATTTGATTTCTGTTCTTTTATAGTTTTTCATCTTTGCATAGTAGTTATTCTTGGCTCTTTATTATCCCAATCTAATAACATGGCATATCTATTTACTGAATTCTTCATTGTCTCAATATAATTTTCTTCAAGCTTTACACAGCTTGACAGCTATATTACAGAAATACATACATGCAATCATTTCAAAAGTATCACTATGTAGTCCTGGCTGGCCTGAAATTAGCAATGATCCTCTTACCTTAACCTTTCCAGTACAGGTATGAGCCACCAAGGCAGCCCAAAACCATTTTTAGATATAAGAATTGTCAGGCACATCAAAATCCATTTTATGAACCACAGTGAAAAAACAGTATACGTGGAGTTCAGTGGTTAAGAGCTGTGGCTGCTCTCCCACAGGTCCTGAGTTCAATTCCCAGCAACCACATGGTGGCTCACAACCATCTGTAATGAGATCTGGTGCCTTCTTCTAACATGCAGACATACATGCAGGCAGAACATTGTATACATAATAAATAAATAAATCTTTAAATTAAAAAAAGAGAATAGTATATAAACTGTCAGTGATTTCTTTTTAAGCATTTATAGCCTATGAAACTATATTACCAGAAAGTTTTTATTGCTGTCACTGTTGAAAATGGTTATTTTTAAAAAGTTATTTTTAAGATTACATTTTTCTTTGTTGCTGTTTAGTAACTTGGGTTTAAAATGCAGAACTTTCCAATTAGCTGTCTGAAACACTACTGAATTTAGTAAATATAATTAAGTTTTTTTTCTCTCATTTTTTTAAATTCTTTTTTAATTAAAATTTCCAACTGCTCCCCGTTTCCCATTTCCCTCCCCCTCCTCCCACATATTGCCCCCTCCCCCGCTCCCCTCCCCCTCTCCCCACTCCTCTTCTCCTCCCCCCAGTCCATTCCCCCTCCCTCTCCATACTGAAGAGCAGTCCAAATTCCCTGCCCTACAGGAAGACCAAGGTCCTCCCACTTCTATTTAGGTCCAGGAAGGTGAGCATCCAAACAGGCTAAGCTCCCACAAAGCCAGTTCATGTATTAGGATCGAAACCTAGTGCCATTGAATATAATTAAGTTTTAAGGGATTTAAACATGTTCACCTTAGGCAATAGGTAACTGAAGGAACCTGTAAAACAGCTCTGGAGTAAAGATAGTCACTTGGAGACTGTTTTAGGAAACAAGATCAAAGAAGCTGGACTTTCCTTCCTGTCTGTCTTACATGTCAATCCCCAATCCCTACAGAGCTTCCTACATAGTGAGATATCATACTACAGCACACTCCTGTGTCTTTTATCAGTGGCATAAGTAGAATTTCATACCTGTACTCATTTATTCATCTAGTACAATAACTAAATTTGTAATTTTAATGCTTTATTACTACAATATAGAACAACTAACTTGTTGAGTAATCAACTCATATTAGAAATTATGGAAAATGTGTATGCTATTTCATCTTATACTCTAAACAGAGGGCATATTGGTTCAAAGAAATCATAAACTTGTCCAAGGTTAAATACCTATGAACTTTCAAAACCACTATTTCATTTTTTTTTACTTATTATTTTAAAAAGGATCTCACTGTATAGCTCTGGTTGGTCTAGAACTCACTATATAGACCAGTCTAGCCTCAAATTCAAGAGATTGCCTGCCTCAACCTCTATCTCCCAGGGACTACCATAAAAACTAGTATTTTAACACAAGTGTACCAGTCTCTAAAGCATGTTATTCATATTTACATGCTACCTGCTAGCAAAGGCCAAAGCAAGTAATTACTTCCTTATTTCAATGGCTCATCTAAACTACCCAGGAGGAAAAAAAATCAGAATACAAACCAATAAACCCTAAGAAAATAATAGAAGTGGGTCTTTCCCCAGGGCTTTTAAATAAAGTATTTGGTTTCATCTCGGGTTCCAAACAATAACCCAAAGGTAAGTATGACTTACTGCTGTTTGAAGGAGTATGTGTGAGTTGTTGTGGTCTTTTTGTAGGCAGTGTTAATTTCTTCTGAGAGCTCTTCTATAGTCTCAACATCCACCTGCTCATCATCCTCAATATAGTCTACATAGTTATTCTGAAATATATTATTAGAACAGTAAATAATGTATTGGGAGACACATATACCTCAAATTTTCAAATGCAAGCTCCCTTAATAAACCAACTAGTTCCAAAGAAAGAATTACCTAACCTGAACTTATAACCACACAAAGAGATTATGTCAGAAAGTTAACACAATTAGAGTTAAATCAACAACCATATTAAGTAATAGGTGTATATTAAACAGCTATCATTAACCTTAGGCTGGAGAGTCTCTGGAAGGCTGCATTTGATGTTTTGATATTATTTCTAGAGGATAGCATTCACGTGTGATGCATTAAGGCTTTGAATAAAATCTTAAGATCAAATATGCTGAACCCCTCATCCCTCCAAACCCATAAAATCCTGTTTTAAGGGGTGCTTCACAACTAATATCTGATCAAATGCCCATAAATCAACACACATTAATATAAGACAGACACAGAAATGGGATACAACTCCATAAAGTAAGAGCTTTTAAAGAACTTCAGTTTTCAAAAGTAATCCCAAGTGTAGTTCCCTATAATACTAGAACAGAGGCAACTGAGTAAAACTGAGCACCTATCCCAGAAACTCATCCAATTCTTTTATAAACTTATATGCATGATGTGAGACAAATATTTTCAAATCCATCTTTAAAAGCAGTACTTACTACATCAGAAACTAAAAACATATTATCTTTATATATATTTGCACTGCACTTCAGAGGCATAATTCAAAATGAGGTATCCCAATCACCTTATTAAAACTCTTACATTTATAATTTTGGAAAAATCATAGCCAAATTAAAGGCTCCATAAGGCTAATAGACACTAAATACAAGCTATCATTATGGTGCCCACTTCAATGTAAGCATAATTTAAGCAATATATGTTAAATTTAGACAATGTATATTATAATTACTCCTAAGGAACAAAAACGAACAGAATCTAAAGTTACTAATGTAGTTTTGATTTATAAAACTTGAACTGAAGGGTATGTGCCTATTTCATAGATTTATGACACATGTAGTTGAGGATAGCCTCAAATCAGCAATCCTCCTGCCTCTACCTCCTCACAGATATGACTATAGGCCTGTACCACACATCCATCTACTTCAGATTTTAACTGCAGGCTTTGTAAACAGTATCCAATAATCTCAATAGAAGACAAACTAGTTATTTCCTCATACCATTCAAATAGAAGTCTAGTAGTAAGTGTCAAGAAAATTTTGACATGGTACATGCATATAAATTTATGATACAGAATTTATACTTTAGAGATCATTCACATGCTTTCTTTTAGGAATCAGTGTAAAATTTTTTTTGTCAGATTATTAGTATATCCAAGCAAGAGCCCCTGTAAGAAGAAGGCATTCTACAGGTTCTGCAAAGTTAGTTCCACTGATAGCTACAGTCCTCGCTAATTTTAAAGTTGGACTGTTTTGTTTTTGTTTATTGATGCAATTACTTAGACTAACCAAAAAAGGAGACTGTAAAAATACAGACTTGTAATAGAACCTTACAAATTCCATATTCTTGGATTTACATCCTTGAAAACGATTAGCCTACAGAAAAAGTATAAGGCAAATGCATATATAAATTATCCAATTTTAGAGCTATATAAGTCAAATTATTGAAATACAGATATAACACAAGATTAAAATGTTTTAGAGGGTTGTTTTGGTTTTGTTTGTTTTGAGGGGACTGTTTCTGAGACAGGGACTCAAGGTTGACCAAGTCAGCCTCAAATTCAAGAGACCCTACTGTCTCTCACTCAAGAGATATGGGATCACAAGAGTGTGCCACCACACTCAGCTATTTTAGTTTAAAACACTACCTTTTTGTTGCAATTGATAAAGCAATTAGGTATTAACAAGGAAATACCAGTAGATATAGGAACTAAATATATCTCAAGAGAGAGTCTGAAATATAACTGGTACAAAGGTTTCGATCGTCTGATCCTGAAGAGAGTTGACCATTAAGTTTCCTGGCTTCCTGAAGCAGCTATCTATGATAGTGGTCAAGAAACCAGAGCCCACAGCATATTTTGTAGTTTTACTGGAATACAGCCACATTCATTCACTCTCATGTCTGTGGTTGCTTCCATACTACCACAGCAATGGAGTCATTTAATCTGCAAAGCGTAAAATATTTACCATCTGGCCCTTTTATAGGAAAAAACGTAATGTCTTGCTCTATATCATGCCAGACCCTCAGTTACTTAATTCAGTTAATAGACTCCTAAATAGAAAACCTTTCAAAAAACGAAAAGAACTTGAATTAAAACATAAAACTATAATAAAAGTCACATTGTAAAGGACAATGATCAAAGTCTAGACTATATAAATTATAGCTATAACATACTTAACAACAGAAGATACAAAGCAATTTTCAGACAAGATTATATTGAAGTACCTGGTACTTTGACGTTTTTCTCCTAGAAAAAAAATTTCCCTCTAAACTCCTCTTCCATTTCTAAGATGCCCCCATTCATTGTTTCTTATTTTATCTGTTATCAGATAAGCGTCAACCACATCACAGACAATGTGACAGAAACTACAGGGACTTAAAAGATACAAGATGTCTTTTAAATTCACCTTGGTAAGCACTCTATACCATCTATACTCCAAAGGATCAAGCCACCTTTATAATAGCAACAAGCAAGACACAGTGTTGCCTTAAACACTAGCCATTTAATAATGATCTAAACTCAGGCACCCAAATTAATATATTAGGTATTAGTGATACTCTAGAAAAGCTACTATCTCTAATCATTTAAATCCATGAGGTTTCAGTCACAACAAAAATGGGCTCACCACCTTTTCTACATCAACCTCCTCACTCTGGTAGCCAGAAACAACATCCACAATCTCATCAATAGAATCATCGGTTTTCTCATTCTCATCTTCCTCATCCTCCTCTTCCAAATCCAAAACAGTGAAGTCAGCACTGCTTCTCCCACCCTTTGTCTCTTGCTTTGGTTTTATCTGTTCTCTTGGGAGTAGGAAGTGACCCTGAAAACGTCTGCTCCCTCTTCTTCCTTTTGTAGCTCTCCTAGGAATGACAGAGAAGGCTGCAGAACTAGAAATGCTACTCCAAGAACTACCCTCAGGTTTTAAGATTCCATCACTCTCAGTAGCTCCGCTTTTCCCAAGGAAATCAGAGATGGACCGTTCAGAATTTTCTTGACATGGCTTTGTTTCTGTAAAGAACTGCACGTTTGCCTCTTTCTTAGATTCTTGTGAAATTCCAATATACTTCTGAGTTAAGGGGCCCTTCAAGTGTTTTCTCCATCTCTCTCTAAGACTGTCCTTTCCCAAAGAATCTTTACAATCCTTCTTGGCCCCTGCCTTTGAGTTAGATTGCTGTTCCTTAACTTGGGTCCCTAATAATTCAAATTTACTTTCTTCCTTAGTGATGAATAGAAATTCATCTGGGTCCTCTGGATTGTCGGATCCTTGTTGTTGTTGTTCCATCTTCACCTCAGCGCGTTTTTGAGGCCGTGCTTTACCGGCATGCTGGACTGTCATCATATTGGCCTTTTCAGAAATGGTCCTAACTTCCAGGACAGTCTGTTTTTCCTTTGGATTGTTCTGACTCCTGTTCCCAGATCCTTCATCACCATCTTTGTCTTCATCTGTGTGAGACCCAGTGCTAGAAGAGTGTTCATAAGTTCTGGCATCTTCTATAAGGGTTTCTTCATCCAAAAGATCACCCCCATCATCAAATGAATCATTCAAGTTATCTTCTGAGGCATTAATTCCTGAGTTTTGCTTAATTATATCAGTCTCAGTGTCTACAGCTTCTTCTTTTGATGTTAGAGTTTTCTTAGTTTCCTCCTCTCTTTTGATGGAGTTTATTTCATCTTTCTGGTCTGCATTCTGAGATTCCTTTTTTACCTGAAGGGAAGCAACATGCTGAAGAATGGAGCTAGAAACAGGCTTTTGTCCTGGGAGCTGCAACAAGGCAAAGCTACCTGACTGCAAAGGAATGAGACTAGCAGTTCCAACATGCTGCCCTCCAGTGCTCGGTGTTATTTTGCTTTCAGAGACTGTTTTACTTGCTAAGTTTTGAGGTTCAGGAGGAGAAATCCTCAGGGTCAGTGTACCAGCCTGAGAGACAAAATTAGATCCAGAGGAAAGCAACGAAGGTGCCTGAGTTATGACATTTACTGTCGGAGAAGACCCAACAGCCTGAATTACAGGATTCATGACAGAGAAGGCAGAGGATGAAGTAGAAGATGACGGGGTCTCAGAAGATTTGGATGGAGCTGGTAGTCGGATTCCCACCACAGATCCTGGTAAGAAAAAAGAAAGAATTTAAATCACCACTGCTCATCTCATCAAGTCTTTTAAGGTATGATTCCCAGTTTAACAGACTGAGAAAGAAAAAGTCTAGTATACCCAATGCACCACATGGTCAAGTGATTCAAAAACAAAACCTATCAGAGAGATCTCTAACTTAATACCTGGGTTCCGAAACACCACAGGCTGTAAACTGGGCTGGGTATTAGAGCCTCGAATCTGATGTAAAGGTAAAAGTTGAACAATTTGCCCATTGGGGTGTCTGAATAGATTCATTCCACTTGGGCTCCTAACAGGTTGTAAGACCATCCGCTGTCCTGGAAGCTGTGGGTTTTGTAATGGTCTAAGAGTAGGAGAACCCTGCTGCACTGGAATCAACAACAATCGAGGTCCAGTACGTTTCACATTATTAGGAGAGATCTGTGGAGTAGTCACTGGAATTTGAGGGGTATTTTCTGAAAAACAGAAAAATGAAAAGCTACTATCAGAATTTATCTTTCAGAATACATGAGTAAAAATATAAGATTATATCTAATAATACTGCAAGTAATGTCTAACTTGAATTATAAAGTTAATGAAATACTGTCCCTCTGTAGTATACTATTCATAGTTAAGAATATAATTTGTTTTGTTTTTGTATCTTGAGACAGGGTCTCTTTATGTAATCCTGATTGTCCTAGAATTCCCTATGGAGAACAGGCTGGCCTCAAGCTCAAAAGGAGACGCCTGCCTCTGCCCTAAGAGCCAATTTAAGGTGTGCATCGCCATACCTGGATCTTTATTATTATCATTTTAGAAATCACATTGCCAGTGATGGTGCACGCCTTTAATCCCAGCATTTGGGAAACAGAGGCAGGTGATCTCTGTTGAGTTCAAATACAGTCTGCTCTTACAGAGTGAGTTCCAAGATAGCCAGGGCTACACAGAAACCCTGCCGCAAAAAAATAAAAAACAAAAACAAGACATTTCAAACCATTAATAGTAACAAATGAGATTTAATGTTTAGAAGAGCAATTCAGAAATACAAGATGAGAAAAGATAGTATTTTAGGATTCTGGGATAAAGAAATGGGTATAATGCTAACAGTAAGTACAAACAAAACTTATCTGACATTGCTAATAAATATCTCAAGTTTGCTATTTTATTGTCTGTGAAAATAGCACTATGCAACTTGAACAAAAACATGGACCTGAGAGCTAGAGAGACAATGGAACAGAGAATGCTACTCTTGCAAACGACAGTTCAGTTCCTGGCAATCATGTTAGGAAGCTCAAAAACTGCATGTAATTCCAACTCCAGGGAATTAAAAGCCTCTCCTAGCCTCCAATGACACAAGCATAAAGGTACACATACACCTTTTTAAAACATGCATGTAAATGGATCATATTAAGAACACTGGCTGCTCTTCTATAGAACCCAGGTTCACATTTATGACAACTCACAACTGTCTGTATCTCCAGTCCCAGGGGAAACCAACATCCTCTTCTGACCTCCATGGGTACTGCACACATGTGGTGCACAGACACATGCAGGCAAAACACCCATACAAATAAAATAATTTTTAAAAATGCACCTGTTTGGGCATAGTGACACACATCTTTAATTCCAGGAATTGGAAGGTAGAAGCAGACAAACCTTCAGGAGTTCAAGGCCAGCCTTGTCTACACAGAAGTTCCAGAACAGCCAGGGATACACAGTAAGACCCTCTCCTATGGGAAGTGGGCATCTAATATGATCTAAGAAACATACACATTAACTTTTCAGGTTAATTTACTACTCCATTCAGACAAAGAAATCTTTACTATCCCGTGAGTATGTGATTATTCAATTAAATGTGTCAAAGAAATAGGGGGAAAAGGTGGGGATAGAACAAATAAAAAGTCAGTTATAAAGTGTCTAAGCTGAGATTCCCTTTAAGAGCTGAGAATATATTTAATTTAGCTCTATTAATAAAAATGAAATTTCTTAATTTTACATTTCAGGTAGTATGTGAATACAGATTATTATTATTTTATGGTAAAATTCCATTTCAGTTTTAATCCTTTGATTAAATAAAGTACACATTGTTTTTCCTGCAGTATAGAGATTTGAACCTAGAGTCACACACATGCTAGGAAAACGATGTATTGCTGACCTCTGCTTTTTGTGTGAAACAGGGCTGGAATTACAGGTATGTACCTCTTTATCTAGCATTAAAGTCTTATTTTTTTTATTTTTGGCTTTGCTGTGAAATAATCCTTTTATATGCTGTAAAGATTTGTCACTCATATTGACTTAATAAAATGCCGATTGGCCAGCAGCCAGGCAAGAAGTATAGACAGAGCAACCAAAGAATGATGGGATGAGAAAGGCGGAGTCTGAGGAGTCGCCAGACAGACAAAGGAGTCAGACGTACAAAATAGGACAAAGGTAAAAGTCACAAGATCGGAAGCAGCACATAGATAAATAGAAATGGGTTAAGTTGTAAGAGTTAGTTAGTAAAAAGCCTGAGCCATTGGCTGAGCATTTTTAACTAGCTATATTAAGTCTCTGAGTCAATTATTTAGGAACTGCCGGTTAAAATATAGGTACAGGACTGCAAAGTTGGCTCAGCAGACTACTCTTGCAGAGGATCTGGGTTCAATTCCTAGAATTCACATGACTTGTTGATAAGTTGTCTCAGCAGACTACTTTTTTTTTTTTTTTTTGGTTTTTCGAGACAGGGTTTCTCTGTGGCTTTGGAGCCTGTCCTGGAACTAGCTCTGTAGACCAGGCTGGTCTCGAACTCAGAGATCTGCCTGCCTTTGCCTTCCGAGTGCTGGGTCAGCAGACTACTCTTGCAGAGGATCTGGGTTCAATTCCTAGAACTCACATAACTTGTTATCAACTATAACTCTGGTCCCAGAGTATTCAAAGCCTCTTCTGATCTTCTCAGGCACCAGGCACACATGTGGTACACATATATACATACACACATGCATATACACACACATATATACATACATGAAGGCAAAACACAATACATATAATTAGTCTTAAGAAACAATTTAAAGGGGCTGGAGAGATGGCTCAGAGGTTAAGAGCACTGCCTGCTCTTCCAAAGGTCCTGAGTTCAATTCCCAGCAACCACATGGTGGCTCACAACCATCTGAAATGAGATCTGATGCCCTCTTCTGGCTGCAGACACACAGACAGAATATTGTATACATAATAAATAAATAAATAAATATTAAAAAAGGAAACAATTTAAATAATTAATATAAACAGCAACGTTAATGTCCTCTATACTATTATTTACTTAACTAGGAAAAAAATATCAGTAAGATAGAATTGCTGCTGAGCTGTTTCTCCTTTACTCTTTCCTCACATTAGTACTATTAATACTTGTGTGTGTTTATGGTATGCATGCGCATATGTATACAAAGGTCAGAGGATAACTTTGTGGAGTTGGCTTTCTCTTTCCACTTTTATATGGGGTTCCAGCAAATGAACTCAGATTGCCAAGGTTGGACAACAAATACAACCCACTAAGCCATTTCCCTAGCCTCCCTACATTAATTCTTTGAGAGGACTCAAAAGAATTTATTTACATATTTTTAGCTAACTGTAGGGGCTGGAAAGACAGCTTAGCACTTGTTGCATAAGACCTACGTTCAGAGGACCCCACAACCTCTTTTGGCTTCTGTGGGCACTTCATGCATATGGTCCACTGACATACAAGGATACATAAAATAAACATACAAATAAAAATTTATTTAAAAACTATTACAGTAGATAAGTAAAGCATTTTATTTTTTTGTTTTGTTTTGTTTTTTTGGTTTTTTCGAGACAGGGTTTCTCTGTGGCTTTGGAGCCTGTCCTGGAACTAGCTCTTGTAGACCAGGCTGGTCTCGAACTCACAGAGATCCGCCTGCCTCTGCCTCCCAAGTGCTGGGATTAAAGGTGTGCGCCACCACCGCCCGGCAAGTAAAGCATTTTAAATTCATGTAACCTAAGCCAACTTAAATTTGGGGGTGGTGAGATGGCTCAGTGGTTAAGAGCACCACTGGCTTTTCTTCTAAAGGACCCAAGTTCAGTTCTGCATACCTACAAGGTGGTTCACAACAGTCTGTAAGTGGCACACACTTTTAATCCCAGCACATGGGAGGCAGAGGCAGCCTGAGCTCTGATTCCAAGGCCAGCCTGAACTACAGAGCAAATTCCAGGATAACCAGGGCTACACAGAGAAACCGTGTGTAAAAAAATGCAGACAGAGATAAAAATAAAGCAGATTGTAAGAACTACTCCATACCTGGTCTCTGGCTCACTGGTGGGTTTCCATTAATTCCTGAGAGTATAATAGGTACAGAACTCAGTGATGAAGTTGGTGTGGTCACCATGGAGGAAGATGCAGCTGTGGTTACCATGACTATGGAGGTGGAGGCAGTGGAAGCAACAGGAAGAGTTATAGTTGGAGATGCTGCCAATGATTTAGGAAATGCAACTGAAGCCACAGGGCTAGTAGTAATCCCAGTAGTTTTTATAAGGTTCACAGTGGCTGTAGACTGGGTAGATGTTACAGGGGTAGTGTTGTTTGTTTCAAAGATCTCAACAACCCCAGGAGCAGAGGCAACAGAAGAACAAGTAGCTTCTTTAGCTCCCGCATCAGAAATAGCAGTCATAGATGTCACAGCAGGAACATTTTCTAAAAGCATTTGAGAAGTAGTGACAGCAGCAGTCACAGTGCTGCACACCTGAACTGGCTCAGAAGAAACCACAGGTGTGACAACCATTACTGGAGAAGGCCTGATACTGAACTTCTGTGGCCCTGTCAGGGGTTGGGGTGTGCGAACTCCAGGTATCTTCTGCTGCAGGGCTCCAACTTTGCTCATCACAAACTGTGTGAACACACCGCCAGGAGAGGGCCGAGCCGCTGCAAATAAAAATTTCCAGGTCAAAAATGTTCACTTCTCTTACTGTGCCCCCTCTTACTAAATAGCTGTGATTATCAATATTAGTTATACCCACTGGGTCCTTTTCTTTTTAATTTTTTTGGTTTCTCGAGGCAGGGTTTCTCTGTAGCTTTGAAGCCTGTCCTGGGACTCACTGTAGACCAGGCTGCTGGCCTCAAATTCCGATTCTCCTGTCTCTGCCTCCTGAGTGCTAAGATTAAAGGCGTGCTCCATCACTGCTCAACAACTATACTTACCAATATTAGTTGGGCCCACTGGGCCACTTTCTTAATCCACCTACATGAGCTAATTTCTACCCACAAAAAATAAACACTTTTCTCAACCCAAAGCAAAGCTTTATAATTCTGACTAAAAAAATAAATAAAACTGAGTGTTCTGACTAAACTTTTTCAGGCTACAAAATATATCTAGGCCGGGCGTGGTGGCGCACGCCTTTAATCCCAGCACTCGGGAGGCAGAGGCAGGCGGATCTCTGTGAGTTCGAGACCAGCCTGGTCTACAGAGCTAGTTCCAGGACAGGCTCCAAAGCCACAGAGAAACCCTGGCTCGAAAAAACCAAAAAAAAAAAAAAAAAAAAATATATATATATCTAAATTCTTAGGGAGAGAGAGAGAGAGAGAGAGAGAGGAGAGAGGAAAAAGAAAAAGAGAGAGAGAGAGCGCGCGAGAGAGAGGAGAGAGAGAGAGAGAGAGAGAGAGAGAGAGAGAGAGAGAGAGAGAGAGAGAGAGAGAGAGCGCGAGTGAGCAAGCGCGAGCTGGGCACAGTGGCACATGCCTTTAATCCCAGCACTAGGGAAGCAGAGGCAGGTGGATCTCTGTGACTTTGAGGCCAGCCTGGTTTACAATAGTTAGTTCCAGGGCAGCAAGGGCTACATAGAGAACCAGTCTCAAAATACACAAATTAAAAAAGTGCAGTCACTAACATTATCACCTAAGACATATGGAAAAGGAAAGGACAAGATCCCCATCACATACCCTCACTTCCCCATGTAAAATGTGTTTCTACCATTTCCTCCTGCAGCAGCTCCACCTCTACAGCTGTCCTTTTATGATAGTTAAGCACTACATATTTCTAGAATAGAAACACATTTCTCAAAAGAGAAGAGTAGTACTATCTTTTATTATTCTTTTAAATTCTAATTAAAGCTGTACTACAGAGAGGCAACAGTGGGTTCTTTTTAAAGCATTAAGTCCCCATCCTCCAGCCTTCAGCCAGATAGTTCAACGTCCTGTTAGAAGAATAAAAATAAAGACTTTACTTTTAAAGACTTTACTTAACATTCCTAAAGATAACTGAAACAACAAAAGAGGAATTCCATAAACCAACTGCAGAGCTTTCAACTAAAACAAATCTTTCAAGAAGGCAATTAATTTAGTACAAACCATAGCACTGAAATGTTAGGCAAAGATTTCATATACAAGACAGGAATATACAGGAACACTACATTATTTTGAAAATTATGATGTATAAGAGCCCTTTATTTTTAGCCTATACTAACTCATTCCACTAGCTCTTACTAGTTTCTTAGATTTTCAAGAACAAGGACTATGCATATGGTTGGTACTACAAAACATCAACCCTCATAGAAAGAAGAAATATTTAAAAGCAAAGTCCTAAGTCTTTTCTATATTAATAAAAAGTCTCAAAGTCTTTAACTTTAAAAGTGGAGTTCAAGTTATCAAATAACATAAACCATTAGAATTATTTTAAAAAATATTTAAGCAAGGGCAATAATAACAATGCCCAATTCTGTATTTCTTTACTTTTAAAATATTCATATTGTAGTCATTGGCCAACACTAAATTACAGGCCTTTTCAAACCACTTACCAATTGGCCTTTTTCCTGGAACAAATGCCTTCGGATTCTTCCCAGAGCGATTTGTTGTTGGGCCAGAGGATGCCATTTTGGAATTGGATGTTGAAGGCAACAGGGTGCGTGGTTTCCTGGATGCAGCCACCTTGGCATTGGATGCTACCTTGGAGATGACAGTACTGAGGGTTGAGAGGTCCAGGACTGAGGGTCGCAACCTGCCTGTGATATAAGCAGCTAGCCTATTGGCTGGATGCAATGCCCCCATCTGTCCCAATAGCAACTTAGCCTGCGGGTAACTCTTACCATTAACCTGAAACAAGTGGCAAAGAGAAATTCTGTAAAGATAAAATTCTATTGCTAATAACTCCTCTCCCTTGACAGGGGTTTCATTTTTATAAGGTGTTTTAAAGTCTATGTTTCAGATGTAAAAAGGAAAAGAAGTGAAGCTTTTCTATTCAGGATAATCCGAGTAATTAGATAGTTATCATCTGATACCTGAACTAGGCTCAGCTTCATTTATAGTTTGGAAATAGAGAATCTTAGAAACTAAATGAGCTTTTACATTATAGGTATGTAAAAGACATAACTGTCCAACAATTCATCTGTTTTACTTTAATAAGCAATTGTGGTTATTAATGAATCATAAGCAAAAAGTTTAACTGTGAACCACAGAATCTCTCTAAGACCAGAGAGGCATAATAAGCCCTCAACACAAGGGTCTTCTCAAGCATCCTTCTTATTTATTTATATACAATATTCTGTCTGTCTGTGTCTGCAGGCCAGAAGAGGGCACCAAACCTCATTACAGATGGTTGTGAGCCACCATGTGGTTGCTGGGAATTGAACTCATGACCTTTGGAAGAGCAGGCAATGCTCTTAACCACTGAGCCATCTCTCCAGCCCAATATCCTTCATCTTAAAAAAACACAATCTACTTTTGAAGTTATAGGACACTCAATGCTACAACCTAAGCTATTAAGTTACCCCAGTTTTAGTTGCTGTTTTCCCCTTATGATCTTATTTATTTTCATGTTATTTATATCAATATTTGCCTGTGTACCAGGTACATGCCTGGTGTCACAGAAGTCAGAAGAGGATGTCAGATCCCCTGGGACTGGAGTTACAGACCATTGTAAGCCACCATCTAAATGCTGGGAATTGAAGAAGGGTCCTCTAAAGGAACAGCTAATGTTTACAACAACAAAACTGTATTTTCTAGCCCCGATATTTTTGGTTTTCAAAGGGGTAACTCTAGAGATACTGTCTTCATACTGTAAATAGAACACGCTCAAAACACGCTCAAAACAAAATGTTGGTATAAACATATTTCTAGATGTAGTCATTAAATGGTCAGAATAAAGAGAACAAATGAAGTATATATTTTTTGTGATGCGTGAGTTGATGACTGTCCATTTTAGGAAACAATGTAGAAAAAACTGTGTATGTGTATGTGTGTATGTGAGAAAGAGAGAAAGAGAGAGAGAGAGATTGAGTGAGTGAGCGAGCGAGCATGCATACGTCCATGTGTGCATTTAGAGAGAATACAGAAGCCTCTCGTGTTTCTTACTTATGCTTTCTAGCTCATACTACTAGATAACATCTAGAGAACATAACCTTTTTTGTCTCCATCATCGTTTAAAAGTAAATGGAGTAAGTCATCTACTCTTCAAATTAATAGGGAAATAGTAAAGAAACTATCTATAGCAACCCACTACATAAGACAAAATTACTCTTTGCTACTTAATTACGATTATTCTCAGCAAGATCAGCAACCCCAATCCCTCAAATCTGATATCAAGAAGGGAGAACTTTTTTTCCATCTAAAAGTACACCCACTAGCTTTTAGCTATACAGAAAATCTCACACATACATAAGGATCATAGATAGTTTTACAATAATAGAAATGTACTTGCATTCTGACTATAACCCATCACATGAGGTCAGTTGTGGAATTTTCTATTTGCTGATGACCAAAAAGATTTAAAGTTTGGATAATTTCAAATTTCAGGTATGAGGATTAAAACTACTCAACTTGTAATACAAACTGACTCATCATCCAGTTATAGAGTAACTTTCTTTTCTCTGATTTTTTGTGAGATGGTTTCTCTATGTAGCCCTGGCTGGCCTTGAACTCAGAGATCCAACTGCCTCTGCCACCCGAGTGCTGGGATTAGAGGTGTGTGTTACCATGCCCAATGTATGGCTCACATTTAATTCAGAACTTCTTCCTCCAAAGAATTTTCTGCAAGTCAACTAACTTCCTAATTTATAAACAGGAGGTATTTTTTTTAATCCTCTATTAGTTCTACACAAAAAATTCCAAATAAAAAGGGGAGAAATTACAGCTCATTTAAAAAAAAAGTATGTGTGAATAACATCTTACTAAATTAAATTTTTCCTATGATACTAATGTAACTTGGTGGTAGAGTTCAAATCTGTGTAGGTTCAATCAATACTATTGTAAAACGACAAAAACAATAGCTCCCCTCTCTGTTAACTACAAATTTATACTACCTTTAATGGTTTGTTTTTTGTTGTTGTTTGTTTGGATTTTTCAAGACAGGGTTTCTCTGTTGTAGCCCTGGCTGTCTTGGAACACACTCTGTAAGCCAGGCTGGCCTCAAATTCACAGAGACCCACTCGCCTCTGCCTCCTAGCCTGGTTTATACTATCTAAAAGTCAACTCCTAATCTCTACTATTACTAGTAGTCTATGTATTTCTGTTTTGGAAATTTTATGCCAATAAGATATTCTAAGACTCAAACTAAATGCCTATTATGCTTAGTTATCAAAGGATCACTAGAACCCAAGTAGTAAAGCTTATGAAAAGAAACTTTCTAGAATGAAATAAAAAGATAACCATACAATAATGTGAGGGTCCCTCTGTTTATATAACAGCAGTTCACCTTATCTAACCTACACTTATCACAAGAAATAATGTTTTATTATCCAGTTCCCAGAAAATTTGAAGAAATATGATCTAAAGTTAATAAAGGGCTTTGGGTGTATATATATATCAAGATGTTACCTAAGTATAAAAAGGTACTATACCCAGACTAAAGATAATTCTCACCTGGATAAGCCCAGATGTAGTTGAACTGTGTTTACGTTTATAGGCCACAAGCTTCCCTGAAGGAGAAAGCCCTGCATAAAAAGGCAGACCTTTGCCTCCATGTAATCTCTCCCTCACTGAATCCAGGGCATCTGTCTGCACAGAAGAGATATCATCCATTTTCCCAGGGGACAATGGACCATCAGGAGTCTCTGATCCAGATTTCTCAGCCATATCATCTTGGTCTTGACTTGATGGCATAGAGATTTTCACACGAGAAGAATAAACAGGAGGGCTCTTCTCGCCCCGACATTTCCGCTGAGAAGCCAACTCAATGATGAAGCTGCCCACCTTAAGTGACTGCGGCATGTTGCTATTGATGTGCTGAGATAAGATACTTAAGATCTTGTTACGATCTTCTTCCCAATTGCAGTCTGAGATGATCTCTATCAGTTTGGTAGGACCACCAGGTGACCTCTGATGTACATAAGAGGTAGAAGAGGATTCTCCTTCATTGCAGGGGGATTTCCAGCTCTTTTCTATTTAAGAAATAAATAGAAAGACCCTCTATAGCACAGCCATTCTGTACTTAACTTTAATATATTGACTGATTGAGCGGGGAGAAGCAGGGTTTCTGTATAGCAGCTCTGGCTGTCCTGGAATTTACTCTATAGACCAGACTGACCTCAAACTCAAGAAAGACCCACCTGCCTCTGTCTCCCAAGTGCTGGGACTAAAGACATACTAATAAACTTTGAAAGAAATTCAAGTTTCCCACTCTCCCATTTCCTAATACTTTCAGGGGCAAACTAGTATGTAAATTTGACATTCTGGAGTTTTTAAGGAGAAAAAAAAAAATCTCACAAAACTAGATAGACAGTTGTCTTTTCTATGCCAGAGAATACATTCACTCATAAAAA
This sequence comes from Chionomys nivalis, assembly GCF_950005125.1. Taxonomy (NCBI): domain Eukaryota; kingdom Metazoa; phylum Chordata; class Mammalia; order Rodentia; family Cricetidae; genus Chionomys; species Chionomys nivalis. The sequence goes on from NC_080094.1 coordinate 54,768,326, forward strand.
GGAAATATCCTTGGCACTGCTCTAGAAGGCCAAAAATATAAAAGTTTTACTTTGCAAAGTGTGACCTATAACAAAGGTAAAGTTGACTTGATAGAGGTTATTATAATGATATTCAAATAGGCCAAACACAAATACTTGGTAAGCTGCTTTAAATGTAAGGCAGGAATCAACATTAATAGTAAAATGTAGTGTTTTTGTTTCTAAAAATAAAACTAAGAGGCTGGTGAGATGGCACTTGTGGCTAAGCCTGGTGACCTGCATTCAATCCCGGGGAACTGGAAGGAAAGAGCCTACTCCTGCAAGCTATTCTCTGATTTGTGTCATGGCAAGCAACCCTCTCACACACATAAAATAAACAAGTGCAATTTTTAGAAAGCCTTTTAAGGAACATTCTACCAGTAGTTTCTACTACAAATGCCTCAATGTCTCTAGATATATGGTTTCCCCATGTCTACACTGTATACCAATAACTCAGCTTCCCAATGGTGACATGTTGACAAGACATAGATTTCCTAAGTACCAGATTTCTACAGTAGAACTTCTCAATCAGTGTGCTAGAATTATGTCAAGAATACAGGCTCCAGCTCCATCGTCCCCAGAGAGCACATAGTCCCAAGCAGTTTCCTATACTTTTTTTTAAATATTTATTTATTTATTTATTTATTTATTTATTTATTTATTTATTTATTTATTTATTTATTATGTATACAATATTCTGTGTGTATGCCTGCAGGCCAGAAGATGGCACCAGACCTCCTTACAGATGGTTGTGAGCCACCATGTGGTTGCTGGGAATTGAACTCAGGACCTTTGGAAGAACAGTCAGTGCTCTTAACCACTGAGCCATCTCTCCAGCCCCCCCCTATACTTTCTTAAATGTTGAATGAAAGTTTTTTATTTAATGATACTATGTCATTACAGGAAGAATGCTGCTGCATAGGTGTTGCATAACCAAAATCAAACAGTTAAACTCCCTATTTGTTTATACAATCTCTTCAAAGAAATTCTAGCAGTAGAGATTTCTAGATCATCAGAGACAGTTGTTCTTCCATTCTCCCTTTTACATATCCCCAGTGGTGGTTGGAAGATCTAAGGAAAATTTTAATTGCGAATGATGCCTATATCCTTGAGGTTTGAAAAGAGGATAAATTTTTCACTGACATTCTTACAAGTCTGCTGAAATAAAATCTAATCAACACAAGCAGACCTTTTAGGGATATTAAGCAGAACAATGGGGAAAGATTTCTGCTTGTTATCTCTATTTTAGCAGAAGTTAGAAAAAGCACAGTGACATATTCTGGATTGCTGGTTTAAGAACTTCTGCCATTAAATAATTCAGAATTACATAATAATTAGTATCAATTGTTAATATCTAGTTTTTATTCTGACCTTGTGATTTATCAGAATCATCCTCTAAGTCACAAATGAGTTGCTTTAAGGTCTGTTCAGAATCAGGTTCCTAAAGAAAACAACAATACAGAAATACTTTAATTAAAAATATATTTATTATCTACAGAGAAGACATAAATCAGTAGAAAAATCTACAACTTCACATCTGCCCAGTTACATTACTATCATATTATATAATCCTGGGCAGAAAGAAAAGAGAGGAAAGAAGGAAGGAAGGAAAAGAAGAGAAATAAAATGTACCCTCATTTTCAAAGTTCTTACTAATGATTGAGTCACTTAAGAAATAATTTACATTATACGTTATCATATACTCTAAGGAAAGAATACTGAATATTTAAGAGAACAAGCTTCACTTAGAAAACTCATCCATGTGAAAACTAAATCGCACTAATAGGTAAGTATTTTGATTTAAAATCAAAAGTGTTTATTTTAATTGCTAAAGGATTTTAGCAAATAACACCAAGACACTAAGAGATTAAACAGGCAAGAGACATAGGCTTATTTACACTTCACAGACAAACACAAAGATTATGATGATCACAATAAAAATTCTAATAGCAATAGGCAACTGGAAATGTAAAGGTTATTATGAAACAAGCAACTCACCTTTGTAATATGACTCTCAGGACTAGAATAACATGGGCTCTGCTGCTGAAATAATAAAGATGGGGACAAGGGAGGAGATGGTTGTCTCTGTCCCTCTTTCTTTCGTTCATATATTCGAACTCGGGCACAAGTCATCATACTTTCAAAGTACAAATAGACTGGGTCTTTGTCCTCTTCTCGTATCTGTATGTTTCAAATAACAAAACACACCATTATAATGATGGGGAAAGAAACTTATCCTAGAATCCAAAAGAAGAGTTTAATCTTTGTTTCCATTACAGAAGTTGACTTTTGGGGGTTTGCTTCTTCCTTCCTTCCTTCCTTCCTTCCTTCCTTCCTTCCTTCCTTCCTTCCTTCCTTCCTTCCTTCCTTCTTTCTTTCTTCCTTCCTTTTTCAATACAGGGTCCCTCTATGCAGCCCTTGTTATGCTGGAACTACTCCTATGGCCCAAGCTAGGTCTTTCAAACTCAAGAAATCCACCTGTCCCTCTCTCCCTACAGCCTTTAACTCCATTTGCACAAGAACCTACATCTGGGTTCTAAGAGCACACTTACATATAGGGCATATACACATACATATATGGCAAATACACATATACAAAAATAAAAAATAAATTATCTATGAGCTTGAAAACTTGGCTATCTTCAATTATTATTAGCCACTTCCACTTTTATCACAACAAATAAACTAATGAAGCCAGAGAAGAGCCCTACAGACATATTACGTCAATCTTCACTAAATATGAAGAAAAACTCAGCATGAAATCTATCACCTTTACAAATGGCTTGTGAAACTTACAATAAGAAACAAACCACAACTCCAGCCTTACCACAGGATTGGGTTTGGGAGTATATGCTCGTGCTGGTTTAATTCCAGTGGGAAGCTTGCCCTTCGTGGTAGTAGAAGTTATGTCCGGCTGAGGTGACACCAATGGTTTCACAGGCTCGATGACAGAAGGTGTTGGGATATAAACAGGCTCTGGATCTACTTCCCCTTCTACTTTCACCCACAGTGGGTAATGTCGAACAGGCTGTTCAGGTTCTGCTTCACATACGGCTTAACAGAAGAGGAGTACATGATTTTTATGTGCTTCCCTCACAAAGGACAGTAACTTATAACAAACAGATGTTCCTTGAAGACCTCTAATTGTCTTCATATACATTATTTTATTCAGCTCCAAACAAGAGAAAAGCTAAGGATAAAACAAAGTGTGTGTGAATACATACTTATACATACATATATCTTAGGCATCTTTTGTTAAATATATCATGTCTCATCTCTTTAGCTTTTATTTTAAAACTGGACGTGGGGATACACCTGTGTGAAACAGAGCACATGTAGAAGTCAGAGGAAAACTTTTGTAAGTAGATTCTCTTTCTATTATGTGAATTCCAGGGATCAAACTCAGGTCATCATGCTTGGGGGAGCAAGTGTCTTTACTGCCTAAATAATCACATCTACCTTTGGATGTCATTTTAAATGGTAATTTTTATTTCAACTTCCAACTGCCTCTTGCTTATACATTACATACTAATGATATATGCTGTGGTCTCACTAAATTAATTCATACTTCTAGCAGCTTAGGATTTTTCTATGGAAAGTGTTCAATTTAATTCTTCCTTTCCAATCTGGATTCCTTTATTTTTCATACCTTAATACACTAGATAGGACCGTCAGTGTGTAGGTTTTCTGGGATTGGTTCGTTTTTGAGATGTAGTCAGGTTGGTCCAAATCCTGGACTTGAGTAATACTCTTTATGTCAGACTCCCAAATGCTGAGACTATAGGCCATGGCAATGCACTTGAGTCAATGCAATGTTGTTTGGAAGTGATTGAAAGCACACAAATTCTTCCTCATTCTGTCTTTGGGGGAAGAGGAGCACTAGCTCAGTCCTTCATAATTAACACATTGTAAAGTGTTTCACAGAGCTCATTATCAGACAGATTTTGGCAATTGGTTGCTTTGGGTTTTTTTTTTTTTTGGTTGGTTTTTTTTTTTTTTTGTATTTTCAAGACAGGGCATCACCATGTATTTCTGGATATCCTGGAACTCACTAGGTAGATCAGACTAGCCTCAAATTCAGAGAGATCCACATACTCATGCCTCCCAAGTGCTGGGCCACCACGCCAGGCTGGATTTGCTAATTCTTTAAAAACAGTCATTGAGAAGATTATATGGCTTCTTAAAAGGTTTATCTCGTCATAGAAAACTGTTAAATTCATTTCCTTTCTTCTTCTTGTTTTTTGCTTGAAACAGAGTCTAACTACGTAGCCTGGGCATATATATGACCTATGTAGGTCTGGCTGGCCTCAAACTCATAGAGATCTACTTGCCTGTGCGTCCTAAAAGCCAGGGCTAATGATATGTACTGCCATGCCTGACTGTTGATTTGATTTTCAATTATTAAACTAAGTTCAGGTTCCTGGGATGCAATCTTGTACTCTACTTAGTCATGATGCATTATCCTTTAAACACATAGATTTGTTCTGCTAAATTGTGTTTGGAATTTTAAAATCTATACTCATCAGAAATATTAGTGTACAGTTTTCTCATAAGGTCACTGTGTAGGTTAAATGTGAATATGGCTTCCTAAAATGAAATTTTATGGGGTAGATTTATACATTAATGCTATTTATTCCCTATGTATGTTACAGAATTTAAGAGTGAAGTCATTGCCAGGCAGTAGAGGCGCATGCCTTTAATCCCTGCACTGGGGAGGCAGAGGCAGGTGGATCCTTGTGAGTTCGAGGCCAGCCTGGTCTAGAACAGGCTCCAAAACCACAAAGAAACTCTGTCTCAAAAAACAAAAACAAAAAAGTAAAGTCATGTGAAGCTAGTGATTATCTCAGATGCTTTTACTATCAGTATAATTCTTTAACACAATGAAATATTTTTCTGCAACAGGGTCTCACTATGTAATCCATACTGGCCTTTAACTCTAAATATTCAACATTAGCCTGCTAAGTGCCAGGATTACTGGCATACACAACCATTCCCAGCAGTTCCTCTACTTCTATGAGTTTCACGTCTCCCAAAGAATTTGTCTGTTGTCATCTGAATTGTCCTATTGGCACAGAATTGTTCATAACATTAATCTGTTGCCATTCTTTGGAAGTCTATTGATGTGGGAGTGTCATATCAATCTGTTGCTTTCATTGGTTAATTAATAAAGAAATTGCTTGGCCTGATAGGTTAGAACATAGGTGGGTGGAGTAAACAGAACAGAATGCTGGGAGGAAGAGGAAGTGAGGCAGACGCCATGCCTCTCCTCTCCAGGGCAGATGCGATGGAGCAAGCCATGCTGAATCTTTCCCGGTAAGACTGGTGCTATACAGATTACTAAATATGGGTTAACCAAGATAAGAGAATTAGCCAAGAAGAGGCTAGATACAATGGGCCAGGCAGTGTTTAAATGAATACAGTTTGTCTGTTGTTATTTCGGGACATAAGCTAGCCAGGCGGCCGGGAGCTGGGCGGCAGGAATGCAGCTCGCAGTTCCCACTACAGAATGACGCCCAGACGTGGATAACTGAATCCACAGAAAGCCTGAGAAGACTTGAAAAATAATAGAGTAAACCATGTTTTCTTGGTAGCAGCAATTTCTCAGGTCTGCTATGCTTGCTAGAGGCAAGCAAGCGCTCTCATCTAAGAGAGGCTTCCTGACTCAGCTTTAGCTGCAAACCTTGCAGCTCTTTTAAGAGGTCCTGCCACGAAACACTTAAATGGTGCTGATGAAAAGCTGAACACATGCTTTTCGGTTTTCAGCAGTAGCAGGAAAAAAGTTGTGCTGTTTTAAAATGTTGGCATTCTGGTCTGTCCTGCCAGGGCAAACTCTGACTCTTTCAGGCAGGTGATCAGACTAGAGTGTTTGAGTGTGGTTTCTGAGTGCAGTGCTGCAGCTTGCTTGCTGGCAGGGACCTTGAGATGGCAATAAAAATGGCTCCAGCAGTACCTCTGCCATGAGGCTGGAAAGCTAAGGAATGGGCTGAATCTAGCCCTCAAAGCCACAGCTTTAATCCTACCCATACTGCTCAGTAATTTAAAGGCTCATGTGGTCAGAAAAAGAGAGATACAGTAAAGAGAGATTCAAAGACAAAGAAAGCCTCTAAATGATTTACAGTGTGTTAAAAATATATGCAGGCTAAAAGTTAAAGTTCTTAAAAGTAAAAAAAAAAAAAAAAAAGGAAGAAAGAGAGTAGCCAGGCGATGGTAGTATACACCTTTAATCCCAAAGCCTGGGAGGCAGAGACAGGTGGATCTCTGAGAATTTAAGGACAGCCTGGTCTACAGAGTTATTCCAGGACAAAGATATACAGAGAACCTGTCTCAAAAAGTAAAAATAAACGAAATAGAGGTTAAAATAAAGCCACACAAAGATGGAAAATACACAGAGAATCTTGATACTGTACGCTATTATGCTCTCTTTGAATTGTTTGAATGCTGAGGAAGGAGCAACAGATGCAAAAAGATATTTGTTTATAAATGCTGATGATCTAATCCAACATAGATATTTTGAAAATACCTTGACTTTAAAATTTGGCTGGTCTACAGAGCTAGTTCCAAGACAGGCTCAAAAGCCACAGAGAAACCCTGTCTCGAAAAAAACCAAAAAAAAAAAAAAAATGGATCTAAGGACATGATGCTTTGGAAAGGAGTTTCTCTTTTGTTTTCACAGAGGATGAGACCCCATGGATTGCTTCTATCCAAATATGATATGATAGACCACTCCCTCCTGAAGGGTTGCTATGAACACCTTCAAAAAATTACTTCACTCAACTGCTGAGATGAATCTAGCACAAAGGTTATACCATGAAAGACCTGAATAACAGTGCCCCCATTCAGCACGAAGCAGTTTGGAGAGAAATAACTACGTCCATATTCCCAAATATTGTTTATAAATGTTCTTTTACATTTAAAGGGGGATATGATATAAATAATTTGTATCAGTATGTATTTTAAGGTCAATTTTGTTATATGTATATGTATTTTGGTTATTGATTAAGGTATTGTGATTGTATAGTACATTTAAAAATGTAATGTATATAGGTTGTTAATGGATAATCATCAATAATAGTCAAGCTTGTAGTCATGTTAGTTAGATTTTCTAGATGTACATAGATATATTTCAAATAGGCATTCTTCATATCTTTCAAAGACTACAGAATATCACATTTTAAATGTTTTAATAAATTAGGGCTTTTCATGACAACGGGACACGTCTGCTCCTGGCAGCACCAATCTACTTCAAGAGGACGATGGGCATCGAAGAGGCTCCTTAAGGAGTTTGATAACCATTTGGGCAAGAAACTGCTCTTGCCTGGACTATTGCATAAACTTGACACAGAGAACCCACAGAGATAGGACTACTGAACTTGCCTAAAGGTGAGATGATCTTTTGGGGTTCCTGATTCATGAAAGAGTCTGCGAGACATTCTGCAGGACACAGCAGATAGTGACTGAACTGTCTTTGAAATTTCCTGCTTCATGGAAATGTCTGCTGGAAACTATGGGCCTGTAGGCCGAAGATGGATGCCCCAATGGTACAGAGGAGCTTTGGGTGACTGTACAGGCAGCGAGATGTCTCTGTCATTTCTGGAGTTTGGAAGTTGCTTATTTGTTTACTTAGGTAATATTATATCCTTCTGGAGTCTTTGATGGAGTTGAAGTTGTATAGATAGTTATAGTTTTCCTTAGTTATGATAAAAGATAAAGCAGATATAAATATGTAACTGTAATTCTTACTTGATAACTGTTTTGTTATATGTAATTTTACTATGTTAAAGTTAGCCTTCTTTTTTTTGTTTAAACAGAAAAAGAGGAAATGATGTGGGAGTGTCATATCAATCTGTTGCTTTCATTGGTTAATTAATAAAGAAACTTCTTGGCCTGATAGGTTAGAACATAGGTGGGTGGAGTAAACAGAACTGAATGCTGGGAGGAAGAGGAAGTGAGGCAGACGCCATGCCTCTCCTCTCCAGGACAGACACGATGGAGCCAGCCGCCAGATCTTACATGCTGAATCTTTCCGGGTAAGACATAGATTATTAGAAATGTGTTAAGCAAGATATGAGAGTTAGCCAAGAAGAGGCTAGATATAATGGGCCAAGCAGAATATAATTTGTGTGTTGTTATTTCGGGTGTAAAGCTAGCTGTACGGGAGCCGGGCAGGACGAAACGCAGGCCTGCCCGCAGCTCCTTCTACAGTCTATAGTTTAGTCACCTGGGTTCCTAATACTATTTTCCCTAATCAGAAAGGTTATACATAAGGACCAATTATTTTAATCTTCACAACAGATTGTTAATTATGTCTTCTATCGCCAACAACATTTTAAGAGGGCTTAGGTAACAGGAATGCCAAATTTTTGGGCTGGGGAGATGGCTCAGCGATTAAGAGCACTATCTGTTCTTCCAGAAAATCCTGATTCAATTCCCAACACCTACATGGCTCCTCACAACCGTCTGTAACTCCAGCTCCAGAAGATTTAACACGTCACACAGATAAAAATGTCAATACATATAAAACAAAAATAAATCATTAGAAAAAATAGAATGCCAGGTTTTATCCTATTATGTTTGATATTTCTCACAGCAAATAGTCACACTGTCTTTACACAACTAGCCATACTTTTTTGACAAATCAAAGGCTAAACAGGTGACAGAGTGAAAGTCAAAAGGGAATATTAGCAGGTAAAATTAAAAGTTCAAGAAACCGCCAGGTGGTAGTGGCATACACCTCTAATTTCAGCACCAAGGAGGCCAGCCTGGTCTACAGAGCGAGTTCCAGGACAGTCAGGACTACACAGAGAAATCCTGTCTTGAAAAACAATCAATCAATCAATCAAACAAACAAACAAAAAACCTGAGGAAACCATACTTTAGAAATCATACTAGAAAAAACATGGAGTTTTACAAGTCAGAAAAACTATATAATCTTAGATAAGTTAAACTGAGACTAAACATCAATCAAGTCATTTGCAAAATAGAATAAAGCTTCCTCAGTATAAGACTGCAAAATGTATATGGTATCCTTACAAGGTGTCTGATGTTTTCCTCCTTCACACCAATAGATTAATGAGTTTTAAACAATATAAGTCCTTTAAGTCATCACAATTACAAAAAAAAAAGCCTCATAAAGGTCTAGATTTCATGCCATGAGAATATAAAGTTTTAATTTATATTCTAGTTATACAATATAAACTTGCAAAAATTAAAATCCTGTAAAGAAACATGCAAAGAAAAAACATGTCTTCCATCAGAGATCTACTGTCCCTATCGATAACTAATTTTGTTTGTTTTGCTTTTTGGAACAGTTTCTCTCTATAGCCCTGGCTATCCTGGAACTTACATTGTACACCAAGTTGACCTTGAACTCAGCTCCAATAACTAATTTTAATCGTTTGTAATTTTAGTGGTTATTGTCATGATTTAGTGGAAGCTAAGTAATCACTGGAATGGAAGGAGGTGGGTACCTTACCCTTCTTCAACTTCTTTCTGCCTTGTCAGTTCTAACAACCATTGGGTTTATGTTACTATGTCCTGATCTATATCATGTCTGAGTCATCGCTGGTTTGTGTATAAGTCTCTCTACTCTAAAAACCACAGAACCTATCAAACTCATTTCCAAAATCATGCTTAAGTGATTAATCCTTATAGAATATATACAAACCACTTTTTAGAGAAGAAATTTAATTGTGCATCACTAATTTTATTTCGATTGTTCAGATGGAGACTCATTACTTTTACTAATTGCTCAAATTTTTACCAAAGCATTTACAGTTACTCTATTTCCTTGTATTGAAAATTTTGCCTTCCTGGAATTCTTGGTTTTCACTGATGTGGCATACATCATCTAATCATAAACATATCACCCAGGTTCTCAAACATGATTGGCCTATAAAGAAAATTAATCTAGTGCCTTTTAACTTTCTTATCTGTAACTTGTAATTTTCTCTATTTTAAAGACATTGTTTTCTAGTCTAGCGATGTAGCTAATATCCAATGAAGTTTTTCTACCTTCTTGGGTCAAGTCTACCTTATATTAGATGACTCTTTAGGCTCGTCTTTGGTTGGGGAGGCAACTAAGGCAGAGTATCTCTATAGGCTAGGCTAGCCTTGAATTCAGCTATTCTCCTTTCTCAGCCTCCTAAATGCTGAGATTACAAATATAAGCCAGCAAGTTCGGAAAAATTTCTAGTAAGCACATAAAGGAAGGCTAGGGAGATGACTCAGTGGATAAAGTGTTGCCATTTAAGCATTTAAGACAGAGTCTGGATCCTCAGAACCTACATAAAAGACAGGAAGGCGAGGCAGCCAGCCACCTGGAATCCTAGCACTTGAAAGGCTGAGATGGGGAAATCCCTGGGACTAGATGCCTCGCTAAACTAGCTTGTTTCAACAAGAGATCCTGCCTGCATAAATAAACCAAACCTCGGTTCAGTTCCCAGCACCCTCATGGTGGTTTAACCATTTGTAACTCCAATGAAGAGGATGTCTTTTCTGATCTTTGAGAGCTCCTACATGCAGGTGGTACATACATTCAGGAACACACATGTGTTAAATAAAAAAAAAAATTTAGAAGAGACTGAGAATTTAGTTCAATTGTAGAGTGCTTATCAAGCAAGCATAAGTGCTGAGAAAGAGTGCGTGCATGTGCGCGCATACACACACATACACAGGCTGAAGAGAAGACTTAAGTTATTGAAGTGTTTCATACATAGACATGAGGACCCAAAGCACAGATCTCCAGCACTAACAAACATTAAAAACCAGATGTGGCAGTACCAGAACTGGGAAAGTAGAAACAAGAGCCATGGGAATTTGTTGGCCAGCCAGTCTAGTCACATCCAAGTTACATCAATGAATGGAGGACAAGCGGGCAGGCGGGGGGCACACATCTTTAATCCCAGCACTTGGGGAGGCAGAGGTAGGTGGATCTCTTTTAAGTTCAGGGCCAGCCTGGTCAGCCAGGACTGTTATACATAGAAACCTTGTCTAAGTTTTACAAAAAGGAAGGGAGGGAGGGAGGGAGGGAGGGAGGGAGGGAGGGAGGGAGGGAGGGAGGGAGGGAGGGAGGGAGGGAGGGAGGGAGGGAGGGAGGGAGGGAGGGCCAGGGAGATGGCTCAGCACATTAGGAATTTGCTATCAAAACTCACAACCCAAGTTTGATCCCCAGGACCCACTTAGTAGAGGGGAAAACCAGACTCTTCAAGTTGTCCTATGACTGCTACACTTAAGAATGCATGTGCGTGCACACACACACACACACTAAATAAATAAATAAGTGTAATGTAAAAAATTATTTTAACCAAGTGGAAGGCAACTGAGGAAAACAAATAACTTCAACCTCTGGCCCCTCTACATACATTCACAGAAACAGGTACAAACACATACAAAAAGTATACTTTTACAAAAAGTAAGACAGTTTTAAATTAACCAATACTCACTATACGGTGGTGGTGGCACACACCTTCTGATCTCTTCATTTGGGAGGCAGAGAAAGGCAGATCTCTGAGTTTGAGCCTCGTCTATAGAGCAAGTTCCAGGATAGCCAGGCTACACAAAGAAACCTTGCCTTGAAAAACAAAAACAAAAAAAAGAAAGAAAAAAGAAGAAAACTCACTGTATTCCAGCTTCTTTCTCTTCTTTTTCTCCTTCAATTGTTCCTCATCTTCTCTGACTCCCCCTCCTTCTTTTGCTTCCTCTCCCAGTGTATCATAAAATAATGGATCTCGATGAGCAGCCTTCTTATGAAAATGCTTTGTTTTGGATCCCCCTTTAACCAATACAACTTTTCTTTTCAAACAAGTGCATCCAAACATGCAGTCTGGGCGACGGCAGTGAGCAGGTTGGCGCTTCTCCAAAGCTAAACTGGAACATACACAACCCAGGCGACAAAAGTCATTGTTGCATGGTGGGGCTCGTTTCCTTATGATTGTGTGGATAGGTTTAGTTTTGAGAGATGCCTAAAGTTGAGTGAGAAAGTAAAAATTTTACAAAATCATCCCAATACCACCAACAACTTAAGAGTTACATATTCATCTACCTTCTGATTATGAGCACTAATACAAGACTAACACAGACGCAAAGGTCAGACTACAAATATAATTAGGACTGAGTAAACAAGCTCCCACTCAAATAGATTAGCACATATCAGAGAAAGAAATTTCTCATTAAGAGCAAAAATATCAAATATAGATTATTTATTTACTAATTAGAAACCACACGTAATATTCTTCTGCAGAACTGACAAATCTAAGGTGAATAGGTCAAACTTAATGTTTCATACGGTTTTCCTGGAGCACAAAAGCAGGCTTATCTTACCTAGACTGCAACAGCAGAGTGAATAACACTCCAACAGCATATATGTTCTGTAAAATCTACAATAATTACGATGTACTATTTTGTACAAAATGCCCTAAATAACCAATAAAAAGTGAAGAAAATCATGAATGAATCTTTTGTGAGTGACTAGTAAATACAGGACACAGACTAGAGAGTTGACTCAGTGGATAAAGTGCTCCCATTCAAAGCAGCCACCTGTAATCCCGGTACTTGGGGGACAGAAATGGTGATCTCTGGAGCCAGCTGCTGGTTTACTAGCTCCAATTTCAACAAGAGATTCTTGGGGGCTGGAGAGATGGCTCAGTGGTTAAGAGCATTGCCTGCTCTTCCAAAGGTCCTGAGTTCAATTCCCAGCAACCACATGGTGGCTCACAACCATCTGTAAAGAGGTCTGGCGCCCTCTTCTGGCCTTCAGACAAACACACAGACAGAATATTGTATACATAATAAATAAATATTAAAAACAAAAAAACAAGAGATCCTGCCTCCATTAAATAAAGGGGAGAGGGTCTAAACAAGATCTGTCATTGACTTTTACCTACAAACACATATGCATGTACACATGCATGTATGATCATACATACAAATATACATGCATACATGCACATATACAAATTACAGAAAGCATTTACTGTCGATGTCTCATGATCTTCAGTTCTAGAATTCAGTACAGAATTTTATTTTTACTTATTGTTTGTGCATGATGTGTGAGGATGCACATGCCAAAGCACATATATGGAAATCAGAAAATAAGGCTGTGCAGTTGGTTCTCTTTACCCACCTTTACATTGTTTCTGGGGATTGAACTCAGGTCGCCAAGCTTGTGTAGAAACCATTTTTAACTACTAAGCCAGCTTGCTAGCCCCAGAAATTTATTTTAATTTTTCTATTTATTTGTGGTACGTGTACAGTATATGAATGTGTAACTGTGTGTATGCTACCCCATGGATACACGTGTAGAGGCCAGAGGTCAGTATCAGGCACTTTTATGACTTTCCACCTTTTTTTGTTTGAGACAGGGTCTTACTATGTAGCTTTGGCCTGGAGCTCACTATGTAAACCAAGCTGGCCTCAAATTCAGAGTTCTGACCTCTGTCTGAGTACGGGGACTAAAAGCATATGCGAAGACAAGAGACGGGCAGATGTCATCTAGGTAATTAAAATGCTAAAACCCAACTTATCCATTTGTCAAAAGCATCAATGTCTAATTTCTAGCTAAGCACCAATGTTTACAGAAAACAGCAAATACTCACTTGAGCAGTAAGAAGAGTTGTTAAGGAGACATCTGCTCGCTCTTCAGTAATATAGGTCCTTGGTTTTCCTTCCCAGAGCGCACAGTCTTCCAGGTCCATAAGCTTTACTTGAGATTTCGACAAGCCTGGAGGACGTGTTCCCTGCTGTTGCAGCTGCTGTTGCTGTGCCTGCCGCAAACTAATCTGCTTTGGAAACGAACTTTCATCTACAGCTGGCACAACGAAGTTAGTCACCTGATTATCTGAGGTTGTATTTAAGGAATTCTTGGTAATTTTATCTCCTGGGATCACATGAGAGTTTTTCTGCTTTGGTGAAACAGGGTATGGTAAAATTGACTTATAAGATGATTTAGTTCGACCACTGAGTGCTGTCTGTTTGCTTTGAGATTTTGTTTTACGAGAGGCAGTGGTTACGGAATGGGGCTTCACAGAATAAGAGGTAGAAGGAGAACTAGTAGATTGCTTCTTTAGTACACTATCAAGAGTTCGAACATAGCTGGTACTCTTGGTAGGTAGTTGATAGACTACTGGAGACGTGGGCGCATTGGAAGAGAAGCCCATGCTTGTTTCCATCAGCTTGCCTTCATTTTCCAAGTACTCATCCAGCTTATCACTACAGAAAGCAGAACGGTTTTTCAGTGAGGCCTCTGCATTTCCTCCTAGAAATAAGGAGATACAAGACATTTAAACCTAGGAGATTTAAATCCAGATTCCAGATCTCCAGGAAAAACATTCTACGAGATCAAGAATACTGAGATAGATGCTATTGAGACTTCTCTAAACTATTTCTACTCAGAAATAAGGAAAAATAGAAAACTAAGACAAATGACACAGTGTCTCTTTTCACCTAACTATAAACCAGTGATGAATAAAAACATAACAGCAAGGGGAAAAAAGGAAATTAAAGAAGACTTCAACAGAATGCCAGGGTTATTTAAGAGATCTGAGTTCCACAAAAATAAATAAACACCCCCCCCCCCCAAGCTGGGCAGTGGTGGCACACACCTTTAATCCCAGCACTTGAGTCACAGAGGCAGGTGGATCTCTGTGAGTTCAAGGCCAGCCTGGTCTACAGAGCTAGTTCCAGGACAGGATCCAAAGCTACTGAGAAATCCAGTCTTGAGAAAAAGAAAAAGAAGAAAGAAAAGGAAAAAAAAAAAAGAGCATAATCTTTAAGAGTTTTCATTTGTTTGGTTTTGTTTTACTTTGAAGCAAGTTCTCACTATGCAGCCCTGGATGTCTTTGATCTGGCACTAGGCCAGACCTTTTGCAATTCTTTGTTTAACTCCCAAGTGACTGGACTACAATAGTGTATATCACCAGACCTAACAACATCCCATTTTCAGGAAAGCAAAATGTTAGTAAAGATTTAAACATATTACCATTGTTATAACACTAGGCAAACTCAAACATGAAGAAGGCTTATTTTGGATAAATGGTAAACTAAACTGTTTAGGGTATAAATAGCAAACCATGTAGTGAGAAATAGGTTCATATTCCCAATCAAAACCTTTGGGTACAAGTTTATTCTAAAGCATAAGGCTATCAGAACTAATAGACAATTTTGAAGTATATAGTTCTGAAATGATGCATAGCAAAAGGAAACAGTTTGAAAGCTGCATCGATAATTAAGTTTGAAGTGAATAGGAGTCAAACCCCAGGGTGTGGCTAGGGAGAAAACAAACACCAAGACTCTGTTTCCACTTCAGTTTAGAGAGAGAGGGGGTAATGACAAGTGGTTGAACGAGACTGATTTGATTTGAAACAGGGTCTCACTATGTAACCCTGGCTGGCCTGGAACTCGCCATGTGGTCAAACTGGACTCAACCTCACAGAAATCCACCTCTCTCCAGTGTTGGGATTAAAGGCAAGTACCACTACCCTAGGCCAAGGCTACAATTTTTCAGACTGTATGTAAAGTTTAAAACAAACACTTGGCTGTGGCGAGATGGCACAGCAGTTAAGAACACTGCCTGCTCTTCCAGAGATCCTGAGTTCAATTCCCAGCAACCTCATAGTGGCTTACAACCATCAGTAATGAGATCTGGTGCCTTCTTCTGGCCTGCAAACATACATGCAGACAGAACGCTGTATACATAATAAATAAATAAATCTTTAAACAAAACAAACAAACACTAATGACCGGCTAAATTAGGTGGCTCGTGTCTGTAATTTCAACACTTGGGAGGCTGAGCAGGAGGACTGGGAGCTCAAGCCAGCATTTCACAGTCAATGAGCTTATATCTCAAAAACAGAAAAAGAACTGGACTTTAGTTGAGTAGGAAAATGCTTGAGAAACTGTTAGAACCCTATGTTTAATCTCTAGTACTAGAAAATACAAAACACAAAAACTAAAAATCTAATTACCTTCATTCCTAGATGCAGAAGCACTATGAAATTTTCCTCTCCATCCCTTGATCTTGGTGAAGTCATTGGTCTTCCCTGTCCTAGAAACAAAAGGAAACCCAGCATCTATAAAAGAAAAAGCAAAAGAAATGACCAGAGTTCTAGTCAGCCAAATATGTCAAATTACTGTTTCTCTACTATGATACATTCTATTTATTAATTCAATGCCAAGAAACAAAAGACTTACTCTATAAAATATCCTAAATGGATATCTAAATATCCTAAGTTAGAGAATAAAAGTAATGTTTTAAAATTTATACTACAAATAATCTAAACATTAAAGAAGAAAAATATTATTCAATTATAAAAATGCTACTACACACTCACCAGGAGAAGCAGGGTTGGTTCCTGTAAGGTTCCAAAAGGGAAAGCTGGTGGCTGGAGCCAAAGGCAGTTGTACTCCCAAGTATTTAAGATCAATGCTCATTGTTGGATCCACTGAATTCAGTTTTAAGCCCACTACAAGAAAAAAAGATCACACCTCATATTATCTCCCTTCTGTCTTTGGGGGAGAAAAATATTTTTTTGGCTCAGAGTTAACAAAGCAAATGGTAAAAAGCAAAATGATTAAGTAAACAGTAACAGCCCCACTTAAATCCTTACCTTACAGTATTACATATTACCTACCCTTGGATAAGGAAAAAAAAATCTATGATTTGCTTACATCCAATGGAATGTGGTATAGGGCATGGGAACATACAAAGTTATGTACATGTGATAACCTAGAAGTGTTGCAAAGGCTGCAAGAAAATAAATTCTGTCAATTAATAAGATGGGGGGGATTATTGGTGGTGGTGCATGCTTTTCATCCAAACACATGAGAGGCAGAGGCAGACAGATGTCTGTGAGTTAGAAGTCAGCCTGGTCTACAAAGTGAGTTCCAGGATAGCCAGGGCTGTTACACAGAAAACCCAGTCTTGAAAAAAATCAAAGGGAAAGAGAAAGAGAGAGAGACAGAGACACAGAGAGACAGAGAAATAAACTAAGGGGAAATGGAGCAGAATCCTCTCCAGCAAATAATGAAGAGAAAAACATGCCTTGCCAATTGCTTCATCAACATCTTTCGAGAACTTAAGCAAGTGACAAGCCATGTTTAGATTAGAAATACACAGAAAATGTAAAATATAAATGTATTCTGTGTAAAATATAAATGTTTTCCATTTTAGGTTGTCAGTCAAATTTGTAGCAAATCTCTAAGAAGCATAAATAAATAAAGCAAAATCCAAATCTTTTATTTTTTAGGCCTTGAGGTTCAAAGGCCTTCTTGAGTTCTAATAAAACCTTGCCACAGATAGAGTTTCTGGCCTGATTATGGCACTAACTCTCCAGTTTTTAATCAATAAACCTAAAATGAGACTTACTTATAAAGAGACAATATTTTGAGAAAATATTTCACCAGAATTTTTAAAAAACCAAGGCCAAAAGGAGTTTAAAGGTTATATAGAGTAACATTGTAATGAATAGGTTACTACTAAAAACAAACAAAAAATATATTAAGTAGGCATGTAAGTACTGGAGAAGTGAAGAAGATAAGATAGAGGCCAGTCTAGGCTACAATATAACCCTGTAAATAAAGTAATATAATATGAAACAGAAGTAACAGGCTGAGGTTTCCAATCAAAAACTCACAAAGGATCTAGAAAGTTAACATGAGGAAATCAGGATAACTTGGGCAGGAACTGTATCTCTCTTTCTACTACAGGGATTCCAGAGACTGAAATCTAATCATCAGATTTGGCAACAAGTACCTTACACTACTGAGCCATCTAAATTTTTTAATTAAGTTCCCAATACTCCTCCAAATGTTATATTCTTGCAGGCACACAATGACAAAAATACTCTTGTATTTATGTGTTGATGCATGCACATGGACATGCTCCAACACCAGCATCTATGCATGTGGAGGTTAGAGACATAGCAGTTTCACAATCACCCTTTATTTTTTCTGCAAGTTCTCTCACTGAACCGGGAACACACCAATTTAACTAAATAGATCAGACAGCACAAATCAGAGATCCTTTTGTCTCTTTTTCCCCAAGCACCAAGACTGCAGGCACGTACCACAATACTTGGCTTTCTTATGTGTGTGCTGGAGATCAAAGTAAGATCTTCATACTTCATAGCAAGCACACTTTATCTACTGAGCCATATCTTCAACCCCAATAAAAGTGTGTGTGTATGTGTCCTTAATATGTTATTTAAGAAATAAAAACACGACTGTCAATCCCAAAGCAAAAAAACCTCACAAATGCAACCAGTTTTAAAGATGCAAAATGCTCCCATTTTGAAGAGAAAATACTGCTTCATGTGATACATTTTATACATACACACACATCTTATAGCAATACATTATATGTGTACTATATCTTATAGTACATGCTATATACATATATATAACTAGAATAAGGAACTACATGTACTTTTAAGTTGAAAAGAACTTTAGTAGCAGAGAAAATAAAAAATTGCTAGTTAAGAGGTACTGAAATGAAATGAAGGATAAGAGGGAAAGAGAGAATGAAGAAATAAGCAAAAAAGGGGTAGGAAGAAAAAAGAGAAAGGAGATAATGAACAAAAGACAAATTGGCTTGTCCACACTTAGAAACTAGTACCTTCTTGAAGAGCAGGATGTATCACCTGCTTATGCCTCAAAGACTTCAAATCTTCTATTAATTCCTTTTCCAACTGGGAAATTCTTGTTCTGCAATCTATTGACAAAACAGTGATAAAATAACAATGTACGTATCAGAGAGAATAAACGTTCCACACTTCACTACTACAGCCCCAATAGCAAATATATCTGAATTTATACTGTTTTTATATTTATATAATACCTGGGTCATTTGTGGCTGTAGTCGGAAGATTAGAAGTTTCTTCTGTGGTCCCATCAACTGCATGAATATCTAGAGCCTCCTATATATTAAAAATAAAATCCAGTTTATGTTGCTTCTAAAATTTTTAAAGGAAATTTAAAAAAAAATGACGATGATGACCAGAGGCTGGAGGGAATGCTTAGTAAGTACAGTGCTTACCACGTAATCATGAGAACCTGGTTTATCCCCAGGACCCATGCAAAAGCTGGGTATAGTGGCACTTTTCTGTAACCCCTAGTGGGGATCAGGGTGAAGGAGACATGAGACTCTCTGGAGCTCACTGGTCAGTCAGCCTAGCCAATCAGTGAGCTCCTGAGGATACCCTACCTCAAAGAATAAGACTGAAAACAATGAAGAAGGTACGAACCTCTGGCCTCTGCACACACTCATGCAGGCATGCACACTGATACCCAAATACATGTATAATCACTCATACAAACAGAATCTTTTCAAAATAATAAAGGACTAAGAATATAAAAAACATCAATAGCTTCAAATTCATAGAACAGGAGTAACTGTTCTCATACTTTGGGGAGTTTCTTGTCTTTGGGTGGAGGAGTGGTGGCGGCAGCAGGGTTTAATGTAACACAGGCTGGACTCAAACTCATTAAGTATCTGAGTGTGCTAGTCAATTCCTGATCATGCTGCTCCTCTATCTCCCAAGTGCTAGGATTTTAGACATGTATCACCATATCCAGTGTAATGTACTTTATTATTTTCTATAGTATTCATATACAATTATTTTAATCATAAGGGGCTAAGATGTAGTACAGAAGTTCTTGTTATGCATAAGGACCTAGGTTTGATCTCCATCACTGTTCTCCCTGATTCCTGCTACAAACATACAGATGGGATGGTCAGGGAGGGAAGAGAAGAAAAGAGGAAAAAGGAGAAAGAAGAAGAAAAGGAGGGAGGAAGAAAGAAGGAAGAGGAGAAAAACCACCACCACCTAGAAAAGAAGCTTTCTCAGTAACAGAGGAGGAGGAAAAAACCAGATAGAAAGACATCCAACATCTACAGCCAACTTAGAAATACCAAACTCCTTAAAATATCTGCACGAAAAATATTATGCATGTAGAGTGAGAGGAGACAAACCAAAACACTATGGGTAAGACTCAAGGCATCAAGACTGCTAGCATTGAGCTGGACATGGTAGCACACACCTTTAGTCCTAGCTCTCAGAGGAAACAGCAAAATGATCTCTGTGTGTTCAAGGCTAGCTTAATCTACAGAGCAGACTGAATTCTGGTACAGCCAAAGCTATGTAGAGAGCCCCTGTCTCTTCAAAACAGGAAAAAAAAAATACTATTATTTTGTTCTCCAATATTCTACACCACTGTTACTAGCCAGTAGTAGGAGAGATGAAGTATCTTGCCAGTATCTCAGGGGGGAAAAAAATGAACTTTTCATGAATTGTTAAGCTTTGAGTCTGCAACAATGAAAATTCTAAGTTCAATTTCCAGTGCCAATGTCAGCTCACAACTGCCTGTACTCTAGCTCCAGTGTAACCCAACACCTCTGGTCTCCACAGGCACCTGCATTCACATATACCAGATACACATAAATCTTTTTTTAATCAGATAAATACCCTGAGTAAATTAGAGTGAGACCTAAGCAAAGGTCCATTTTTAAAGTCTATTTCAAAGGAGGTATATTAAGAGGTGATTGCTGTTAACTAAACCAAATGTGAAGATACTCATACTCATTTCCTTTCCCCAACATACTCACAAATAGATACATTAACAAAAGTAGATCCTAAATTTTAAGCCAATTTACAATTCAAAACAGACCTCAGAAAAAAGCTGATCATCACAATCTTACCTTTGATTCAAAGGAAACAAAGAGCACACCATCTACATCTTCTAGATCAGGCTTCACATCAGGAAATGCAGTTCCAGGACCTACAGGAACATTCTTTGTAGCAGTTAAAGACTTCCCCGTGTTTTTAGGTGGTCTCCCCGCCTTAGAGAGTCTCAACTTTCGAGGCCTTCCTCTTTTTCCAGGAGTGTTTGGAGAGGCACTCTGACTAGCAGTCACAGTCTTTGAAGGTGTTGTCATTTTAAGCATAGTTGTTCGCTTTTTGCCCAAGTCCTCTTTTCCTGAAAATGAGTCCCCAGATGATCCCTTTGAACTGTCATTTATTCTTTCTGTGCTACTGTTATCAAATATGTCCGGATATTTCCACTGAGGTTCTTTAAGTAGAGTATACTTTTGTACCATTCTGAGGTCTGATGAATGTTTTCTGGGACTATTTTCTGAATCCTTATTTAAGCAAAAGTCAGTCCCACTGGAATTTTCAATATATGTAGGCAAATATTCTAATTCTGCCAACATTGATTTATCTTTTCGAGATGTGGAAAGCATATTATCGGGAAGTTCAGAAATTTTCACTGTGCTTTTGGTGACAGCACAGGGCTCTAGGTAAACCACAGGCATTTTTCCAGCATCTAATTTAAACATTTTAGCTTTAGCAACACCTGGGCTACTTGGTAGCCATTTATAAGATGGGTGGTCAGATTCCAAGTTATCGACCTTATTGTGTCTCTTTAGTTGTTTCTCTAATATAGGATCATCATCGCTGTTTGAATATACATCCGTTTCCTCATCTGTCTCTTCTTGCTTCACAGTGACCCCTTCCGGGCATTCACTAAGTTCATAATCATAATCATCTAGAGGCTCCTCTTTAATGACGACATTAAAGTTTCCATTCGGGTTTAATGGTGAGGCAATCTGGGAATCATCTTCAAAACTGTTCGCAATAAGACTAGAAAGAAGATAATAGGTACAGAACTGTCCATAAACAAAACTCAAGAACAGAAAAACAGTTAAGATCAATTAATGCATCAGATTTTATGAACCATTCCTTAAAAACTATCTGTAACTTAACAAAGGGCTCAAAAGCAATTTACTGGGGTTGGAGATATGGCTAAGAGGTTAAGAACAGACTGCTCTTCCAGAGGACCTGGGTTCAATTCCCAGTACCCACATGGCAGCTCACAACTGTAACTCCAAGATATGACACCCTCATACAGACATATATGCAGGCAAAACACCAAAGTACATAAAATAAAAATAAATAATTTTTTAAAAAGCAATTAACCAACATAACACATTTATCAATGTTTCATGAAAAAATATAATTCAAGAGCAAAGTTTCAGGGCTGGAAATGTTGGAAGAACATTGTTGGTAGAACAGTTGGTAGAATACTCGTCTAGAACAAAAAAGTCCTGAGTTCAAACCTCATCACCACATAAACTGACCCCTCTTATATAAATAAAACATGGGAAAAGAACATAGTTTACCTTTATCGTTAAATAAAAATGCAGAGTACCTTATAAAACATGTTTGCCTTTAGATATTGATCAGATATACGGAACTCCATATTTAAAGTCAGCTAGAACTGATCAAAAATCAAATCAAAATTCATGCATCATCAACTGCCAATAAGGAAGAGGGGAAAAATGTCTATCACTACTAGAAATCACAATAAAATAATGTGCTTTCAAGCTGCTAGTTCATGTCTATATTTCAGATAAAATATCTAAAATAAAAGTTAACATCTTAAGCAATACATTATAGTTTTCTTAGTATATTCAGGTTACTACCAGAAGATTTTCAATTTTTCAAATTAAAAAAACTCACTTTCAAGAAAAAGGGGTGTGGCTCAGTAGTAGAGTACTAGACCCTCCCCGCCCCCAGAAAAGACATGCTTTCAATGCAAGGATTCACCACAGCAGCTGGGCATGGCATTCATGGAGGTGGTAATGGCATATGTCTTTAATCCCAACACTCAGAAGCAGGTGGATCTGAGGTGAGGCAAGAATTTCAAGCCAGCCAAGGCTACATAGTGAGACCCCGAATCAAAGACAGACAGACAGACAGACGGACAGACGAATGGACGGACAGATAAAGACAGAAATAAAGAGTTTTGCCACAAGCTCTTCCAAAGTAAAAGGCTAGGTTACATACAGCTGGGAATGTTCCTCAGTTTGTAAAGTACTTGCAGAGCATGTATGAAGTCCTATAGGTCAATCCTCAGCATCACATAAATCAAGCATAATGACACATATGTGCAATCTTAGTTAGCACTTAGAAAGTGGAGACAAAGAACAAGAAATCCAAGATCAGGTCTTTGAGTTGGCTCAGTGGTAAAGGTGACTGCCGTTATGGCCTGTATGTGATCCCTAGAACCAACATGGTAAAAGAAAAACCAATTCCCCCCCACACACACAAACTATAAAAGTAAAAATAATCCAGAAAAGGTCAGCTAAATGGTGGTGGCGCATACCTTTAACCTTAGCACTCAGGAGGCAGAGACAGGCAGATCTCTGAGTTCAAGACCAGCTTGGTCTAGAGAGTGATTCCAGAACAGCCAGATCTTGTGGGTGATAATTTTATTTGTGTTCTGACAAATAAAGCTTGTCTACAGATCAGAAGGTAGAGCTAGTCACTAGTTAACATAGAAGTCTGGAGATCTGTACAGATAGGAGACAGGAAGTGATAAAGCAGGGTGTAGACGGATCTTAGCCCTTTTTGGTCAGAGAATTCGGAGTTAAGAAGTGACTGGGGCTGCTCCTTTGCTTCTCTGATCTTTCAGCTTTTACCTCCTGATATCTGACTCCAGGTTTTTATTAATAAGACTAGGATTGCACTTCATCAGCACCCAACATAGGGCTGACTGGTGCTTTGTAGAACAGTAAAATACCAAGTGGGTTTTCAAGGCAGCTACCTAGTTTGGCAGCAGTCCAAGGAAAGGGTCCAGGGAAAACCCACAACCCACCCGGAGAGGTAGCCTGCTCTCTGAAAATTGCACACAGTGGATCGTGGGGAAGAAGCACATGTGGTGGGAGCTACCTAATGGCAGGTAGTGGTGAGGGGCTAACTCCAGCAGCGTTTAGACCCCAAGCGTCTATGGAGTTTGCTGAAGATAGACTGCAACAGAAAAATCCCAAACTCATTCAGACAGCTTCAGAGGAGGAAAAAAAGGAAAGCCTAGTCTGCAGAAAACATGAGAAGATCCACGCTGACTGATTAAGAAAAATAAATTTTGTGGAAAATGGATAAATTTCTGAAAGCTACCTACAGATTCAATGCAAGTCCCATCAAAATTCCAATGACTTTCTTAACTGAACTAGAAAAAAAAAGAAAAAAACAATCCTATGATTCATATGGAATCATTCAAATCTTCAAATACCCCAAGTAATCCTAAACAGAAAGAACAATGCAAGAGAGATCATGGTTTCAAATAAATAACAAAGCCATAGCAACAAAAACAACATGGTACTGGCACAAAGACAGATATATAAAGCAGTAAAACGTAAAACATGCTGTGGGATAATGTTTTTGTACACTGTAAAGATTTGTCACTCATAATAATTTAATAAAATGCGGATTGGCTAGTAGCCAGGAAGAAGTACAGGCGGGGCAACTAAACTAGGAGAATTCTGGGAAGAGGAAAGGCAAAGAAAGAGTCAGTCACCAGACAGAAACAGAGGACGATGAGAATGTCATACTGAGAAAAGGTACCAAGGCACATGGCTAACCATAGATAAGAATTATGGATTAATTTAAGTTGTAAGAGATAGTTAATAATAAGCCTGAAAATATAGGCCAAACTGTTTACAATTACTATAAGCCTCTGTGTGTTTTTTTGGGACTAAATGGCTGCAGGACCAGACAGGACAGAAACTTCCATTTATAAAAACAGAGAACACAAAAATAAACCATGCATCCACAGGTACCCAATTTTCAACAGAGGGGCTAAAAACATACATTATATATACACACGTATGCACACATGTATGTACAGGCACATAGCATAAATAGCCTCTTCAACAAATGGTGCTGAGAACAGGATATCTACACACAGATAAGTATGAAAAAAAAAATCACTGTGATGGTTAATTTTCATTGTCAATTTAAGAACATTCTGAATCACCAGAGAACCATATTTCTGATATGTTTATGAGGTTATTTTCCAGAAAAGATTGAGAAAGGAGGGAACACGCAACCCAGATATAATAAGCTTCCCCATTCCATGGGCTGGGGTGTCAGGCTGAATGAAATTTGAAAAAGAGAAACCCAGTGGAGACAAACCCTGTATCTCCTAATAGTGGAGACAATGTGGCCAGCTACTTCACACTACTGCCACGGTGCCTTTCATAACATGATGGACTGTATCCTTAAACTGTCTGTGAGCCCAAATAAATTCTTCCTTAAATTGTTTTTATCAGGAACAAGTAAGTAACTATTATACTAACCCTACACAAAAATCTATTCAAAATGAATCAAAGACTTTTATGCCAGCCCTAAAACCCAAACAGCTTAAAGCAATGGTACTCAACCTTCTTTTATTTAATACAGGTCCTCATCTTGTGGCAACCCCCAAAGATAAACTTATTTTGTTGCTACTTCATAACTGTAATTTTCTGTTATGAATCATAATGTAAATATCCATTATGTAGAATATATGATATGCATTCCCCCTACACGATGAGTACCTGAACTAGAGGAAAACATGGAGGGGGGACGACAACAACAAATACAGGCACAGGCAAAGACATTTTAAAGAACTTTTACAGATTGAGAAATAATACAAAATGACAAGCAGGTTGAATAAAGTTTAAAAAAAAGGCTTGCCAAGGAACAAAATAAATAGCCTTGAACAGCTAGGTCTATACCTCTGTGGTAAATCATTTACTTCCTGGTACTACTTAAGGCAAAAGAATGGGAGAAAATCTTTGCCAGCTATACATCTCACAAGGGACAATATCAAGAAAGGAAGGAATGGAAAGAACACGAGAAAGATGAATAATTTGAGTCCATGAATTCAAAAGCAGCCTGAATAAGGGTTCGAGCCTGGTTTACAGTCTCAGGACAGCCAGAGCTGTTACACACAAAACCCTATCTCCAAAAAAATAAGGGGGGGGGGGGGTAGAAGAGTAGAAGAGAAGATAACTCAGTAATTAAAAGCACACCTTTAATCCCAACATTCATGAGGCAGAAGCAGGCTACACAGTGAGTTCCAGGGCAGCCAGAGCTATTAGTGAGACCCTGTCTCAAAAAAAAAAAAAAAAAAAAAAAAAAAAAAAAAAAAATCAGTAATGAGACAGAACTCAGCAGTATTATCAGTTACATTCATCAAGTTAACTGTAGAAGATTACATTCAAAGGCGAGCTTGGTGAACACACCTGTAACCTCTACACTTGGGAGGCTAAGGCAAAGACTATCATGAATTCAAGAACTTGGGCAACAGTGAATACCAGGCCAGACAAAACAAAGCAAAAGACACTCTCTTGCAAAACAGAAACAGAACACTTCACTATCTATAAAATATGTATATAAATAAAGTATTAACCCTCCAAAAGACACAGTAGGCTGGCAAATACAGCAAAGCCTTACACTCTTGGGCAGAAATAAACTCAAACAATAAATGAGTAAGAAACTATGCAAATATCAAAATGTATAGAATGTAAACTAAAATAGTATTCAGAAGCAAATTTAGTTTTAAATATATATGCTAAGAAAAGCAAAAGTCTAAAATAAATTCTCTATTACAGGAATTTATTTTCTGTAAAAGGCTAAAATATAGTAAAACATTTAAACTATGCCAACTCTCTGCCACTAAAACACAAAAGAATCCATGCAAAGCATAAACACAACTATGATCCAACAAAGAGCCACTGAAATTTCAATTTTACATAATTTTCAGAGATCGTGAAATATTATTCCTTCGTTTTCTCCTAACTAACCATGTAAGAACTATTACTGGCTGGCAAGTCACACAAAAAACAGTTGATGAAGTATGGACCTAAGTCTTGACTTGCTAGCCCCTGATAAAAGGATTAATTAAAGCAAAAGCAAATAGAATTAACAAGATCCAAAGGCAGAAAAATAAAAAGGTCTTTGTCATGCAGGTACTAGCCTATAATATAAACACACACACATATATATTTAAATGAGTATAAATACGTAAAGTCTAAAAGCTTAGAAAGACCAAGAGATGGTAAAATTAGGTGATAAGAAAGGAACAGATTGTAGGCAAAAGGACACCAACCAGGAAAAAGAATATAAAGCTAGTATGTTGCTAGTTTCAATTCTGTCATAGTTTTTATTCTGTGGATTTCTGAATTAAACTTCCTGTGTGTTGAAACAGTAAAAAACATTTTTTCCATAAAGGCAATACAATGATGTTACACGTCTTGTCTCAGAACTTTAATCCTAGGCAGAGGGACCTCTGAGTTCAAGGCCAGCCTGGTTTATAGAGTGAGTTCCAGGACAGACAGGGTTACACAGAGAAACACACACACACACACACACACACACACACACACACACACACACACAGCATTCCAAAAAAATTTTCTAGGAAAGCTGTCTAGCTTTCTAGTTCCACTGACCATTAGCCCAACAGGCATTAGACACTACTAACCAGCCGGGCAGTGGTGGCGCACGCCTTTAATCCCAGCACTCAGGAGGCAGAGGCAGGCGGATCTCTGGGAGTTCGAGGCCAGCCTAGTCTACAAGTGATGGAGGAAGGTCATTGGTTAAATAATAAAGAAACTGCTTGGCCCTCATAGGTTAGAACATAGGTGGGTGGAGTAAACAGAACAGAATGCTGGGAGGAAGAGGAAGTGAGCAGATGCAGGGCAGCTCCTCTCAGAGCCAGACACGATGAAGCAAGCCGCCAGGTCAGACATGCTGAATCTTTCCCCGTAAGACTGGTGCTACACAGATTAGAGATGGGTTGATCGGGATATGAGAATTAGCCAGTAAGAGCTAGAGCTAATGGGCCAAGCAGTGTTTAAAAGAATACAGTTTGTGTGTTGTTATTTCAGGGCATAAGCTAGCCAGGCTACCAGGAGCTGGGTGGCAGGAACACAGCCCGCAGCTCCCCACAACATACACGAGCTAGTTCCGGGACAGGCACCAAAGCTACAGAGAGACCCTGTCTCGAAAAACAAAAAAAAAACAGACACTACTAACCAATCACTAATCCATTTAGGAAAAAAAATGTTTTAATATGTTCTGAAGAATTTTGTAATTTGAAAATTTTTCTTTTAAGACTGTATTGCTTTTTAAATTTATAATTATATTGTTATACAAATATTTTCTTAAGGTGAAAAAATTTAAAAAAAATGTAAACACCAACTTGGAAAGTATGGGACACTTCTAGCTTCTTTCTGGGAAAATTTACAACTATGATACCTACCCATGGGAAATAAAACTAAAAATAGCTATCTCTCATGAATTTAGATGAAAAATTTCCACAAACTCAGCCCAGCAATATTAAAAAGATTATAGCTGGTTATGATATATACCTTTAATCTCAGTACTTGGGAGGCGGTGGCAGGATCTCTGTGAGTTAAGGCCAACTTGGTTACAAAGCAAGTTCCAGGATAGCCAGGACTATATAGAGTCCTTGTCTCAAAACCCAAAACAACAACAAAACAGTATTACTATAAATAAGGTTTAGTCCAACAATGCAAGGCTGGGTAATAGCACCTCACAATAAAAATTATCAACAAATGGGGGGTGGGAACATTATATCCCAATTAATATGAAAATATTTTTATGAAATTTACTGATTATTAACAACTCGAAGTGGAGAGTGGAAGAAAAATGTCTCCTCATGTGATAAAAGATGTTACAAAAGACACATAAACGTGCTAACTGATGGATCCTATTCTTGTAAAAGAGTTCTCAACATCTACTCTGGGTTGCTCACAACCACTTTTAACTCCAGCTCTATAGGATCCAATACCCTCTTCTGGCCTCTGCAGGCATCCGAACTCAAATACATACCACACAGACACCAAAATAAAAGTGAAAATAAATGAAACCCTGTCTCAAAAAAAACCAAAAAAAAAAAAAAAATGAAAATAAATCTTTAAAAAAAATTAATTATAGTGAAAGGGCCACATATATACATACAGCCAGATGATCTCAGTTCAATCCCTAGATCCACATGACAGGAGAACTGACTCCTGCAGTTGTCTTCTGACTTCCACATACACACCACGACACAAGCACATCCACACACATATACATATACAACAAATGTAACAAAAAAATTTGTTTTAAAAAAGAGAACTAGGTAGCCAAGTGGTGGTGTGCACACCTTTAATCCCAGGACTCAAGAGGCAGAGGCAACGGGATCTCTGTGAGGTCAAGACCAGCCTGGTTGTTCCAGGACAATGAGAGCACAATCAGAGCAACACAGAGAAATTCTGTCTCAAAAAGCAAATGAAAATTTTTAAAAGGCAAACTTATAACTCTCACACATGAGTCTGTGTCTCTGAAACAATTATTGTATATAGTGTGAAGAAGGCAGCTTATACTTTGCAGTGTTCTGTCATTGTTTACTGAAAACTAGCCAACATAGAGAGGATAAAGGGGAAATAACAATCATGAGGTTTGTATTCAGTAGTTTCAATTATGTCTCTCGAAAGTCTGTGTGTTAGAAACTTAAGCCAAAGTGATGTTAACAACATCTGGAGAGGTAAAGATTAGAGGAGTGCCTTTGCAGAGCATTCACAGCGTTTTAAGAATGAAGAAACCAAGGCTAGACCACTTGCTGCCTCCCAGTGATACCCTATATTATGATGTGGTGAGAAGACTTCACAGATGCCAAACAGATACCACTTCCATGCTCTTCAATTTCCCACCCTTCAAAACAAAAAGGACAAATAATTTACCACGTCTCTGGTGTTTTATTCAAACAAAATAAACTAAGCTAAATTGTTGTATTGGCAAATAATTTTAAATGGTAAAGGATGCATATGTAGTTCAGTGATAAAATTTATCTCATATGCCCAGGGTTCAATCCTGAGCACACTAAGTTGTAGGTCCTGGTGCCAAAAGCTTATTATCTCAGTAATGAAAGTTAAAGCAGAAGGATCACAAATTCAAGGTCTACCTGAGCTAGACTGAATTTGAGGCAGCACAGGCAACTTACTTTGACACTTTCTCAAAAGAAAAAAAAGGAGGGGGGAGTTAGAGGTTAGTCCTGTGGTAAAACACGAGTCTCTGTAGTCAGTTCCCAATACAAGCAAAAAACAAATAAAATAGGTAGTATATGAGCAGGGATGTAGTTAAGCTGGTAGAACATCTACCTGCCATGCCTAAAACTTTCACTTCAATCCCCACAACTTAAGAAAGGGAGAGAAGAGAGGGAGAAGAGAAAGGAGGGACAATAACATGTAAAATTTGTAAAATTGATAGTTGGGGACTGGGTAAATGGTTCACTACTTGAAGTAAGTCACGACAAAATTGGAAGAATGGATGGCACAACAATCTGAATTATAAACTGCAATCAAGAGACAAAGCAGCTGGGCGATGGGGCCACACATCTGCCTCCACTCGGGAGGCAGAGGCAGGTGGATCACTGAGTTCGAGGCCAGCCTTGTCTACAGAGCTAATTCCAGGACAACTAGGACTACAAAGGGAAACCCTATCTTGAAAAACCAGAGAGAGAGAGAGACAGAGACAGAGAGAGCAAACCCAGGCAAGCATACCTTAAATCCCAACACATGGGAAGCAGAGGCAGGAGTATCTCTTAAGTTTGAGGCCAGCTTAGTATACATATTGAGCTCCAGACCAACCAATAGTGAGACTGTGTCTTAAAAAAAGAGAGAAGGGAAGATGCAAAAGAGAGAACAGAATAAAAAATAACATCAAACCAGTTGGGAGTCAACAATGACTAATTTTAGAAAAAGACACTACAACAAAAGGTGAACTATGTAATAGGACCATAGTAGGGCAGTTGGTACTATAAAGTTCTAGTAGTTTAAAAAACAATGTAGTTTTGACTTTAAAGGTACATAAAACTGCCGGGTGATGGTGGTGCACGCCTTTAATCCCAGCACTCGGGAGGCAGAGGCAGGCAGATCTCTGTGAGTTCGAGACCAGCCTGGTCTACAAGAGCTAGTTCCAGGACAGTCTCCAAAGCCACAGAGAAACCCTGTCTCGAAAAACCAAAAAAAAAAAAAAAACAAAAAAAGGACATAAAACTGAACAGGGGAAGAAAACAATAACCAAGGAAGACTCTCTCTCTCTCATATATAGATATATAGTTCTCACAGTCATCAGAAAATGAAACCTAAAACTATAATGCTCTCACCTTTAGCAGTTCTACACAACACAACCCAGGACACTCTAGTTAGAGTGACTAGGCGAGAGAGGGGGGGGAGGGGGAGGGGAGAGGGAGGAGGGAAAGCTTAAAACAATTTTTCTTAAAAACAAGGTCTTACTCGTTTCAGGCTGACTTCAAATTTGATATATAGGCGAAAATAACCTTGAACTTCTGATCTTTTTTCCTGCCTTCCCTTCCCAAGTGCCAGGATTACAGACATGTACCACCATAGAGGTTTGTTATTTTGTTGTTGGTGGTGGTGGTTGGTTGGTTTTTTTGAGACAAGGTTTCTCTGTAGCTTTGGATCCTATCCTGGAACTAGCTCTTGTAGACCAGGCTGGCCTCGAACTCAAGAGATCCGCCTGCCTCTGCCTCCCGAGTGCTGGAATTAAAGGTGTGCCCTACCACTGTCCAGCCATGCACAGTTTTGATGTGGGGTTGGAAATCAAACCTAAGGTATGGCCTATAGTGGGCAATCATTCTATCAAAAGAGGTGCATCAAAAGTCCTAAAGTACAGTTAAGTTATCCACAAGAAATGCTTGTGATTCCTATACTTTTTCTATACACAGGTAATTAAGATAAACCTCAATTCATAAATTAGGCACAACAGATTAAAAACAAAGAATAATATCATAAAATTATAACAATACACTATAATAAATGTGAATGAGGTCGCCTCTAAAAATATTTTACTATACAGAACTCACCTTTTTTTGTGATGAACTTGGAAAATATCTCTGATTAGATACATGAGATAAATAACACAAGCACGTGCCAACAGCATAGGATAATATATAAAGCATAAACTAAAACCAACACTACAATCCTTCCACAATTCCCTTTCTTATTGAGAAGGCTACTAAGTGACAGAACAGGTAGCATACACAGCATGGATATCCTAGACACTGGAATGCACATCTCATGCAGGACAGAGCAGGGCACACAGAACTTCATCATGCTATTCGTTAAGTGTTCAACTTAAAAATTACTACATCATTTTGGAAGGAAGTTCAGTACTATATATTACTCAGAACTTTGAACATGTTAAGTACCACTGAGCTACACCCTTGGTCAGAGAATCTTTCTGTAAATGTTTAAAGGTGTTTTTTGCTTGTTTGTTTATTGTTTTTTTTTTTAATGCTTAAGTAAGGGGATGGTAAGAAACAAATCTGTTTTTAAAAAACAAATCGGGTCAGCACTTGGGAGGCAGAGGCAGGTGGATCTCTGTGAGTTCGAGACCAGCCTGGTCTACAGAGCTAGTTCCAGGACAGGCTCCAAAACCACAGAGAAACCCTGTCTCGAAAAACCAAAAAAAAAAAAAAAAAAAAAAACACAAATCGGGTGACTAGAGGGTTATCAGTTGTTAAAAGCATCTGCTGTTCTCCAGAGAACCCACATCATGTAGCTCAAAAATACCTGTAACTCCAGCTCAGGGGAATCTACCCTCTCCTGGCCTACACAGGTACCCACACATACACATTTAGCATATAAAGCACATATAGCACATACACACACATTTAAAAAAAATAAAAATCAGTCAGGCAGTAGTAGTGCATGCCTTTAATACCAGCACTCAGGAAGCAGAGGCAGGCGGATCTCTGTAGACACCATGGTCTACAGTATAAGTTCTAGGACAGTTAGGGCTACACAAAGAAACCTTCTTGAAAAACCATAAATAAATAAATATGCTTTTGATTTCTTTTAAATTAATATTCTTTTTAAATGAAAGAATCTTTTAAGTCAGGCATGGTGATGCATATCTTTAATACCAGCACTTGAGAAGAAGAAGCAAGAAGATCTCTGTGAATTCAATTCCTGCCTTATATACATAACAAGTTCTAGGCCAGCCAGGCCCACATAATAAGACCCTCTCCCAAAAAAATTGAGAAAAGAAACATAGAGTCAACCATGGGTAGACACCTACAATTCACCTGTATTTCCAGTAGCCGAGAAAGAGACAGAAAGATCTGGAATCTTGGGCCAAGATGGTCTAAATATAGCAAGCTCCAGAAGACTAGGCTATATACTGAAACCTTGACCCCCCCCAAAAAAAATTAAAATAGAAGCACATGTATATACATACACGCATATATATACATATATACACACATATACATATACATATATATATGTATACACACAGGCTTTTACAGTGGATAATACACAGCCTCTTTTTCAACAGTGCATATATGTACATACAGACAACTAAAATGTAGAATCAGTATAAAATATAAAGCAGCTGAGTACCTCTTACCTGAATTGCTTGGTATTTAGAAATACTCCAGCTTTTGGAGAATTTTTTTTTAAACACAAAAGATTCAATTATATACAATGAATTCGTTTCTAGAAAATACATTAGGAATATTTTCACAGTAATTTTTTGATTCTATTTTATTTGGGCAATATTTATTATGGCTATAAATTCAGCTTATAATGAGTACATCTTAGGCCTTAATTGGATAAACTGTTTCAGTTATAATTTAATTTTTCTCCCTGTTCCACAATCATAAATTTTTTTTTTTTTTTTGGTTTTTTCGAGACAGGGTTTCTCTGTGGTTTTGGAGCCAGTCCTGGAACTAGCTCTTGTAGACCAGGCTGGTCTCGAACTCACAGAGATCCGCCTGCCTCTGCCTCCCGAGTGCTGGGATTAAAGGCGTGCGCCACCACCGCCCGGCCCACAATCATAAATTGTCTACATGTGTTAATAAGGAACAATCCACAAATAAATAAAGTTCCCTATTTTGATAAATTTTCCAACCTGGCTGCAACTCTACACCCTGAACTCAGTAGCTATTCCTTACACCAAGATAAGCTGTCAAAGAATTAAAAGGAGGTGTGGTTTGCTTTACAGTAACTGACATCAACATCTACTGCATTCCACGAAACCAATGAACTAACTCCAAAATCTGGCCCATCTCATCTTCTTTTTATCTCTAAAAACAGAAAAACTATTTCTCAACTAAAGAGATGATCAGTGGGCAAAGGCGGATGCCACCAAACCAAATGACCTGAGTTTGATATCCTAGACCCACATGATGTGAAAGGGAACACCAATTCCCTAAAGCTGTCCTTTGACCTATACACACACATACAACACTAAATAAATATAAGAAAAACTATGACTCACCTTTCAGAAATTTCATGCTTCAATTGAGGAACTTCAAGTGCAGAATCAGAACTCATAAAACCAAGGAAGTCTTGTTTTACATTATGGAGTGATTTCTCCAAGCCTAGGCCTGATGTTTCATGACCCTTTAACACAGGATCAAAATCACCTGAATGTATTTCTGATCCCTCGCCTTCAGTAAGACGAACACGATGACCAGGAGAACTAGAAACACTATTCGCTTCTTGATCAGAACTATTTTTTTGTTTTCCATCTCTCTGGGGTTTACTGCTCAACCCATCATCCCGAAAGCCTTTGGCAAATGGATTATAATCTATTTTCAACTGGGTAATCTGAATGTTTTGATAAGCTGTTACTGCAAAGAATTCAGTCTGGGGGAAAGTAAAAGTATGAACACCGGGGCCATTTAATTGTATCACTTCTGTAGCCTTTTCTGCAGGCACCAAATGAAGCCTTGGCAGGTAACGGTGCATAGAGTGCAAGATAATATGACCTTCCTGGTCCAGTGTATTGTTGGTAAGCTTGAGTTTATAAAAAGATACTGGCTGATGCATCCAATAATGACCTGTGGAAGGAGATTCTGGATGAATAAAAACTCTTCCCAAAATATGAGGTTCAGCCTTCCCACTGGGTTCCCACCAACGACCATTCCACTTATAACGATGGTTATCCACAGGAGATATGTCCATTACAAGGATATACTTTAAATTTGAATCTAAGCCTGTTATCCAATAGCGACAATAAGGAAACATGCGTCTTCCTTGCTTGGTCAGAATCATCTCTGTACTTCGATTATGGAACTCATTCCACATACTGTTGTTATCAAGGGTAACAGTGATTCTTCCCACAGTACAATCAGCTGGAAGGCAAATCTTCCCTTTAGATTTTCCTGGTGATGACACCCTACTAGACAAAGCACAGGTATCTCGATTAGTAACCAAAATTCCTTGATCGGTTTTGCCATTTCCTGGCTGTTTGAGGATGACAAAAAAGGTAGGTGCTGCTCCTGTCACTGTCCCACCATCTTGATTAGCTAATATAATTTGCTGTTTCTCTTCCATGATTCCAGTGAGAAATTCAGTAGTAAGAAACTGTAGTCAACACATAGTCACAAATGCTTCTCATCCTAAAAACAAAAACAAAACAAAACTTTAATCAACTCAGAACTTTGCAAACAAAAATACAACTGTGGTGACTGGAATTCTAGCTCATCTGGTAGAGATTAGTCTAGCACTCATGAGGCCTGGGTTCAATTTTCAGCACTGCATAAACCAGGAGTGGTGGTGTAGGCCTGTACTCTCAGCACACTTGTGAGATGGAGAGAGAAAGAACACAAGTTTATAGTCCATGCTTGTCCAGCACTCGTCCATGTTCCAGTAAATAAACCCCTGCCCAAGCTACTTAAAACTCAGTGGAGGCCAGTGAGATGGTTGAGCAGGAAAAGGAACTGGTCAGACAAGCCTGTTGATCTGAGTTCAACCCCTGAACCTTACTTACATAAAAATGAATAGAGAAAACGGATTCCAAAATTTTACTTAGGTCTTTAATCTCCATGTTCATAAGTAGGCATGCAGATCCACACAAACACACAACAACCATTTATTTTAAAACTTTAAATTCACTGAATTACAAAAAAGAAAAGAAAAAGAAAAAAGCATTGAACTTGAAAAAACGGGTTTCAACTGCAGAGGAGTGGAGAGGAAGAGAGAAAAAAAGGGTAATGAGTAGAAATAAAATGATTTAAAATCTGCTGGATGGTGGTGGCACATGCCTTTAATCCAGCACTCGGGAGGCAGAGGCAGGCAGATCTCTGAGTTCAAGGCCAGCCTGGTCTACAGAGCGAGTTCTAGGACAGATTCCAAGCTACATAGAAACTCTGTCTCAAACAAACAAAAAAGGATTTAAAATCCATTATATACAAGTATGAAATTGCCAAAAAATAATTAAAAAGACGTTCAAGGGAGTTTAAGATAACCCTGGAACACATGAGATCCTGCCTCAAAAAAAAATAAATAAATAAAAAATAAAAACTGATTATGTTATTCAAAAAATATTCCTAACTCCCTTAAAATACTGCTTATAGCCTTCTTCCAATCGCTGTAAAGGTATTCATTCTAGAATACCTAATCACTCTTTAAAAAAAAAATGTGGGAGTTCTTAAGACAGAGTCAGAGTCTCACTATACAGAACAGGCTAGCCTCAAACATTAATCCTCTATCTGGCTCTCAAGTACTGGGATTATTACAGGCCTAGGCCACTACACACAGTTATCCTAATCATTTCTATCATTTTTGTAAACTAATTTTAATCTAATCTAACTAGTTAAAAATTATTCATATCCTATCTCTCAAAAAAATAATAACCCTGTAATCTTACACAAACTAAAATTATGCATTTGTTTTAGAAAAACTATACAAACTGGTGTGGTTCTCATGATATCCTAGCACTTAGAAGGTGAAGGCTGGCCAAGCAGTGGTGGCACATTTGCCTTTAATTCCAGCACTTGAGAGACAGAGGCAGAGGCATATCTCTGTGAGTTCAAGGCCAGCCTTGTCTACAGGGCTAGTTCCAGGACAGGTAGGGCTACACAGAGAAACCCGTCATGAAAAACCAAAAAAGGTTAAGGCAGGTTAAGATTACTTAAGACCAAGGGCAGTTGGGCTTACTAAGCAGTCAGAGAAGCTCTTAGGGTACAGAAGATGGCTGTTCTCTTTGGCAGAAATCTACCTTAAACTTCTACTTGATTTCAAATAAAACTTCTTTCTACTTCAAAAAGGGGGAAAGAGAGACGTAGGCTCAGTTGGCAGAGTAGCCACCTATTAAACCAACTAAAAGGTCTGAGCATAGTGGCTTGGCACATGCTTATAATCCTAGCACTAGTGAGATGGAAGCTAGAGAGTCAGAAGTTCAAAGTCATTCTGAACTATGTGAGATCCTGTCTCAAAAAACAAAATAAGCAGTAACAAAAAAACAACAACAAAGGGAGAGGGGAGAATGAGAGAGGAAAAAAATGCATAAAATAATTTGCATTTTAAAAAGGAATGGTTATGAAATAATTTACAAAAAGATTCAGTTATATCAAATTCTTTGGGGATGGGTGAAAATTTTAATTTTCACTCCCATTCCAAAGAGAAACGCAGAATTAACTTTATTATTAGCTGTGCTGGGAGTTGAACGCAGAGCATCAAGTATGCTCAGAAAGTGCTCTAACATGAACTATATACACAATTCCAGAATTAATTCTTTATACGGCACTGACATGACTTCATAAATATATCCAGCTAGTTCTAGAACGGTAATTCTCAACCAGTGGGTCACAACCCCTTTGGAGTTGCCTAAAACCATCATAAAACATAGATATTTGAATTATGACTCATAACAGTAGCAAATTACAGTTATGAAGTTATGTGATTGGGGGTCAACCACAACATAAGGAACTGTATTACAGTTAATATTAGGAAGACTGAGAACCACTGTTCTAGAGAGATCCAATCTTGGCCTCACCAGAGCTGCGATTACAAATAGGCTATCATGCCCACCTGGCTTTCTATCTGGGTACTGGGGACAAGAACTCCAGTCCTCACACTTAAGTGCTTCACCTCTACAGGTCCTGGTGCCCATTTAAACTATGAATTTTATGTTAGGTGAAGTATAGCTCAAAAGTTAATAACAGCAGCACATGATGGAACATGACTTTAATCTCAGAACATGGAAGCAGAGGCAGGAGGATCTCTGAGTTTGAGCCCATCCTGATCTATATAGAGAGTTCCAAGACAGCCAGGACTAAGTAGACCCTGTCTCCAAAAACAAAATGTTATAGCCAGACTTGATGGCTCACACCTATAATCACAGCCATCAGAAGAAGGCTGCTAAGGCAAAAGGATTGCCATGAGATTAAAATAAAAGGAGCTGTGGGATGTGTTACAGCTTTGAAGGGAAAGGTACCCTGGAAGTCAGGAGCCAAGGAATAACACACACCAAACAACAAACCTCACACAAGAGATTTACTGAGGAAATACTGGAGGGTGGGGATACCACTGCTTCACCAAGAAGCAGCAAGAACTGAGCTGGAGGCAGGCTTTATATAAAGTTTCTTAGGAGTGGAGCTTTTCAGGTGGCCTGATTTGGGGCTTTTTTACTCTGTGGAGCAGGGCTTGGCTTCCGCCATCTCAAGGAGCTGGGTCTTGCTGTTATGGTTTTCTGTGGCACAGCTAGGCATAGCCTGGCAGTTAGTTGGAAGTCATCAGGGGCAGGGCCTGGCCACTTCCAGCTCAAGGGGCTTAAAAAGAGGGGATCTAGTTGTTAATACTAAAGCACTAACATCCATGAGCAAAGATAAACTCTTCTGGCTTGGAGTAGTTTTTGTTTAATCTTGATGTTTGTTGGTTTGTTTTAGACAAGGTCCCTCTATTAGCTAGGCTGACCTGGAATGCACTCTTCAGAAATATATTGGGCTCTGGAGTCCTAGGATTCAAATGACTTTAGTATGTGGATATTTATTTTATAGTGCTAGGAATTAAACCCATGGCCTAAAATAGGTAAGAATTTAAAAGAATTATTTTCTAAAACTGACTTAAGATTTTATCCATAAGGATAACTAGTTTTCTAAAACTAGTATGTTTAGACCTGACCTATCACACATTGACAAAGCAAAAAGTTTCACAAGTCACCTGGTGACTGTAACATACTTAAGCTTAGAGAACTCACCAAAAGTTATACACCATAGTAGAAATAACTACGTTTAGCTTTTCCTTTGCCTAAATAGTTAAATGCTAAAAACTCAAATTGGGGAGGAGATGTAACTCAGTCAACAGAGTGCTTTCTAGTATACAAAAAGCCAATGCCCAGCGCCACATTTTTAAAAAAAAGGAAGAAAGGAAGGAAGGAAGGAAGGAAGGAAGGAAGGAAGGAAGGAAGGAAGGAAGGAAGGAAGGAAATCAGTCAGGTAGTGGTAACTCACACCTTTAATCCCTTGAGCTTGCCATAAGACCTGCCTGCCCCATCTCTCCCAACAAAGAAAAAACTCAAACTGCCTTATTTCAACTTTGTACACAGTCATCTAACAAAAATGTGAAAATACACATGAAAACCAGGAAAAGTCAGAATTTGCAGGCTTGCATAAAATCTTAAGCCCAGTACTTGGGAGGCAGAGGCAAGCAGATCTCTGTGAGTTCGAGGACAGCCTGGTCTACAAAAGCTAGTTCCAGGACAGACTCCAAAGCTATCAAGAAACCCTGTCTTGGAAAACTTAAAAAAAAAAAAAAAAAAAAAAAAAACACCCAAACCTAGCAATTTATTCCATCAGTTAACCAAAATACATACAAAATACATAAAATCGAAGAGCCAATTTATGGCCCCAAAGTATCAGGAACTTGAGATATAATAGCTACAATTAAAAACAGGATTCCCTTGTAGTGCTGGTAACTGAACCCAGCCAGGGATTTTCACATGATATGCACCTGGAATACCACTGAACTACATTGTCAGCCCTATATTTGATTTTTCTCATCTACAGCTCGTCAATTAGTGCACATGCTGTTTCACATTTACGAAGAACACTCTAAAGTCTAAGACAGCCATAAATGTCCATTGCAAAAATCAAATGTACTTTAATCAGAAAAGGAAGATAAAAAAAAAAAAACCTCCTTTCCAGCAATACTGGAATACTCTGTATTTTGCTCTCTTAAAATTTTAACAAAGAGCACAAGTTAGTGGTGTCTATCTTTGATCTCAGCACTGGAAAGACAAAGGCAGAAGGATTTCTGTGAGTTCTAGGCCAGCCTTATCTACTTACATTTTAAAATTCAAAAATGTTTGGTTCAGCCTTTTCTCATCAAGCATTTACCTAGATTAAAATGCATTAGAAAGGGCCTTAAATTTAGTTGTAAAGGGAAAAATTCTTGGTGATTCTTGACGTTCCTAACTACACACACCTCTAAGGTATATGCTTTAAAACAGTGTAGCAAAGTGCACCAAATGTAACAAACTCAGAGGACCAATTTTTTCAGCCAGTGGTGTTGGTAAATTTTTACTGTAATTGTGACCCTGATACAACCCGCAAGACACACTATGTAGCAATTTAATGATTTACATACGGTGTCAAGAAAATTTAACTACACCAAGTCAAAATTCCAAGTCAATTTATTACTTTTAAAACACAAATTTCAAAAGATGGTCAGCACCATTTCTGACTGTTACACTTTCAAACAATAAGTTACTGTATTATGTATGGCAGGTTCACTACGATGTTTGTTCCTTAAACCGCATTTTGAAACTTAAATTTTATTAAATATTTCCATTCCTTGGTATCAATATAAAACAATTCAGGCTAGTAAGCTTTTAGGTGCCCACGAACGTAAAGCAGAATCTGAAAAACCTTTACAGCAGAAACGGACAGAGAATTTGAAAAAAATATGCCAAAGCACCAAGAGAACTAAATTTCCTTTATGTTGTAGTTAAGGGGATCCAACTCACTAAAGTGGATTTAAAAAACAAACAAACAAGCAAGCAAAAAAAAAAAAAAGCCCCAATTATTTCGCTTTTCAACTAGAGAAGACTGCTTAGCCAGAAACGTGAAAAAACTGTCGCAAAGAAAACTCTTATGAGGTATAGTCCCAAGGATCACGTGCAGCCAGGCGGAACCTTGTGGTCCTAGGGCTGTTTAGTCGCTTTCGGTTACCTTGGAGACTACAAAAGGAGCCACCGGGCCAGCCCATTTCCCAGCAGCCATCACGCCGGCACCTTAACTGCAGCCTTGCTGCGGCGTCGTGCCCGAAAGGAAAGCAGGCCTGGCAGGGATTACTAGGCACTTGGCCACTGAAGGTTGGCGAGCTCAACACGCAAAGGCTGAGCATAAGTGGGCCCTAATGTCTCAAGATCCACGTGTCGGATCCGGCGGCGAACAAGAGTGGGTCTCCCTCAGACGGAGATTCTCCCGTTCTACCAATCAAGTCACCCTCCTTTTCACTCTCCACCCATCCTTGCTTCCATCATTTTGCCGGAGGAAAGGAACATTTCCGGGGAACGAAAGTGAAGGCAAAAAACTTCACAGCAATGCAATATACTCTGCTAACGATTCTCCAGTTCGAAAAGATTCCCAACTTCTCTACATAATCTTCGAACACAGATTCCCCAATTTAGTGGTGGTAAGCTTACTAATGCCCCTGCTCACCTTACAAGACACAACCTACTTGAAAATTCAACAGAAAGGGGAAATCCTATGAACAGAAAACCAGTCAAGGCTGCCCACAGAGAAAAAGAAAACAACACCTGCTCTTCCCCCACCTGTTTTCTCCACCTCCGATTTGCACTAACAAATCACAGGTCCTTTGTTTACAAAGTTCTCACTCCCATTCAACTCACTCAACACCCCTTCCCCATTAAATTCGTGGTCTTGCTTTCATTTGACCAGAAATTAAAACGCTGGGGGATGATTGTATAGGTGTCAAAACACAACATCAAGTTACTTAGAGAAATCGACGTGGGTTGTTTCCCTCGGAGAGTTGAAACCCCGAGAGCTGAACTCTAAAACTCGTGCTTATTCAGCACAGGTTTAGACCTACAGCCAGGCTAAAAATCGTCACGCGGAACGTGCCATGCTGTTCAACACCCCACGCACACGAGGGCAGGGCCGCGCCATGGGCACTTCTCACCCCGCCCGCCTCGTGGCCACGGTCTCCGGCGTCGATGTTCCTAGTTAGTTCTCGGATCGACACGGAAGTGAGGTCGGGGAGGAACGCGAGATGACATGCGCAACTCACTCAAGGAACCAAAGGCTGCATCGCGCAGGGCCAAGCCAGGCCCAGGCGTGCGAAGCTCTCTCTGCGGAACGCTAGT
Organism: Chionomys nivalis; assembly: GCF_950005125.1. NCBI lineage: Eukaryota > Metazoa > Chordata > Mammalia > Rodentia > Cricetidae > Chionomys > Chionomys nivalis. The sequence goes on from NC_080094.1 coordinate 54,810,310, forward strand.
CAAGCCATTCAAATACACAAGTGGTTTAAACTCTCAAAAAACTCCAATCGGGCCACTAGTGAAGCGATGCCCTCCACCCAGGCCCGAGAGTTACCGTGCGGGGCGTGGTCGGCCTCACCCCGAGTCCTTCATATCCCTCTAGGGGCGGGTTAATCTGAAGGGTTCGCACACCGTGTGTCCGCTTCAGCTGAAGAGCTTGCGCACGCTCCGAAAGTCCACGTCACCGCGCACGCGCTCCTACCCGCTTGGAGCCCCCCGCGCAGGCGCAAAGGGAGGCGCGAGCAGCACCTCTTCACCCCTCCCCCAACATCAGGAAGCCAAACGGCCCGCAGCAGCGTCAAGACCCTTGGGATCCGCCCCCGGAGCCGAAGCGGCAGTCTTTTCACGTCTTAGAAACCCCCAAAGAGCTACTGAAGCTTCCAGAATCAAGAAAGGCGAGGCAGGAGAGAGGTACCCAATACCTTCAACCTTGTACTCGAAGCCTTCGTGAAAATTCTAAAACCACAGCCCACCGGGCCTTTCTCAATTAGACTTTTGAGCCTTTCCCAGGGGATCCTCAATGGTCCCGCCCTGCCGTACCCGGCCCCACCCACACAAGGCTTCGTAGGCCCACCCTGGCTTCACAAGTCCATCAAAAAAGAATCTGAGGACCTCCTGTACTGAGGGGTTGGAAAGCGCCAGAGCACTGGAAAACTATGAAGCAAACACCATGTAAGAAGAGTAAGCAATTTTCCAATATTCACCAACAAAGAACGCTGTGAAAATAAGAGAAAACTTCCCTGAGAGCAGAGAATGGAAGCTTATGCCTGTAATCACAACACTGAAGCTAAGGCAGGAGGATTGCTGCGAGTTCGAGTCTAAACTGAATTCTATAGTGAGTTCCAGTTCCAGGACAGCTTAGCCTGCTGAGACACCCTGTCGAAATGAAAAACAAAGGAAAAAGAAGTTCGCTAAAGGATGGAGAGCTGCCACTAAATTGCTGATACCAAGATGAAAGATGTCTTAGAAAACAATTTGCCTGGGCCGGACGGTGGTGGCGCACGCCTTTAATCCCAGCACTTGGGAGGCAGAGGCAGGCGGATCTCTGTGAGTTCGAGACCAGCCTGGTCTACAAGAGCTAGTTCCAGGACAGGCTCCAAAAACCACAGAAAAACCCTGTCTTGAAAAAGCAAAACAAAAAAAGAAACAATTTGCCTGAGAGCTTTATCTAAGATATAGTGACTTGATCCTGTGTATTTTTTGTTTCTTCAAGGCACTGAAGCTTTTAAAATGCAAAGAAACCATTACCAACAAGTATATCAGGGTGTTGCAAAAACTAGGTCAAAGAACAGTATTTCTCAACCAAACATCAAAAATTTTAGTTTTCTTTCTCTACTACTTACTACTTTCATGCTGCTAATCCACCAGTAAATAATGTTTGAAGTGAATGGGGGTACAAAGAATTGAGTAGGAAGACAGAAACTGCAGTCTACATTACTATTCACTCTCAAAAGAACAGAGAGATAATAGGAAAAGTTATTCTGTGCTAGGTGACAACACAAACACACTTGGGAAAAAAACAAGACTGTAAGGATAGAGTCAAGAGGATTGATTTGACTTGCTTCTTTTCACTTAGCTCTTCCTGAGAAGACATTCAATACATAAGACAGAAATTGCTTATTCTAATCAAGTCCAGAACTAAAGTTTACAGACTTATGAAATCATTCTGAAAACCATGATTCAAACAAGAGCATTGAAGATCTTAAGCAGAACTGAAAAAACAATTGTTTCCTTAAGATGTTCCTCTTCGACTTCAAGAACCAAAATGCCTTCTCAAGGGTTGGGATGTTTCCTCAAAAAATTCCATTTCCTGAGACTAAAACTTGAGTTTATTTAGTATTAAAATGTCTACCCCTAAGGTATGAATGACTTCATAGCACCTCCAAAAAGACAACCCTAATAACCTCTCTAATTGGAAACTCAATGAGAACAACTTGCATAAAGAGGGCCATGGAAATGCTCTTTGGTGCTCTTTCCCTGCTCCCCGCAAAATTGAGATGCCACGTATCAACAACTTTCAACAATTGCTTACTGATTTTCACTTATAAGACTCATTGGTTTTCTGAGCATAATTTTTTTGCCAAAATCCTAAGTATGTTTGCCCTGACATTTTGGGCTTTCTTCTTTTCTCTGAAGACTGCTCCCATCATTTCTAGAGCTTCTTGCAGACCACCATTTGCTGACTCTGACTCAAAAGGCATGACTTTCTTACACTCCCTCCAACTAACAAAATTTACAGCTTGCCCATCCTGTCTTTTCCCCCACCCCCCCTAATGAAATGGTCCTCCAGGTTATTTTTTTCTTTCTCTTTTTTTGGGGGGTGGGGAGGGTTACTCTGTATGTAGCTGGAACTAGATTTATAGATCAGGCTAGCCTCAAACTCACAGGACTAAAGGCATGTGACACTACCATCTGGCCAGGCTAATTTTTTTTTAATTAATAAAACATTTTCAAGAGGCAGCACTTGATGATCTAACGGGTCACTACCCACAGGTTTTCAAAGTGGAGTCTACTTAACCTATAAATGTTGAAAGTTAGTGTCTAAGTATTCTCTGAAAATTGTGTTTTTAGCTGGGCAGTGGTGGCGCACGCTTTTAATCCCAGCACTCGGGAGGCAGAGGTAGGCGGATTTCTGGGAGTTCGAGGCCATCCTGGTCTACAAGAGCTAGTTCCAGGACAGGCATCAAGGCTACAGAGAAACCCTGTCTCGAAAAACCAAAAAAAAAAAAAAAAAAAAATTGTGTTTTTATATACTAACTTACAATTAATAATACAGCCATACCTATTTCAGTGATTTAGTTTGGATTTACCAAGTAACTATTTTGCTTAAAACAGGGTTTCATATATCCCTGACTGGCTTCAAACTTACATACTCAAAGCCAACTTTTCACTTCTGACCCTCCTGGCTCCACATCCAGGTACAAACAGATGCTACTGACAAACTTGGTTTATGTATGCTAAGCATTCTTTTTTTTGCATTCTTTTTTTTTTTTTTTTTTTTTTTGGTTTTTTGAGACAGGGTTTCTCTGTGGTTTTGGAGCCTGTCCTGGAACTAGCTCTTGTAGAACAGGCTGGTCTCGAACTCACAGAGATCCACCTGCCTCTGCCTCCCGAGTGCTGGGATTAAAGGCGTGCGCCACCACCGCCCGGCTATGTATGCTAAGCAATCACTCTACCGATTGTGCTGTATTCCAGTGACCAAGTGTCATGATTATTTGGGGTTTTTTGGTTTGTTTGTTGTGGGGTTTTGTTGTTATTTTGTTTTAGGGTTTTTTATTTGTATTTTGATTTTTGTTTGTTTGTTTGTTTGTTTTTGTTTTTCAAGACAGGGGTTCTCTGTGTAGCCTTGGCTGTCCTGGAACTAGCTCTATAGACTAGGCTGGCCTCAAACTCACAAAGATCTGCCTGCCTCTGCCTCCTGAGTGCTGGGATCAAAGACGTGAGCCACCACTGCCCAACTGTTCTGTTTTTTATATTGCTCTTTCAAGTAATTGCATAAATGGATACATTCTACTTTCAATGCAGTATTCTTCAAATTGTACTTAGTTATATTCTATTTTCCTTTAAAGTCCATCCTTGGCCAAATGTGATGGTACATACCTTTAATTCTGCACTTAGATGAGGAGGCAGGTGGTTCTCTGTGAATCTAAGGCTAGCCTGAGCTACATACTGACAACCATAGCTCCATAGAGAGACTGTCTCTCAAAAACCAAGGGGGGAGGGAGCGCAGAAGTAAATCAGCCAGAAATGATGGTGAATGCTTATAATCCTAGCATTCAGAAAGATCATCAACTGCCAAACAAGCCAAAGCTACAGAGTAAGTTTCAGGTCAGCGTGAACTCCAGAAGAAAGGAAGAAAAGGAAAAATACAGCAGTGGTAGAGTACTTAAAAAGTACATGCGCAAAGCCCTAGGTTCAGTCTCTAAAAATCTAAAAGCTACAACCACATGCATTTCACAGTGAGATTAGAGTGGGGAGGAGTTTTGAATAAAAAGAAATTCTTACAACAAAAGTTTTAAAATGCCAAGCCAGGACTGCCTTGAATATAGCCAACCTAACCACTAAAGCTGATTCTAGGGTTCATCTATCTTACTGGAATTTTCAACTTGTTGCTCATGGGTCACCTTGTTCATTCAAGCCTAACTCACACGATCTTTTCCTTGATTTTTCTTGGTTTAACTTTCAAAATTTTACTAAATATTGAGGGAGAAAAAAATTATGCCTAGAATATAAAGGATCTGCCTAGAATGTACACAGATTTGATCTATGTATATTTCGTATACATGTATTTTGTTAAGGAAACTGCCTCCCCAGCACTGAGAATAAGCCTGTGCCACCACACCCAGCCTTTTATGTGGATGTTAGGATTCAAACTCAAATGCTCACACTTGTGTGGCAAGTGCTTTACTGGATGAGTTATTTTCCTAGTCCATCCCTACACACATACTTTTTCTACTCAATAAATAGAACAAATGCCTGCTAACTGATGAGGACAAAGAGAAATATTGTCATCTCACACACCATTCAAATTTCTACACTAGAATGCTTGGCATAACTTAAGTGACAGATTCAACACAAAAAATGTATCTTAAGCAATTTATTCAGATTCTACCTCTTCAGTTCTTCTAAGAGGGTATGCCTTTTTTGAGATTTTATGTGCATGACTGTTTTGACTGCATGTATGTCTGTTTACTACATGTGTGCCTGGTGCCCATGGAGGCCAGAAGTGGGTATCAAATCTCCTGAAGCTGGAGTTACAGTTTTGAGCAGTATGGGTGCTGAGAACCAAACCCAGGTCCTGTGCAAGATGAGCTGTTTGTAACCACTGACCCACCTCTCCACACCTAGACATACTTTTCTTAAATGCTTTAAAGAAAGCTGGGTGGTGGTTGCATGCACCTTTAATCTCAGCTCTTGGGAAACAGAGGCAAAAAGAATTCTTTGAGTTTGATCAACCTGGTCTACAAGATAAGTTTCAGGATGTCAAGGCTACACAGAGAAACCTTATCTCAAAAAACCAAAAGACAAAAAAGAAAAAAAAGAGTAAAAAAGGGCTTTACTATTATGAAGAAACCATTAGCTCCCCTGATGGAAAGAGTCAACTTCAAAGAGTGGTCCCCTCACATCCACACCATATCATACACATGCAACACTGAAAAGAAAACCTTAAATGTATTCCCTTTTACAGCCTCATATGGCACAGAATCATGTTTCTCACATTTTACCTAAGGGGATCTTCCCTAATCTTTCATACTTTCTTTTAGTTAAAGAAACTCCTACTAACAAACAGAACTGGATGAATATAGCAAGTGTACTGCACAGTTGGACTCAAGGAAAAACCCCAAAGCCTATATGGCAGAAGAAAAACACTGAAAAATTATACATGAAATAAATCATACTTACTTTCCATGAAGAGCACCACTAACACCCAAAAACAGATAATGGTAATCAACATAGGCGTTTCTGCCACCAACTCTGATGTCCTAAATACAATTCCTGGCAACCCATATAAAGAGCCAGGCAGTGGTGGTGAATGTCTTTGATCCCAGCACTCAGGAGGCAGAGGCAAGTGGATCTCTGGGTTCAAGGTCAGCCTGGTCTACAGAGTGAGTTCCAGGACAACCAGAGCTACACAGAGAACCCTGTCTCCAATAAAATAAAATAAAATAAAATAAAATAAAAACCTACCTACCATTAGTTGCCTTCTAATCTCCACATGCATTCTGTGGCACATGTAAGTACACATACACCCCACGCATACATACATGTAAATCAAAAGTATACCATTTACTATATCATGTATTTATTTATTTATTTATTTATTTATTTATTTATTTATTTTGGTTTTTCGAGACGGTTTCTTTGTGGTTTTGGAGCCTATCCTGGAACTAGCTCTTGTAGACCAGGCTGGTCTCGAACTCACAGAGATCCGCCTGCTTCTGCCTCCCAAGTGCTGGGATTAAAGGTGTGCACCACCACCGCCCGGCTCATGTTTTATTTTTTAAAGGGAGCATTTTGAGATTAGATACTAGAGAGGGCATACCTTACAATGAATAATCATTTTAGAAAGCTAAAATTTATTCATATTTCCTTAGTTTTTTTTATACTGTAAAATTTTACATTTATTTATTGTGTCTGTGTTTAACTGTGTGAGCACACATACCACAGTACCTTTAGGGAGCTAAGAAAAAAACTGTGGGAGTCAATTCTCTCTTTTCTACCATGGGTCCCAGGGGTTAAACTCAGATCTTCAACCTTGCCATCAAGTGCCTTTACCTATTGAGTCATCTCACTGACCTATGAATAATCCTTTTTTTTCTTTAGATTTACTTATTGTATATACAGTATTCTGTCTACATATATCCTATATGCCAGTAGAGGGCACCAGATCTCATTACAGATGGTTGTGAGCCACCATGTGGTTGCTGGGAATTGAACTCAGGACCTCTGGAAGAACAGTCAGTGGTGCTCTTAACCTCTGAGCCACCTCTCCAGCCCCCTATGAATAATCTTAATACATTTATATAGATGGAAGATTTATATACCACTGAAAATGTCCTTGCAGACAGGTATTTAGAAATTATGATCAGGCACATAGCACCCTCCCCAAATAACTATGATTTGGTCTTCTGAAGAAAAAAAAAATAGCACAAAACAAACTCAGAATGGGATATAAATCATCTTGCCAAGAAATCAATAGTCAGCTTCTTCTCAGAACAATAATGTCTAAGCAAGGAAACACTCCAATCCAGAACAAATAGCACTTGTAAAATTAATACATTACTAAGCATCAAGAGGGAAGCTGGGCGGTGGTGGCACACACCTTTAAACCGAGCACTCAGGAGGCTGAGGCAGGCAGATCTCTGAGAGACACTCAAAAGAGGGTAATAACCTCTATACTGATACTTTTGTAAAGTATAGAAAAGGTAGTACAGCGAAATCACCAAATTGTTCCATATGTAAGATAACTTGGAACACACGGTGGCTCTCCACCTTCCACCTCCGAAGTGTTAGAATTACAAACCTGAACACCACACCTAGTTTATACAGCATTGGGAATCAAACCCAGGGCTTTGTGTGTGCTGGGCAAACACTCTACAATCAGATTCTCATCACCAACTTCCCCCTCCACACCCAGTTTTGTTTTTGAGGCTGGCTTTGAAATTTTGGTCATTTTTGTGCTACTGCCTCCAGAATGCTGATATTACACATGTACACCACTATGATTGGCTGAGATTTTAAGATGTATTACAATACATATGGGACAACACTTCATTCTACAACATGCTCTAGGTCATCTTAGTTAAAAAATGAAGAGGCTAAATATAATTAAGCACACCTTTAATCCCAGCACTAGGGAAGCAGATGTACGGTCAATCTTTGTGAGTTTGAACATTGAGTTCCAGCTAGTTAGGTTTACACATAAGAGAGACCCTGTGTGTGTGGCGGTGGAGCGGGGGGGGGGGGGGGGGGGGGGATATCACTGTCTTGGTTTGCTCTGGTCATCAAGTTGAAACAACCTCAAATATTATGAAAAGGGAGTCTCGTTTGAGAGATTATCTAGCTCAGATTGCCTCGTCTGGGGAGAACTGTCTTGATGGTGGTTTGATATAAGAGAGCCCAAGACCACTGTGAGAGGAACCAGCCCTAGGTAGATAGTTCTGTATCAGAAAGCTAACTAAAAGCAAGATGGTGGGAGCACATGCTTTGAGGAAGGCAGACACAGCCATCTCTCCAGCCCTGGTGCACACCTTTAATCCCAGCACTCAGGAAACAGACAGGCAGATCTCTGTGAGTTCAAGGCCAGCTTGGTTTACACAGTGAATTCCAGGATAACCAGGGCCGTGTAGAGACCTTGTCTCTAAAACAAAACAAGAAAGAAAATAAGACTTTAAAATGTTGTTAGCATACAAAGCAATATTTTTCATTATGAAATTTTCATACTCATAAATCATTGTATCTTGCTCACATTTCCACACATAAGAATAAACCATGGGCTAGCAATGTGATACATGCCTATAATTCTAGCACTTGGAGGCAGGGGTAGAAGGATCGAGTTCAGGATCATCCTTAGCTACATAGAGAGAACCTCTGTCTTAAAAGTATAAAACACTTAAACAGAGATAAATGCAACAAGAAAGACTGACACAAGGTAGATTATCAAATTCACTAAACAGGGAAGCAGATTATGTATTGATAACTTCCCTATGAAATGAGCCTGAGCACTTGAACAATATAGTATCATGTCTTTAAGTCCATGAAGCTCATGATATAAATTCACCTATTCAAACATTTAGATTATACTGTTAAATATTTGTTAGAGATATAAAAAAGAAAAACTAGCTGAGTTGTGGTAGCTCATGCCTTTAATCCCAGCACTTGGAAAGCAGAGGCAGGTGGGTCTCTTAAGTTTGAGGCCAGCCTGGTCTACAGAGTGACTTCCAGGACAGTGAGGGTTACACAGAGAAACCCTGTCTCAAAAAAACAAAAATAAAAATAGTAATAATAAATAAATAAAAACCTATAAAAACTTAATGGAGGAAGAAACTACCCTGGAGTTATTACTAAGACTATTTTAATAGTCTTCAAATGTTAAGCACGTAAAGAAGGGGCTGGCTTAGTAAATATCTCCCCTCAGAAAAAAATAGAAAAAAATTATACAAAGGAACATGATGCAAATAAACAGAGGATACCTTAATTCCTTAAGTCAAGCATTTACTGAGTATGTAGCATGTATAAATCCTGGAAAACAAAGACAAGATCTCTGCTCCCAGTAGCCTGCAATCACTGATCATATAATTTATTATAATCAATGATCATTAGTAACAGCAAAGACTAAAGAATACTACTGGTTTTCTCTGCTGAATGTAAAGGAAGCACAAAGGATAATAAAATAGGACTAAGAGTATATAGAATTCCAAAAAAGCTGGGGATGCAGCTCATTAGTAGATAATTTGCCTAGCATACACAGAGCCCAAGATTTGATTCCTAGTGTCACATAGACCAGGCATGGTGGGGCAAGCCAATAATATCAGCAATCAGAAGGTGGAAACAAGAGGATCAGAAATTCAAGGTCTTTCTTGGTCACATCAAAGCCAGTCTCAAATATATGAGGACCTGTTCTCAAAATAAAAAAATAAAAAAGAGAAACAGAAGAGATGGCTCAGGAATTAAAAGTACTTGCTGCTCTTGTAAAGGACCCAGTTTCTGTTTCTAGCACCCACATGGTTATTTTAATAGCAGCTCACAACTGTAACTCTAGTACCAAGTAATCCAGTGCCTCCTTCTGAACCTTGAGGGCACCAGGCACACAGGCTTATGATATACATACATATACATGCACATGTATGCACAGCAAAACATTCATACACACAAAATAACAACAAAAATATGAAAACAACTCCCCCCCCAAAAAAGGAAAGGAATGGAAAAAAATAAAGCAAGACCTGATAGCTACCAGTAATCCTAGCACTTGGGAGATAAGACATGCCCTACAAGTTTAGCACACAAAGCCAGTCTAGGCTCCTGTTGTGTAACAGTTTCCTACCAGGACTAAAACATTTCATCCTGCAAGAAGCCCCTTTAAGCAGAAAAGTAAACAACTCAACACAGCATCAGAAGTCCCTGAAACTAACCAGAAAAAGCCGATCTCAAAAACCAAAAAAAAAAAAAAATTAATTAAAGCTGTATGACTGTTATGACTGCACTGTTGCAAAAGTTATATATTAAATTCTTTCTTTCACCTAGGCAATGATGGCCCACATCTTTAATCTGAGATTTGGGAGGGAGATGGAGGTGGGATTCTATGAGTTTGAGGCCAGCCTACTCTACAGAGTGAATTCCAGAACAGCTAGAGCTACCCGGAGAAACTGTCTTGAAAAAACAAAAACAAAAACAAAATTGCCCAAAATTTCAGGAATATGTCCTAATTTTTTTCTTGCCTTTAAGAGAAACTAAAAAACTATGCTAGATCCTATAATTACTATGGCCCTAGGCACTATGCCTACTGTGCCTAATAGAAAAAAATCATTATTGTTTCCCAAGGCTAGCTCATCTCTCTTAAAAAAAAACTTTTTAATATTTATTTATTATGTATACAATATTCTGTCTGTGTGTCTGCCTGCAGGCCAGAAAAGGACACCAGACCCCATTACAGATGGTCGAGAGCCACCATGTGGTTGCTGGGAATTGAACTCAGGACCTTTGGAAGAGCAGGCAATGCTCTTAACCTCTGAGCCATCACTCCAGCACACTAGCTTATCTCTTAATAGTACTTGTTTTGTGACGTTTATTTTTCTTATGTTCTTTTTTTTTTTTTTTTTTTTCAGACAAAGTCTTACTCTATAGTCCAGGTCGGATGGAACTCATAGCAATCTTCAGCAGCCTCCTAAGTGCATGGATCACAGGTATGAGGCCTTTAATACCCAATTTAACAGAACTAGAACAGTAACATCCATAAGTACAGATGGTAACCTATATACTTCTAGTTATTTTTCCAGGTATGAGAATGAAAATAAAAAGCCAGCTTATTTTTTCTCACCTTATTAAGCAAAATACCACTAAGATAAACAGCTAAAGATTCTGGGTTAGATTTCATATGATCTTAAACTTTTGGTTTTGTTTTTGAGAAAGGGGTCGTGTTGTGTGACAAACTTTTCCAGGGGAGACACAACAGACCTCAACTCACCCTAGACAGGGAGTACACAACAGATCAAAGTACAGATACCACCAAAGTCCATTTTGGTGAATGAGTTTTATTAGGGTTTAATCACAGGAATATAGGTGAGGGGTTGTAGGAGCAGGTTCATCAAAAACAAAACCAGGGCTGGGGATATAACCAACTGGTAAGAATGCTTGTCTAGTATACATAAGGCCCTGGGTTCAATTTCCAGCACCAAATAAAACCAAATATATTAGTACACATCAATAATCCCAGCATTAAATTAAAAGGTAGAAGCAGGAGAATCTTAAGTCCATGGTCAACCTTAGCTATATGGAATCCTGTTTCAAAAAAGGGGTAGAGGGACAGAGAACAAGATGGCTCAGCAGGCTAAAGTCACTTGCTGAACAAACCTAGAGGCCTAGCCGGGCGTTGGTGGCGCACGCCTTTAATCCCAGCACTCGGGAGGCAGAGGCAGGCGAATCTGTGAGTTCAAGTCCAACCTGGTCTACAAGAGCTAGTTCCAGGACAGGCTCCAAAACCACAGAGAAACCCTGTCTCGAAAAACCAAAAAAAAAAAAAAAACAAAAAAAAAAAAACAAACCTAGAGGCCTGAGTTCAATCCCTAGAACCTACATAAAGATAGAAAGAGTGAACTCCTGGGGCTGAAGAGATGGCTCAGACGGTAAGAGCATCACTGCTATTCTAGAAGACCTGAGTTTAATTCCCAGCACCCACATGGCAGCTCACAACTGTCTCATGCCCTCTTCTACCTTCTATGGGTACCAGGCATACACGTGATACACAGACATACATGCAGGCAAAGCACCTATACACATAAAAGTAAATGTTTGAAAAAAAAGTGAATGCCACAAAACTGTACTTTAATCTCCATGTATATTTTTTGGCATGTACAACCCTCCTTTCCATAAACACATCACTCATATGTACACACAAATACAATAAAAATTTTAAGAAAGAGACAAGGGCTGGAGAGGTAGAACATTTACACAGCAGGCACAAGGTCCTGGGTTCAATCTCAAGCACTACAAAATTCAATTGACAAATGGATTTAAACAAATAATTTCATTTTTGTAATTATTCATATCTCCCTTAAAGGTGTCAGGAAAGAAAACAGAAAAAGTCGAAGTGTGGCCTTCTATCTGAATTTTTGGCCAACCTGGTCTACACAGAAAGTACACTACATTAGAATAGCCAAGGCTAAAGAAATCCTGTATTTAAAAATCAAAAGCTGACAGGAAAGGTTTGCCCTACCCAAATCTTCAGTAAAAGCATTATATTCAGAGGATAGTATCCTCAAAAGGAGGAGGAATTATTACAGTTTTAATTAAGGAGAATGAGGAAATCAATATGCTTCTATATAAATATAATCTGAAAAACTTTGCTCTTTTCAAATATATCCCAAATGGCACAAAATCTAATTATCTTAAATTCGTAGTGCCAACATAAACTGCTAGAAGTCGGTGTGCACTGTTTAAAAAATCAGTTTAAAGATTGAAAAATAACCTGCAGTGTTGAAAAGCTTTCATTTTCAAGACAGAAATACAGTTAACAGTTTGGATTCTTTTTGTTTTTATTTTTCAAGACAGGCTTTCTCTGTGTAGTCTTGGCTGCCCTGGAACTCGCTCGGGAGACCAGGCTGTCCTCAAACTCACTGAAACCCACCCAGCACTCAAGTGCTGGGATTAAAGGCATGCACTAAGACAGGGTTAAAGGCCTGGCCAGCTAAGACTGGAAAAGACTAACAGATGCATACTCCTGATAAGGCCACCAGGAAGGGAAAGGGCACATTTGTAATGTAGTGCTCCTTCCAAACTCAGTGAACATAACTGAGAACCAAATTTCTGTGTGTCTACAAACCTCCATTTACCAGTTACAAGGTTCCATTTCCATTTCTTAGAATTGTAAAATCCTCTAGATTTTAAGATTAGTGTTAAGTCAGTGTCAAGGTGACAAAGACAGCCACACAGTGCCTCCCTTCAACACCCTGAGGAGTTTCCCTCAACTTTTAAGTGCCTTGACTCAGGACAAACCAAATTTATAGCTTTTATACTAAAAGAATTTCAAACTAGCCAGTATAGTAATCAGAGTTAGAAAGTTTACTAAAGATATTTTAATGTTTTATCAATTCTTTGAAGATTCCATATATCATGCTCATCTCTTCCCCCATTAAAGACATTTTAGTATCTTCAATATTTATTTATGGTATTAAATTCAGTTCCAGGGAACCCAGTGCCCTCTTCTGGCCTATAACAACTTGGTGCACATAAACTTACAACATGTTCATACACATAAATAAAAATAAATGAATCAATCTTACTAGGGAGTCACCAGTGGTGCCTTAGTGTAGTGCACCTCCTTTCCTTACTGATGGCTTCTGGTGAGAATCTAAAGAACTGCAGGTTTATGGCTGGGAAGAGAGCAGTTGTTATGGAATTTGCCTTCAATGTGGCAAGTCTAGCAATTTGGGCAAGTAACTGCTCTTGTCTGGACTGCTTGATGGTAATGCTGTATGAACTGGATATGCAGGACCCACAGAAAAGTGACTGCTGAGCTTTCCAAAAGATGTTCCTTCAGGGTTCCTGCATCATGAAAGAGTCTGCCAGATATTCTATAGGACACAGGAGAAAGCAACTGATGAACTTTGCCATTACAAGGCAAAACAGATCTTCAAATTTCCTACTTCATAGAAAAGTCTGCTGGATTCTATGGGCCTGTAAGCTGAAGATGGATACTCCAACATTACAGAAGAACTTTGGATGATGTCTCTGTCAATTCTAAAACTTTGGAAGTTGTTTACAATGCACTTCCTGTTTACTTAGGCAATATTACATCCTTCTGGGGTCTTTGAAGAGTTGAAGACAGATATAGTTTTCCTTAGTTATGATAAAGAATTAATTAGATATAAAACTTTAGACTTACAAAAATAAGGATAGAGGTTTTCCTTAATTTCCCAAATATAAATGGACTAAATATTGTAACTATAATTCTTTTTTTTTTTTTTTTTTTTTTTTTTTTGACTTTTCGAGACAGGGTTTCTCCGTAGCTTTTGGTTCCTGTCCTGGAACTAGCTCTTGTAGACTAGGCTGGCCTCGAACTCAGAGATCCGCCTGCCTCTGCCTCCCGAGTGCTGGGATTAAAGGCATGCGCCACCACCGCCCGGCTTAACTATAATTCTTGTTTGATAACTGTTTTGTATATGCAATTTTACTATGTTAAAGTTAAAATCTTACTTTTTATTTAGACAGAAAAGGGGAGATGATGTGGGATGCTCTTCTGTAAATGTGTTGTTCTTATTGGTTAATGAATAAAGTTGCTTTGGCATGTGGCAGGGCAGAATATACATAGACTGGAAGAGATATAGAGAGTAAGTAGAGTCACGGAGACACCATATAGCTGCTGAAGGAGAAAGATGCCCAGAACTTTACCCAGTAAGTCACAGCATTGTGGCAATACACAGATTAATGGAAATGGGTTAAGATATAAGAGCAAGCTAAGAATATGCCTAAGCTTTTGGCCAAACAGTGTTGTAATTAACACAGTTTTTGTGTGATTATTCGGGTCCACGCAGTCGGGAAATGAACGAGCAGTCTCAGTTTACAAGACTCTGTCTCAAAAATAAATATAAAATAGATAATCTAAGCTAGGCTGTAATTCCAGCACTGGGAAGGCTAAGATAGGAAGATGGCCATGTGTGCACTTGTGTGCATGCACACACACACAAATACAACTATGTTTTTTAAAATGTTTATAATATTTTTAAGTAGAGAAATGCCAAGTTAGCCTCTGTAATACCGGTAAGTAAATATTCACTGGAAAAAGTTGGAAACTAGTGTAAAGTGATAGCAAAACTATGAACTAGGAAAATAACTCAGTAAAGTGTCTGTCATGAGAGCATGAGGATCTGAGTCTGATCCCTAGTACCCATTTAAAAGAAAGCCAGGTAAAGTGTTTAATGCCTATAATCCCAGCATCAGGAAAGCAGAGAAAGGAACATCCCTGAAGCTTGCCAGCTGAATTGGTGAGCTCCAGGTTCAGAGTACAGTGCTTACTGTGCAATCATGAACAACTGAATTTGGATCACCATGTTCCTTTAAAGAGCCAGATATGCTGCAGAGTATCTGTAGTCCTAGCAGGGGAGCACACAGAGGTGGACCCTTCCAAACTGGCCAAAGAGACTGCCCCAATCACTGAGCTCCAGGGCTCAGAGAGACCATTTCTCAAAATTAATATGGAAAGTAACCAAAGAAGACACTAAACATTAACACCTGGCCTCCAAATGCACATACACACAATTATACAAACACATATTTTACACATACACACACACAAATAAACAGACTGACAAACTCATGGAGATCCTAAGAGGGTACTGTCTGAACAATGCATCCCATCATTAGAAAAGGATATGAAACAAACTGTCTTCCCTAATATTGTGACAACAGTTAAGCTTTTAATAGGAGCCATACTAAAGAAGAACTAGCAGACAGAAGAGTCGTGTAAGGGTGGCTGTATAAAAAATAGTAAACTACAACTCCACAGGCCATGCCCTACATGCTTTTATATAGCCCACATGCTAACACACAGATACACATTTTCTTTTGATTTGAGATAGGGTCTTACTCTGCAGCTATGTCACTGACCTAGAACACAAGATGTAGGCCAGGCTGGACTGTGACTCAGAGCAATTTTCCTGCTTTGGTGTCCTGAGTGCTGGAATTACAGCCATTAATCAACCCTGCTGAGTCTCTATATCTTCCCTTTTTTTTTCCCTAGCACTGAGCTATAGTCCCAAAACTTATATTTTTAAATAGTTAGACTATATCTTCAAAACAGTAACATTATTTTACATAAAACAATTATATGAAATTCCAGTTTCAGGAAGCATAAATTACTGGAGCATAGCCATGTGTGTACTGTCTGTAACTGCGTTCATGCTGACAGCATGTGGACCTCTGTGAATTTATGGCCAGCCTGTTTATCTATATATCTAAGTTGCAGGCCAGCCAGATCTACATAGTAAGATCTGTCTCAAAAGAAAAGAGAGAGACAGAATGAAGAGCAGTGGTACATATGCTGATTCCAACACTCAGGAGCCTAACACAGAAGAGTTTGAAGTAAGCCCACATGATACACTGTCTCAAAAAGAGAGCAAGAAGGCTCGGGTTGTAAAGGTGCAGCTGCAAAGCCTGAGGATGTGTTGGATTCCTGGGATCTATATGGTAGGAGGCAAAAATTCCTGCAAGTAGTCAGTTAATCTTTGCATGCTATACATACATACACAAAAATATGTATTTTTTAAAAAAATGTTTACAGAGAATGAGGGACAGGGATGTTCACCAGTTCTTAAAGTATTTATAAGCATGAGGGCTGAGTTCAGCTCCCCAGCACACATTAAAAAAAAAAACAAAAAAAAAAAAACCTGGATGAGAACTGAAGAGATGGCTCTGTGGTTAAGAGCACTGGATGCTCTTCCAGACCTACGTTCAATTACCAGTATTCATGTGGCAGTTCGTAGCTGTCTATAACTCTAATTCCAGGGAATTGGAAACTCTCTACTGGCCTCTGTGGTCTTCAGGTAAACACATGATGCACAGATATATATGCAAGGAAAACACCCATGCACATATTATAAAAATAAATCTTCAAAAGAAAGCAGGTGTGGTGGTGCACTACTTTAATTGCAGCAACCAGGAGGCAGAGGCATATGATTTCTATGAGTTCAAGGATAGCCTGGGGGCTGGAGAGATGGCTCGGTGGTTAAGGGCACTGGCTGCTCTTCCAAAGGTCGTAAGTTCAGCTGGGCAGTGGTGGTGCAGGCCTTTAATACCAGCACTCGGGAGTTCAAGACCAGCCTGGTCTACAAGAGCTAGTTCCAGGACAGGCTCCAAAGCTACAGAGAAACCCTGTCTCAAAAATCCAAAAAGAAAAAGAAAAGAGGTCCAGAGTTCAATTCCCAGCAACCATATGGTAGCTCATAACCATCTGTAATGAGATCTGGTGCCTTCTTTTGGCCTGCAGGCATACATGCAGACAGAATACTGTATTCTGTATTCAGAATACTGTATTCTGTATTCAGAATACTGTATTCTGTATTCAGAATACTGTATTCTGTATTCAGAATACTGTATTCTGTATTCAGAATACTGTATTCTGTATTCAGAATACTGTATTAAAAAAGAAAGATAGCCTAGTCTACTAGCAAACCCCAGGCCACCCAAGGCTACACAGTGGAACCCTGTGTCAAAAAAACAAAACTGGTCATATCTGTAATCCCAGTTGTGGGAAGGTGGAGACAAGCAGAACCCTAGAACTTGTGGGCCATGCAGTCTAGCCAAATCAATGAGCTCCAGATTCATTGGGAAACTGCCTCAAAATAATAAGGTATAAGAGACTTCTCAGTCATTCAAGTGCCTGCCACAAACCAGAAGGAATTGAGTGTGGATCCCCAGAATTCAGGTAACAAAAATAAAATAAAATAAATAAAATAAAATAAAAAAACAGTGTGATCCAATGAACACCACTACTGGAGAGTGAGGTGAGGAGACAGGCAGGTCCTTAAAACTCATTGGCTGGCCAGTCTAGCAGAAATGAGCTACAGAGACCTAGTGGTAGAGAAAAAAATATAAATAAAAATGAAGAGACCCAGCATGATCTTGGACCCTCATATCCATGCAGAGCTCTATGTATGCACACTTACACCGACATTTGTACACATCTACACTAACAAGTACACATACAAAAACATGGTGAAAAATGATTGGGGAAGACATTAGATGTCAATCTCTGCCCCCCACATGCACACAAACACATACAAAAAAATGGGACTATAGATGCACTGGGGACGGGGGTGGGGAAAAAAATTATACGCATGCAGAATTTGCAAGTCAAGTTCAAGTGATGCAAATTAGCTGAGTGTGGTAGTTCATACCTGCAATCTCAACACTTGAGATGCTGCGGCAAAAACACCAGAGTCCATCTTCAATTCAGGAAGAAGAAAAAAGCTGAAAACTAGCATACGACTGCATATAACTCTTGAGAATGTAATTATGGATTTAAGAAGTTCAAGTCCTTGACATATGTGACATATCATTCTGCTTTTACTGACATACTTCTTGTTAAGATCAAACTACTCTTTATTGTTACGTTTGAGTTCCTCAACAATTTGCCAAGATCTCTTATACAGAGAACTGCCTTTTATGTCTTCCTTAGGCTCCCCAGGGACACCTCATTTTTGGCCCCTAGAGGGAAAGTGCTCAATACATGCTGAATAACAAAATAATCAACTCTACTGTGGACTCAGACGGAAACTCTCACAATTCACACCATTAATTCTCCTTCTTATGCAACAACTGAAAGGACGTTCCTGGGGTGGACTGCTAAGTCTGCTGGATTTATTACATTAGGTTCCTTTTCTGGCAAAGAGCTCAAAGTACATATGCAATGTTAAAATAGAATTCTTGACTACTGAGAAGGTAGGTGGGAAAGTGGGCAAGAGAAGGAAGAATCTATTGTAACAGCTGCTTCCAAAGAATAAACATTATTCAGCCCTAGAGACTAAAAACACTCCTGCCATGTCTTTGAACTGACTTCCTACATTATTTCTTCAAACTTTGTACTGGCTAACTTATATCACAATGAGTATCAGTGAAACTAAAACCTGCCATAATAAGAGTCTAAAAAATCAGCTAGAAATCCATGATTATATATTGTTGGAAAAAAAGACTGTTTTTGAGACTTTGAGACAAAGTCTCAAGTAGCCCAGGCTGGCCTCCAACTCACTTCACTATATAGTCAAAGATGACCCTGAACTCCTGATCCTCCTGCCTCCACCTCCCAAGTGGTTGGGTTACATGTCACTATGATCAGTTCATGTGGTATTAGGGATTGAACCCAAGGCTCTGTGCATTCTAGGCAACCACTCTACCAACTAAACTATATCCCCAGATAAAATTTTAATTTACTTATTAGTCAAATAAAAAAAATATAAACTTTCTAAGCATTATCATTAAGCATCTGTTCACATGCCAAGCACAAACAATGAAAATGCCAAGTGATTTTATATTGTGCCATAAACAAAAGTACAAACAGCAGCTCTGGGAAAGGAAATGAAGTAAGAGATCAACTACCCATCCAAATTGGGAGAAAATACATTGCTACCTAATTTTAATTTTTTTTAAAGCACAAGTACAATTTCATTAAAATTTAAGAGAAAAATATAGTATGGGTTAGGCAAAAATCCCAGCAGCCACCAGGTGATAAAGTCTTGTCTTTCAAGTTAGCCATGAATAGAAATACCTTCTAAAGAAAGGAAATCAGATTAGCGGGATGACTAAGTAGGTAAGGGTGCTTGCTTTCAAGTTTGAGGACTTTATTGATCCCTGGGATCCACATGGTAAAGGAGAAAATGGACTCCTGAAAAGTGCTCAGCCACAAACAAGTATGAGTGTATAAAAACACACACACATACATGCACACACACACACAAACCAGAGCCATTAGATATCCTGGCTCTGGAGTTATAGGCAGTTGTGAGCCACCAGACACAGGTGGTAGGAACTGAACTCAGGTACTCTACAAGAGCAGTAAGTGCTCTTAATGCTAAGCTATCTCTCAAGCCCCTTTTCTGGTCTTTCTTTTTTTGTTTGTTTAGTTTTTTGTTTGTTTGTTTTTAGAGTCAGAGATTTTTTTATGTAGCTCTGGATATCCTGAAATTCTCTCTGTACACCAGACCAGGTTGACCTCAAACTCAGAGATCATCTGTCTCTGCCTCCCAAGTGCAGGGATTAAAAGCGTGCTTCACCACTGTCTGGCTCTTGACTTTTAAGACAGGGTCTCACTGTGTAGTCCAGCCTGCCCTGTAGCTTACTATGTAACCCAAGCTAGCCTTGAATCTAAAATGATCCTGCTACTCAGCTTCCCACATACTGGAATTACAGTTATTATCCTGACTTTTGTTTTTTGGTTTCTTTCAGACAGGGTTTCATGTAGCCAATGCTGGTCTTGAACTCCTAGTCTTCCATCTCTCAAAAAAAAAATTCTACTAATTTTTGTTTTTTAAAAAAATTAACTTTCTCATCAGACGGGGATAATGCATGCCTTTTATCCCAGCACTTGGGAGGCAGAGGCAGGCAGATCTCTGTGAGTTTGAAGCCAGCCTGGTCTACAAGCGAGTTCCAGGACAGCTAGGGATATACAGAGAAACCCTGTCTCAGAAAAAAACAAACAAACAAAAAAAAAAACAAAAACAAAAACAAAGAATAGAAATGGGGGCTTGAAGAGATGGCTCAGGAGTTATGATAGCTTACTCAATGCCTTCTCAAAGAACCCAGGTTCAGTTCCCAGCAGCTCACAACTGCCTATAACTCCCACTCAAGAGAATATGATTCCCTCGTCTGGCCTCCAAAGGAACCAGCATACATGTTACATTCATATACTCGCACATACATACATAAAGAATTTTTCTAAAAAATAGAAGGGGGGTGTTGTAAGCAGAGGCCTGCTTGTTCATCCCAGCCACCCAGCTAGCTCAGTTGGTAGAGCGTGAGACTCTTAATCTCAGGGTCGTGGGTTCGAGCCCAACGTTGGGCACCAATTGTAAGGAGCAGCCCGCTTGTTCATCCCTGCCGCCCATCTAGCTTAGCCCCGAAATAACCACACAGAAATTATATTCATTAAAACACTGCTTAGCCGGGCGGTGGTGGCGCACACCTTTAATCCCAGCACTCGGGAGACAGAGGCAGGCGGATCTCTGCAAGTTCGAGGCCAGCCTAGTCTACAAGAGCTAGTTCCAGGACAGGCTCCAAAGCTACAGAGAAACCCTGTCTCGAGAAAACAAACAAAAACAAACCAAAAACAACAAAAACAAACACACACACACACACACACACAAAAAAATACTGCTTGGCCCATTAGATTATAACTGGTGTCTGTCTCAGGCAGAGGATCCATGACTTCTCCCTCACTCTGCTTTCTTCCTCCCAGCATTCAGTTCTGTTTTCCCTGCCTACCTAAGTTTTGCACTATCAAAAGGCCAAGGCAGTTTCTTTATTCATTAACCAATAAAAGCAACACATAAACAGAAGGATTTCCTACATCAGGGGAGGACTGGAGAGATGGCTCAGAGATTAAAAGCACTGGTTGTTCTTCAGAGGTCCTGAGTTCAATTCCCAACAACCACACGGTGGCTTGGCTCACAACAATCTATAGTGAGGTCTTGTACCATCTTCTGGCCTGCAGGCATACAATGCAAACAGAATATATACATTAAAAAAAAATAGGAGTGGGTAAAAAAAGGGAGGTGGTGGTGCACAACTTTAATCCCAGCCCTCAGGAAGCAGGGGCAGGTGGATCTCTGAGTTCAAGGCCAGCCTGGTCTACAGAGAGTTCCAAGGGCTACACAGAAAAACCTTATCATGGAAAAACAACAAGACAGACAGAGATCTCATCATGTAGCCCTGGCTAGCCTGGAACTTCCTAGGCAGACCAGGCTGCCCTTGAATTCAAAAAGTTCTGCCTTCTGCCTCTTAAATCCTGGGATTAAAGATATGTGCTACCATGTTCAACTCTGGGGTTGAAATCTGAACACTTCCCTATTTAACAGCTACCCCTGGCTTTCTAGTAGGCATCTCATGCTCAAAATAGTCAACTACATCTGAGCACTCAAGAGGGAAATATGGGAGGATCATTCCAGTCTTGGTCTATATACAGAGAAAGAGGCCAACCAAGAATACATAGCAATAACTATCAGAGTCATCAATAACAAGCAAACTCTGAGAAAATATCGAGCCAAAAGCCTAAAAAGACCTAGCTATCTGAGTATGGTGGAATGCGTCTGAAATTCAAGTATTCAGAAATTGGCAGTGTTCCTTCTAGGGCAAGAAGGTCAAGTGTTCAAGATCAGCTTCAACTACATAGCAAGTTTGAGACAAATCTAGGCAGGTAAGAATAAAAATGGGGGATGGAGGCCCCAGTGGTGGTGGAAGCCCCAGTGGGGGTGGCACACACCTTGAATTCCAGCACTCAGGTGGCAGAGTCAGAGGATCTCTGTTGAGTGTGAGGTCAGCCTGGTCTACAGAGCAAGCTCCAAGCCAGGTTCCAAAAGCTACACAGAGGAACTCTGTCTCAAAATATAAAAATAGAGCCGGGCGGTGGTGGCACACGCCTTTAATCCCAGCACTTGGGAGGCAGAGGCAGGCGGATCTCTGTGAGTTCGAGACCAGCCTGGTCTACAAGAGCTAGTTCCAGGACAGGTTTCAAAACCACAGAGAAACCCTGTCTCGAAAAACCAAAAAAAAAAAAAATTTATATATATAAAAATAGAAAAAATGGGAAGGGAAACACAGGAACAAGATTTTAACTACAAAAAGTATGTTCTGGTACTACTGCTCAATTTCATCTACTCAAGAGACTGAGGCAAAAGGATAGTATATTCAAGAGATTGAGACAAAAGGATAAAAAAATTCAAACCAATCTGGGCAACAAAGCAAAACTTTTATCGCTAAACAAGTTTTGAAGGCAAGACTTATTTTTTCCTTTCACAAATCTGAATCTTTATTGTTCTGGCTTTTTTTAAACATTTGTTTATCTACTGTGTGTGTCAATATACTGAAATGTGTATCAGTATATCAGTAGGTGCATGCCACAGTGTACATGTAGAGGGAGCTAGTTCCTTCCTTCCACCATCTGTATTCCAGGGACTGAACTTAAATGGTCAGGCTTGGGAGAAACAACTTTACCCACTAAGCCATCTCAGTCTAGCCTTAAACCTGTGGTAATCCTGCCTCTGCTTCCCAAGTGCTGAGATTACAGGCATGTGCACTGACCTCTGCTGTTTACTCAGTTTTTCAAAGTAGCAATCTTGCCTTTTTTTTTTTTTTTTTTTTTTTTTTTTTTTTTTTTTGGTTTTTCAAGACAGGGTTTCTCTGTAGCTTTGGAGCCTGTCCTGGAACTCACTCTTGTAGACCAAGCTGGCCTCGAACTCACAGAGATCTGCCTGCCTCTGCCTCCTGAGTGCTGGGATTAAAGGTATGCGTCACCGCCACCCGGCCAATCTTGCTTTTTAATTGAGACAAGACTCACTATGCAGTCCATGCTGGCCTGAAACTCATCATTAAAGAGGTATCTTCTTTACTTTCAAAATACTGGCATTACAAGCATATATACCACTCACTTGGTCCCAAAGTAGTAATTTTCTAATTTCACCCTTTTTGGGGGGTGGAGGGGATCAAGACAAGGTTTCTCTATATAGCCCTGACTCTCCTAGAACTCACTCTGTAGACCAGGCTGGCTTTGAACTCACAGGGATCTGCCTGCCTCTGCCTCCTGAGTGCTGGGATTAAATGAGTAAACCACCACCACCCCAGTCCTAATTCACCTTTTATATTTAAATAATTAATTCACCTGAGTTTGATTTAAATGTATGGATTTTTTTTCCCCCAAATGATTAGCTTAATGGTCCAACATTTCCCACAGGGTATTCATTATTTTGTTTCATTGCCCTGTTTACTTCAAGGTTGCTACTTAACTTATGTGTGTTGGTTTTCTGCTTTGAAACAGGGTGGCAGTATGTAACCCAAACTAGCCTATCTCCTTCTAGAGGGATGAGATTACAGACTAACCATTTCGATTATTAAAGGGTTTTTAATAGATTCACTAATACAAAAAGAATTTTTTTCAAAAATGTTCCTAAAGGCTGGAGAGATAATTCAGTGCTAAGAGCATTTACTGCTCTTGCAGAAGAGCTGAGTTTATTTCTCACCACCCACACGAGCCAGCACACAACTGACTTGAACTCTATCTAGGTCCAGGAGTATCCAATGCCTCCGACTCTTAAGAACAGACAGACAGAGAGACACAATTTAAAGTAAAATTTAATTTAAAAATTCTCCTACTCTATAGCTGTACTTTTCCAATAAATTTCAGAAGCCTTGAGATGTAGGTCAGTTGGTAAAATGCTTGCCTGGTTCCACTGTGTTCCACTCCAGTATTGAATAGACCAAATGTGGGTACTGTAGCACACACTTGTAATTCAGGCACACAAGAGATAGAGACAAGAGAATCATAAATTCAAGATCATCCCTGGCTACATAGTAAGTTCAAGATCCATAAGGCCTACATAGAACACACACAATACTTAGAAACCCAGGCTATAAAGATACTATTAGCTGCTGCTGAGCGGTGGTGGCACGTGCATTTAATTCCAGTATTTGGGAGGCAGAGACAGGTAGATCTGAGTTCAAGGCCAGCCTGATCTACAGCGTGAATTCCAGGATGGTCAGTCAAAGAAACCCTGTCTCAAAAACCAAAAAAGGGTTAGCTATTTGTGTAATTATTCAAAAGTGACACCTATTGATTGCTCAATGAATATTTTCCACATTGTTTCCATAAAATCCCAAGACATTTTAATTAAAGATAAATCAAAAGGTACTATAAAATATAAACAGTGGTACATAGGGGTGAAGTCCAGTGGTGGAGCTCCTGCCTAGTGTGCTTGAGGCCCTGGGCTTGATCCCTGACGCCCTAAAACAATAACTTAAAAAAAGGTTAAGTGTGTTATCTGCCAGGCATGATGTGGTGCACACCTTTAATCCAGCACCCGGGAGGCAAAGAAAAAGGATCTTTGAGTTTAGGACCAGCCTGGTCTACAGGGCAAGTTCCAGGGCAGAGAGGACTATATAGAGAGACCCTGTCTCTAAAAGTTAAAAAACTGAAAATTATAAAACGTGTTATTAGTAGTGATTGGCAATGTATAATTTATAGGTTTCTCATTTCTACAAAGCCTTGACCTTGATAAAAACAAAGGCTGGATGGTAGAAAGCTTCAACATTCTTACAAGTGTTAAGTCTAGGCCCTTTCAGACAGCTTTAGAAACAAATATACAACAAAAATGGAACTGATCAAGACAGATAAAGCCAGAGGGCATGGTGGTACATCCTTTTAACTCCAGCACTTGAACAAAATCTGTTAACTCGAAGCCAGCCTGGTTTACATAGCCTCAAACCCAAGAGGTAGATGGAGTGGTTGAGGGCAAAGCTTGTCCGGTAATAAATATTAATAATTTGTTCACTGTGGCCTAAACCTTCTAAATTCTAAACAATCATTCTGTAACTGAGCCTCACTCCCCATTACCACCTGTTATTTTGGTTTTCTGCGCGTAATTGCGGCCAGGGAATCATGGGCCTTAATAAGACCTTAAGAAACAATCATCTCTACCTTGCTTTTAAACTATAAATAGAAAGATTACAAAACTGGCCAAAGGCGGGGACCCTCTATCTAGCCTCCCAGATTAAGTAAGGTTCATTCCACTGCACCGCACAGCTTCTCACGGATGCTTGCCAGGCTTCGAGAAGGGAGGGGTAAAAGTCGACCATCAGGCCGCAGCAAAGTCGCTCGAAATCACAGGCTCGCGAGCCGCGGACACGTGACTCGCCACGCCCCGAGCCTCCCCCTTCCCCGCGCCAGCAGCACGCGCTGCCAACCTCGTCATGTGACCTTCACGCGGCCCCAGCGTTGCCCCTGCTAGGCGACTGTTTCCAGCAGCCATTTTGCCGAGAACTTGTCGCCGGTGCTCGCGCGGGAGCCGGGCGAACACAACGTCGCCGGCAGATTTTCCAGGCCGCACACGCGCTTCGAAAGAGCGCACCACCAGTGAGGGCCCGCCCGAGCCTCACGGAACACGTCGCACCCCGGGGCGCCAGGAGGGCTGCGGGTGCGCCTCGGCCGGCGATAGGCTGCGGTGCGCACGTGACGCCACGGCGCCCCCCTCCACTCACCCTCGCCGTCCCCCTGCCCACGAAAACACCCACGACAGACTCTCCACGCTTCGGGCCGGGTACACGCTACTGGGCGCGTAGGGACGAACAGAACGCGTGACAAACGAGGCGCCTGCGCGTACCTGCGGGGTGGACGGGAGTCGGCCCACGCCGCGTCGCTCCGGGGTCCCGGGATCGTCGCGCTGCCGGACCACCCGGCTGGTCATTGGCTGCCGGGCCCAGTCACGTGCCGCTCGCGGGCCCGCCCACGGCCGCTAATCACCTGGCACGGTGCTCGAAGCGGCACCGAAAGTGGTTTGCACGCGCAAGGGGAGCGTGGCCGCAAGACCTCCTTCTGCCCTTTACGGGGTGGTATCCGTAAAGGGGAACCGAGAAAGTGGGGTCCCGGAACTAAGTAAGATCACACCTACCGGCTTAACTTCGCCTGCCCCTCCAGGAGCCGTGAACCATCGCCCTTGGGCGCTCCCCGTTGCACGCCGGGATGCGTCTGGCGCCCCTCAGTGTGCTGCAGAGCATGCCGGGAAAGCCACCTCTCCCGTTTCATGGCTGTCACCTCTCGGGCTTTGCTTTGGTGTCCCTTTGAAAGCCGGTCCCTGGACGAGGCGGCTGGGGTAATTACCGGACTGTGACAGTACACCAGGCACTTTCAGTCCCTCCTCCCCTACATGTCTGATCGGTGTGTTCTTGGGAAAACCGCTCAGCCTGCCTTCGTGGAGCACAGCCTGCTGACAGTGACCATTGGAGAAAAATAGCCAGGGTGTTTACCTACAAGAACCACCAGCCTTTCGTGGTCAATGGACTAGAACGCTGACTTGAATCCGGTCTACCACAACCACCACTTAAGAATGGTTGTAATTCTTAGAATTTCTCTAGGAATAGCCGACCTTTCTCAATAAGCTTATTGTAGAAATAGGAGGAGTAGGGTTGTTTTATTTTTTTTAAAAGATCGACAGCATGTCCCCAGCATAGTCCCTGGTTTACCTAAACAATTTGTAGCACATTGGAATTATGCAAAAAAAAAAAAACTGCTAACACTAAGAAAAGGTGGGCTTATACTAGAATGAATTGGTTTTGTAATGCATTAGCAAATTCACCACTGAGCCGAACCTAGTATTCTGCCCACAATGAAGCCCCTGCTTACAGTAATTCACACCTCGTCTGCTTTGAATTACACTTCCCAGCAGTGAGGATATCAAAACTGTGATAAGTCAAAGGATGTTCAGCTTGAGAAATCCTGACTCTCACAAGGTCACAGTTATAGACTAGATGTTAGTTAACAGGTCTATTTACAGTTCACACTCCTGGTTAGAAGGTACTCATCACTCTAATATCCAAAAATTAATTCTTGGACAAGAAACCAAAAGCATTAAATAAACATCGTATCTGTTGAAGCTTATTTTAAGAAACCCGTCTTTATATTTAACTCTACCAACAACTCTGGAAGCTACTGATATTACCATCCCTCGGTGTCTCATGGAAATCAGAGAAAATATATTTTAATATGTTCTCTAGGCAAATTGATAAACTGGGCTTAATATCCACTCTCTAGAGCTAGGAATGTAGCTCACTTGGTAGAGGGCTTGTCTAGCATGCAGAAAGCCTGTAAGTTCAGTCCTCTGTGCCCCAAATAAACCATGTTTTGTGGCACACGTCTGTAATCCCAGCACTTGGAAGGCAGAAGCAAGAAGGCCAAAAATTCAGGTTATCCTTAGCTACAGCCAGTTTGAGACCACTCAAGGTTATATAACACTTTATCTCAAAAATAAAATCCATAGACTGTAATAGAAAGAGCCTTGAAGTCTGATAGATGTGACAGCTTGTGATTCACTTCCTGGCTATGAAAAGACTTCGGAACTTTTTTTTAATATCCAGTTCCTTTAGTTAAAAAAAAAAAAAGGAAAGGAAGGAAGAGAGAGAGAGAAATAGAAGAAAAGAGAACTAGGGACACTGTTATCTAGTATTTGGATTGTCATAATGATTTTGAGGGAAAAAATTTAGAATATCTGTCGTAGTTCTTGATTACAAAACATTCTAAAATGTCAGTAGTAATTGTTGCCAATGGTTGCATTCGAACACAGTGCTGTTCTCTGTCCAGTACAGCATATTCCTTGTTTGTTTTTAAGATTTTTCTATTTTTATTTTATGTGTATGAGTGTTTTCCTGCATGTGTAGCGCACGAGTGCCTAGTGCCCGCAGAAAAGCCAGAAGGGGGCATCAGATCTTCTCTTAGCCCCCATGGAAATGTCGGAAACCAAATGCTGTAGGAAGTCTTACAGCCGCGGGGGCGTGGCCTCTTATACTATATATGCCAATGTAGAGCATGCGGTCTGTCTCTCTTTTCCGGCTACGGGATTCAGGTTCTGATCTCCGTTTCAGTAGAGGATTCTGATTTGTGAGTCTACCCCTAAATAAATGTCTACTTCTCAATTCGGAGCTAGTGTGGGATTTCTTTTAAGCGTCCTTCCACAACCAAACCTCTGCAAAAGTACTAAGTGCTGTGATCACTATGCCATCTCTCCAGTTCGTTTTTTAAGAGGAGGTCTCACTGTATAACCTTAGTTTGTTTATTTTTTGAGACAAGGTTTGTCTGTATAGTCCTGACTTTTCTGGAACTCACTGGGTAGACCAGGCTGACCTTGAACTCACGAAGACCCACCTGCGTCTGCCTCCTAAATGCTGGGATTAAAGGCCTGTGCCACCACTGCCCTGCTGGAGATTTCTATGAAGACCAGGCTGTCGGTGAACTCCCAGAGATCTGCCTCCAGACTTCTGGAGTACAATATGTTCTTTTCTTTTCTATGTTTTATTTTGAGACAGGGTCTCTCTTTCTGAATCCTGGACCTTACTGTGTAGATCGGGTGTGCCTTGAACTCACAGAGTTCCACCTGCCTCTATCTCCCCAGACCTGGGATTGAAGGTGTGCCACCCCTAGCCTACTATAACATACTCTTGAATTTTTTTCTTGATGACTTTGTTCTTTCCTTCGCCTCAACAGTGCTAGAGGAGCACTAACAGATTCTTTTTTATTGTTATTCTGGTTTTTCAAGACAGGGTTTCTCGGCCGGGCGGTGGTGGCGCACGCCTTTAATTCCAGCACTCAGGAGGCAGAGGCAGGCAGATCTCTGGAGTTCGAGACCAGCCTGGTCTACAAGAGTTAGTTTCAGGACAGGCTCCAAAGCTACAGAGAAACCCTGTCTCAAAAAAACAAAACAAAACAAAAAAAGACAGGGTTTCTCTGTGCAGCTTTGAAGCTGGTCCTGGAACTCACTCTATAGACCAGGCTCAGAGATCTACCTGCCTCTCCCTCCTGAGGGCTGGAATTAAAGTTGTGTGCCACCACCGCCCAGCCATTAATACATTCTTATACTATAGATCTCTTTGGGACTTCATGGTGATACTGTCTATCTGTTGGGAAACATACCATACATTAGCTCCTGTCTCAAGTATTCTTTTTCTTTCTTTTATTTTTATTTATTTATCTATTTGGTTTTTATTTTATTTGTTTACTTTTAAACAAGTCTTATGTAGCTCTGGCTGTCCTGGAACTCATTATGTAGACCAGGCTGGCCTCAAACTCACAGAAAACCTCCTGCCTCTGCCTCCTAAATGCTGAGACTAAAGGCGTGTGCCACCATGCCTAGCATGAGTTCTGGTAATTGCAAAACTTCAAAACTTCTGTTTCTTTTTTTTTTTTTTTTTTTTTTTTTTCTGGTTTTTCGAGACAGGGTTTCTCTGTGGTTTTGGAGCCTGTCCTGGAACTAGCTCTTGTAGACCAGGCTGGTCTCAAACTCACAGAGATCCTTCTGCCTCTGCCTCCCAAGTGCTGGGATTAAAGGCGTGCGCCACCACCGCCCGGCTAAAACTTCTGTTTCTTTGTTGTTTGCTGTTCTAGTGGTGTGGGAGGTTCTTCTATGTATTGCTTTTGGTGGTTAATGAATAAAGAACCTGGCTTGGCCTATAGCACGGAAGGAGAAAGGTGGGGTTAGAGAGAAGTCATGGAGCCACTGCCAAAGTCAGACATGCTAAAACTTTGCCGGTAAACCACTGCCACGTGGTGACACACAGATTAATAGAAATGGGTTAAATTAATATGTAAGAGTTAGCCAATAAGAAGCTAGAGCTAATGGGCCAAGCAGTGATTTAATTAATACAGTTTTTGTGTGATTATTTCAGGTCTAAGCTAGCCTGGCAGCCGGGAACCAACATGCAGCCCCTCCTACTACATTCTAGAGGGTTTTTGGGGGAGGTGGTTGTTGTTTATTTTGTTTTGTTGTGGGTTTTGAGATGGGGCTTCGCTAGTAGTCACTATATAGCCCAGACTGACTCATTCGTGGCAATCCTACTGCCTCTGCTTCCTGAATACTGAAAATAGTTTTCATACTATTATCAAATATTTTACTTATTATTTTACTTCAAAGAATATGGCATAATTATATTCATCCTAGTGCCTTTGAAGTGGAGAATGAGTATATAACTTTTTACCAATAAAATATAAATGGGAATTTTGTGAATCACTTCTGGGAAGAAACTTTAATTTATCAATGCAGAGTTCAACCATTCTGTCTTCCCTGCAGCTATGAGCAATGCTCCACCTGGTGGTTGTTCCATCAGCGTTGGTCTCTTTTGAGGATGACACAGAGCGGATTTCCTCAGTCAGTCTGCAATGACTATGTAATGTGAGCAAGATCTAACTTTCGATAAGACTCTCATCAGATTTGCACTTGTCTGTTACAACACAGAACACACTCCGTGGGACAAAAACAGAAGTTGCTAAATCTCGAAAATCCCATCCGGTAAAGAAAGGTGCCAATCGCCAGTGTCCAAGTTGTGACACAAACTTAGAAGGAAACTCTTGGCATGGTGGCACCCTTGCAGTCCCCACACTGGGGGGACTGAGACAGGAGGAGCAAGAGTTTGAAGCCAGCCCGGGCTACCTAACAAAATGTCTCAAGAAACTAAGGCCTGGGTATCTATCAAAGTGGAAAGCACTTGCCTAGCATGCCCTAAATCTAGGGTTTAACTCTTAGCACTGCTAAGGAAGGAGGAGCCAGGAGCCAGGGACACAGCTTATCCATGGAGTGCCTATGTAGCATGTGTGGGCTTTGGTTCCCCAGTACAGCAAAGAGAAAAGGAGTGGAGCAGGGAAGGATGGAGGGACCGATGGAGACAACAGACTAGCAGCATCGACAGAAACTTTCTGAGGATAACCCAAAGAAAGAACATTCACTGGAGCCTTAGACAGGGGTATTTCATTTGGGGGAGGGACATGTTTAATGTCTTTTGGTTTTACTTTTAATTTTAGTTATGTGTGTCAGGATGTGTGCCATGGTGCAGGTGACAGATGTGAGGTCAGAGGACAACTTCTGCTTCCAATCATGTAGGTCTGGGGGATCAAACTCAGTCAGTCAGGTGTAGTGGTATGTTATTTGCACTTTGATAAATAAATCCTGCCTGAAGACCAGAGGCAAAGCTAAAGCCACCAAAGGTCAGGCAACGGAGACATGCACCTTTAATCCCAGGATTTGAGAAACAAGCGTCAGATGGAGTTCTGTGATCTCAAGGCCACCCTGGGATATACAAGATCAATGCAGAAACAAATCCAGGTGGTGGTGGCTCACACCTTTAATACCAGTCCTAGAGGGAATATAAAATGGGAGGAGAGAGAGGCTTAGTATGCTTAGTTTACGATCACCCAGCCTTGGTAGAGGTCAGACTTCTTTAGTGGCTTGGTTGTTTTGCTTTTCTGACCTTCAGGCTGAACCTCAATTTCTGTCTCTGGGGTTTTATTATTTGTGCTACAGTCAGGCTTGGCATCAGACACTCACTGAGCCATCTTGCCAGCCCCACTTTTTGCTTGTTGTTTGTTTGTTTATTTAAATATATAACTATTTAGTTCAGGCTGGCATCCAATTTATAAGCCTCCTGCCTCTACCTCCCAAGTGCTAAATCACACCTATGTGCCCAACCAGTCATTGCTATGTTATGATCTTGTTTTATTTTCTTTCCTTTTATGACTACAAATAAAAGTTTATTGAACAAAATTAAGGCCTTTATATTTCATAGTTTACTAAGGCTAGAGAAACACTGGGTTATTTTAGTTCTTCTCAAAAATTCTGTCTTTACTTCACCAGCCACTGAAACAACTTGACAAAATGCCCCTACAAAACAGCTCCAGCAACAATAACCTACCCATTTATGTGGGAGTTGGGTAAGGGGTGTTGAAACAGGTCTCACTATGTAGCTCTGGCTGTCCTGGAACTCACTCTGTGGAGAAGGCTGGCCTCAAACTCAGAGATCCACCTGTCTCTGCCTCTGCTTCCAGAATGCTGGTTTAGAGGCATGAGCCACCACATCTGACTCTTACCCATCATTTTCAAATTCAGAAAAACCAATGTCAAGCCTGCTGGATACCAGATGAACTTCTTGGGCTAGATTAAGCAGCAAGAATAAAGTCATCTCATTAGTCTCTTTCAGTAATAAGGAATAAAAGTTAATTTGACTGGTAATCAGGGACCTGAGGATTTGGTTTCTAATTTCCTTGGATATTGGCTGGATTCGGTATTCCCTGGCCAGCCCTTTATGTTTGCAGTTATCAAATCATTTCTACAGTTTGAACTTTCTTCACTCTTTTCCTCCCTCCTCTTCTCCCTTTGAAAGTGGCTGGCTGTGAATTCACTATGTAGACCAGGTTCATTCTGAATTCAGAGATCAATCTGTCTCTGCCTCTCAAGTGCCAGAATTAAAGATGTGCACCGCCAGGCTAGGACCCTTAGCTTTTTTTTCTCCCTCCCTCCCTGTCTTTTCCTTCTCTTGTCAACAAAAGTACCAAGCACTTTAGTTTGGGGGTGTTTTTTAAATATGTGTTTATTGCCAGGTAGAGGCAAGAGGAATGAATCTCTATGAGTTCTAGGCCGGCTGAATCTACATAGCAAGCTTCAGGACAATTAGGCTGAAATGAAGGGACTCTGTCTTTTAAAGAAATTATTTTTACTTTTTTATGTGTATGAGTCTTTTGCCTTCATGTATGTATATGTGCCACGTGTGTCTGGTGCATGTGGATGTCGGAATAGGGTACCAGATCCCCTGGAACTGAAATTATAGATGGTTGTGAGCCATCATGTGAGTGTTGGGAACTGAACCCTGGTCCTCTTTTAGAGGAGTGAGTGTTCTTAACTACTGAGCCCCCAGTCTGTCTTTATCACACACACACACACACACACACACACACACACACACGTTTTTAAGGAAGTAGAGCTGTGGGTAAGGCACACATCTGTAGTCCCAGCAGGGGGTAAGTAGAGACAAAAGTCAGGAATTCAGGCAGCTTCAGTTGTACAAATCAACACCTGCCTGAATTACAGGAGCTCTGTCTCAAAATAAAAAACAAAATAGGCAGCTAGAGGGATGGCTCAAGAGTTAAGAGCTCTGGCTGCTCTTCCAGAGGACCTGGGTTAGTCCCAGAACCCATGAAGCAGCTCACAACTGTGACTCTACTTCCAAGAGATCCAGTGGCCCCTTCTAGACTCAGAGGGAGCCAAGCATCCAGTTCCTACATGTAGACAAAGCACACATACATATAAAAATTAATTAAAATTTAGGCCGGGCAATGGTGGCGCACGCCTTTAATCCCAGCACTCGGGAGGCAGAGGCAGGCGGATCTCTGTGAGTTCGAAACCAGCCTGGTCTACAGAGCTAGTTCCAGGACAGGCTCCAAAACCACAGAGAAACCCTGTCTCGAAAAACCAAAAAAAAAAAAAAAAAAAAAAAAAAAAGAAAGAAAATAAAAAAAAAAAAAAAAGGCAGGCAATATAGCTTAGTGGGTTAAAAGCTCTTGCCACCAAGCCTGATGACCTGAGTTCAGTCCCCAGGACCCACAAAGGTGGAAAGAGAGAATGAGATCCACAAGTTATTTCCCGACCTCCACACTCATGCTGTGGCATATGTTTACTCATACACACAAAAATAAATAAAAGTAATATTTAAAAAAAAAACAAATTTGGCGACTCATGATTGGAAGACAGGAGAATCACGAGTTCAAGTGAGTTTCAGGTTAAGAGCCTATCTTGAAAGGGGAGTAGGGGATGGTAGCACACACCTCTAATCCCGGCACTACAGACGCAGAGGCAGGTGGGTTCTGCGAGTGTGCATACTAAGTTCCAGGTCAGCAGGGCTGTATAAAGTGAGACCATATTTTTTAAAAAATGTTGGAACTTGATTATAATTTAGTGGTGGACTAATCTGAAGCGACAGATAGGGACTGGAGAGAGAGCTCAGCAGGTAAGAGCACACACTACTCTTCCCCAGGACCAGAATTCAGATCCCAACACCCAGCTCAAGCCAGTCTCAGCTGCCTGGATCTGCAGCCCTAGTGCCTCCAGCTCCTTCTAGCCTCCACAGGACACCGCAATCAGGTGCACATAGCCGCCCAAAACCACGCATACACATAATTAAAAATAAATCTTCTTAAATGAATAAAACTAATAAATATCAAGGATGTGGAGAAGTTGGAAGCCTTGTGTGTTGCCGGTGGGAGTGTAAAATGGTGCAGCTGCTGTGAAAAACAGTATGGCATTTCTTCAAAACACTAAAAATAAAATGCCATATGGTCCAGCAGTCCCACTTCCAGTATTTACCCAAAGGAATTGAAGGCGGGGTCTTGATTTTCCTTTTGTTTTTGAGGCTGGGTTTCTCTGTGTAGCCCCAGATATACTGGAACTCCTATGTAGAGTAGGCTGGACTCAAACTCACAGAGATCCACCTGCCTCTCCATTGCTGGGATTAAAATCACGCTCCACAACACCCAGATTTGTTTTAGCTTTATTGTTGTTTTGGAGACAATCTCTCCTTCTCTCTCTCTCTCTCTCTCTCTCTCTCTCTCTCTCTCTCTCTCTCTCTCTCTCTATCTCTATCTCTATCTCTATCTTGTTTTTGTTTGTTTGCTTTTATTGGTGGTGGTGGTTGTTTTTTTTGAAACAGGGTTTCTCTGTGTAACAGCCCAGGCTCTCCTGGAACTTGCTCGGTAGACCAGGCATGCCTCAGACTCACAGATATCCTCCTGCCTCTGCCTCCCAGGTGCTGGGATTAAAGCCATGCACCATCAGCACCCGGCAGAGAGAGTCTCTTGATCCCAGTCTAGCCTGAAACTATGTACTCAAAGGTGACCTCAAGCTCTTGATCCATCTGCTTCCACCTTCCAAATGATAGAATCACAGGGACTTTGCCATTGTACCCAGCTGTGAAAGCAGATGAGTTTTGTTGCTGCCGTTTATTAAAAAGGGGGAGGTGGCCGGGCAGTAGTGCCATACGTCTTTAATCCCAGCACTTACTCAAGAGGCAGAGGCAGTGAATCTCTGTGAGTTCAAGGCCAGCCTGGTCTACAGAGAGAGTTTCAGGACAGGCTCCAAAGCTACACAGAGAAAACATGTCTCGAAAAAAATAAAAATAGGGATCTCATTATGCAGCTCAAGCTGGCCTGGAACTCAAAATGTAGACCAACCTAGCCACAGAAATCTACCTGTCTCTGTCTTCTGAATGTTGGGATAAAGTCATGGGTCACAGCAAACAGAGTGTTAAAGAGATTATTTGTACACCAACAATCACAGCAACATTACTGGCAATATTTGAAAAGTGGAAGCAGCAAATATACATCAATAAATAAATGGATATATAAAAAGTCACTATATGTATATATTATATATATAATAAGACATTAGTCCAACTTTTTATTGTTTGCTTTGTCTTTTTGAGACAGGGTTTCACTGTATTGCCTTAGCTGTCCTAGAAGTCACTCTGTAGACCAGGCTGGCCTCTCACTCAGGGATCTGTCTGACAATGCCTCCCGAGTTCTAGGATTAAAGGTGTGTTACATCACCACCCAGTATCTTTTTTAAAGATTTAAAAATTTAAAATTTTTAAAAAAATTTTTTTAAAGATTATGGATATTTTGTCTACAAGTATGCCTGGGTACCATATGCATACAGTGCCCAAAGAGACCAGAAGAAAGCAATGATTTCCCTGGGACTAGAGTTATATATGTTTCTGAACTGTGATGTGGGACTTCCCTCTGTATGCTGTGATTACCATTGATAAAGGAACTGCTTTGGGCCTATAGCAAAGCTATAGGGGAACAGAGCTAGGCAGGAAAAACTAAGCTGAATGCTGGAAGAAAGAAGGTGGAGTCAGAGAGAAGCCATGTAGCCCTGCCAGAACTTTATCCAGTAAATCACAGCTTGTGGCAATACACAGACTAATTGAAATGGGTTAAATTAATATGTAAGAGTTAGCCAATAAAAAGCTAGAGCTAATGAGCCAAGCAGTGATTTAATTAATATAGTTTCTGTGTGATTGTTTTGGGGCTGAGCAGCTGGAAACCAACAAGCGACCTCCGCCAACAAATTGGCACCCAACGTGGTGGACTAAATCCATGTAAAATCTGAGAGGGCTTGGAAATGAACTCTAGACATGAAAAAACAAAGTTTAGCTGCATTTTTTTGCAGCTGGTGGCTTGCCGCAGCTCCTTTAAGAGAGATTTTCCTGATTCAGTGGTAGCAAGAAAAAGCCGCACCATTTTGAAATGCGACTTTCTGGGCCATGCTGCCTTCGCAAACTCTGACTCTTTCAGGCAGGAGGTCCAGCTAAGAGCATTTGAATGGGGTTTGTGAGCACACTGCTGCAGCTTGCTTAATGGTGGCATGGACTGGCTGTATGCCTGAGAATGGGACTGTAGGCATGGCTCTCAGAGGCAGCAAACAGCTCCTCCATGCTGGGTTGGGCAGGGCAAGCAGGAAGTATCGTATATACCCTAGTAGTGACACCACTTAAGTTTTTAAGAAGCGCTTAACAGGGGCTGGAGAGATGGTTCAGCGGTTAAGAGCATTGCCTGCTCTTCCAAAGGACCTGAGTTCAATTCCCAGCTACCCACATGGTGGCTCACAACCATCTGTAATGGGGTCTGGTGCCCTCTTCTGGCCTGCAGGCATACTCATAGAAAGAATATTGTATCCATAATAAATAAATAAATATTTAAAAAAAAAAGAAGCGCTTAACATTTTAAGAAGTGCTCCTGGACAGTAAAAAATTCACAGAGAGTCTGTATTATGTATATTATTGTGTTTTCTTTGAATTTTTTGACTGTGAAGGCGCTAAGTAACCAACATATATACTTTAAAGGTATCTTGACTTCAGAATTTGAATCTAAGGATATGTTGCTTTGGAAAAGAGGTTTTTTTGTTTCCACAGAGAATGAGAACCTATGGAATCCTTCCAGACTAATGTGGTTTGATGGACCAAGACCTCCTGAAAGGTTGTCATGAACACCCCTCAAAAAAATTACTTCGCTCAATAAACAACAGGAAGAAGTTTGTATAGAACTATGCCCATATTCCCAAATATTTTCTATAAATATTTGTTTACATTTAAAGGGGGATATTCTATAGAGATTTGCATTGGTATAGATCTTGCTCTATTGATACAAATTTAAAGTCAATTTTGTTATACTGTATATATATATTTCTGCTCTGGATTAAGGTATTGTGATTAAGTAGCTCACTTAAAATGTAATGTATAAAGAAATATAAGTTAATAGATAATCATCTATAATAGTCAAGCTAATAGTCATGTTAGTTAGATTTTCTAGATGGATAGATGTGTATTTCACATGGATAGGCATTTTTTTGTTGTTGTTGTTTTCTTTTTTCTTTTTTTTTAAAAATATTTATTTATTTATTATGTGTACAATATTCTTTCTGCGTGTATGCCTGAAGGCCAGAAGAGGGCACCAGACCTCTTTACAGATGGTTGTGAGCCACCATGTGGTTGCCGGGAACCGAACTCAGGACCTCTGGAAGAGCAGGCAATGCTCCTAACCACTGAGCCATCTCTCCAGCCCCGTTGTTGTTGTTTTCAAGATAAGGTTTCTTTATAGCTTTGGAGCCTGTCCTGGAACTAGCTCTTATAGACCAGGCTGGCCTCAAACTCACAGAGATCCACCCGCCTCTGCCTCCCAAGGGCTGGGATTAAGGGCGTGCGCCACCACCGTCCCTCTGGATAGGCATTCTTCAAACCTTTCAAAGACTACAGAATATGGCATTTAAAATGTTTAAGAATTTAGGACCTAGCCGGGCCGGTGGTGGTGCATGCCTTTAATCCCAGCACTTGGGAGGCAGAGGCAGGCAGATCTCTGTGAGTTCAAGACCAGCCTGGTCTACAAGAGCTAGTTCCAGGACAGGCTCCAAAACCACAGAGAAACCCTGTCTCGAAAAACAAACAAACAAACAAACAAAAAAAGAATTTAGGACCTTTCATGACAAAGAGACATATCCTGGGAGCACCAGTCTACTTCAAGAGAAAGATGGGCATCAAAGAGGTGAATAATGGGGACTGGGATTGCCATTGATAAATAAAGAACTGCTTTGGGCCTATAGGGGAACAGAGCTAGGTGGGAAAACTAAGCTGAACGCTGGGAGAAAGGAGATGGAGTCAGAGAGAATCCATGTAGCCCTGCCAGAAACAGACGCCAGAACTTTAGCTGGTAAACCACAGCCACGTGGCAATACACAGATTAGTAGAAATGGGTTAAATTAATATGTGTTAGCCAATAAGAAGCTAGAGCTAGGGCTGGAGAGATGGCTCAGTGGTTAAGAGCATTGCCTGCTCTTCCAAAGGTCCTGAGTTCAATTCCCAGCAACCACATGGTGGCTCACAACCATCTGTAATGAGGTCTGGTGCCCTCTTCTGGCCTGCAGACATACACACAGACAGAATATTGTATACATAATAAATAAATAAATAAACATTAAAAAAAAGATTTAAAAAAAGAAGAAGAAGCTAGAGCTAATGGGCCAAGCAGTGATTTAATTAATACATTTCTGTGTGATTATTTTGGGACTGAGCAGCCGGGAACCAACAAGCAGCCCTTCTCCAACAGAACTGCCATGTGGGTGCTAAGAATTAAGCCTAAGTCTTCTGGAAGCCTCCACTGCTCTTCATTGCTAAGCCGTCTCTCCAGTCACCATTATTCACCTTTAAAAGGAAGTAAATTTGCAAGGCATTGGTAAAGCATGTCTTTAATATCAACACTCTGGAGGAAGAGATAGGATGAGTTTGAGATCAGCTTGGAGTATATAGTAAATTCAGGGCTAACCTAAACTACACAAAAAGACTGAAAAGGAATTATGGGTTGCCGATCAGTGGTGGAGGAGTGCTTCACCAGCATGCGTGAATATTCAGGTTTAATCCCCAATAGCAACAACAATTTTTAAAAAAAAAAAATTCACCAAACATCAAGTAGAGGATGCATTAGCAATGACTTATGAGCTAGAAGATAGTTCAGCAGATAAGAGCCCTTGGTTCCAAGCCTGGAAGACCTATGTTCAACTTCTGGAACTCACTGATGGAAAAAAAGAACCAACTACTGCAAACTGTCTTTAGATCACATGACTACATGTGTACCAAGCGTGTGAATAAATACACACACACACACACAATAATAAGAATAAATTATTTAGAATAAAAGAGTTTGGGCCATGGAAATATATGTAAAAGCACTTGCCACATTTACCCTTGGGTGCACACACATTCACATAAAATAAGTGTAATCAAATAGATTGATTTGAGGCAATTCAGGTGTGGTGCCTTGAAAGAAAGCGGCCCTATTTGAATATTTGGTCCCCGACTGGTGGCTATTTGGGAAGGATTATCAAGTATAGCCTTGTTGGAGGAGACACGTCACTGGAGGTGGGCTTGAGGTCTCCCTGCCCTTTTCCATTGCAGCTGCAGCTGTCTGCCTCCACACCCCATCAACATAGACTCTGACACTCTGGAACCACAACACCAATTAAACTCTTTCTTTTTATGTTTTGTTTTGTTTTTGTAGCTTTTGGGGCCTGTCCTGGAACTCTGTAGACCAGACTGGCCTTGAATTCACTGAGATTCGCCTGACTCTGCCTCCCGAGTTCTGGGATTAAAGATGTATGCCACCACTCCCTGGCCTGTATGGCTCACTAGTATGGGTGCTTTGCCCTCTGATCTTCAGGCAAGCTTTATTTATTAAAGCACAAATAATATACCACGATACTCAATAATATTGAAAGCTTGATAAAGTCCTACAGGTCAGTACTCCTAGTATTTGGGAGACTTAAAGGTTTCTATGAGTCTGAGGCTAGTGAGTCCAGCCTGGGCTATAGTGTAAAAACCTATCTTATAAGGCAAATATAAATAAATAAAATCATAATAAAAACAATAATGAATCTTCTGGTCCATTAAGATGAATTCACAACACATATATCTAACAAAAGATAAAAATCCAAAATATATCTTTTAAAAAAACCCTGACTCAATAAAACAAATCAAGTCCCATCTTTTTATTTTGAAGGAACAGTAAAGTCTTGGTCTAATATGTAGCTAAGGATGACATTGAATGTCTCATTCCCCTACTCCCATCTCCTGAGCACTGGGATTATGTCATCATATCTGGTTGCCTAGGATCCAACTCAGGACTTTGTGTGTTGTAGGCATGGATTCTACCAACCAAGCCACACTTCTAGCCCCAACATTTTTTACACAAGCAAAAGACTTAAGCTGATGTTTCTTTTAAAAGTCATACAGATGGCTAGTGATCACACGAGAGCATTCATAACGCTACTGATTGTCAGTAAAACCACAATAAAATACCACTCCACCTCCTCCAGAATGTCTAAAATTACAAAAGACTGACAAGTGCTGACTAGGATCTGGGAAAACTGAAACTCTGCTTCTAAGAGTGCAGAATGCTTTGGGAAAAATAGTGGGGTAATTTTTTATGAAGCTTAAAGTCTGCAGACTCTTTTGTCGC
Organism: Chionomys nivalis; assembly: GCF_950005125.1. Taxonomy (NCBI): domain Eukaryota; kingdom Metazoa; phylum Chordata; class Mammalia; order Rodentia; family Cricetidae; genus Chionomys; species Chionomys nivalis. The sequence continues at coordinate 54,850,634 of NC_080094.1, forward strand.
CATCGAAAAGTCTGCCTTGTTTTATTTGTGTTCCCTTTCTTCTTCTCAGGATTTCATTCTACATTCCAAAAGAATAGACCTTCACTAAGAAAGTCTGGTCTGCTGTGGGATGACGCTCTTGTACACTGTAGAGATTCGTCGCTTGTATTGGTTTAATAAAATGCTGATTGGCCAGTTAACCAGGCAGGAAGTACAGGTGGGGCCAACCAGACTAAGAAAATTCTGGAAAGAGGAAAGGCAGAGAGTCAGTCACCAGTCAGACACAGAGGAAACAAGATAAAAATGCCTTACTGAGAAAAGGTACCAAGCCAGGGTTGCTAAACATAGATAAGAATTATGGGTTATTTAAGTTGTAATTGCTAATTAGTATTAAGCCTGAGCTAAAAGGCTAAACAGTTTATAATTAATGTAAGCCTATATGTATTTATTTGGGATTGAATGGCTGCAGGACCAGTCAGGACAGAAACTTCTGTCTACACTGACCTCTGGTCCACTTCCAAACACTAACTAGAGGCTGGAGAACAACTCAGCTGCAGGGTGTTCAAGTACTTTGGGTGAATGGGTAAGGCCCTCGCTTTGATCCCTAACGCTGAAAACAAACAAGACACCAAACTGTCTCTTTCAACCTCAACCTTCCGGGAATTATTCTTTGCCCTAACATAGTTCTCATGTAACCATTCCCTACTGCTCAGAGATTCAAACGGGCTCGAAAGTTGGCTCAGACATTAAGAACACGTGTTGCTCCTACAATGGGCCAAGGTTAGTTCCCAGCACACACATGCTTGAATATTGTAAATAGCATAAATAAAGTCAACCATAAGTCAAGAGGTGAGCAAGCAACCAGTTGACAGGAAGTGAACATAAGATTATTAAGAAAAAACAGAGATTGTATGAGGGGTTCAGAAGGACAGAAAGAGAGAGAGATGCGCAGGAAGTTGAAGGGAGGGACTCTCAGTGTGAAGAGTTGGTTTTGAGACAGTGTAGGAATTGGCAAGAAAGGAGGCTTCTTGGACATCAGCTGAGGAGGAAGGTCAGCTGGGTGTTTTCTCTGCCTCACTGAATTAGCAGGCTTTCACCCCAGCATCTGGCTCCCAAGTCTTTATTACTAAAATTGAATGGTTTTGTTAAAGGGCTGGAGAGATGGCTCAGAGGTTAAGAGAACTGACTGCTGTTTCCAGAGGACCTGAGTTCATTTCCATCAACCACATGATGACTCACACCCATCTATAATGAGATCTGGTGCCCAGAACACTATATACATAATAAATAAATTTTTAAAAAAAGATTGTGTTTAAAACCACAGGTAAAGGAGCCTGATTCCAAGCCTGATCACCTAAGTTTGCTCCCTGGAACATGCACGGTGGAAGGTGAGAACCTACAGACTTACATAAACACTCATCTTTGGGGGGCTGGAGAGATGGCTCAGAGGTTAAGAGCATTGCCTGCTCTTCCAAAGGTCCAATGTTCAATTCCCAGCAACCACATGGTGGCTCACAACCATCTGTAATGAGGTCTGGTGCCCTCTTCTGACCTGCAGTCATACACACAGACAGAATATTGTATAATAATAAATAAATAAATATTTAAAAAAAAAAAAAAAAAACACTCATCTTTGTGGCATGATCCTGTCTACATGTTCACACACATACACACACACACCAAATGCACTCAAATAAACAACAAAAAGCAACAGCATTTTAAAAAGTGAATTTGGAGGCAATGGCAGGAGGATCCCCAAAAGCTACAGGGTAGCCTGGTCTACATTGTGAGTTCAATGTCAGATGTTCTACAGAGTGAGTTACAGGCCAGTCAGGGTTACATGGTGAGACCCTGTCATAAACATTTAAAAAGTGCTGTGGGGCCAGCAAGATGAATCAATCAATAAAACCACTTTGGAAGAGAGAAGAGACTCTGGTCCCCACACAGTTGCCATGGTAGGTGCATGCACATGTGTGCACAGACACATTTGCACATGCACACACAGACACATTTGTACATGCATACACAGACACACACAGACACATTTGCACATACATACACACAGACACATTTGCACATGTACATGCATATACAGACACATTTGCACGTGCACATGTGTGCACAGACACACAGACACATTTGCACATGCACATGCATACACAGACACATTTGCACGTGCGCCTGCATACACAGACACACAGACACATTTGCACGTGCGCCTGCATACACAGACACATTTGCACGTGCACCTGCATACACAGACACACAGACACATTTGCACGTGCACCTGCATACACAGACACACACAGACACATTTGCACGTGCACCTGCATACACAGACACAGACACATTTGCACATGCACATGTGTGCACAGACACAAAGATACATTTGTGCATGCACATGCGTGCACAGACACACACAGACACATTTGCACATGCACAGACACACACACAGACACATTCATTCCATTTTTCTTTTTTTGGTTTTTCCAGACAGGACTTTTCAGAGTGTGGCCCTGGTTGTTCTGGAACTTTCTGTGTAGACCAGGCTGGCCTTGAACTCACAGAGATCTGCCTTCCTCTGCTTGTGCTGGGATTAAAGGCTTTGCCACCACACTTGGTACCTTAATTACTTTTTAAAGTTAGTTTATTACTGGAGGACTAGACAGATGCCTAGTCATTACGAGCATATAATACTGTTGCAGAGGACTGGGGTTCAGTTCCCAGAACCCACGTGACTGCTCACAACCATCATAACTCCAGCTCCAAGGGGTTTGGTCTCTGAGGGCACCAACACCCACATGCACACACACCCCTACACACATATACACATAATTCATAATGAAGTAAATATTTTTGTTGTTGTTTGGCTTCATTTTCTTTATTTGTTGTTAGGTTTGTTTTTATTTTTTGTTTTTGTTTTTTTGCTTTGTTTTTTGTTTTTGTTTGATTTTGAGACAGGGTTTCTCTTTGTTGCCCTAGCTGTCCTGGAACTCACTCTGTAGATCAGACTGTCCTTGAACTCAAAGAGATCCACCTGCCTCTATCTCCCCAGTGCCACCATTGTCCAGTTATAAAATAAATCTTTTTATTCTCAAGTATTTTAAAGGGCTAGGGAGTTGGAGAGACAGTTCAGCAGTTAATAGTGCTGACTGCCCTCTCAAAGACCCAAGTTCAGTCCAGAGCACCAGCGACGGGCAACTCACAGTGCCTTTAACTTCAGCTCAAAGGGAATCAGATATTTCTGGCCTCAGAGAGCCTCAGAGAGCGGTCACACTCACATGCATGTACCAACTCTGCACATAAATAATTAAAAAAATAAAGTCGGGCGGTGGTGGTGCACACCTTTAATCCCAGCACTCAGGAGGCAGAGGCAGGCGGATCTCTGTGAGTTCGAGGCCAACCTGGTCTACAAGAGCTAGTTCCAGGACAGGTAGGACTGTAACAAGAAAAACCCTGTCTCAAAAAACAAAAACAAACAAAAAAAGTGTGAGCCAAAAATTAATATAATCGCCAAGCACGGTGGCACTTACCTTTAATTCCAGAATTTGGAAGGTAGAGAAAGGCAGATCTCTATGAATTCAAGGCCAGCCTAGTCTACGTAGTAAGTTCAAGGACAGCCATGACTAAGTAGTGAGACCCTGCCTCCAAAAAACAAAACAAAACAAAACAAACAAACAAACAAACAAACAAAAACCCAAAGACGTAGTTTTGCCTAAGGACGTAAACCCAAACCGGTTCAGGCTGGATCAGCCCTTCTAGTCTTTCCCAGACAAGTGGAAACAGACACTGATAGAACTGTCGGGCAGTGGTGGCGCATGCCTTTAATCCCAGCACTCGGGAGGCAGAGGCAGGCGGATCTCTGTGAGTTCGAGACCAGCCTGGTCTAAAAGAGCTAGTTCCAGGATAGGCTCCAAAACCACAGAGAAACCCTGTCTCGAAAAACAAAAAAAAAAAAAAAAAAAAAAAAAAAAAAAAAAGAACTTTCTAAATTTGATTGTTACTAGGGCCAGAATTTATACTATTGTTCAGAGATTACACTTTGTGTAGCCCAATGAAGATGCGGGCTCTAGAGGGTTCTGGGGTAAGTTATTTAGAGAGGAGCGTGTGTGCATACTAAGGTCAGGGACCTTGGCTGCCAAGTGCATTAGACACAGCGAAAACCAGATAGGGTCCCAGACTAAACTCTCTCATATGCTTACCTGACTCAAGGACCTGAATTGTGGTTCTCAGCACTCATAGAGTTGAGCTTGTTTCCAGACCCCAATGCAAATCATGCAGATCCCAGGGGCTGGATAACCAGCTAGTCTGGCCAAAACTGGTAAGCTCTAGGCTCAGTGAGAGAACTTGTCTCAAAAATTAAGATGGAGAGCCAGGCATGGCAATGCAGGCATTTAGGCTTTTGGGAGACAGGTGGACAGGTGGATGGATCTCTGTGAGTTTAAGGGCAGCTAAGTCTACATAGTGAGTTTCAGTCCCGCTGGGGTTACTTAGTGAGATCTTTTCTCAAAAAAAAAAAAAAAAAAAAAGGAGAAAGACACCCAATATTAACAACTGTTCTCCATAGGCATGAGTGCCCCACTCCCCACCACCCACCCACACACTACTTTTCCATTCATCTACAGCTTTATCCCACCAACCATCTGAATTTTAACTAGTCTACGATGGCACTGACCAGAAGAATACACTAGAAATTGCTAAGCATGGTGGCAAAACCTGTGACACTTGAGAGGCTGAGGCAGACAGTTTGGAAGTTGGAGTTACATAATAAGAACCTATCTCAAAATAAATAAATAGAAAACAAAAACAGCCAGCAGAAATGGCACCGTATCAGTTTTAGGTCGTGTGTGTGTGTGTGTGTGTGTGTGTGTGTTCACACACACTGGTGCACAGGAGTTTGCACACAATCCAACCCTCCTGCTTCTACTTCCCAACTGCTGAGATTCCAGTTGTGAGCCACCATGTCTGATTTTTTCAGCCCTGGGAATCGAACCCAGGACATCATGTATTCTACCTAGGGTGCACTCTACTGATTAAGCCACATCCCTAACCTGGGGTTTCCTTTTTTTTTTTTTTTTTTTTTTTTTTTTGGTTATTCGAGACAGGGTTTCTCTGTGGTTTGGAGCCTGTCCTGGAACTAGCTCTGTAGACCAGGCTGGTCTCGAACTCACAGAGATCCGCCTGCCTCTGCCTCCTGAGTGCTGGGATTAAAGGCGTGCGCCACCACCGCCCGGCTGGGGTTTCCATATATCAATAGATTACTGAAACATGATAATAGATGCCTGAGACAAGAGGCCAGATCAACCCTAGAAAGGCAGGAAGGGACTTTCAGAGAAGATGAAATGGTCAATATATTTTGATCAGACGAATGGTTATGAAAATGTCTACCATATCAAAACTGTGAACTGAAGACTTAAAACTTATATGCTGTGTATAATTGATAAAACTGTGTTTGGTACTTTTGGGCATTCTTGGCATTTAGGGAGTACATGGCAAGCCTCTCTGGTTTGCAATCTCATCGGCAAAGTTGGTGTGTATTCCAAGCCCAGCATTTGGCTTCAGCTCCATCATGAGTGTGACATAATGGTTGTCATATATCTTCAGGGTCTTCCTGAATAATTTTAATTTCTTGCTCAGGAAGAGAGGCTATCAGTTTGAACTGGGTGGCATGGTTGGACTCTTGTACCTTCTCCGTGGAGCTATTGTGGTCTCCATGACTACTATTGGTAGTCACACTGGCTAGGTAGGGTCAGGGATCTCCAGGCAGCTAGTCATAGATCCTTTGTGAAAAACAAAGATCAGCCGGGCGGTGGTGGCACACGCCTTTAATCCCAGCACTCGGGAGGCAGAGACAGGCGGATCTTTGTGAGTTCGAGGCCAGCCTGGTCTACAAGAGCTAGTTCCAGGACAGGCTCCGTAGCTACAGAGAAACCCTGACTCGAAAAACCCAAAAAAAAAAAAAAAAAAAAAAAAAAATCAATGGGCGGTGGTGGCGCAGGCGGATCTCTGTGAGTTCAAGGCCAGCCTGGTCTACAAGAGCTAGTTCCAGGACAGGAATCAAAAACTACGGAGAAACCCTGTCTCAAAAAAAAAGATCAAAAAGCTTGATGACAGCCCAACTAGGCTCCATAATGGTGTGATAACTCTACAAAATCACCAGTCCCCACTTCCCATTGAAACTAAGCAGAACGGGTTTCAGCTTCACAGGGCCCAGGCTTCAGGAGGCTGTGCTGTCTTCCTAGCTAGCAGGCTGTCACCCACCTCAGGCTGCTGAAGTCTCAGTCATCGCCACGCCCACCTCTACCCACCTCTGTGCTGAGTCTTAGTCACCATCTCCTCTGACTCCAAGAGCTCTTTGTGAATACTCTTATTATAAGGCTTACCGCACATCGGTTTTTAAGTTTTTGTTTACAGATTTCTCTTTTTCACTGACTTCCTTCAGGAAAGAAAACTTCTGATTCATCTTCCTATCACTACCAAGCGCTGGGCGGGGAGTAGATTCTCGGTAAACAGAAAGTGGGTTGCAGTGAATCAATCAGGCTCTCTTTGATTTTTCTCACCATTTTGTGGTAAATAGTTCTCTGTATCCTAGAATAGGGCGTTTTCTACGTCTGGGCCCACGGCTGTCTTCTGACCTCCGCTTCTCTCCTATTTTCTTGCCTCCATTCCTTTGGTTGTCTCTACAAACTCAAGGCTATAACCATTTCCCCCTCTGCAGATATCTGCAAAAATTATACGTCATCAGAAACAAGTTGTGGACCTGAGGATGTCGCTCAGTGGTCTTGCCTAGCATGCCCAAGGCCCAAACTCTGCATCTCCACGTCTGATGTTGAAGTGATCTTCAGGTCTTCAGCTCCTTTTAGCTTTGTTGGCTGCAACACACTTCTCTCCCTTGAGCGGGTTCCATGCCTGGTCTGCTGCTCTCTTTGGCAGGTATCCCACGACTCTGGTATGTCTGACATCTTGGGTCTCCAATGAAATCCAGGTTTCTCCTTCACAACTTCACACATGGCCTCCATGCAAGGACACCCTTGACACACTTGTGACCTCAGCAACTTTTCTTAGCTGAAGAGAAAAAGGCTCAAGAGCCCCTTTCTTGTATCCTTGACCCTAAAGCCAGAACCACGTGGCTAAAGCTGCAAAGTCTGCTGCTTGCTGAGGCGGTAACTTGGCCCCTGTTCAATCACCCTTTCATCAGCTTTCTGTTTGATGTTTTCTTTTTCTGCTCAAGCTTTTCTTTAATCCTTTTTAAGTTAGAAACTTAGCTGGGTAGGATCTTGCCTTGCCACTTTCTTTATTCCTTTTAGCATCTGGCTTTTCCTTAAGATTTTTAAAATCTTTTTATTTTCTGTACATTGGTATATTGCCATGGGTATCAGGTCCCTTGGAAGTGGAATTAAAGATAGTTGTAGCCGGGCGGTGGTGGCACACGCCTTTAATCCCAGCACTCGGGAGGCAGAGGCAGGCGGATCTTTGTGAGTTCGAGGCCAGCCTAGTCTACAAGAGCTAGTTCCAGGACAGGCTCCAAAGCTACAGAGAAACCCTGTCTCGAAAAACAAAAAAACAAAAAAACGAAAAAAAAAAAAAAAACAAGGCCGGGTGGTGGTGGCGCACGCCTTTAATCCCAGCACTTGGGAGGCAGAGGCAGGCGGATCTCTGTGAGTTCGAGACCAGCCTGGTCTACAGAGCTAGTTCCAGGACAGGCTCCAAAACCACAGAGAAACCCTGTCTCAAAAAAGCAAAAAAAAAAAAAAAAAAAAGATAGTTGTGAGCTGCCATGTGGGTGCTAGGAGTTGAACTCAGGTCCTCTGGAAGAACAACCAGTGCCCTTATCTGCTAAGACATCTCTCCAGCCCCCTTTCCTTAAGCTTTTTATCTCCCTGAGCACCAGACCTAGCTCCATTACACTTTCTGGTACTCCTTTTTTCCTCAAACTGTACATTTTGCAGTTTTTCTTGCTCTGTTTGTCCTTTTTATTGTAGATCTGCATAAGAGTGACCACTAAAAACCACATGACACAGTCAATTGTCAGACTGTCTTGCAATCTCCTCTGCCAAAATCATTCATCCAAAACTCTTCAGTGTAGCTTCAGACAAATTTTTAGGACAAGGGCAGAAAACAGCTATATTCTTTGACAAAATATCACAAGAATAATTTATGTCCTTAACTCTAATCATAACCCTAATCTAAGAATATCACATAGAGGCCATTACTAATAGTCTTTCCCTCGGAAACTTCTTGAGCTGGGTCCGCATTGCTGTCAACATACTGTCCTTGCTCCTCCTAGGCTGGCCATTAAGCCCCACTTAAAGCGTTTGACCATTTTTTTAGTCCAAAGTCTCCAAATCTTCCATATTCCTCCAACACACATCATGGTGAGGCCTGTTGAAGCAATCCCTGACTCCTGGTACCAACTTCTGTCTTAGTCACTATTCTTTTTTTTTTAAGATTTATCTATTTATTTATGATGTATACAGTGTTCTGTCTGCATTTACAGCTGCAGGTCAGAAGAGGGTACCAGATCTCACTACAGACAGTTGTGAGCCATCATGTGGTTGCTGGGAATTGAACTCAGGACCTCTGGAAGAACAGCCAGTGCTCTTAACCTCTGAGCCATCTCTCCAGCCCTTAGTCTCATGAAAGAAAGCATTTATTTGGGGGCTTGCTTACAGTTTCAGAGACTTAGTCCATATCCTCACGGTGAGGAGCATGACAGCATGCAGGCAGGAGCTGAAGTAGTACCTGAGAGTTACATCTTGAACTTGAAGGTATTGAAACAAACAGCCTGGGCCTGGCATTTGCTTTTGAAACATCAAAGACCACCCCAATGACACCCTTCCTCCAACAAAGCAACACCTACCAATCCTTCTAATACTTTCAAACAGTGCCACTCCCTGGTGACTATGCATTCAAATAATGAGCATATGGGGTGATTCTTATTCAAACGACCACACCCCCAAAAGTTCTATAATGCTAGTATATGTTTATTGAGTGTTAAAGATAAAGTACCAAAGTCTAAACACGAGAACCAGAAGACTTGAGAATTTGGAGAATACTGAATACAGGATGTAGGAAAGAGTAAAGGACTCAAACGTCTCCATGAAACCACCCCTCGGCCCTAAAGAACAGACGTGTCATCAAATGGTGAAGCCTAAAGGAGAAAAACAGTAAGTTTGTCTTAGCTGGGTTGAGAATGGCATGTGGCGTGCTTGATTAATATGCACAGAGACCAAATTCCATCCTTAACTAAGCAAAATTACAGTTCATAGTCAATGCTATAACGAACTATGCATTCCAGGCTGGAGAGATGGCTCAGCAGTCAAAACACTGACTGCGTGAGAGTACAGAGGCAGAGCAAGGGTTGCCCATCAACCTTCCTCCTTACCACACCAGAGAGTGGCAGGAAAGAGATGGAGGCTGGGAAGGCACTGGACAAAGAAATCCTTATAGCAGAGGATAGGCCACAACACTGACTACCAGAAAACAAGTGAGGAGATTGAGGTGAGCTGATCTCTGTGAATTCCAGGTTATCCTGTCTTTAAAAAAAAGCAAAGTCAGAAATCAAGAAAAGTTCTTGTGGTAGTGTGAAAGAAAACGACCCCCAAAAGGAACGGCGCCGTTGGAGTAGGTGTGACCTCACTAGAGGAAGTGTGTCACTGTGGGGGCGGGCTTTGGGGGACTCATACATGCTCAAGATAGCACCCATTGTGACAGTCCACTCCTTGTTGCCGTCTAATAAAGTTGTAGCCAGTACCATGTCTGCCTGCACACTGCCATACTCTCTACCATGTTGATAACGGACCTAACGTCTGAACTGTAAGCCACCAGCTAAATGAAATGTTTTCCTTTGTAAGAGCTGCCATGGTTGTGGTGTCTCTTCACAGTAATAGAAACCCTAACTTCAGTCAGGCAGTGGTGGTACACCTTTAATCCCAGCACTTGAGAGGCAGAGGCAGGTGGATCTCTGTGAGTTCGAGGCCAGCCTGGTCTACAGATTCAGGACAGCCAGGGCTACACGGGGAAACCCTGTCTCAAAAAAAAAAAAAAAAAAAAAAAACAGTCCTTTGGACAGGTATGATGAAAAGCATGTGTAATTCCAACCCTCAGAAGGCAGAGACAGGAAGATTGGGAGTTCTAGACCAGAAGAGGATATGTAAGATGCTGTCTTACATCTCCTTCCAAAGGAGGGCTGGAGGACTGCAGTACACACTACTCTTGCAGAGGACAGAGAAGGATTCACAAAACCCTCAGAGACTGAAACATTCCCTCCTTCAGAGAAGCTCCTTATACTGGCCTATTTTATGTCAACTTGACACAAGCCATAATTATCAGAGAGAAAGGAGCCTCAGTTGAGAAAATGTCGACATAAGATTGGGCTATATGCAAACCTGTAGGGTATTTTCTTAATTATGATTGATGAGGGAGGGCACAGGTCACTGTGGGTGAGGCCTTCCCTGGGCTAGTGGTCCTGGGTTCTATGAGAAAGCAGACTGAGCAAGCTATGAGGAACAAGCCAGTAAGCAGCACTCTTCCACAGCCTCTGTATCAGTTCCTGCCTCCATGTTCCTGGCCTGTTTGAGCTACTGTTCTGGTTCCCTTCAATGATGAACAGTGATGTGGAAGTGTAAGCCAAATAAACCCTTTCTCCCCAGTTTGCTTTTGTCATGGTGTCTCATCGTGGTAATAGAACAGTGACTAAAACATCCCTTAAGCAAGAATGTAAACAATTCATAACTTCAGGAAGTTCCTGAAACTGACCAGACTTACTAGGCCCCTCTTTGTTAGTGAAAGAGCAATAAAAGCTGAGCGTCCTCTCAAACCAGAGGAAGCAGAGCTCCAAAGACCATACCAGCTGCTTGGAAAAAGCAGAAACCAACCGAGCTGTCCAGAAGAGAGTTAGACCAACTGAGGCACCTGGACAGGACACTATCTGTAGGGCCCATGGGTGTACCCCTGCTCCTGGGGTTTTATCTTGAGGACAGTTTTGGACAACCAGCTAAAACATCCTGTTTGTTCCTGTGCTCCCTCTACCCCACCTGGTGGTTAGCTATAGGGCATTGTTGACTCCACCTTGGGCGTGGTAATTTCCCACCTACCTGGGGGGTATTCCATTGTGCAGCAGCTAGGTATTTAAGGTTTGTCCTAAGTTTGAATAAATGGCATTCGACTGATCTCCTTTTGAATTACCCAGTTCTCTTGTGTGCTCTGTCAATCTCCTGGCCCTTGTCTGGCTTGCGGCTCGCGTAGGGTACAGTGGCGCGTGCAAACTGTACCGAGAGAGTAATGCAGGTGTTACAACTGTCTGACCTGTGTGCTCCAGGTTGCCAGCTTTGTGAGCTGTCACTTGTGCTGGGGTGGGCTTTGGTAATGCAGCTGTCTTTGATTCATTTCTGCTCCTGTAAGTAATCCCTCACCTGTAAGTAATTCCGATAAAGATCACTAATTCACCAAACTGGACTTTGATGTTATCTGTACTTGGGTTTTCTGTCTGGGGTGTGTAGATGCGTGTGTGTTGTGTCTCCCCAGGAAAAGTTTTGCCACACAACATCAGGTAGCTCAAAATTCCCTGACATACCAGCTGCAAGGAACCCAGTGCTCTCTTCTTGCCCCTGCAGGCGCCTGCACTCAGGTACACAGACCTAAAAGCTGCTTTTTAAGAAGAAAAATGAGTCTTCCCTTAACCAATTATTTATTTTAAAGATTATTTTATTTTATTTTATGTGTGTGAGTGTTTTTGCTAACTTGTATGGCTGTGCAATTATGTGAGTGCTTGGTGTCTGAGGAATTCAGATGAGGGCAACAAATCCTCTGGAAATGGAGTTACAGATGGTTGCCAGCCACCACGTGAGGGCTGAGAATCGAACCCGGGTCTTAACTGCTGAGCCACCTCTCCAATACCACACATACATACCATTTAAAATAACTCTTTTTGAAAAGGGGGACGCTGGAGGCTGGAAGATGGCTCAGAGGGTAAAGGGCTTGCTTCTCAGACATGAGCACCTAAGTTTGGATTCTCCAGCACTCATAAGGAAAGAAAAGAAGAGAAGAGAAAAGAAAAAAGCCAGGTACAGCTTCCAAGGGAGGAGGCAGGCAGACTTATCTCAAAAACAAAACAAACAAACAACCCCTACAGATCTGGAGATAGATGACCACAAACACAGTCTTGAGAGTGGGGGCTGGGGAAGAGCCAGATGGCAGAGGAACCCGAGAGTGAGTCACGAAGACATGGAAGCGCACAGAATTTGGCAGGAAAGGGAAGGAAAATGGGACAGAAGCTTAAAGAGGGAGAGGTCATGTCCTGCAGAGGCCTTTTCCAAACAGGCGCCCAAAGCAAAGGAGCCAGTGGAAAAACATGGAAGCCAAACAATTCGTGAGACAGTTTTCCAGGGAGATAAGGAGAGGGCAAGATGCGGATGGACCACATTGATTCCAGAAATAACTCTTGTTCTTAGTACTAGAGAAGCGACAAGCCAGGAGGAAGGAAGGCATCTTTTTAGGTGAAGGATTTGAAGAACGGAGTTCAAGTTCAACTTGACCCACGTCTTCCCAGTAATAGTAAGAAATCTAACATTTAATAAACATCATGGTGCCAACCTAAGCTATTTAAATTTTGCTTTCTTTTCTTTTGAGACAGGGTCTCACAGTGTAGCTCTGGCTGTCCTGGAACTCAATATGAAGACCAGCCTGGGGAGTTCAAGGCTAGAGGCCTCTAAGTGCTGGGATTAAAGGTATGGGCCACCACACTGGGGCTCAGGTGCTTGTTTATAATGACCTTAGAATTGAATCTTAGCCAGGCAAGGTAGAGCAAGCCTATAATCCAAAGTGCTTGGGAGATGCAGACAGGCTGATGAGGAGTTTAAGTTGATCCTAGGCCATATATCGAGTTCAAGCCTAGCCTGGGCTATGTGAGACTTCATCGCAAACAAACAAACCAACCAATAAATAGAGCTGGATCTCAGCCTCAGGGCTGGGGAGGTGGCTCAGTGGATAAAGGCCTGATTTTGGATCCCCAGTGTTCCGAACAAGAAGCTTCTGCTTACACCCCAGGACCCTAGTCGAAACACATACCTATAACCTCAGTACCGGGGACACAGAGACAAGCAAATCTCTAGGACTTGATGTCAGACAGTCTAGCAGAAAAGGCAAGCTCCTCTGGGTTCAGCAACAGACCCTGTCTCAGGTAGAAAAGTAGAGATTGTTAGACGAAGACATTGGACTTCAACATCTGGCCTCTACATGTGTAGACACAGGCATGCACCCCACCCCTCACACACACACACACACACAAAAGGAAGGAAGGAAAGGAGAGAAGTAAATGGTTCTCCATTTATAAAAAGCAAAAAGGATAGTTTCTAAGAAATAATAGTAATACAATACACAATGAGGGTCAGTTAAAAAGTTAATTTAAATAAAGCTAATTAAAAAGGAACAGAGTAGAGCTGGAGAAATGGCTCAGCAGTTAGGAATACCAGCTACTCTTCCTGAGAAGGGGGGTCTTGAGTCCTAGCACTCACTGGAAGCTAACAACCATCTGTAACTACAGTTCCGGGGGAATCTGACGTCCTCCTCTGGCTCCCACAGGCACTATACACAAGCGGTACATAGATAGATACACAGACAGGCAAAACACCCATACACACAAAATGATAAAAAAAAAAAAAAAAAAGAAAAAGAAAAAAAAAGATTTCTTCCAGGTTGTTCTTGTAGCCCTGCCCATAGGTAACAAGCCAGATCTAACCTTCATGTGTTGGCACCTGTAATACCGGCACATCAGAGGCTGAATCCGGACACCTCAACTTCCAGGCCTCCCTGGACTACAAAGCAAGACCCTATCTCAAAAACAAACAGAGAAACCCAAATCAGTTAAAGAAGACTTTTGAAATATTCCATAATTATTTACGTCACTAAGGAAACAGAAGATTTTATAAGTAAGAAGCCAAATTGCTCTATTCTCTTTCTCAAATGTCAGCAGTATGTTGGCAAAGCTTCCTAAAGGAGAACAGAAAAGCAGCCACACTAAAGAGTCAAAATGCTCCTCATATGGATGCATCAATCCAAAACAAAACTGAAAAGAAAGATTTACATTCAGGATAGTTTGCAGGCAAATTTGCATCATCACTATAGCTTCCGCCAGTAATACAGATTAATATTTTTCACATTAAAATATGGTAATGAACAAGTAACTTAACAATAAGTCTCTTGAGGTATTCCAGTTCACTTGAACACAGACAGCGGAACTGGTGAGGCTTCATGACTCGAAAGGGGGAATCCTGGCTCGGAGACCATGCCAGGCAGCCTGGATGCTCAGCTAAACAACCAATCCAGAATCAAGCTTAGCTATGTAACAGTCCATTGTTGTCGAGATGTGAACAAGGAGCAAATAGCACAGAATGGCGTCAGCTTAAGGATGTATCACTTGCATCCGCCTACGGACAACTCTGGGAGCTGTTCCTGAAATGGGAGGAGGCTGTCACCACCTCTCCTGGTGGCACAGGCACCCTGTGTTGCAGAAGTCATTTTTTTTTTGCGTATATTCGTTGCCTCCCTTCCCCCAGCTTCTCCTCCCCATCCTGAGAGGTGAACTTGATCCTCCACTAACCTCAGTGATCCTCGCCCGGAGGAGGGAAGTGGGAAGCATTCTACAAATGCCTGTGGAGCTGGGAGATGGAACATTGCTCAGGCATCCCGGTGGGAGCACAAGGAGGAGTCAGACTGAGGAGGCCCCAGAAGTCCATGAGGACTGATGGTTGTATCCTGTGCTTTCTTCTCTGCGACAGACTTCACAGGAGTGACAACTGGTAATGCCGGGCCCTCCTCTAGAAAGAGACGTCAGCAGTTTTTCTTATGGACTCGAAGAAGGGCTCAGAAGATCTCAAGAACACCTGATACTGAAGCGGTGACTTTACGGCAGAGTTGGCTTTGTGGGAACATGTCCTTGCTTCCAAACCCGACAACTGGAGTTGATTCCTATGACACATGCCACAGGAGAAAACCAACTCTTGCGAGTTCTAATGCTCGGACTTCACATGCATGTCCGTACACAATAAATAAAGACATAAAAATAATTCAAATGTAATAAAATCTAAATACAAAAATTTTTAAGTCGAGCTGGAGAAATAAATGACTCAGCCGTTAAGAGCACTGGCTGTTCTCCCAGAGGACCTGGGTTCAATTCCCAGCACCCACATGACAGCTAACAACTGTAACTCCAGTTTGTGATGATCTGATACCTTCACACCAATCCACATAAAATAAAGTTAAATAAATTATTTAAAAAGTTTTTAAGTCAATTTAAGTTGTGAAAGGCATTGCATTGAAAGCTCTTTTCCTTCACCAGCCCCAAGCTCTGGGCCTTCTCAACTTTATTACACAATCTTCCTAACAAAGCAAGGTAGTCTCCTTGCCACCCTATCACTGTTTCTAGCCATAGGCAGACACCATAGAACCACAGGAGCAAGTAGACCACAGAGTGAAGATCTAGCAGACTATCTGACCGCAAGCTGTTTGAGATTCTTTTCAAGAAGGTTCTCTATAACCCTGAAGCCCCACCAGCCTTTGGAAAACACTTCCAGTTCTATAAATCTATCTTAATCTCCTGGTACCAGGCTAAATCCAGACCATCACCGCTTGAGTTTTAGAGTATATTTCATATCCCCTTCATCACTGTTGGCCTGTGTAGACTTTGGCTCCTTAAGATTTCCACCAAAAATCAGTTCTCTTCTCTTAGTTATCTTTGCTGCTCCTGTCTCCTGCTGGGTTAGAATGAGCTGACCATAATTACACAGAAAACCCATCTTGCTGATTCACGACTTATTAACATACATGATGAAGTTTTTCCTGCACACACACACACACACACACACACGTGCTCACCACACCACACCACTGTGATGGTGTGATTGAGACTAGCTCCCATAACTTTATATATTTTAATACTTGTTCTTAAAGTCTTAGAGGGTCAGGCCACGACCCTTACGGCAGGGACCATGGCAGGCAGACAGGCACTGGGGCAGTATCTGAGAGTTCCCATCTTGAGCCACAAGCACAAGGCAATGACAGCTAACTAGGAGTGGCATGGACATATGACTTTTTTGTTTTGTTTTTCGAGACAGAATTTCTCTGTGTATCCCTGGCTGTCCTGGTACTCGCGTTATAGGCCAGTCTGGCCTCGAACTTATAGAGATTCACCTACTTCTGCCTCCTGGATGCTGGGCTTAAAGGTGTGCACCATTGCTGCCCTGTGGCATGGGCATTTGAACGCTCAAAGCCAGTCCCCAGTGAGACACCTCCTCCAACAAGATCACACCTCCTAATCCTTCTCTAATAATTCCACCAACTAGGAATCAGGCATTCAAATATATGAGCCCACAGGGCTAGTCTCGTTCAAACAACCGTACATAGCAACAGCACCCATTCTAACAGTCATGCTAAGGAATGGAACGTTTGTGTGTTGTGGCAAGCAATTCGATCCTAGGTTACAGCTTTCACGAGGAATACTCACGCAGAACTCTTTTCTGTTGTTTTGTGTTTTGGTACAGGTCTTGCTATAAAGTCTTGTAGCCTAGGCTAGTTTGGAACTCCCTCGGTAGCCAAAGATAGCCTCCAATTTATGTCAGTCCTCCTGACTTGATCTCTCAAATGCTGGAGTTACACACATGAACCACCTACCACTCCTGGCTTTCCAAAGTCTTTTATTTTTTTTAAATTTATTTATTTATTTATTTATTTATTTATTTATTTATTAAAGAGTTCTGCCTCCTCCCCACCACCACCTCCCATTTCCCTCCCCCTCCCCCATCAAGTCCCCCTCCCTCGTCAGCCCTAAGAGCAATCCCCGAAGTCTTTTATAAATAAAATCTCATTTCATCTGTGCAGTGATCTAGCGAAG